>NC_066346.1:3336940-4006402 GCF_024516045.1 Bombus affinis
ACGTCGTTAGTGTCGTTACTTCGATTGAGAATCGCGTATGGACTAGCGTAATCCGACCAATCAATGCGGCCGATTCGGCTCCACCGATCCCATTCTTTTTTTCGTTGATCGCCCGCGAATCATTCCAGCCGCGTATTCAAAACATTTCGATGAATTTGAAATTCGATCACGTTCGACTGTCGGACATATGGAGCGTGCACGGAACGTTATCGCGCGCGCGAGCCGATGATCGTCGCGCGGCGCGTCGGGAATACGATCGTGACGGTAGCGGTGCATATTTATGCGACGATACGTCGAAGTCGTCATCGCCGGCAAATGAACGGAGTGACGTTACCTAGCTGCAACGCTAGTCATCAATATTTCATATTTGTTCGTTGCTGCAACAACCAACAAGGAGCTCCCATAGGGGTTGCCGCGCTTTGTCAGTGTTCGCGATCCACAGGGTTCGAAGTCGTCGCTCCTATCGACACGGTGTTACGTCCCTTTACGTCCTACACGAGCCTTCGAATCCTTCAATCGATGCCCCTCCGCGTTCCTTATTTTATCACCGTGGTCGTTCGCGATGATTCATTCGAACGGCGCTGAATTTCGAATTTCTCGCTAGACCCGCTAGGAAATACACGACGAACACACGGGGGGTCGTAAATTTCAAACAGTTGGACATCCCGCGACGATAACGAAGGCACGACGTTCCGTATGCGACAGCCGATACCGAGGAATTTATTGGGCCATAAGGCCGAGGAGGATGCGAGAATATCGTGCCATTTTAGTGGCAATAAAGACTACTTTGTAGCTGGCGCGTAGATATTGGAACGACGAGGTGTAATCGTAACGATGCCGCCGTTACCGGACCGTCGTACTTTTTACATCTACGAGGATCGACAACGGTGATTTGTTTCTCTTTCTCTGCAACAAACGACAGAGATCAGCGAACGAAGAGATGACGCGACAAGCGTAATTTTGCTTAGGTGTAAAGACGCGAGGTGCGTACACCCCGTTGGTGACGTACGACGTACGTCGTCGTTGCCCGCGCGTCTATCGTTACGACGACGTTATATTCGCGTGATTCGCGGGAACGAGCCGATCAACTCGACTTTATCCCCCTTAAAATCCCCGCGTACTGTTCGGATCAATTCTACGCCCCTTGCTACTATGCCACGTGTTTCCTTAGCATTCCCCGTTCGCTTGCATCGTTTCTGCGGAGCACGTTAGCGGCACGATTTAACGAGGCATGAGTTAATGCTAACGTCGTGTTTCGCGCGCTTATAAACCTGTGCGTAGGTACGTTGAGCTACGCTTCTGTATACCGTGGGTACGAGCAGCTACACGCTCGCACGATGCACACCGACACGCAGATAAAACGTGCGGCAGGATCGCGTACGCGGGAATGTTATACATGCTTCCATCAAACCCCGTAATTTCTGTAGACGGTCCACCCCCTGTCGCACTTGACAACGCTAAGGATCTTACTTTTGAAATACAGGCTGGCATAGTCGCGCGACGTGGAGTCCGTTCTGGTCGTCTTACTAATTCGGTGTTCCCTTTGTTGGCCTGGTTATTTATCGCGATTCTTTCCACCGCGGCAGAGAGAAATACCACGCTATAAATATAGACGGGGCGCGTGATAAGTTTGATTCTCTACACGGGAGTAAGACACGACAGTGATATAATGGAAGACAGGCTGATTCGAAAGTTGACGAAGGTCTTACTTTCCTGTTGGAAATCGCGATATGTATACGTATGCGTGTATATGTGTATCAGGGAGATTTATTCAGTCGGCAAAGTGGAGGATCGTTTGCGACGGTTCTTAAATCCCCACACGTACCAATGCGTTTTTTCAACGCCGGCCGCGAAACCGCGTTTTCCTCTAAGGGCAAATGACGTCTGGGGAAATCAGCGCGAGTGTAATACAACTTTGGAATTCTATATTAAAAATTTGAGTTCAATATATATGCTATAGTTAGGAGAGAGGAGAAGAGAGGATTAACACGTGCAGATGGTTTATCGAATGGAAGGAAGGTTCTCTAAGATTTTCCTTGGAACATTTTCGGAATTTATCTTTCGCTCTTTCTAAGTATTCGTTATGTTTCAAGATTTTCGCCTACCGACGATTTCTACCGTTGGCCTACCGGCAGTCCATATTTTCTTTCTCTCTTATTTTCTGGCTATTTTCCGGCTCTCGTACCTCTTTTCCATCCTCTAAGTTTCTCGCGTCTCTCGTGTACTTCGTTATCTTCGTTTCTTCTTTGTGAATATTTTCTCGAAGGAAACCCGAGAAGACGCTTATTCCGTTCGGCTTTGATCAGACACGGGACTGCAGCGTCGCGAGATATTTGAAATCGTAACTCTCTTTACCTGCTGGATCGGGCAAGGAACCGTCTCGGCCCATACTTTCGGCCAATTAAAACGTCGCGAAAGTTGGTCGTAATACATTGCCCTACCGGCTCGTTCTTCCCTCGTCCTTTTATGATTTTACCTCGTTACCCGTCCTTTCTACTAAATACCGTCGCAAACAAGATTTTATCTGGAAACAGTCGTGCCGTGCGAAAGGGCGCGAAACTTTTCGCAACGCTACATTCAACGACGACTCTTTTACTTTCGTTCGTGAAACTTAGCAATTTTTCTATGTACGAGGCACGCTAAGACTCGAGTTCCTTCCTTTCAAGATTTACATGGCCTTGACGTAAGAGTCGCTATATAGGCGTCGACGCGGCCTTTCCGGTGTTGAATCCCGTTGCGCGATATTCGACGAAAACGTTAAGCCGAGCATAAGGCGAGTAGAATGTGGATCACAGTCGAAAGACGAGACACGAACTAGAGGAAAGGAAGGAAGCGAAAAGAGGTGCGGAAGAACTCTCGGTGCAGTTACGTAGCGTCTCAAGGATGTACTTGAATCGCGTCGAAGGGAGTGTCTCTGTGTAAGCATACGGGAGACGATGATACCAACGCTGACTGTGTAACAACGGACGGTTCTCTGATGACGAGTCGCCGGCTACCAGTTCCGTGCTAATTCAGGATAATGTTTAGTGACCGGCAGAGATACGAGAGAGCTGAGATACGCAGGTGTAAGCACAGGGAGACAGAGAGATAGGGGTAGAACAGCAAAGCTCACGAGGAGGCACTGTCACAAATTTCAACCGCACCACATAGTTCCACCCTCGTTTCAGCAGTCTCCTCTCGTTGTCTAGTGATTGCTTGCTTTGATCTCTGTAATCATCAGGCCCCCGCTACTCCTTCGGAGTCTCCATCACACGACTTAAGTTCTCGTCACCTTGTTCGGCTTCCTCTTCGTGCTTTTCAGCCCTTGTTCATCACTCGATGTCCAGCCAAATGCTTCTCGTCAGCTGAGAGCAATATTAACGCTTCTTGGCTCGTGATAATCAATCCCCACCAGAGATAAAGACAAAGAGATAGATAGATAGAGAGAGAGAATGAGAGAGAGTCTTGAGAAACGAGTGGCATTATTTTTCTTCGCGTCGTTATTTGGATCTTTCAGGCGGAGTCTGGATTCTTTTTTCTTTTACAGAAGATTGTATATTTTATACCAACAACTTGCGTGCTGCAAGTAGGTTAACGAGGATGCTTTGAAAAAATGTCGAGTAATTTACCCGGCTATTCGAGTTGAAGAGAGACCATCTCGTTTAATTTCCATGATCACGACTCTACGTCTGAAGCTAGACCCTTTTAACGTTCGTTTTATTTGAATGTTAGCAGCCTTGTACGATGTATTTCATCTAGACTGAAGAGTCTCGAGGAAGTAAAAATAGGCCAGGATAGATATCGTCGAGGTTCGTTTCATAGACGACGATCTGAATTTATTAATTCAGTCGATGTAGTAGCAAGCTTTGACAACGTTGAACGACATCCTTGAACGTCAAGCCAGTCAGCAACCTTTTCCTTTGTGGATGGAAAAGAGACGTTCAGGCAAAACAAACCTGGAAATCTCTGTTGCTAACCGTCCATTGGCGAAACTCTGTTTCGGATAGCGCCAGACACTGGATTTTCTATCACCACCAGGACACACTGAATTCTCTCTGTCCGCACATGTACGCACACGCTCGCCTCTGTTTTCGGGGTAGGAAATTAATTATGCAATTTCGTTGGTTCATTATGTTAAGCACCGATTATTCATTTTATTAGCCCCTTTGTTGTTAATTTGCGAGAGATTCGCACGGCTGATTTCCTCGTTAAAATTATGTTTCCTGACTTCTCCTTTTTTCATCGTTACAGTCCGCCGTTTATAGCCCATTCTCGTTAAAATATAATTGATGGAACGCGTACGCTCGACTTTCGTCCTCTCCGGCGACTAGTTAAAAGAGATCCGCGAATAAATGAATAATTAATTAAGCCCAAGGAAATGGGCAGGGAATCGAAGGTAATGGAGGGCTTAGGACGGTAACCTAACCGGAAAGGGTTGAAACGACAATAAAATGGTCGAACTCGTAACGTAGGAAAACATGGCAATGTATAGAGGCGCGTGAATCGGCATGGAGGCCAATTTAAATGCAGATCGAGGTTTAAACGCGACCAACGTTCGAACACATGAGTCCACCAGCACCCTCGAACCACGTTCCTCTACCCATTTTCACCCGGTAATGCTACCGTTGGGATTTTAATCGTGAATTTCCACCCGACGCGATGCTCACGCTCCCCATTTTCCGTCTGCTGATCCCTAGCTTTTTCTCTCCTTGGTAATTGCCATACAGTCGACTTTCTTCGCGCTTAATTCGCTGTTCGAAACGCGGTATCGAGCAACATGCATCGCCAACTTTTTTATCGAGTCTCTTGGTCGAGAAGGAGAATCGGCTGGTTGACACGATGCAAGAGTCTATTCATTCTTGCGGTTACTTTGAATCGGTCCGATAAATCGAAAGGATTGGGGCATTGATTACGCGAGGGAAGCGTCAGGGTGACGAAGCGTCGCCTATGAATATTCAGAAATCGTGCGTATGGTGGCTGCGTGACGCATATATTCGCTGGCAGCTGACACGTACCGAGAAAAGGGGACAGAGGGTAGGCAGAGATTAAAAGCGGAAGAAGCAGAGGAAAGGAGTCGACCGATGCGAAGAAGGACGATGATAATAGATAAGGGTCGTGTCTTGCGTATCGTTCGTCTCGCGTTACCCGTTACAGGATGGGGGAGCGCCGATAATCCGCTTAGACTCGACAGACAGATAAACTGTTTATTATTACTTCGGTTCGGACTGGCGGCTGTGTATAAGAACTCGAACCGACCGATGGAAGGTTCGATATCAGTCAGTCAGTCAGCGAGTCAGCCGTTCTTGCACCCCCCTCGCAACCATAAAATCCATTTTCCCGCTTCTGAAAGGGACGAGATTCGACCTGGGAAGGGCTCCGCGAGGACTCGCCGGGTAATCCAGTTTTATTACTTTTCAGTCAGTGCGGGGGAATAAAAGAGATATTTTCCACTTATCCCGGATTATTTCGGAGTTAATATCTAACGAAGGAAAATAATCGTGGTACACTCGTAGGTTCGCCAATCGCCGGTTACATTTCAACGTCTTGCTCGTGCGTTCGTTTGCTTTTCCTAGATAATCCCCGCCAGTGATTTCCCATTCGCGTCGCGTATGACTTTCCAGTTCGTCGTTCGAATGTCGATCTTTCAAACGATCGGGAATATCCAAACGACTGGACGACCAAAGTACGCGACAGACGTGTCCGCGAGAATTGCGCGACCGAGGGAGAGGGTGTCTGGAATCGATGAGTAGCCGCACCTATATATCGCTGTCGCCTCTGTTATTGGTTAATCAAATAGTAAATACCCTTGATTAGCTACGGGATGCTTTTGCTGCATCTATCTAATAATACCTGCCAGATGGCCGGACAGATTTCTGCACGGGAATCCCTTGGAGCGTGTCTAATTCTGGAACGATATTAGTCTGGATGCAGAATATCGCCGATTATTTGGATGTTGTTCTTCGTCGGCCCCGTTTTACCGTTACGACTGAAAATTCTGATTGAGGCTTCTGCTTATTTTGAATTGTCTATTTTGACGCGTGTAATTTAAGGAAATCGATTCGGATGACCCGGAGAATCTATTATTTCAGATCTGTTACCTCGATTTCAGTTACGATTTTCGACGCTTTATAAATGTAGATCGTTAAATATTCAAACATTCGAATCGTTATAGCGTTGCACGTGACATAAAGGGAAGTCTAATAAAAACGGTTTCAACGTTATTGACGGGTCATATAAAAATATTTTTCCAAAAAATATGAGATCCCGGTCAGGAAGCTGCGAACGTTCTCAAACGGAAGAAATGTATTTTATGCGACGCGCAAATGGATCGCGAGGAAAAAATGGTCGCGATTAAATTATCTTCAATTATCTTCAATTTATATCTTAATAAACGCCGTGGGTTATGATGCCGCAGTTCCTATGACGCCGGAAAGACGAGACGCGCGTCTCGCTAAATTTATGCGACCCGTTTGTGAAGACTCGTGCGAGCACAAGGCCGTGTTTGCGTGTGCGTTGGAGCAGGGCGAACCGTGCGTGAGCATACGCGGTTCATGCTCCGCACGGTCTGCGACGATAGAGTCATAATGCGATGAGGTAATGGGCGACGTCGTGATTAAATGCAACGCGGAGCTCTGTAGCATTCTGATCTCCATGGACAGCGCCGGTTAAAGGAGGCTTAGTGACTCTGTACCGATCGATATTCGATGCTACGATGTAAAATACGGTGGACCATTTTGTGGCCGACGTCCCTCGTAAGTCGCAGTTTCGGCTAGATTAACACGTCATGTTTTCTGTAACGAAGAGGAGACGAAAGTCAGGCATTAGAAAAAAGTACTAGGATTAAGGCTACCTTTGGAACTCTTACCGTTAATCCTTCGTTTCTTAAATATTCAAATACCCAAATTTATATGCGTCCAGAGAGATATGAAAGACGCAGAGCGGCAATCAAATTTTAGAATAATACATCAATTACGACACATCGATTAGCAATAGAGAACCGAATGAAACGATTCGACTTGGCCGGTGATCCACGACCGAAAACGAAAAAAGTAATCGAGCAGAGGAGCAAACGATCTCAGCATAGCACATGCACCAGAAACGATGGCAGGATTGGGTCGAATCGTTCGATGGTCAAAGGCTGACTGAAATGCGATTAGACATTTTTGACACAAAGAGATTCATGATCTGGCTGGAACCTGTTGAGAGCGATCAAAGGCTTGTTTCTCTTACTGCTCATCGGTCTGTCCTTTTTAATCCCGACGTTCCCCGGCATTTTGACAAGCGAGAAATAGTCGCGGATTGGTATTCTGTGTCGTGACTGATTCGTTATTCCCTGGATGGCATCGGTTCGAAGCTTTTTTGATTCCATTCTCACCGGTTGGTTGGTTTTCAAACGCGAAAGCGACAAGCATGGCGCGTAACGCGTTTCACTGGAAGAGAAGATAACTTAAAAAGATACTCGCACGCTCGTACGCGCGCTTTCTAATTAAGTCGAGCTTTTAAACAGAACGTGCCCGACAAGCCGGAAGAAACGCGACTCGTGATAGTCGTGGCAGATGGTTAAGCGAGCATCGCTAATTCTTAGACTGGCAAAGACGACGGCATAGCGAGCAGCAACACTCGCGAGCAAAACAGACTGAGTCGAAAAGCGCGGTGTTTTAGCTAGTAGGAGGGGCGCCGGCGTGAAAAAGGGGAAAAAGGGTAGAGGGAAAATATTATAAAAGGTAGGCGAAACGGAAAAACGACGGAAGCGTGTTGCGTGTATCCTGTTTTCAGGCTAGATTCAGTAGTCTAGCCGAGCGGTAACAGGCGCGCGTGAAGGGAAGGGGAGCTCCTTTTGCAAGATGGTTCAAGCGAATACCGTAGAGGGAAGGTGGTGAAGAAGGAAAAACGGCCTGGTGTCTGTTGCGTGCTTTGAGTTAAGTGGTACTGTTTATTGTTTGCGCTTTAGAACGCGTGGGTCTTCATTAGCAGGAATTGCAGCGAGACTCCTTGAAGGGAGGCACGCGGAGACGAATATAACAAAGAAGAAGTTGAAGAAGAAACCTGGCTACTTCCGGCATCTCGTTAATTAATTAAATTAAGATGCTCGCTGCTAGTCGTTGCCAGTCGTCCCCATCTTCCCCATGATATATACCGATATATATATATATATATATACACTATATATTCCGAGCGGCTTCTAAATGCCAAGGGCAGTCCGTTTTTCATGAATGCAGATTAATTGCGCGACCCCAAGACACGTCGCAAAGGGGTCGAGGCAAAGTGAGTGGCAAGAGCCGAAGGTGGGAGAGATTAAGGGCGGTAGGTGACAAGTTTTTGGTAATCGAAACGGCGATTCGCGCGAGCAAAGAGAAACGCGCATGACAGCCTCGGAACAATCGTGATCGACACGCGACAGAACACGAAACGGTATTCCTATCGGGTTGGCCGGCGCGCCATTTTTCATTATTTGAACGAATGAATGCCCACGGGCGTAGCAGTGTATGCGATTAGCAATTTCGCTTGCGCTCGTCTATCGGGGAAATGCCTCCTTGCTTTTGTACCCGGCCACCCCCGTCCTCTATTTTTCGCACCCCGATGGACCCCCACAGGCTGTGAGTCAGAAGTCATACACGCGTACACACATATATAGGGGGATGGATAGGCCGTGACTGAGAGTACAGAGGCTGATTTTGGCGGTGTTACGGCGCCCCATCAGCTGAGTTATGGCATCCATAACTAGCACCTACGTCTTTCATTAACCCCGGCATTGTCGCGTGTACTGCGACCGCGTCGTTAAAGGGGGACTGAAAGATCGTCAGGGGCTAGGGAAGAGACACCTATTTGTTTTTGCTGCACTCGTATTTGCCTGCCATATGTCCCACTTATCGTATCTCCGTACGTTCTACTGCTGTAAAATCTATAGGTCCGTGCTTCGTACGGTTCAACGATCGATTTCGTTCTTTTGTCTCTTGCTTTCCGACAGATAGAATCCTCGATACCGAGGATTAAGTGATTCAAGCGGTTCCGCGTACTCCCCTGCTCCGACGACAAACAACATCAATCATGACCGCGTATTGGATACTTGGCGACATTCGTGCCGACGGACGAGAGCCAATATGGCTGTTTGATTTGAACAAACGTTAGTGAAAAAGAATGAGATCTTGATCGATGAACGAGAGGATTTCGAACCGCGTTTAGAACGGATAACGTATCAGCGTGCGAACATCTGTGACGAAACACAGTTGTGCGTGTCGTATCGTATACGAGATGAGAGGAACGCGATACAGCGGTGCGTTACGAGTGCATGCGATCGAGCTTTAAGTTAGACTTTTTCTTCTTGGAACGAGGGTAAAATATCGCGTGCCGTCAAGGGACGAAATTAATCGCGGCGACCTTCGTACCGATACGAATAAAAAGATGGAAATCTCGCTTTCGCGCACGGTATTAGGGGCATCGAGATAGTTGGGGCATGTTCAGCGGAGAATTCTCCTTTTTTTTTCTTTCTGCAGGTTGCCGCTGGTCGGTCGGGCGTTTATTAAAATGTTTATTCGACGACGTCGAAATCTAGCCTGGCTGTTGTTTTACGAGCGTGGCCGGTGCTTTCTCTGTGCGAGCGTTTCGAACTGCTATAGTCTAACGCGCACTGTCTGCAGCCGAGTGGTTGGCGAAAAAAATTCCCTTCTAAAAAATGCACGAGTAGCGAACGCATGCCGGCAAATTTTTCCTGGTTGCCGGTAAATTACTTCTTTACCTTGTTTTTTCCATCGTTAGCGTGTGGACCTTTCGTCGATGCGAACGAAACGCATCGCAGGGTAAACATGAATTCTCTCTTTCTCTCGTCAGACGGTTTACTGCGTGCGCCGACTATTCCCCGTAAAAAATGCACCGACAACCGATTTTAGAATTCATCGTTTTGCCAGCACCGGAACAGGCAAATTTATTGAAAATTAATCGACAACGGTATTGTCTTTCACTGGGAAAAAATATCAGCCGGACGGGCGTCGAAACGCTCGTTTTTCCATGACGCGGAGCGGGGGCAGTTTTATATAACATCCGTCCGAAAAATTCGTTTCGCGGTTCGAACCGTGGCGTGATTTTAAAAACGACCGGCGAACGAAGGAGCACGAGGCGCAAGGGTGTCGCGATGAGAAACGAGCTGTATTTTTAGCGCAACCTTTCGCATCTGGGTGGCCCGGCTGCTTTTTAGCGTCTGCTAAACACCGACACAAAGATAAACTAATTTGTCCCGGATTTATAAAGTCCGCCTGTCCTTCTCCATCCTCATGAAAGTGATACATAGATCGTTTATACATCTAAACAAACATCGACTAAATCACGTTTGCGTGCAAATATTGTCACAGTTTGTTTGCCCTGTTCCCAAAACATCGGTCAAATTATTCCGAAACTCATGTTAATTTAAATGATTGCCACGAATTTTCCAGCCCGAGCAAATAACGTTCTGATCGACGTTCATCGTTTGACCTTTTTGTACAAATTTATACGCTACATCATTCCACTGTAAACGTTGGAAACGCGCGGACGTTATTTCGATAACGCTGGCATTCCACGAGATTTCTTTCTATTCTTACCTAAAATGTATCGTCGAAATGCGTACATTTTCCGAGTCCCATCAATTTGAAAACTTTACACGTAGCCGCTATCAGGATCTACTCAGGATATACTAATTCTGTCATGATTCGCGGCGATCACGATCCGCCATGCGCTAGAATGCGATCGTTGGAAGAACACAGAGAGAGGGTCAGTCGCAGCAGTGTGTCGAGCACGTGATATTTTCGATACGGGATTGCCATGAGAACAGAACGGGACTAGTCACATGTGCTGACCACGTCACGAGATGAGAAACTCCTGTATGCGTTTTAGTTGAACCGTTGCACATAGCTGTGTACCGCTGCGTCGATGATTAATAGGAATCGACAGATCCTCGATGTTGTAGCAGTGTAAATAGCGTCGATAAATTTTCAGATGGCTCGGTAACGAGCTCGCGGACAAGGAAATATTTTTTCTCTGTCCGACGTCTTCCTGGATTCCGCTTAGAGAATCATTCACGCGATCGCGGTTGTAACAAATGGCGCGAACAGCTTGACGCGTGACACCGATCGCTTCGTTACTGTTCCATTGAGCGGAATTAATCGATCGATTCGGTGTTGTGTGTTGGCCATTGTACGAGAAATATGGCGAAATACGAATAAATCTCGTCGACGCGGTGTACACGATGGAGCGGAGATAATAGACTAGATGGATTTTAGAATGCATCGCGCACCAGGTGTGAGAGTAACGCGACGAGGCTGGAAGACTTGAATGAAAAGGTTCGATACGCGAATCAGGATAACAGGATTGGCGGGATGTGTAAAAGACTGGAACGAGGATACGGCTGAACACGGAATATTTCATGAAATTACAAGGATAGATAGTAATACGTGTTGGTGGATTCGTCCCGGAGCGGTGTACTCTGTGCGTGCGGAGGCTGTGTGAGCGGAAGCGTGAAACCATGAATACAAGCTGCACGATTTCCATAATTTCAATAACGCGCAACTTTCTCGCCGACTTAATATACCGTAAAAATAATTACTGCCGCGGAAATGGATTCAGGAGCGATCGTGTCGCGAGGTTGGGAAGAAAACGCGATATCGTCGACCAGGTGGCGTGTATTCATCGCCTCGCGAGCGAGGAGCCAGGTGGCGAGAAAGAGATCTTGGCTTCGTCGTAAGAGGGAGGACGCGTCTGGGGCATCACGAGCCCGGCTGGATTCAACAGCACCAACTTTCGTACCTTGGCAATGCGATACATTGTTTTCGTCCGTATGCTGGTAGAAATACGTCGCTTTATTTTTTCTCTCTTTCTTCCCGCGTCCCGTGTATTTTCAACAAGTGTATTTTCCCTTATAGCCTTGTATCTAGGGGTAGCTTGGACTTCTCTCTGCCTTTCTCTCTCTCAACGCATTTGTCGACTCTCGAGTAGGTGTTATTGTGTTATACGGATACGACAGCTTTCGAGATGCCTCTGTTCGCATACTCGAATCCCGGGTAAACGTGATTATTTTTCGCAATTTGCTAAGCAGATGCCTTCATTGTGCGCAGCTCTACCGTGGCAGGAGTTTGTTTTCGCCTCCCTTTCTCGCTTCCAGCCCTTCTTTCTTTTCCTCTGACCTTCTCTCCCTCATCGAGCCCTCGTCTCGCCGTGTCGACCAGCGACAGGATTTTTTTTTTCTTTCCACCTGTGTACACGACGTCGTGTACGCGTTCGCGTTTATTCGCGAATACATACGAGCCTCGCGACTCCGCTTTCCGTCTCCTCTCACCCTGTTCACCCCCTTCTAGACGTGCTCGGGCGTTCGTTGATACACGTAGACACGCAAAACGCGCGAATCCACGCACGCCGGGGGCTGCATATTTTAACCAACTTGCCTACGTGCATTGTCTTCTCGGAGTTCCCGACTCGCTACGCTATACATCGAGAAATAATGATCGTACCCAACAGCATTCTGCTGCTCCATCTCTATTCTTTGTGAGAGAGCAAAGCATCCGTGACAACAATGTTGCACTACGCTCGAGAGATTACGCGAACCGTGTCCTTTTCTCGCTTCGATTGTGTCCTCCCCCCGATGGGTATCAAGAAGGGTGAGCCTCGCGGATCGCTGCGAGGCTTCTTTCGCGGGATATCCTGTTTCTGTTTACGCCGAAACGTTTCGTTGTTGGGAACGCGAAAGGGGTTGTTGCTCGTTCTCCTCTTTCGACAGGTCGTTCGGTCGAGTTAGACGGGTGAAACGAGGCATCGAACGAGGCGATGCGTCGAGAACGCTGCACAAGAACAAGAGGGGTTGCGGTGGGTCGGTGATTAAAAACGATAATCTCGACTTGAGACCGACTGGTCTCCATTGAAAGTCGATATCGGCCGTCGTCATTTTCGCGGATCATCTTTTGTCCTTTGATTCGCGGTTCCTCACGGTTAACACCACGTACGTGTATACTCCACGAGCGTTTCGTCAGAACGCAGGATCATTTCGAAGACGTCCAGATGAGAATTTACATTGATTGGCTCGCATAATTGAATCGCATTCAGGCTTAATGAGCTCATTGTGCACGCGTACGGTACAGTTCATCGAAGCGTGTCGCGGAGGTATCGCGCATCGGAGCCTTCGTTGATTCGATTGTCCTGACAGTTGAATTGTCGCTACAGAGAGTCGATACTGCGATTGTACCAACGTCGAGGCGCGCGGGGAACGAAGGTCTCCAGCTGAACGGACACACCTGTTTGCGTCTTCCTTTCCGCGTGATTTATGCGCGTGCCAATTGAATTATTTTCGCTGCGCTTTCGAATACGATTTATCCGCGTGACGAGCGGAAGACGATCGACGAATCGCTAGAATACAAGTGGTGGCACGTGTCGAAGAAATTACATGTCGATGGTTAATGGAATATCCTGCTCGTAGCAGGAAGTTCGCTTCCTTTCGTTCTCCTGTTACAAGCAGGTTACTCGCCGTGGCACTAATTTGAACGATTAATATTTAATTGCTCCATTTTTCGATCAGCTTCTAGAATTGTTATCGCAAAACGAATGATCGTCTTTCTCGTGTCTTCCGCCTTCTTAACGATATATGCATCCCGTTGAAAGAGCTCCGCGGAAGTTCACGAAGCTCGCACTTCTTCCGGTAGAGCGGCCAGATTGCGGAACCGACGAATTTCGAAGAATGGATCCCACGAGAGGGTACAAGTATCCGTCACGCCGCTTGCTTCCTGAAGGAGTTGCCTTTTTCGACTCATCTTCAACGTTGTGCCTGCCGCTTCTCTTCGCTATACATTATGTTTTCCCGAACGCATTCACGACTTTTTGCACCGAGGGGCTTCGGAAGTGCGCAGCGCGCAACTTTAACCCTTTTTCTTGCTCGTCTTTTCCTCTCGAGGATCTTTTGATGCTCCGTGATTTCGAGTCACGCTTGAGAAGGTTCGCGAGTACCTTCGAACGTCGTCCTTTCTTCAATTGGTTTCCTCGTACGAGTCGTGCAACTGAAGGCTCCTGCTCCCGCGAGTTTCCGTGTGTCGAATGGAAATTCGGGATCGACTTCTCTCTTTTTTTTTTTTTCTTACAGCGGAAGTACCGACTTCTCTGCGTGAAACGTTACCCTTCGACCTCGAACGCGATACAAACGTCGAGACTACGACGCGAATCACGGGAACACTGGCGACGCAGTCAATCGTATGGTAGAGAAAGAAGAAAGATTGGAACCGAATTAAGGGTGGCGAGGTTACACGAACGTAAGGGGAAGGGGGTGGGGGGAATGGCGGAAAACGGAGAAAACCAGCACGGGGGTAAGGGGTAAGGGGAGAGACCGCGGGCGTCACTTTGGTGGCAGGCTACGTTGAAAGCGCTCATTGAAATGGCTCGCGGCAGTCTGACGTACGCAGATCATTAATTGAAATTCCGTTACGCAAATGCTACGTGCACGTACGCGCGTCCTATGCAACGCGTTCGACGCATTCGCACACGAACAGACGACCGTCTCGGGGATACGCTCGAGTACCAGCACCAGACTAGATTCTATCGTTTTTATCGAGGTAAATTAGCGAGGGCATGCGCTTAATTAGGAACACACGTCCGCTTGGTATTCGTGTTTCGCTTAACCCGCACGGCTGTTTTTACCCTGTGCAGTTGTAAAAATAATTGGACAGGCCACATTGTTGCCGCGGATTCGTGTAGGTGGGAACACAAGGGTTGGAAGAATAACGGAGAATTAATGATACGTTTAAATAAAGCGGCGATTATGAAAGTGGCGATACGGTTTTGCACGTATGCTCGCGATGTAAAATAAAAAAATTCGAGCACGCGAGGCAGACCAGCGTATTGTTTGGCCGCAGCCGCATATCGGAGGAAATTGTTTCGGAAATAATTAAAACGTTTAAAGGTCGAATAGGATTTCGCGAAAGCACGTGACGAACAAAGCGCACGGAAAAGCGAGGGATTCGGTTCCTGTCTCGCGCGCTCGGTCCCCGTGATTTTTCCGTCTCCTTTTTACGGGCCTCTCTTCTGTGTACTCCGCACGCTGTGCACGCGACTTTCGGAATCGCTCTTTCGAACTTCACCGGCAATCTCTGTGATGTCTGCCTGGCCTTGCGAGCACAAGAGAAAATGGCACTTTTGTGTCCCGGTTACTAATGCGTCTCGTAATAATTTCGTTTTTTTTGTCGACTGCCTTTTACGTGACTCGTTTCCTCGTCGCAATTTCTGGATCGTTCCTTTCTTTTTCTCTACGTGCACCGTACAGACAGTATAGAGGACGAGGGGTACACACGTGGAAATCAGCCGACGGAAAAAAGACGAAAAAAAAAGAAAAAATAGAAAGAAGAATCCCTGAAGTTTTATCTCTGCAGGCTTGACAACGCGACATTTTGTATTATTTCCAGAAACGATATGGAAGTACGGACAGAGAGACCTCGAACGGCTGGCCGGATAGCACCGACCGGACGCGTTACTCCGACCATACATCAAACAGGTGGAGGAAGAAGAAAAGCGATACCAGTTCCGCCGCCGAGGGTGCCGACCCCCATGCCCACCGCAAACAATAATCAACAAAAGTAAGTAAATTATGTTCTCGATAGACTGTGTCGTGTTTTTCCCGTTTCGTTCGATCGAAAAATATATCTCCCGCCACGCTCTGAAACCCCAGACCATCGGCGAAAATGAGAATGAGGGTGTCGACGATAAAGTGACGCTCGCAAATTGCATTGTACATCGTGTTTAAAGAGTAATTATACTCTATATAATAAAATTTGGCGACAATTATATTACGAAAATACATCGTTTAACTCCTGTATTAATATCGAAAGATCTTCGTATCTTCGACGGAAAGACCACGATAAAAATTTTAAATCGCGTAAATCCATATTGAATAGAGAACCAAATAAGAATAGAGTGATCCACTTTGATTAAGTTGTCGATCTGTCTCGTGCAAAGTCGCGTCACTGAATGATCTGTGGCTACCGCTTTACGACCCTTGCACGACTGTTGCCTTCTAATGGTCTCGCGGTAATCATCGACCGCTGCCGCGTCGTTAGAATTTACGGCTTTTTTATCGCAGTAGCTTATAATTTACTAATTCCTTGTATCTTCGTTCAATAAATCGTTCCTCTTGCCACTATTTTCGTCCGCTTCGTATCTACGCCGATATAATTCGATCGACCTTGCTACGCTTTTAAACTCGCTGTCCTAAATTCGAAAAGAAACGACCGCGATCTTTTTCGGAATCGCCGACTCAATTCACGCGATACGAGCATTCCGTAGAATGATAGGTCTGCCCTGCAACTTGCTCGTAATAACTCATCCCAAATATCTGAACTCTGACGATGAATAGAACGGTTGTTGGCGGTCCGCGAAGCTCGTATCAGTTTCTGACGCAACATGTACTTCTAGTTGACGATACGACATTCGGGCTTGAGTTGGTATTCGCGTCGAATACCAGCAAAGAGAGAGAGACGATGCCATTAAGTTAGTGGGATTAGACGCGCGCAGAGTTCGGTCCCGACTGATCAAAGTTTACCGAGGTACCGGTCATTCGGCGTACTCTCCACCAATTTCAAGATGTTCTCGGCAATATATAGTATTTCGTGTAGTTTCTACAAACCTGGGATATAGCTGGTAACTGCGTGTCTGGTTCAATTACATTAGGCGTACAATTGTGGAAGCGTTAGATCACGCTTTTACAATTTCCCCACCTTAGAACCTTCGAGATTCGGATCTCTTCTATAGGAAAGGAATAATTGGTAACGAATCGATAGTAGAAATGGAAGGGTCCGCGAAGCATTCTTAGACCACGAATGAATCGAAATCGAAGGTATAGGGATGCTTCGGGTCGTGGCTCGCAAAGTGACGTGGTTGTTCATCGTCCCTCCCGATAGAGCATACAACTTTATCTTGCGGTTTAGGGGGATTTTGCGCGGATTTCCGGCTATATCGGGCATCGACTAGGGCCAGGATAGGCAGGCTCCATTAAGTACGGCGTAGCAGTGAAACACAGAGGAGTTTGGTCCGTCTGATTAAAGTTCACGAAACACGAGACCACCGGCCACTTTACCGATCTCTTCGACCAATCTACTTCGACCACACGTTGAATTCACTCGGTACACGGATTTGCGGGGTTCTTTACCGCTTCCTCCTTGCACCATCGTATTAACTCTACCGTACATAAACGACTATCGTTCGTTCTCCATTCGATCGTTATTTCTGCCTTTAGAAGATTAGCAAGTCCGATTGCACCGAGGATACTCGAGCGGGCTGCGTTCGTTGTTTTAATTGTGCTGCTTTTAGTAGCTTGTTAACTAATGCGGATTATTAAGGGGAACGTTATTCCTGTTCAGGTATCGAAGAACATGGCAGTGGGATGAGAAAACTGGCTGCGTCCAGTCAGACTAGTTATTCCGCGACGCGGTGGCGGCCTGACATCGTGGTTCCGATAGAGTCATAAAATGTATAGCGCACGTTGCGAGCCACTCACCGTGCACTTCTGTTTCGTGATGCATTCCAGCCACGTAGAAGGCTTAACGGAGTACCATATCCACCGAGCAAGGAGCGAATTCATTTCCCAGACGTCCCATATCCTGCGAGCAGATGCGCGTTTTCGGCGCGTATGCATCCGAGATATCCTCTTGTGGGCTCCATTCCGCGTCTTTTCGCTCGTTTAAGTATCGTGTCCTTTCGTATCGCGGGAATTGGTTTCGTCGTTCGATCTTCATCTCGCGAATCGTAAAACAAATTCGCGAAAGATAGGTACGCGTGCCATTCTAACGAAGTTGTCGGGTGTCGTACACTTTCGTTCCGTTCACGCTCAAAGTTTAAACGGAACACGATCGAACGATTTGGCACGCGTGTGGCTCGCATACGATTAATTTGGGTAAAACGATACGAAAGAAACGTAGAGTAGAAAATCAAATTCAGTAAATTCCGTGTTTTCGAATCGCGCTGTTGGCGATGATTGGCTGGCAGTTCAAATTTTTAACGAGTCTCGCAGCACCGCCAAATTAATTACGCAACGGCTAGAGTTTCTTTCCACGGGTTGGAAATCAAATCCCCTCTTCGTATTTCCGCGAGTTTACTCTGCTCTCTTTCTCTGGCCAACTAACGCCGACGGCACCTTTGTGTCCTCGCTGATACATATATTAATCCGTTATTAAAACGCGAGAAGTATCGCCACGTACTTGTCGAAAAGCTTGTCGAATGCCAACGTGTAAATATATTTTCCTCCCTTCCACTAATTATGCCTCTGACATGAAAACGAGAGTCACTACGTCGATTAAACAGCGCCGTCTGTTAATTAACGCGCGGTATTATTTCCTTCTGCGAATTTAGCAGCAGTAGATTCGCAAAAAGTTGGTAACAACTCGAAACTCGGCACGATCCTTGTACGAATATTCGACGAACGGCAGAGGGTCCTAATCCGGGGCTGGTGGTTTAACGAGAGAAAGAGGCAGTGGGAGAGGGGCACGGAACGGTACGGATGGGAGGCCGAAAAGAGAAAGACCAAGAGATTAGAGATCTACAACTTATCTCGAAAAGTGGTTTCCGTCGTTGTACAAGTGGTCGTAAGCGGCTTACAGGCGCATCTATGTGATTTCGGTACGTATCTCGCACGACTTTAATACACGGATAAATCTGCATTCTATTAATTAGAGATTCGAATCTGCTCGACTGTCGGAACGTGTCCCCCGTCACAGCATCTCTTTGCCATTGTAAAAGGAACAAGTTGAGGAAAGAGACGAGAGTCAGAAAAGAGGAGGCATCCACGCGTCTGGTGACGCGCACCAGACTCGTTTTATGTGCCATTTACCGCACAAGTACATTGACGGTCGGTCTACCTGGACTGGGCTGTAGTAGCGGGCGTAGTTATCCGATGGATAAAAAGCTCGCAAACGCGCCGGAGTAGGATCGTTTTAATTTCATTGGTTTGGGCTAATTACCTCTCTCGGCGATCGGTTACCGAATTCCCGCGGTTGTGAGTCTCACGCGTCTGCCTGTGAGAAGACGCGTTCCATGTGCTCGTTGGGGATGGCAACGCTCGACGAGCGTTTTTCCCTTATCCCTCTTTGGTTTTCTTCGTTTTCCTTTTTTTCTTCCTTTTTTTTTTTTTGACGAATTCTGATCGAGTACTAATACGATGAGAACGACCGTATGGCCGGTTGAAAGCATACGCTTTTTCATTTTCATCGTAGAACGTGGATCGAACGAGCAACGTGGAGAAGTTTGAAGCGCGATATTCGCGAAAATGAGCCAATTATCCAAAATGTACGCAACCGTGCGAATTTTTCCGAGAGAATGTTAATTAATTAGCGACGGACCGTGGACGCAGCAACCGATCCCCTGGCCGAGCAGCGTGTACGCTGTGCGAAACAAGCAAAGGTTCATTAGATCTTTCATCATAGGCTGAAATTCTGTGGACCACAGGGCAAATAGTTCGCCGCCGCTTTATATAAAGCAGAGAAGCTTTGTATCAAAGAGAGCTACCCGTATGTATTCGTTAGATGGTATTTAGCATAGTTCCAATGAGCAATGGAAGCCCAGTCTCGGCTTGGCGAGTGCCATGTATTCGCCTGCGTTTCACTGAACGAAGAATTGTCGATGCGAATCGTTAAATTCCGTCCGTGCTTCGTCGGTGTCGGTGAGACACTCTGTTACGACTCGTCGTACATAGGAACGTCGTATAGAGGTGCAGATGGCGCAAAAGGGACGTTTTAACTCTGAAAATTTACCTCGTTATAGAACCAATTATTACAAAAATGTTATGTCATTCCGAGGTAATTTGCGATTTTACATAGATAGCGAGAAGATTTAATTACCAAATATCGATAACATCGATTTCGCATTAACTTGCCAAAGACGAACAGACGCTTGGAAGAGGATAGTTGGAAGTTCGATTCATATCGGGGGAAACTGGCAACCCGATGGAAAGCGTTTCCATACGGCTTTTGATTCACAGACAGTGCGCGTTCGGGTCGACTGTTTCGCTCGAGAACGCCTCGGTTGGAAAAAGTTCGTCGGCCGGTTCGTCAATGAAGCGATACGGAGGCAACATTTATTACTATTTACTGTGACAAGTGGGATGGAACCTAAACTCGCCTTTTTGCCGTCGAGTCCGCAAAGCGTTCTTCTCGTCCGTCAAAGGATCAAAGCTTCGTTCTGTCCGAGAATCCACAGCACGCGCGTATTCATTTTTTCGAGTGCGCTCATTCGGACGCCGCGCTGCCTGGACGTAAGCCGAGAAAGCGAAAACATATAAAGAGAAAAGCGCGGCGAGCAGCGAAAGCAACCACCATGGACACAACTGGAATCAAAACGATGCTATATCTATCTGCCAGTATCGATCTAACTCGCGAACGCATTCGGTCGTGAGCTTTGCTCGTTACGTAAGGTTAATGTGGAAAGAGTCTCTTTGTTTGTATCTGATCTTTGTTCGCTTGTATATGAGTCCGACCCCCATGGTCATTGCGTTTATCTGTTCGGTGTTCTCTTGGACGATACCTGTATCTTGCACTCGCTCCTAATAGACTCCACTTTCCCTGCTTACTTTTAACGAGATTTGTTTTTCACAAGACCCGATACCATAATTGCATCAACGATTTACTTGTCTCCTCGAGGGCTTACGGGCTCATTAGCGGCGATAAAGCGACTACCACGGCCGGTCTCTGTTTTATAAATAATTTCAGCTGGTCGTAATGATTCTTTTTGAATAATTTATCTCGTCGTTATCGATTGTCCAGCTACTCGTTTCTTGCCTCTAACGGATGATCTAATACTCGAGAGACGAGAAGGGATCGTGGGGCGCGAAAGAATTTTACCGAGAAGTCGTTCCTAATCTGTTTACATTTAATATATTCATTATCGTAACGGGGCTTTGAGAGGGTGAGGATTTGATTTTTCGACGCGTGCAAGCGCATCGTGAGGCTGATAGAAGAAGAGCAGAGAGCGTTGCCTTTGATAGGAGCTGGAAGCGCGTGCGAACGTGCCATCTCGAAATACGTCAAGCGATTTAATGAGCCGGATTTCACGGGATCGGCGTCGAATGGGGAACGGGAATCTTCCTATGGGAACTCAGTGGCGTATGAGCCGATCGGTAGGGTATTGGGGAACGAAATGCATGGGCGAAAATGGTGAGAGGTAGGGTGGGTGAACGCGGAAAACCGGGGTCAAAAGCCCGCAGAAATTTTCAACAAAGCCGCTCATTGTGTTCGCGAGTGGCAAAAGGGGTGCCAAGCCACGTATATAATGTTCCTCTGACGAACCCCGTCCGCTTTCTTTTTTTCGCCGCGCTTACGCACTGGTTGCGTACCTGTCGCAAAAATAGCATTGCAGGTAAACCACTCGGCGCACCGTTTCCACGCGCGTCTCTTTTTGTATTTTTCGTATGTCGGTGCGTGTCGTTCGATTGTCACTCGCACGGCTCGACTTTGATGGGTGTTATAACCAAGCCATGTATTTCGATTTTGAACACTGTTGCTCTCTTCCACTCGACTAATTTGACTCGCGTAATATTTGCCGGTTTCGCGTGTATTTCACTTGATAGATCGATTCGTTGGTTCTAAATAATTGCCTCGCCGTACCGGACAAAAATATTCTCCCTTTAATCGACTATCGGGTCGTGCGAGTGAAAAATATTGCGAGTATTCGTGTAATTTTCAAATTTTAATCGTCGCCCACACCATTCCCGAGTATTTAAAAGGGAATCAAGGGACTAGAGGGATGAGAAAATAGAGGATCGGAAACTGCGATACTGCGCGTGCTCGGAACCTTTGAGACTGCATTTTTTTTATTTTCAAAGACACTGTTTGACAGATGCCCCCTGATCCTCTGCACCCTCGTTACGAGCCTCAAATCTCTCCGAATCGACAGGGTCGCCGATTTCACCCCTTCTGTATTCTTTTTTCCGCCTTCGTCCTGTTCTGCTCTGGTTCACTCATCGCACACCCTCTGTCGCGCTTTTCGGGCCTTTATAAAGCTGTGAACGCGTGATAATCGAGGACGTCGCTTCGATTGGGGCGATCTCGCACCTTTGTCGACTGTCGAACCGTTATGCTATAACGAGTCAGCGATGGTTAAGTTGGTTGAAGTGGCTGCTGGTTAAAGAGAACGTTTCTCTCTCTCCATGCTCCTCGTTCCTCGCCGTATATCCGGTCAGGATACCATTGTATGCACTTGTCGCCGCGTAGATTCGTGTCATTCACGGTGGTCCCGATACTCTTCTTGTCGCAGACGAAACGATATCGATGACACTTTACTCGTTTTGCCCGTGTTTCCACCGTCTTTCTATCGCTCTCGTTGCCGGGAGCAAGTGTTGACGGCGCTGTAAATTTATTTAGATTCACATAAGCGCGGTTTCTCATAGAACTCGTGTCGTGTACTTTTCCCAACGTTATCACGGAACGGGATCGATCGCAATGAAAAAGCAAGAAGATTTATTCGCAACAAGTTGTCGGTATTGAGATCTCCGACATGGTAATCGTTGTGCAACTTATTTTACTGTGATTAGCATAATTGAATCGATCGTACACTTACAGCTGGATCGACGATCCTGTTTTATCGGCGCGCGATATATACCCCGTGTCACGATTAGAAGCGAAGTCGTATCTCGATCTGGTGGCAATCCGGGGAACCATGGACGCCGGGACGCCTGATGTTTCCAGGCGTCTCCGTTAGCGGGCGCCACTCTGCGGTTACGGGGTAACACCAGCTGGATTCGTTTCAACCCTCCGTGCTGCTCGCTGCTGGAACCTCTGTCCACTCGGCGTCCGACTTTCGACCAAGCTGTTGGCGTGTCACAGCTCTGTCTCTTAGGGCGAATCTCGCTTAGCAGTATCTATCAATCGTCGAGTGAATGTTGGATCGTTGAAAGTTCGGATAGAAGACATTGGAGCGATCTAAAGAGTCAAAGTAGATTCTAAATGAAAATCATCTATTTGTCGGACAACCGGCCCGACCAATTGAGCTATTCAGCTGGTCGACAGATTGCTTCTCGCTTAATGGCTACCGTTGTAATAGTGTAGTCGGTCTTTTTATTAACGTCATTGGAACCGTGTCGTTAACGCCGATAACTATACGTCAAGCGTCGATGAGAAATTACGAGAATCGCAACGAGGCGTTGATGGAGGCCTCGTGTCCGACATCGTGGTGCAGGAACGCGAATTTATGACTCTCCATCTTCGGTCGGTAGTTACTGTTGAAACGGCTGGTAGACGATAGCCGAAGCAACGTACGGAATCGCATCGCAATTATTCGCATGGTGAATAGTTTATCAGGCGATAGGGTCGTTAACCTAATGGAAACGGCGTTAAGGCGAGGATCGATATGGTGCACTTCGTCGCCCGACATCCTTGCCGAGGCCAATCGCGAGAAAACGGGCCGTGAGAGGCGAGAAAATCCGCGCCGGCTCTAATAGCGCGTGAATACATTTAATGGACCCATTTGAATTATAATGGCCGATCGAGATATTCCGATTGGCAGTTGCCATCCGACAGATCTCGGCTTGTTTCTCTGCTGCCTAATCTTTTTCAAAGATTAGAAACCGGTACGCTCTCTCGACTGGGTCCCGTTATTGAGCCATTATCGACTTTTAAAGTTCCTACGATTATGATGGAGCACGGTGGCGCGCGAGCTTTCCATCGGTAACCGAGGAAACCAGATTTTTCAAAGGCTCGAGCCGCGAATCGACACGACGTGTCGCGTTACTACGGGGATTATGATAATTCGTTTCGAAAGATTCACCAACACACGCACGAAAATAGGTGACAGATACAGAGACACCGTGTGACTCTCGCGCGGTTTACGTTACGAGTGCGTTCATCGTCGCGAGATACGCGCTAACGTTATTTTTTTTTTTATAGCGGCAGCGAACGTTATAAAACGGCTCGTAGCTTTTTATCGACGTTAATTCCGCGGAAGTACGTCGTAGTAGGTAGCTTTACGACCAGCTTCGCGATTCACGCGTCGAATTCCAGATTTCTGGTTGACCTCGTAAAAACATCGAGAACGCTGTTTATCCGATTTCACGGCGATCGAAAGCAGCGCGACGCTCGTTAACTCTCGATTAAGTCTAGCAGATGTTATTCGCGAGTCGCCTCCGACCAAGTCGCTTCGGAATATATCGGAATAAATATTCACCAGGACTTTAAAGCCGAGGATCCGAGTCCAGACAGAAGTCGAGACGCAAGCTCTGTGTTCGACGTTGCAATCGATAACGTAAATGTAGCCGAGCGAAGCAGCGTCATCGCTATGGGCTAGGATGGTCGTTAACGCCGTCGAACATAATTATTTATAATTTATTTAATATCCATGTTTTAACGATGTTAATTACACGGCAAGGGGCGCTCAGCGTCGCCGCTCCGACGTAATCACCCCTCGGGACGTTGGCGCTCCAATCTCTCGCTACCTTCAAAACGCCTGTACTTCTCCTTCCGCGTGTCTTTGATAATGACTTTGTTCGCTCCACTTCCACATGGTAACAATCGTTACCTCGACACGAGTTCCTTGTTCCTTACCGCGATACCGTAGGAGATGCTTCTTTTTCTTCGTTTCTCTCTCCCTGTTTCGTCATCGCGATCATTACGTACTTGTATATCTGGAGAAGAGGCATACGGACGCGCGCAATTTAGGAAACATCGACGAAACGTTTGTCACGCACGCGAGCCATCGTTTTCGATTCCCGACGCTCACTAAAATCGAGTGTTTATTTCAACGACCGATAACGAGGCTGTGAAATTCAGCCTTCGATGAGAACGGTTTGTGCGCCATTGGCGCACGTCGCCTGTCTTAGTTACCTATAATGACGGTAAATTACCATCCCTATCTGCCACGTTCCCGTGACTGCGGTGAGGAACGACGAAAAATCGGGACGCGTGGGTGGCTGAGGTAACCGTGGGTCCTCGGTGTCCGAGTGTGGAGCGTATTCCATCGCGGACGAACAAACCGTGGAACACGAATCACGTACAGAGACACAGGGATACGCGTGTTGAGTAAATCGACGAGTTAACCGCGTCCTGGTGCAACGATCCCCTATGAATAATCGACACTGTGTTCACCCGCGTTTGCTTAACTCGGTGGGTGTACAGGTGGGTGGCAGACGTGGATCATAGGATTATCCTGTTCATGGTGGACGTCGTTGGACCCGAGGACTATCCGTTATTGTTTCGACCGTGGGACTCGAGGACCGTCCGCGGGAAAAAAATGTTGGGTTTAGCGTTGCGTGTAAATTAGAAAACCGATTTGTTTTTTCCTGTTTGCTGTCGAATCGGCTCTTTGTTGGACGCGTTGCGACCGTTGTAGCGGATTTGCATCGGCGTTCGATCGCAAACGATAAGACGTAGGTGTGATCATTGGTGCAACGGTGTGTCCGACCGCCGACACGCGTAGCAACACGAAGCATATTGTAAAATTCCATGATTTATTCGTCGAGCGTCGACTTTTCCGATCGAAATAAATTCCACGAGCGGACGGGATTCGTTACGCCGCCGTATCGACAAGATCGGCAGAAATATTCGCTGGATCGGCTTTCGCCGTATTTATTGCCTCCTTCTCGTTTTATTCTTCTCTTCTGGTAGCGTGCGAGCGTGAAAACTGGATCAACGACACGGGGGATAACCCGGTATCCTAACGAGCGACGCGCAGTTGCGTTGTAGCAACAAATAGCCCAACGCACCCGGCTTATCCGCTTCCATTCGTTTCGATCCGAGAGTGTCTGGTTCATTATCGGTCGCAACGCTCGGTTACATCTTTTAACGAACGTGTAACGAATGTCCCGGACGATAGGTCGACAGATAACGGAGCAAATGAAATTGTCAGGGACGACGAGGCGGATCGAGTTAACGATAGGTGCTCGACTCCTCTGAGATTCTCTCGTGCGTGCTTCTGAAACATCGTGTCGTTTTCTTTCGTTTAGCTAGATAATAAATACGATATAGTTTTACGAAGCAAATTGAGAGTTACGCAAATTTACTTCGTATTTCCACGACGTTATCCGCTTTCATACCTCGCTCTGTGGTATAAATCGCGAACGTTTTCGTATTTAAGCAACATCGTGCAACTCGTATACCGCCGATTGGATTCTGGGCCGCGATAACGTATCGATCTGCCAGGTACAGTCCGATGTTTAGCTAGATAATCTCGGCCAGATACACAATAGTCATATTTTCACGATATTGTCTTTAACCGTTTCCGCGTAGCGAGAAATAATCGGGCGCACGTGAGAGGCATACTCTCCGTTGCGTATAGTTTACACGAGAAGATAATGCTCGCTCTTTTAAGCATTCTCCTCGGTAAATTATGCTTATCTCGGCTCACGGGTCCAGGTATCGCCAGGCGGATACCTGTCGCCGCGATGACAAACGCGCGTTTGTTCATTATTTTATCGGCGTCAAACGCGCCGTTTCGAAATGTCTTCGAATCGCCCCTTACATTGTTAACCGTTGGTTCTTTTCTCAACCGCGCTCGACCTTCCATGCGACCATGTGGGAACGAACGATCGGTGTCCCTCGATCGGCCACAATAAAAACGCGACACTCGCGATCCCTCGCAGGATATTTATCGCCGGTGAGATTACAGTCGAGTAAATAAACAGTAAATTATCGTAAAGGCGGTGCATGGCGCAAGCGACGCGCGAATACCGTCGATCCGTAGAACCGATTCGTAATTTACGTTTCTCGTTCCCCGCGACGCGACGTGGACGTGGCCGATAAAGAGTTTCTTCGATTCGATCGAGCTGTTCGATCGTCGCTGAGTTTGGCTGAAATTCGCAGCCACGAAAGGCAAGTTAGGTGAGAAAATGCTCGGCGAGGGAGAGACGAAAGGGGGTAAAAGGACGAGGGAAGGACGAGAGAAGCGGGGAATGTACCAGGCGCGTGCATTGTGTCAGTTCAGCGAGGTATCGTGTACGACGCACAAGCTTCGTGGAACGAGGATCTCGTGCTTCGTGGCGTGTCCTCATCCACGTACTTGGCGTATATCGCGTAACAGAGGTCTGGAACGGGCGGCAGAGATACAGGAGCGCAGCATGAAGCGAGTTCCCTTCCGCACGAACGGTCGGACGAGAGTGTCGTGCACAAACAACCGGATGCGTTAATTTTTCCCCCGACATACTTTTCCTCGTCTATGCACCGCGTTTCTCTGAGAAACCACTCTGCCGAATGCGAGTACACGATGGTCGATGATACCGTTCCGTATAGACGAGGGCCTCGACGATTTATCTTACTTTAAAAACGTAGCTCGCTCGCCGAGCTTAATCCCGGTGTATCTTGAAGAAGGACGACAGGAAGCGGGAACCGTAGTCGCGACAAGTTGGACGCGAGAAATGAGAAAAATGCCGATAGAAAGATCCATCAGGTTGTTAGAGATCTGTTTAGGATAAAACTCGGATCGTAAATCTTGTTCGATACTCGCTATCGTCACTTATGGCAGAGATTTGACCGGATGTGGCGAGGTTTCAGAAGGTGTCCGGCTTCGTCGGTTCGTTCCGATGCATCCAAACGTAACGCGCGTACAAATCAATTCAGGCGGAATGTCTGGTCCCGAGCTTTGGACTGATGTTGATGGATAAACGGCTCGTGACCGGTTGATGTCCGATTTGTCATCGTACAATGGATGTATAAGCCGCTGCGAGAAATAACGCTCGTTTTTAGATCCACATCGCTGGACGCCATTTACGACAGGGAGGTGTCGCGCGGACACATTCCGCGGCATTGTCCTGGAAGCGGTATCCCGCGGAGCAGCGGTATAGAATCGCGGGAATCCTACACGCTCGGTTCAATTTCGATTTGTCCGTTCGATATTCGATAATCGACGTTCGTTATACGTCCTTCACGCCTGGATACTTCTTTTATGGACGTTCCAAGTGCCTTGGCCGCTGCAGGGTGTTTCGTCGTGAGCTATTCGCGAACCCGCTTCCAGATGCACGTTTCTTGCACGATTTGAGGTCTGTGGTTTGAAATCTCCGGGAAAGTCGCGCCGTTTTCTTTGTCCTTCCGCGGCCGTGTAACGATCGCGCGTAAAGCCATTGGTACGCGTCGGCCGGCCGAAATCCGACGCCCGAGTGAAATATCCTAAAATTATGCGGTAATATCTGGCAGCGACATACGCGGGCTCCCGAGGGTGCGGTGGTGGCTGCGTCACCTGCGAGGAAGGAACAGAGGAGGATACGACAACGGCCGCCCTCGGGGTCCCAGTGCCGGTGCTTTTGCCTCTGGTTTCCTCGCCTCCTGCGGTGAACATTTTCATAAACTCCCTCATAAAGCATATTCCTATTCTTGCGCCCATATTCTCGCCGGGAGGCTCAACCTGGTATTAATTATACCCGAAGAAACGCGTAATCCGATTGTTTAAATGGACGCTTGTAGCGTGGGGCATGTGCGCGATAGCTGTGTTCAATCAGCGTCGGTTTGTTTAGGTGCATGTTTGTTTGGTGTTTTAAGAATTATTTTTCGAGGAACGAGAGATGGCCGCAATTGATCCGAGGAACGGTCGTCCGAAGTTAACGTAAGCAGCTATCTTTGGTAGCGTGTCACGGAATTAATTTGTTGGTGACAGATGACGAGAAGAACGTCCCTTTGTATCCTTTCGTGGGCGATTGCATTTCGTAAACGGTCGATGAATACGAATGAACGCCAGCTTTGTCCTGTGTTCCGTGATTCGCGCGATCACGATCTTCGGATCTACGGTGCTCGTTGTTTCGTCGCGATTGTGTGACATTACTCGATGGGATTTATTCGTCGTCGCGTTTTAAAAACTGCTGTCAGACGATTCTTAAGTGGTATCTTTGCTTTTTATTTCGTCGTTTGTAATATACCTCGTAATGACGAACTCTGTTCGCGATGTACTAAACGTTTCATCGACGAATGCGTCCCACTCGGTTGCATAAAAGTTTCCAGGGACTTGTTACGATCGTCATCCGGTTTTATGGACGCTAGTAGTTCCGGCTAAGAGGGTGAATTCGTCCGAACGACGTAATGAAATGTTGTGCCTAAGACGATATTGTACGACAAGACAACGCACTTATGGGATCCTCGGAGTATGAGAGGGCAAAATGTGCGTATACTCGCGCGCTTACCCGTTTAGGGTGGTTGCTAAACATTCGTACACAACCGTCTCCCTATTACACGTACGTTTATCGTCTCCTTTTATTCATCTCGCAACTGTATTACCATTTCAACGAAAGTATCCTTGAACTTGCCATTTTTGGAGAAGACGAACGGCGTATCTTTATCTCTTAAAATATCCATGTTTTTATCAACTCGATGATACGCTGAAAACTCGAGGCAAATAAGAGGGAAGTAATACCAAAAGATCCGTCTTGGGATCGTTTCGAACCTCTATCGAAATCCTTTTTCCTTTCGAGCACGGAACTGCAGGCCCGCGAACGAGAATCCTGGGTAACGGGCAGGAAAACGATGAGAAAAGTAGTTGTCGGCGAGCGTTAACGTCTTCCCGGTCAGTGGCTCGACCGCCCCTTAAGAGGAAACCATTTTCTAGCAGCGAGATTCTCTGATCCAGACGGACAAAGGGTCAGAACCCGATATCTTCCGAAACATTCCACGCGAAGAAGAACAGAATCATATCGTTCTTTCTTGCTGCTTATGAAGCGTTACGTAAGCACAAAAAAGGAATCTTTTCGAAGTGATAGACGAAGAATCTATCTCTTTTAAGATCGTCCGAAGATTATTTAACAGTTTACCCTTTTAAAAACAGGGAAAGGGATAGCTGCTATAAAAAATTGGAGAACGGGTAGCGAGAGTATAATAAACAAGGAGAAACGAAAATGAATAGATCGGTAGAAGAGAGAACGGTGAAAGATGCGAGCGAGGAGGATAAGGGAGAGAGAGAGGTTCTTTAGGGAGAAGGGAAATGGAATAAGAGACTACGTTGAAACGTAGAATTTATCGTGACCGTGTTGTTAAGGTGAATCGTTATCGCATGGCTTTATAAGGGCTTGGATTATTAGAATATCGACTGCATGATACGTCAGAAGTCTCGTCACGTGTCGAAGTTTGTCTGGAATGGAAGGAGGATCGAGGGCTCGTTAACTCCGTATTATCCCCTGACTTATTTCAACGACCCCGTAAGAATATTTGGAAATACAGTTTGGAAACCGTAATTCCACGGCTTTCCACGAAACTTTTGCTCCGTGATCCAACTCGCAGGTCTTTTTCGATTTGTTTCGACTCGCTAGAGAATGACGTTAGAAGAAAACGGTGTCCTTAAAGTGGATCGCGACGAACCAAATTGTCGACGAATTAATCGACGAATGCCTTAACTGGAACGACGAAATCTAACGTCAGCCGCGCGTCTACCATCTGTCGCTGTCTCTCTTTGTCTAGCTCTTAACCACTGTTACTCAGGCATTTGCCGTCAATTTCGATCCATCGTTCCATCATCTCGAGGCTAAAGTGTCGATCGAATTACATTATGGCTCGTAGGCCGCGTTCGTTGCCCTCGCCTTCCGCGCTCCTCCTAAGAAAAGCCTATTGCATATGAATATAAGTATATTATCATAATATGACGCCTAGGGTGGCGCCTCTTCTGGTTCGCTGCTAGGGGCTCGAAATCCTGCGCTCCGGGCTTAGGCGAAAGGGAAGCCACTTTTACAAGATGCGTATGGATGGAAATCCTGATAGGTATCTTCTGGAATGTACGGCACGCTGTCTCGAGGAGATTGAGCAAAATAAGCGTCGATGTATATATATTGTCTGAGCACATACTTAACGTAAAGTATGCCCGGGTTCGTAAGAAGAGATGCATGCCTCTGTGCCGCTATGCTACGCGTGTACACGTTGAATATACGGAATGGGAACGGGCGTGGGAGAGAGACGCGTGGAAGGAGACGTATGCGAGAGACGTATAAAGTGGCTCGAGCCATGATAAATGAATCAAAGGATAATCTAATAATTTAGATGGAGAGATTACACGGCAGCAAAAGTTGCATTCAACGTTACACGTATCACGGTGCTATTACTTGCTCTTTTACGGAGATCGTTCCGTCCTCGGTTTCACAGGAAGAAGAGTGGAAGAGAAAGGTTGGATTGGCTGGATTGCGATACAGGTCAGCGGCGCGGCAAGGATTAATTTAATTTTCGCGTCGATAGGATGGCAGATACAACGCGAGCTGGTGCAATAGCCATGGGGATTGATTATCTTTCTCCACGGTTAGCGGTTGTTCGACAGCCGACAAGTCGTCGAACAATGCGATCCGCGTCTCGATCGAACGTCTATATTTATCCCGATGGCTTCCGACTGGATTTGTCCGTCAATTAACGGCCGCGCCTTAATTAACGCCAGCTCCACGAGCCCTTCCTCTCCCTCAGCTTGTTCAGATAAAATGTCAAAGGATGCTATCCGAGGACCCAGGTGGACACTCCGGGGAAAGAGAGAGCTCCTGGGATCTCTTTACGCCGAACAACGCAGAGTAGATTTCACGTAATCCACCTGCCAGCGGAAGAAAGGAGTTATCTTGCTAGAACGATCTAACGTTTCAACAAACATGTCGCGGCAATTGTAAAGGGCAAGTAGAGCCCTAGACTCACTGACAACATGCAGATAAAAGAAAAAGGGATCGCTGCCCGGTGTCCTCCGCTAATGGAATAAATAATGCGGAACGAAGAATAGTTGCCTTAACTGCTCCATTGTGTTCGCCCGACTTCGCAGGAATCGAGTTAATCGTTTTATTATGTCCTCTGCCGTCTTTAAGGCCGCTCCGAAAGAAGATGGAGAGACTGCCGGAGAAAAAAAATTCTCCTGGCCGGAGATTGGAACCGAACGGACTTTAATTACAGTTAAAACGACAATGGTAGCAGACGACGATGCTCGTCGGGACATCGGCTTGGAGAGCATTCGTCGATAACTCGACCGACTCGGCTCGATTCATCGGTGGCGCATTCCACCTGCTAAAACAACTTGTTCTTCAGCCTAAGCCCGCAGTGATTTAACAGCTGTTCGCAACAAACGGGAATAAAGCTTCACGGGGACACATTTTGCTAACGCTCTAACAAGTACACCGGAATTGTCTTACGTGGTGTGGATGGAAAACGCGCCGGTAGCTGTAAAAACTGTTGCGGTCGGCTGCCTGGTGAACGCGTTTCGAAGCCGGCAGCAGGTTAAATCAATGACCATTAGTTCGATAGCAGAGTTTTTACTAGGGTCTCTCGGTTGGCCCTCCCACGGGCCAGTCGTTGCTTCGGCTACCGGCTCGGGGGAGAACAATGGGCCACAAATCACCGCTGGAACCAGCTAAATCTCGTTTCGCGAACTCTCGGACGGCCACGTAAGTCCTAACGATACGCGGAATAAAAGAAACGGTTTCTTCGTCTCGTCTCCGTCCGGTCTCGCACCTTTTTTCTCCGCTACCGTGGTCGACCCAGGAGAATCAATTCGAACGAATAAATTCAATGGTTCTTTTGTGCCCGCTCCGATCGATTCCTTTTTTCTCGCGTTCGGCCCGGTTCGAGCGCGGCGCACTGCGGATCGAAAGGAGGACACCGTGATAAAACGAAGCAGTTTCCGTTTTATTATCGCGCTATGGCGCGACCGAGCTTCTCGCATCCGGTTTCAAGTTCGCCCGCAGCGGTCCGGCGGATCGCGTTTTCCAGCGCGTCTCGGTTTTCTCGGGCTACTTGCTTTTCGACTTAACGCAGCACACGGTTCTCGGGCCAGAAGGTTCTCTTCGATCGGGGATAGACGTCGGACTCGTTGTCGAGTTTTACTGCCCGTGGCCGGTAAAATCTTTCGTACGAGATCATCCCTGTTCAGACGGAAAGATGGAGAACAACGAGCTTGGAAGCGATGCAGGGAAAAGGGAGGGTGTTGTTGAAAACTGTTTACGGGAAAAATGTGTTGACCGTTTGGTAAAAAAAAATGTCAACGAAGCCAGTGATGAGACTGCAGGCGGAAGAGAAATACAACGCAGTAGGGAATGGCGGGACGAGATAAAAAGAGAATGGGGTATCCTGGACGATTATCGTTATCATCGATGGGCAACGGTGCTACCAACCACAGTGGCTCGAGTACCTACTTACAGGCGCGAGAGCACGATACTCGGATATTACAGATATTTCTTCGATACGGGGGTGCGCGACGTGTGGCAGACGGAGGAAAAACGAAGAAAAAGAAGAGAAGGGAAACGATAGAGCGAGCGAAGAATAAGGACGGAAGAGTGGAAAGGGCGGAGAAAGTCGAGTTAAGAAAGAAGAGACGTGGCTGCATAAGCCCGGGGGCTGCTGGCGTGCCGATACGATCTGATAGTCTATTTATCATTCGCCGCGCTTACCTTCCTCTCCACCCTTCGTTTAGTTTTCACGGAGTCTTTACCTGACGGTCTTTACCTGCTAGCTGCGTAACCACCGCGTACCTCTCGGCAATTGCGTCGACGCGACGTGACGCGTGAAGAGAAAAGACCCAGGAAGAAGATGGCGTTTGCTCGATGCGAAATTATGCGAGTCGACGATGTATCGTGTACACGAGGGCAACAAATACCATAACACTATTGCTGCGATATCAAGGATTGGATATTCCGTTGTTCATCGAACGACAGGATACCCTGGTCCCTCGTATACGCGAAATGTTAGCGTGTTCGACTTGGAGGGATACCAATGCCGAGTTATTTCTATCGTGACTTACGTCGGTTCTTACTGGTTCGTGCGATGAATACGCCACTGATACGAGACAGAAGGACGGGGAGGCAAAGAGAAGGATATATGTTTGACGACTGGACCCGATTGTATCGTATAGGCGAGCACGGTTAGTCCAATGGCAGATCGATATCGCGACTCTTAACGGATTTACGACCCGTCTTATCTCACAAAGGTACCGACGACCACGCACCGCGAGACCACTCGGATGCTATCGCTTAACGATTTTGTTCTGAACTTTACCTGGGTTCAATGCCAACGATTGTCCGACGGCTATGAGGAACCCGCGCACGACCAATCGTTCGAGACGATATCGTTTAGATATTCGATCGACAGCGTCTGGTTCCGACCTCTTTTCTTCCTTCACGACTCGCAAAGGTAGCGTGATCGTGTCCAGACTCACGTTGCAAGTGTATAACAGCGCAGACAATATCGATACTCCGTTATCCCGGAAGAATTAGAACGTACAGAGAACGTCGGTTCAACCAAATAGCTTGCGAATTGCTGGTTTTTCTAGGAAGCAGTATCGAAACCTTCGAGTTGGAATACCAACGAATCCAGCGGCGCGTCGCTCACCGAGATCCTTTTCGCAGAACTTGAGAAAACTCGACGCGTCGATTGAATTTCAATTGCTCAAACAGTCTGTCAAGTAACGTTCGAGTTTCCGCGGCAAATTGAGTTTGTTACATGGATACACGGGGTCGGAGAAATTTTTCGAAACTGCTGCGAGGAAGTAGGAACGGAACGGTCGAGACGCCCCGCGGAAGTCGAACCTAACCCGATAGATGAAAGTCGTCTCGTTAGCCGGTAATAGCCGACATCGGGAACGTGCGAACGAGCTCCGAGGCGGAGTCGCGAGATCTCAAGGATCAGCCTCGCGTTCGTGCACGATATCGTTTGAACCGACTTCCGTGGCGCGCTCCACTCACGACCGAGAGGGTTCTTCGATGCGGATCTCGCGGCTCGAAACCGCGCATTACAAAGCATTACGCGGCGCGTACTAACGCGCGGTGCCTCGCGTAATCACCGGATCGTTTACGCGAATGCGCCGGCAGGCCCGATTAATACGCTCACCGCGAGCGGGCTCAAGCTACTAGCGAGAAGCTGGTTTCCCGATAGACGAGGCTAGAAACGTTGTTGCGCCGAATGGGCCTCGCCGATTTACATATCGCACATGTCGGGTACTTGTCTCGAAGCATTTGCCTCCATGGGCTCGAATTATCACGAAAACCGGGGGTGCTTGGCTGCTAGTCGGCCGTGAAACGCATCAGCGGGGAGACGCCACGATAACACGCACGCGTGCACGCACGCTGCCATGTTCGTACACGCATACCTATATCGAACGGTTATCGTGGAATTTGTTCTCTATTCTCTACCTTTCCGATTCCTCGTAAACTGAGAGCGAACTGTCTCGAAATTTTGCGGATACCTTCGACCAACTTCGGAAGAAGTCGGTAGGTAGAATTGGCGTTTCAGTTGCAGACGTATTTTTTCTACGAGTTGGACGTCGTCTCTAAGTAACAACGTTCGATCGGACGCGACGATCGGCTGTATCGAGTTAGCGCACGTACAGATGAAACTTGGTAATGAAACGAATCGGTTCTAGTATAATTTCCTCGTAAAGAACACGCGATATCGGGTTCGGAATAGTAATGAAGCTTGCACGGTAGCCGCGCGTTAGCGTGACGCGGAGATTGCGCGTGGCTCGCGACTCGGCCGAAGGGAAATAGACTTTTCACCGTGAACGTTCGTCTACGGGGCCATTAGCAGGCGAGCCGATCGTACGTTATAAACGTAACTCTCGACTCCGATGCTCGTCGCCTCCTTTCGAAACAACCGGTTAACTGCATACGTTTCTGAAGTCTGAAGGGAATTGGAGAATCGGAGAGCGGCCGATTTTATTCCCACTAAATACACGGATTTGCGTGTCGCACCAGGGCCGTTTTAATGGCAGTCGGCGTTTTATCGGCCATGAAAATCGACTCGCTCGTTGCTAAGAACATTATTTATGCTCCTCGATTTTCGATGTTCTTCGAGAAAAGTTGCAAAAACGCGCGTCGCGTATTCATCGGTTGAGAATGTTTTCTGACGCGATGCTTCATACGGAGATCGTTAATCGATGGTGAAACGGTAAACGACTCTGACCAAAAAGCGTTTGTTTTACCGAAACACGGGATCGTTATTCTTCGATTCTTTCCGAAACATCGATCAGTGTTTATTGATTCCTCGGTTATCGAAATCGCCGTAAAGCCGCGCACGGCGCTGCACTCACCTGCTGTGTTAGTGGCTGCCTGTTGCCTTAACGACGTTACGCGGACAGGTAGTGAACGAGAGTATCCGTTAAACTATCGAGTTTATCGTGCAGAAGATCGTAAAATCTGGCAGGAGAATCCTCGCGGGCTCCCGATTCTACTGCGCTCTCCGACAGGATGAATTATAGCCAAGGCCGAAATTTGCCGAGGCTCCCTTTTTATCATTATTCTTGCTGGCCGGAAATAAAACGATAGCCGGTGTGCTCGACTTTTATCGATGCTAGCTTTCGCCTGGTTTTCTCGGCTGGAAAGCCTCTTCCGCTCGATGATTTGTTATTTCGAGCGGGCGTCTCGAAAACGAGACGAAATTTTTCGTCCAGAAACGCGTGAATTTCCGTGAGAAAGTCCGCCGTCTGACACGTAGTAGGACACACCTGTGGTATCCGTGGACAACGAAAACGTACGATTGGTCGAGATTTACCGCTGGTCGTGGGTTTGTAAACCCTGCGAAGACCCGTGTAGCCCGAGAGATTATCCGAAAGAGTGGTGGTCCGTTGCACGATCTATTCTCGACCAGAGTTCGTTGTCACACAGTCGCGTACACCTTTCGCGGCCCTCTTTCTTCGCTCGCATATGGCTACTCTTTCTTGTCGTACTATTAACTCCCACACGGATCTCGGTTGAAAGGGTGAAAGAGAGAAGAGCGAGCCCTTGTCGCGCTATATCTTGAATAGGTAAAGTCACTCACGCAGGAAGGAGCGTGCATTTACAGGAAGATAATTAGCACAAGTGCCATTGAGCACGAAAAGCAGAAGCTGGGGAACGACAAAGAATGAATTCGTGGGCTGTCGGAGAACGGTGTGTACAACCTGCTGAAACATCGCGATCAAAGCGCGACGACGTTGTTGTTTGAGTTGCTGTCGCGGAAAGCGGGGCTTCGCGTGAGTTGTCAGCCCCGTCGCCAGTTATTTATTTACCCGTTTCGAGGTTTCGTTAAAGGGTCCATCGGTCGGGGAATTTGCACGCTTGAGGAGGGTCGAAGGCGCGAAACGTTTCTGATATCAGGAAACTGGCGTTTAACTCTCGTAGAATAGTCGACGATATGGTGGCTCGAAGACGGTTGGGCGTCGATCCGTGGAAGGGTCGATAATTTCGTCGGTTTCTAGGCATCTCGAGCGTAATTTAACGTAGGGCCTAGAGCGGCAGCTGTGCCCCGACGGTGGCGGACACGGGACCGCAGAGTCACGATAAACTCTCATAATTCACTTACGCGATATCCTGCCAGCGTATAAAGCCGTCGGTAAAGCTCGAGCATGCCGGGTAAATTCCGTATTGAATGCGAATACCCTTTTCGTAACATTCGTATACGCGTGTATACGATTATTCATACCTGACCATTGTACGTGCTCAACGCAGGATCTATCGTGCGTCGTAATATTCATCGGGACGGACAACAGATGGAAATTTTGATACACCGCGCGTAGCCAGCCGGCGGAGTAATGGGTTCCATGTGCGTGTAATTCCTTTCAGCGAAAGAAAAAGACCGTGGAAAAAAAGTCGTCAAGCTTCTAGCTTACTAATAGCGTATTAAGAGACGCGATGCTCGTTCTGCCTTGAAGAGGAGTTAATCGAATTCAATTTGTCTTTTTATCATGTTGATTTATTTGTTGAAAACTTAAGTTTGTTTATTCGCGATATATAGTCTTGGAAAATAGTAGTTACTTATTGCGTATAAAATCTTAGAGGATTAGAGGTAAGTGACACGGTCAATCGAGATTCCGGATGAAGCCAATCAAGGTATCGCGAACGATAACCATGTGGAACGTAATGATCTGGCGGTGGCACGATCCGTATTGTTGTCGGTCTCCTAATTGCGAACTGTTTCAGCGTGCAATAGGCGCGACGTGCAATCTGGCAGCGACGATGGTCGGTGACGGTGGTGATGGTGTGGCGGTCGCACAATAGATTCGGTTTGATGCATTGCCGGAGCGCAGGAGACCGTTAATTTCGTGCCCTCCTGGCCCACAAGCGCGGTATCGCGCGCCGATTGCTGTTCTCCGTCAAACGTCGTTCGCGTTAATAACTCATCGAAGTAAATAATAGTGTTTGCCAAGATAGGCCAGAGAATCCCACTAACCCCTAGTTTGTCACCGCCGAGATTCCAAAGCATCGATCGGTTGCTCTCGTTAATACGCGTCCCGTTTATGTCGTTAATACGACCAGTCGCGTCCATCTATTGTTACGTACCTGTAAACGGACCATATCGATCGCGTGCATGAATCACGGGCAATGATCGACGAGACCCGAACTACCTGCTAAAGCGTTTCGAAAAGAACGTAACGTCGATAAAATAGACAGCGTATATTTGAGATAGATTCAGCCCCCTGGTAGTTTGTGCAAAACTGAATGCTCGTCTACGGAGTTGGTTAAACTTGCGACGACTCGAAGGAGGGACGAGCGTGACAAAGCAAGGGTTAGAATTGCATTTTGGAACGTGATTCCCAGCTCGGTGATGCGAAACTTGGATGACGCGAGACTGTACGGTGCCGTGAAATATTTGCTTTCGAGGAAAACGATCGTACCACGTAATAGAGGGTCTCTTTACACGGCTAAGACCGGTTTAATAATAGGTTTAATTACAAGTGTGATTCACGTGCCAGCTTGTCTAATATTTATGTTAATGTACTCCGTTGCTTCGCCGGTGGGTCCGTCTCGTCTGAGAAACGTTCCGATCGCTGTCATCGAGCGTAATCACGCCCACGGCTCGCTTATGCGGCCAACACGGTTCCCAGAAACGTTGGACGATGCTCATGTTCGTTCTCTCGCGTTTGTTCCAGAAACAATGCCAACGTCGACGCCCCGGCTCCGGTGCCAGTTCAAAGGAAAGAGCCTCACGAAAACATCGCCCGGATAGCAAAGCGCTATCTCGACGATAACATGCAGCAGGCGTGGATCAATCCTCGTCTAATATCGATGGTGAGTGAATATAAATGCAATAATTATACGCCACGTTAGACGATGATACCGGTATCTAACGTTCTCACGTTCCTGTCCTAGTAAATCCATTATCCCTCGTAGACACGCGTTCAGCTGTAATTTCAACCGGACAACAAATTAGTTTGTCCACGGGAAACCTGAAACGTCGACAAGTTTTTGCGACAATTTTGCTCCGCGAAAAATGCCGAACGAGTATAGTAATTAAACTGCGAAGCTCTAGCTGTACTCCCAAGGGAAACTCGATTTTTTTTTTCAAGTCCTATCCTTCGTTTTCGTCTTGCTATTTTTCCCTTTTCCGTCTCTTTGGCAACTTTCACAAATTTCGTTGAAATTTCCTGGATCCAAGAGAGACCTCCTCTGTCGCGCATCTATACAGACGTTTCGTTTATTAATCCAGACAGTCGGCTCGCGCCGCAAATTCTCTATCTCTACAACGCAATTTACGTGCCTCAAAGCGTTTAAACGGTCGCACGGATAGGTAGTTAGAAATAACGAGTAGTAGGCGTTTGCAATATCGCGGGAATAAAACTTGTCCAGAGTCGGTAGAGTCGGTCGAGCGAGCAACGATGCTTCTCATTTAAAGTCCACCGACTGGTCCGTTCGACTCGGCATTCGAACTGGCCCCCAAGATTAAGATATTCATACACTTGCTCAAGATTCGCTGTCAAAGACGTATAATCGCGTGCACCTTGTAACGCGTTCTTCTCTCGTTATTTTCTACCCACGTTCTTTCGTATCGAGCAACTCGTTTCACGACTCGATATCTCCAGGGAAGCATCGAAAGTGGAAAATTCGATAGAAAATTTACGTTTCGAGGCAACTATCGGCCATTTACGGACGCGTTAGAATTTTCATCGGACCGGTTCGCAAACGGTTATTGAAATTCCGCTTCGCCCGTTCCACTTTGTACGCGATATATTCGGATGACGGGACGCACTGCGTTGTAGAGTCGTGTTGCTATATCGGCGTTCACGGGAGATTGGCATTCACGCGGTAGACTCGGCTGCAGACAAGTAGAACGAGTGGACGAGTCATTAAGCGAGCCAATAACAAACTCGTGATCCACATAACCCTTCGTTATGTCCGCGGCCGTTATTAGCCCATGCTAGCCAGCAATCATCGCTGTGCCAGGTACGACGAGTCGTTTCGTAACGCCGGGGTCCAGCGCGAAGTCGTAATTTTCTTTTCTTTCCTGCTCTTGCTGCGGACCTTCTTCTCCGCCCTTTTCTCTTGTTCTCCACCTTCTTTTCCTTGTTCGACCGTGGACTCCTCCTTGCCACGACCTTACGTAACATCTTCGACGTGTTTCCCTGTGCTCGGTCGAGTCGATAATTCGACCTGCCAGCTCGCACACCTGCGTGCACCGTGCCAGTGGCGTAATCAGTCGTTTCGTCTATTCCAGGATACTCTACTCGCGTTCGCGAACTTCGTTCGGAGCTAGCCGGGTCTTACATTCGTTTTGTTTCGTCCGTCGACGATCCTGACAGCTGATAAAGCTCGCAAAACCTCTGTGTAATTATTCGTTGATCTGCCTGTCGGTCTGTGTGCTTCGCACGGCTGATGATACAAAATTAAAGAGACAGAGAAAAATCGCACATAAATTCGACAACGAAATAGCCCGGCATACAACATCTACCCCGGGTTACGAACAAAGTTACGAGTGACGGGAAATGACACGTCTCAACGGACGACGTGCCAGGCGGTGATGAGCGGCGACAGGCGACGAGCTACGCACGAAATAATGTACATTACCGTTTGCCATCGTATCTGATCGCCAGACGCGTATTTGTCAAATCGGTTAAAACGCAGCAATCCACGTACGCAGCAGAACGAGGCCGCCTCGCGGTTACGCTACTGTCGTCACACTTGTGTACGCGCGCGTGTTCACCAGTCCCGACAGGATTTACGATCGTTCCACGTTACTTATTGCTGCCAGCTTTATTAGCATAATCGGCCGCTCGGAGGATAGATTACCCCGTGAAACCGGATCATCGTTCGATCGGCAATTCGATCTTCCGCAGCAACGGCTGTAGCTTTCCGCGCTGCTCAACAGCACGAGTTTTGAAACGTACATACCGGTAGTCTACTTCCGTTAGCATCCAACGACGCCATTTGTTCGGTAGCTTCCACGATGAAACCAGATCTTAAATTAAAGCTTCGACTGGCGGCACCGATTGATGGCGCGACACGAGTGTATGCAGTACTTTGTTAGTATGCAGTTTATTAAGAAATATTCAAATCAAATGCAAAACTATCGTAGAACACCTGTCGACAACCAGGTGCCTGTAGGTTTAAACATCGATCACCGTGATCCATCGAAGAATGGGTAAAAACGCATTTTTCAGGAAAGTTTTTTAATCTATATAGCGCTTATGGTTTCGATTTTTATGAGCTTTCGAACTTAATTTACGCCATCCTCTAATCTGTTACTTGGTCAAGTGCTCGGTGCCAACTCAGCGTCTACTTCGTGGTCACCCGTAGTGGTCACCGGTGGTCACTTGCTCTAAAATTGTTCTTGTCAACTACGCTACTACTTTACCGCGAACAGTGTCCAATCCGTGGTCGTCCAGTGATCGCTAGCGGACGCTTTCTACAAAATCGCTCTTGATGATTGCTTGATTACCGTGTGTTTCTGCTGGTTCCGGTTCCAAATAATTTTCGAGTGCAGCCTCTTTACTTATCGGTATGAAAATGTGACACGATATGTGCGAATTATACGCGATAGATATCGTGTATATAATTTGCCACTTCGTGGCGAGATAGATAGCGTATATAATTTACCGCGTTGCAACCGGTTCTGAATTCCCGGTGACTTTCTTCTGTGATCGATAGGCGTCGTTTCCGAAAAAACGTTGCTACAAGGAGACAAATTCGATTATACAGAGTTTACCCGATAGATTAATATTCATACGAGATTGCGTCTTTCAATTTGCGCCGCGATTAGAATTATTGCGCACGCGACAGGAACGAGGGCGTTAACGTACAGATAAATCACAAATCATCCGTTGTCGTCGAGCGAAGTTTCAACGCGATATATTTCGGGCGATTGATAGCGCGGCGAGGAAAGTTAATTAAGGAACGGACGAAACAAGATTCGTTCGTAGTCCCGTCAGCCATTTAATAATCTCGAAAATTCGCACGATTAGGAGAAGGCACAGGGAGAAAACGTGTACGTTGCTCCCTCCGTGTCTACGTTCGTCCACGTGTATCTATGAGGGCACACGTATACACAACGGAGCCGTCTATTCTGACGCGATTCCCCGAGTGCCCTGCACTCAGTTCCTCTAATAACAATAATAATAAGAAGGGATGGAGGCCCGTTTTAATCAGAGGGTCTGCCTGCCTGACGTGATTAACTCGAAGAGCTCTGGGAAGACGAGCAGAAACCGATGGAGAAGCGAAGAGGGATGAAAAAGGGGGAAAGATGCGGGGTGGCTGCTGTCATTTTCGGTGTTTATCATATCAGTGAGCCGAGAGGGGCTTGATTTCGTCGCTTTCGCGCAGGAAGATGGGGTTAAATCTTGGATTTCACGGCCGATTTGTACCCCCTTTCCAACATCCTCTTTTCTCCGTCTCTTTTTTTCCCGGCATTGCCATCGACCGCTCACCACCGTCCGTGCCGATCTACCCTTCGCCATTACTCAACCGTTCGAGCGTAGAAAATGCTCGGAGTGCCCCTCTTTTATTTTCGCCGTGGCCGTTTTCCAGTCGACAGGAGATAGTACAAGTATTACGTAATGTTAATGTACAGCCGTTGACTTTATCGGGACGGTCATAAATCGAGCTCGTGCGACGACAACGAGTAATAAGAGAAAAAGCAGATAATTAAGTCTTGTCCGACCGGTGAATTATTTGCTCGGGAATCGTTCTACGCGTATCCTGATTTTCTCACGATAGTTTTCGAAGACGATAGGAGACGGAGTTGCGACACGCGGTTCCTACGCAAGATACACGCGAGAACGTTATAAGCCCAGTCGCGTCTATTGTTCGCGATTTTACCGTGGACAATTTAAAAACGAAGACCCACAGATGAATAATGCTATTATGTGTGCTATTGAAAACGAGCAGAGAGAACCTCTTGAACGCGGTAGAGGAGGATTTTACTTGGAAGACATCGCTCTTCTTCCCGGAATTAAAGTCATGTCTATGGGGTTCCGACATTGAGAACGTCTCCGCTATTTCTCTTCCCGGTCCCGTCGCTGCCTTACGTCTCGCGCTTTACTTTGGACGTCTAATTAACAAGGTTTTCCTGAGGGTTTTCAAGACGTCTTGCTACCGACAAGTAACCGACGAAGCAGTAAATACCGTTGCGTGGCAATCGATTTGCATCGCGGTATCTCCTTCTCGCTCTCACTTGTCTTTTATCGGGCATCCCTTTCGAGTCTCCCACTATACTCGGTGAATTTTACGACAGAACACCTTTTCGATATTTCTCCGGGCGGTGATTCCATGCAGCCAGATCGGAGAACCCCGAGCTTCGATGGTGCGGAAGAAACTGGTTTCTTCCGAGTCGAAAGAATCCGCCGAGTCACCCCGTGCAGAAATTACAGCGGGGTGCGATGACTTCTCGAGTAGTATCGCGCCTCGGTGTTCTCGCTATTTTCGTAGGAAGTAGCTGCGTAACCTTCGAGGCCGATGAATATTTCTCGCATTTGTTTCTTGCAAGTTTCGTAGCTTCCTTGTATCTTTGCCAGGCTCGATGATACATTCTCTTTAGAAAGTTGTTTTGCTTCGATAAGAAACCAGTTTTCACCAAGCTGTAACGTCCTTAGAAAAACGATTACGAAGGGATTAAGGTACGTTGGCGTAGAAAATGGTACTCGGAAGTGGCGCGTATCGATCCTCGCAGCGCAAAGTTGAAGATTACGAACGCAAAGCGTCGTAGACTCGTTGGGGACAGATAAGGGAAGAAGGATAGGAGGTTGGTTTAATATTCTGCTTTGTTCGCTTCATTAGCGCGGCACAAAAGTGGCTTAAAATAATTGAGTCTACGCCGAGTATAATAGCTATTCTGATATCCCATTGTCGGTTAGCTCGGACTCTTGATTCGTGGCGTTATCAATGCCTGCTTATTTCCTTCATTGTAATTGCGCGCACCCTTTGTTTTTGTTTAATTTTTCAACCCCTCCGATATCTTCCGACCACCTCCACGTTCCTCGTATACGTCCTCCGCGCTCGTCCGCATCGTCTCCCGTTATTCACTCGCATTCCACTCCATTCGGCACCCCTCTGCCCGACCAAAAATTCTCATTTATTATCAAGCGGTTGCATGTTTGTACCGGGCGCTTTTTCTCGCAAGCGTTTCGGCGAAGGATCGCCTGGCGACGGCGGATCGGTCATTCGTCATGGAAAATTCCTTAATCGTTCGACTCGTTACACGCGACAGCCCCGTCAGCATTAAGAAAACTCCTTCGAATAGAGAAAAGAGAAAACAACGATGTATTCTTCGCGAGTAAGCGGAAACTTTCGTCGTAATCGTTAACGACACGATGCAGGAGCTAAAGTCTGGAAAGGCTGAAGAAGGGTGCTGCTGTATTCTTTGGACGAGATATCAAAAAATTATCGATACGAAGGACGAAAAGAAAATAAGAAAGTTCGGCAGAACGAAAGAATTCCTTTTAATTAACATCCTAGACATTAGCTACGAATTAGTGACGAATACGCGACCGGTTACCGACGATACTTCGCCGCGACGTTGCTTGTTCCTCGAAGAAAAACTGTGGCCGGCCGGAAAAACGCCGAGTTCGAATCCCAAATTAAATAAAGCATTCATAAATTCTCGACAAGGGGCAGCTGGCCTGGAGGCAGCGACGGCGTATGCAGGTTTTACGTTTTTCTTGCCCGAGAAGAAAGTACAGCCGGCTGCGTTTTAATTCCGTTGTTCAATCCCCTCGTCCCTTCTTCCGTTTTTCCTGGCCCCTCTTCTTCACCCGCCGAACGCGATCCCTTTTTTCTTCCGATATTTCTTTTTTTTCCTCTGCGCCTAATATTCTTATCCAGTAGCGCTCTCGGTACCGCGGTTCGCATTTCTCGCGCTCCTTCCGGTAATATCCGGCTACTTTCCCTCCATAAACCTCTAAGTTTATGGTAAATTGGCCGGGGGATTCTCATACCTTTTTCCAACGATGTTTCTCTTTTTTTCTTTTCCCTCTTTCCACGGTGTCTTCCTTCTTCGAAGCCGTGTTTCCTGTTCCTCAGCGTGCATTGTTTCTCAGCAGCGTTTTCCGTGCGATATCCGCGGCCAAAGACGTGGAGCACACGGTTCTGCTTCTTTTCCCTCGGCGTTTCCAAGCGCCCCTTTCAAACAGCGGCGACAATGCCTCGCTTTGACGACGACACGCCAGCGTGCTGTATCGTCGCGTGTCTCGTTAGATATTCTCGCTGAAAAACTCGCCAGAAGGCTGGAATTCTCTCGGTTTTCATCAGGCTGCCAGGGAAAATTCAAGACGCTCGAGTGAAAAATTATCTTGGCCCGTCTGAAAAATGATTGACCGGTCTCCGGATCCATTTAGTTGGATCGCCGCCCCGTAAATCCGTGCTCGAGCGTTCGAGACCCATGTCAGCGCGTTGTTTTGATGGGTGTACCGCTGGAGCAGCGAGTTTTCGAGTAATTAATAACGAGAAGTCGTGTACACGGTTTTCGGGTAGCAACTTAAGCCCCGGCGTGTTTCACGACGTCGAAGAACGCGAGGGTGCAAATGAAACTTCCGAAGTTTCGTCGAGTGTCTCGAATGCCGCGCGGATTCTCCTTAATATACAAGCATCGTTTCGCGCAGCTCGCTTCGCCGCGCTGAATCCGACCTTTCTACTCTATTTCAGCGAAAGAATTTCCTCGTCGTTTGCCAAGAATATAACGACGCAACCGGGCAAATGAACAGCGGTGGGATGCCTTTCGATTTTCCGATCGTGAAACAAATTGTATCCTAACGCTATCGTTTATCTATGTGAAACGTCTTCCAGAGACATAAATCGTTTCCAAATGGTATTAGACGACTTTAAACGCCCTCGCGAGCCTCGTACTTGGTCGACGATTCTCTGAAGAGGAGAAAAGGCTATTCACGATAAGTCAGTTCGAAGAATCAATCGAGGCAGGAATAGGCTGCCTGGCAGAAGTCATAAATGCAGTGGCGTCATAATTTTATGGATAGCGCTTGGCGTGTACGCTAGACTGTCACAGTGTATATGTTCTCGTGAGTGTAAGTCGGCGAGTATAAGGGGTAATATCGTGGAACGAGGGATACCATCCGCAAATCCTTCTGATCCCCCTTCAATGCACGGTCTGACGTCTTAAGGTTATGATACCTTCTCGGGGACCGGGACGATACCACCCCCGGTTTAATATTTATAAACCAGATATATCGTCGCGTACCTGGTCGTTTCTCGCGCAGCAAACGTTCTATTCCCGGTTGGAATGACGGAAATCGGCTACGGACGAAAACCAGGACGTTTTTCGGCCAGTCTGCAATTTTACGCGATTGTCTTCAGCTTTATTCCTAATTATCGAAACGGCTTTGTTCCATCGTCGAATCGATCGATTTTTCTTCAGTCTCGGGAATTAAGGCCGCCTATTCTTTGCGACAGGGACGCGTGCAGACGTACGGAACCGTTGGACGGGGTTGCTGCGATCTCGAGCGAACGAACTTCCGCTCGTGCCGTGGCGTGATTCCCGCGACGTGGATGTCGAAGGTGGCGGCGCCGGTAACGCCCTAAAAAGACTCGGGTCATTTGGCAAAGTGCTACTTTGTGTCACATAAAAAAAGCGACGTCGTCCCTCAACAACGCCGGTTATTTCGTAGTCAGCGTTTTCCGTCGTTCGAATTTTTCTGGCCCCCTTTCGCAGCTACCCCTCTGCGGAAAGCCAACCATCGAACCGCGTCGTTTCGTTTCGTCGTCACGCGTAGCGAGGGCGCGGTCTTTCCACGCGGTTCTCCGATTGAATAGACGGGACTGGATGAAAATGGTGCGAATTTGGGGCGTACCATTCGCGCAATTAGCTTCGAGGAGAGGAGGTGCAGTTCGAAAGATGCGGATAGCTCGATCGACGAAAACAATCTGGCCAAGGGCAACGGAAAACTCGGATTTCGCGGCCTCGGTGTACCGAACCGTGCACGAACGATCTCCTTTTCTTCGTGGAAATTGTCGTTGGAAAAAGATAGCAAAGAGGAAGAAGGAGCACGTTGGCTGTTCGTACACGCTCGAAATATCCTCGGTATCGTTCGTTCGCGCCCGGGTAACGTTGGAAATGGCAATAAAAGATAAGAAGACGGTTACCGTCGAACGAACGTTGCAATGGATCGCGAAAGATTAACTTTCACGTCGGCGATTTGCATAGCGGATGCCTAGCACGCCGTAGATACGTATCTATTTTCCGAGCTATGCGTTCTACCTTACGTAAACGTAAACGGCGGCAACCGTGGTCAGGTGTGTACCGGTGAAATCGACGATAAAAACGTTCTACCATCTACCTACCTTCTATCGCCTTGTAGATACGAGCGGGGATAGGATCGGACGAGAAATAACTTTGGCGAAATTCTACAGGCAATTCGAACGGCATTATTGTTACCAGACTGTAATTACACGGCAAAAGGGGATAAAGATGAATTTGTTATCTCCCCTTGATCCCTCTCTGCCCATTCGTTGGTTCATCCTGTGTCCCCGAAACGCTGAAAACTATGGCGAAAGTTTTCAGAAGTCTTTCGACGAGAATCTGCCAGTTGAAGGGAGCGAGGGAGTGGATAAAAAAAAAAAAATTGGGTAACAGCTTAATCGCTTCGGAAATGCATAGTGCGTAGTCCGGGCAATAAGTTATCCGTGGCAAGAGAAAAGATTGTCGGCGCTCGACGAAGGGATGGAAGCGAGGCGAGTATGTCGACGTGGTGAATCAGGGACAAGGGGTGGTGAGGGGTGGAGAGTGAGAGAGAGAGAAAGGACGAGAGGGAGAGAGGGAACAGAGCAAGGAAGCAGAACGTCGAGCGTCGTTAATTTATGGACTTATTTTTCCCGGCGTGCGGTCGCAATTAATCCTGCGCTTTAATTGCTTCGTAACGCGCCCTACGAAAGAATCTTTCGATTTGATTAATCGGATTCGACGAATGTCGCCGCCCGGCCCCGACAAACGGGACGAATCATTATGTACCGGAAAGGAGGAACCTTCTTTGGTTTTTGTATTCTTCGTACATTTGTCGCGACCAGCCGCGATTTCGTTCGCGTTGTCTGCGGCCTCGAATTGGCGCCACGTTTCATAACGATTAAACAACGTCGTAAGAATTGGCGGAAAAATTAGAATGCCGTTGAACCGTTCACGTTCGCCATATTCGAGAAAAATATATATCGTAACGTCTACGTTCGATAAAAAGAAAAGTAGAAATGGCGAATCCGCTGATGTAGGGTGGACGGCGCGACCTTTTGAGAAAAAATAATCGAAATATTTAGAGGGACGATAGAGAGCGGCCTATAAAATTCCATCAAATTCCGGACCTCCACGAAAACCGAGTGTAAATTAATCCATGGACGTTTGGACGTCCGCAGGCATCCTGCTCGACGTATCGGACATTTAAATCGTTGAAATACCAAACCAGAGACAATGGACTCGGTTTTACGGCGCGCGTAGGAATACCTGGATAGTATAAAAAATTAAAGGCCGTTGGATTTTATAGTTTTATTGGCAAAATGCGTTCGGTGGATAGCGCGCCAGAGCTTTCCTTTCTCCCGCCTCGGACCGAAAATAATTACTTTCTGTCCTATTCGTTTGGGAAACCGTGCACTCGCGCGAACTACCCTCTCCCCCCCTCTTTCCACTCTTTTGTTTTTGTTTCGGGGAAATTTGCAAAAATTCGCGAGATCCCGCGCACGACTATGCGTCTAGTAAATCGAGAGAGTTATATAGAGTCGCTGGTTTCACGCACCGATGAACAAATCAAATCGGCGAGTGGCCTGCCATGAAACCGAAAAGTTACATCGTTTGTTTCTCGGTTTCCGATATATGGTTTTAATCTAAACCCGATCGAAAACGGAGAATTCGTCACGGTTCGCTGGCCGTCGACACATTTTCCCAGGTGCATACGCGTTACGTGGCTTTTTCCATATATTGTCTCCTCTTCCGGCCTGGCTGAGCGTTTGACACCTGCTACCATGAATTCTTATCCTCTGAAGCGTAAACGACGCGATGCGACGTGATTTAGTTTACGCGATGAAACTTTATCTGCTACATCGTTGAAATCCTATAGAGCAAGCGTCTCTTATTAATTAACTCGTGACAAAATTAGTGGCGCCTGGAATACCGACGGTCCACATCTCCTTCGGAAATGAGAAATTTGCCCGGAGGTTGTCCCTCTGACCTTTATCTGACTCGAGGCCGGTCGTTTCCACTGCAACGTAACATTCTCCCGGTAGAAATAACAACCTCCTGATGCACTTAACGATCTCTGCACGGTATCGTTCGCCGTTTCACGGTCATTTCTCTTCGACCCCGAAATTAGTGGGGTGGAAAGATACGCGATTCTCGGATATTCCTGGCAAGTAGTGGGCAATAGCCTAAATACTCGTACGCTTGTGAAACGAAAGTAACGCGAGATCCAACAGAGCCGAGGGAGAGAGACGGGATTTACGGCCACTTTATTTCTCGTCAGGCGGTGGAAAAGAAAGCACGGGGAAAGATAGGAAAAGAGGAGGAGAAGATCGCGCGGCGAGTCGTCTGCGTTGTCGAAAAATTTATCATTTAATTTATTGGTCTCGCGGCTGTACAGTTTACTTTAGCCGTCTCGAGAGGGTAACGTGAGGAATATTTGATCTGTGAGAGAGTGCCCATGGGCGCCCGAAAGCCTGTCATTTCTGTTTCCTGCTGGTAGAACGAAGGCGAAAAACCGATACGCGAACACGCAGCCCCGATTCGATTGAATTTTCTGAACGATTTATTGCGCTGCCTACCTGAAAACGTAGTTCGGATTAATCGAGACGTCTGAAAACTTGGAAAAATGTGTTAACAGTCCGTAATACCTTTTCTACTCTTATTTAGTTAATATTACGCGTAAATAAAATTGATTAATAAATAAATTAAAAGTGAGCGCAGATTTCGAACTGCGACTTTGACGTTTCGCCAGCGTGCTGCGAGAACTCTCGTTTCTTCTTCTTCTTATAAATCATACGTCTATTCGGTTGGTTAATCTGGAGACCCCATAGCCACGCTGCACACCATGCGGCTATGTTTTTATGCCATTTGCCGGGAACGTGAAATAATCGTCGTCGCCGCTATGGTCGTTGTCGTTATCGTCGATCAGCCGCAGAAATTTTCCCGTCGTTATTTTCGTACGAAACAAGGCGATATAATCGTAGCTGGTAATTCGCGGAAAATTCGATCGGCAGAATTTTCTCGGGTGCGAATGAAACACAGCGCGTGTACAGTTTCGTCCAGTTTGCTTTTATTAAGCCGGCCAGCTTGTTCGAAATTAAACGGTACGCATTAATAAGTAATTTAATGACGAACATGCGGCGCGTTAGTAATATTCCGAATGCCAGGATTAGCGTATCATATTGCGTATTCATCGTTGCAAGCACGTCCATTGATCGAGCCGGGATGACGAAATTTTTCTGCCCGCGCAACGAATCGTTGAACACCGTGCATTAATGAGCCCCGGCATGTTATATAATATAATGCGTTATTATAAAAGTGTTAATGGCCGTGGTGTGGCGGGATATTAAAGCTGGACCGGCGTATCGGAATTCGTTATAGGTTCGGGGGAACGCGCGCCGCTATCGACAAAACTTTCCCGTCACTCTTGGAATGGCCGACAGCGCGAGGCCTTCTCTCGGACACACGATATATTGTGGTTGGATCGACGTGTGCTCGTCGGATTTCCATGTTCAGGAATTTCGTAGGAATTCGTCGGCCGTCTCATTCGCCGTGATTTCGCCCGACAGCGTGTCCTTCTTTTTTTTTCGCGTGCCTTCCTTCGCCTTTTCTCCACCCCTTTTCTTGGACCTTGGTGATAAACAGACAACGTTCTTAAAGTCTAACGTAATGTCGTATCCGCGGCGTTTTCCCTTCGTTTCCCTGTCTACCTCCGATCGCTTTGTATCGTACATCGGAGACTTATCCGTCTGCCTATACGACGCGACGCCTGCCGACGCTACCGTCGAAAATCGAGGCTGAAACCGATATCGAGTGGCGACGAAGCGGCGAGGGTGCGCGAATAATTTTCAGCGGCCAGAACGCCGGCGAATCGATCGTGAAAATTGAATATTCTCGTTAAGAAAATATTTCCACAGGCTCGGCCGCGCGGATTAAACTGGCTTTGAATCTCACCGTTTTCCCGGTTACCCTTCGCCAACCCGTCCTTGCCTGGCGTTTCAAGCACGTCAGCTGTCTCTTCTGTCTGGTCCCTCTGCTGTTCCTACATCGAGGACGCCCGTTTCAAAAATCTCCAGAGCGTCTGGATGCCAAGTCGCAATTAAAATAATTATTTTTAAAGTACGCCACGCCGGCCAACGTATGTATCGACGATTATCGCGTGCTCGACGGCCGAATCTCGCGTATAAAACTATGCATTCAGAGAAATAAAACAATTTCTGTTATTTCTGGCAGGATAGTTAAACGTTTACGGCTGCTGTTATTCCAAATGAACATGTAAATATTATATCGAATACATTCGCATGGATTCTTTTAAATAGGATCGATTCAAAATGGAAATGGTCTGTCGATCGCAGTATATATCTTTTCTCAACAATTTTGTTATCGAACGTTTTATCGTGTAGCTGTTCTCGACCGAGATGCTTCTGGCTGATAATGTTGGCCACCCCAGTATGTATACCGGAATTTCATAGTGTTTCGTCCAAGATACTTGTGGTCTGCAGCCATGTGGTCCACCCCTTGCGACCACGGACTTGACGGCTGATTGAAAAGTTGCTGCTCCCCCAATCTGCGAGATGAGTCTCCAAAATTAAATCACAGCTATCGAAGGCCTGGCTTCGTGGGGTATATCATTGCGGGATCGATGGTCCCAGTTCGGATCTTCTCCGCATTCGTTTCGCAGACCATTAGGTCACGTTGAGGGTTGCTTCCAAGAGAACCGTTAAATCTTTTGTGTCTTAAAGGAACAATTATACCGTGGTAGATCGTTTAACTATCGTTAACCTCGTGTATTCTTAGAGATCTTCCTATTATGATCTAATCATTTATTGTTATGATCGTATTACGATCTTTGTTTGTCGAACGTTTTCCTGTTAGAGGAAACGATCGTTGGCGACTCGTGACACGAGAAGGAGACGAGGATGATAGCCGGCGTGCGTGTCACGCTGCAATTTGTCCGAAACGGTTTCGACTCGCAACCGTGGAGACCACCTGGGTAGATCGCATTAACGACATTTTTACGTGAGAGCGCGAGAGACACGCGAGCCAGTCGGTTCAAGTTCTGCGGGAAGAAGGAGACTCCCGTTGCCGGAAAAAGAGCGGAAGACGGAGGAACGTGTTTAGTTAATCAGATTAGTAGTGTAATTAGCGGACTCAGAAATTCGACCTTGCACCACGTACCGATGCACCCCGATTTACCTGTAAATTCTTCGTAGTCGTGTGGGTAATTAGCGATCGCAATTCGTTAATTACACGCATTAACGAGAGACATGGCATTGGGTCCCTGATGGATCTCTGATGGATCTCTGATGGATCCCTGAATCGCATGGCTAGGGATATTCGCTGGTAATTAATTGTCGCCAGTGAAAAAGCGACGCGGACACTCGTCACTCTGGATGATGCTTCCGGCGCGGGAAGTCACTGCGGGATACCAACGGAACCAACGATAATGAATTAAAAACTCTTCTTTTTCTTGTTAGAAGAATTTTAATATTTACCAATGATCTCGAAGTTGAGCCTAGGAAGATGCGGTTCACCGCCAGTAGTTGCTTCTTTCTCGTAATTAAAATCCAGCAGGCACCGTGTTTCCATTACGCGAGAACGAGAGTCCGACGGGGATGCGAGAGGCAGCTCGTTACAAGAGTTGTCCGAACGTACAGCTCGAGAAAGGGAGGACATTCGGCCTCCATTATGCGGAGGTCACGCGCGTTAGGCCGACATAATATGCGATGGAGGCCTGTTCTTTTGGTTGGCGAGCGTTCTGTCAGGCTCTCGAGTCAAGCCGCGAAAGGGACGCGCCTCGCGATACGAAGCGGTTAAATGAAAAGCCGTCTTTAGAAAACCAGCGGAGGCTGTATCGCTACGTCAGGTTCTTACGAAAACGAGAACAGAGGGAAGAAAAGGTGGACGACGCATCTTGCCGCGCGACAATCATGGCGCTGCCTCGAGGTTGTTAAGGGAAGTAACCGACGACCTCGTTATTTTCCCTTGGTCCGGCCGCAAACGCGGGGACGTCGATGCAGAGACGCCGAGGAACCCGGTGATATTTTAACCGATCAAGAATCGCTACGGCTGTTTTCTTAACAAGAAAGTACAGACTTTGTTGTTCCTACAAGAAACTCGTCTCCTACTTTTCTTTCTCTACGATGCTACATCTAGGTAAACACCCTTCTTTTGTTTTCGTATTTTCGAATAAGCCTTGCTTGATAGATAGCTTTTAGGATATAGCTAGTGGTATTCTCATTTTCCGTCTTCGTCCTTCTACATAGACAGTTCATCGCCACGTTTCTACGTTTTGTCAGACACTTTCCGACAAATTCCGAGACAGTAAACAGACGCCACGTCGCGTCGCAGCGGTTCTTAATTAAGATTTACGAGCGGTCTGGTCACCGCGACCTTCGACCTCGATCGGTCGAAAGCAATCGGAAGCAATTTCCCGGGGTTGCGTAAGACATAAACCATTCTGACACCAACGTGTTCTCGAGGAATCGGGTCGGGCTTCATCCGCGCGGGGACAGACCGCAGAGGGAGCGCGGATACGTTGAACGGAAACTACGGACGGACCATCTCATCCGCAGTGCGCTTTAATCAATGCTAACAATCCGTTTATTATTCGAAGGGTCGAGCGAAACCGAGGGACAGGGTGGAACGAAACCATGACTTTTCGTGAAGCTTGCGAGGGTCAGTACCCGCCCACAGGTCGATGAAATTGCGTTACCGCGTCCAAGTGACGCCAAATCGACGCGGTTGGGCTAACACTCGAGCGTGCCCCTCGTTCGTCTTCAAAGGAACATTGGGACGCGAATTGAAAACACTTTCAACGAGGACTGTTCGTTTGAAATCAACGACTAACCTTGTGTATGCTGTGTTTCAGTGGTCGGAAGTGGCCCAAGAGACCGGAATATTTACGGAAAAAATTAAACGACCAGGGGTTGGTGTAAAATTGTCCTTGGAATCTCGAAGAGCGAAGACACTCATCGAAGCAAGTTCTTCTTTCGAAAGTTACTTCTCGAGGAAGCTCTATATATCGGTCCGTGACTGGTCATAAGAAAATTGGAATAGGGCCACTCGTTCGAACGCAATTAAAGTTCCAACTCGGCTATCGCTGATTTATGGATCGTAAAGAAGATTCGTTACTCGTCCCGATAGTTCTCTTTGTTTTAAATAGAATTCGCTCTCAATGGCATGGCGGCGCGAGCCTCGCTCTCTGCCAGCTCGTTCCTTTCGTTTCTTTTGTCTTCGTAGAACTTTCGTTCTCGCGAGTTGCCTTCAACCTCCGCATGGTCATTGTCAAGTTCGTTATTCCTTCCGTCGCGAGTGCGTTATTTCGCATAGGGAAAGTGCACGCCGTTTCCAACCGTTGCACGCGTGACGAAACAATTGTAAATGATTATTGCCCGCGATAATATCAACCGGCGTCCTCTTTACGCTTACAATCGTGCGAGCTGGATCACGCGTGCAGTGCGAGTGCACTCAGGGTTCGCGCGTGCATTTTTCGAGCAGGAACCCACAAAGACGCCGCGGTTTTAATTACAATGCAATTTTCCTTGCGTCGCTCGCCCCCCTTTGAAACGCCGTTAGGCTTCCACTCGAACACACGGAGCAATCAGGCGCTCGTACGCGAGTATTGGTTGTGGCGGTCTCGTGGCGACGTAGCGTACCGCTACGTTTTGATCCGCGAAGATTAAAGGAACCCCGCCCTTTTCACTCCCTTCTGTGTATCACGATACACCGACTCATCCCCCCGAGCCGCAACATAGCGTCTACCGCAAGTGTGCAAATATCCCGAAGACCCGCAACAACTATTCCCCACGATAGTCTCCTTCGGACCGTAGACATTTGTCTGGCTTCAGCGTCTAAGTGCCTGCAAATCGACTTAAAGTGGTAAATACCACAAAGCGGTATACAAGCGTGAAGATATTCCGATTTTCAGTAAACGGATATTTCATCATCGACAACGTATAGGCTTCGCAGATGTTACAAAAAAAAAATTCGATTTCGAATTATTATCGTATTATTTTCTCATCGGGTCATCGCTTAGGAAACTACTTACATATATATCCACCTGCCATTAGTCGAGATGCCGTGTAAACCCCATTTGCGATCCAATTACAGCTGATAAATTCCAGAAAACGCACGAGTCACTGGCGGAATAGATATTCAGCCTGGGGAGAGAGGACGCAAGAACTATAATGGATTATCGGTCGAGGGAGGTTGATCGGTAATCGAATATCAGTCGGGGTTAAAATCCATCAAATCCTCCTGCAGCATCCGTCGACGCGACAAGTTACTCTCGCTTTTCCATCTATCGATCTCACTCGATCGCGCGGCTGGTAAACTGCAGTCTCATTGTTATCGCACGGTCACGACGTTCGTTGGGACGTTTCATCGCGCGTGCTTAACGTACTGTGCCTGTCTGTTACGAGCGTGGCCCGAGCAGAGATCGTTCTCTGGAAACTTAGCTTTTTACGAGGATCGAAAGCCCGACGGTGGTTGGCTCTTCTAGCGGGAAAACGAGCCTACGAATGCCGAGTAATTTCTTTGTCGTCCTTTAGAAGCGACGTTCCCTGGATATAAATCAAGGAGACCTCTTAAGGGTGGCGTGATTCAGCGGAACGCTTTTGTCGTAGCCAAGTGGTCCTTCCTCTCTTGCTTTTCACCCTGATACTTTATACCGAGTCGAGGAGGACGTTCGGAATCGAGTCCTCCGCGAAGACTGCAAACGACGCGTTCCACCGTTGTTCTTTCCTCCGAGCGATTTTCCATCCTGCCTATGATCAACGATCGACCATCTTTTCCTCTGGTTTTATTCCACTCTACGTGCACACGGTGTTTGGTACACGCGGTACCCGATTACCAATGGATGATCGATGACGATGGAAAGTTCGACGCGGTAAAAGCCAGGCGACCAAAGTGGACAGCGTTGCGAGAACGAAACATTCGTAACGTTATTGTTTGGAGGCCGACGAAGCTCACCGCTGTTAAGGTTGACGTTTCCATCCGTCATGATGTCGTCGGGCGTCCACGAGCTTTTCAACCCTCATAGAGGCGCCATCACCAGCGCGACGGAACCCCATGTGCGCGTGGCGCGAGCGTAATCGTGCACCAGGTGCCTCGCTAACGTCTCCTAACGAAGGACACAACCCCCGTCGTGCTTTTCGTCCGTTTTCTCCCTTTCACCTGTTCCTCCCTGCCACTCCGCCCCTCCGTCCCTCTTTCCACTCCTTTTTTCTTCTTTCTTTTCCCAACAGGAGAGGCAAGACACTCGGAAAGACGGGCCTGCTTCTCTTAACAAGCATTGAGCAACTCTCTCTCGGTACTCGGGACGTAAAAGGGACTTTTTGCTTGTTAGATTGTTTGCTCTTGTCGAATGGGAGAGGGTAGAGGAGATTCGGTTTTTGCTGCGGAGTATAACACGGCGTTCGTCTTCTTTTAGAAAGAGCTGCACGTTGGAGCGGGTAACGTGCACTTTTTTGTCGGTCTTCCACAGTCGATCGGCTCGTACAGATCGTCGAAGATCGTGAGATCCTTAGATGCTATCGCATCGTTAGATATGCAATGCCGCAAAAAAGACACGATGGAAGTACTGCCCCCCGAATAATATTTGTTCACGCTTGTACCGCTAAGGACCCTCTTCTCGCGGCCCGTTAAAGTTTGAGATTCGGAGATTCGTTAGCAGCGTCCACTGCTCCCCTTTTTCTTTGTTCTCCGGTAAAAATCATAATGAGTGCGGGGAGACATCTTCGAGATGTAATATAAGACGGGAGCAACGAAAGAAATACATTCTGAGAAATGGTAGGACGTGCCGAAGTTACTTTATAGACACCAAATAACACTTGAAAAGATCAGCGTCATACAGGCTGTAGTATTATAGAAACTTATTGAAACTTGCACGATAATTTCCCGTTTCTATCGTCCGTTGTCTTGAGATTTTAATTTTGTTCTATTATCTTATGAGATTTCATCGATTATTCGTCAGCACTTATTCCTGTTAGATCAACGAGGCGGTTTTATTCCCGCTTCTACTTGCCGATATCGTCTATAAGCGGCATAAGTATCCACATGGATATCTCTGCAGATTTTACAAATCCTTTGGCCAAACAAGTGGCGAGGATCTGGCAGGTGCCATTTGCCATTGAAATCCTACTGCCATTAGAGACGTCCGATCTAAATCCCGCTGGCATTTGCGCACCGGATTGTCGTCTTATCCTCGTGTCTCTCTCCATCCGTCTTTCTTTATCGTACACGTTCCTCTCATTTTCTCCGGGACGCGCATTCTCTGCCTTCGTCCGCGTTACTCGCGTTCACCCTCGTGCATTTCGGTCTTGTTATTTCACTACTCGACCCTTCGCGCCGGCCGGTTACTCGCCAATGTAGAATTTCTCGTGGACCGTTTCTGGCAGCGAACGTTACCCTGTTAAGATCCACAAAGCAAACAGCGGGCCGGAGATAAGAGTGTCCTTCGGGAGCCCGCCAAGGATAACAGAGAGCTTTAAAAGGTTCGTGACGTCCTTGTCGGCACTTTCCGTGCGGACGTTCTTCAAATTCGATTCGCCGTTCGTTGTTCTCTCGCTATACTAACGCGTGATGCAATTTTTTCCAACCACTGTTACACGTTTTTCCCTCCTTTTCTTCATGGAATATGAAACACTGAAATTGAGACCAAAGTAGAGCAAATTTTCACGACAGCCTACGACACAAGAGACGCCATTGACAGATGAACGGATGATCTCAGCCTCGTTCGTTCAATTTCCATAATGTAGCTGTTCATTCAATTTCCAGAACGAACGGTGGGTCGCTTTCTGGCGTCCGTCGACTGGCGCCCCATTAACAATGCTGCTTTTCAATTCGGCTTCTTATTACGTATTCAATTAATCCGTAGATCTTATGCATCGCGGATACGTCCTGCACCACGTTCCTCCAGACGTCGGCGAGAGAAACGTACAAGGGTCGGGCCGCAGTCGAGTTAGCAAAATAACGGAAATAATTTAAAACTTTATCAACGCTGAGTATACCGGATTTCCTTGGTCTAAACGGGGTTGCATTAAAGGGATTAGTTGCTGGAGAAATGTTGCACAGAGTCGATGGGCGTTGTATTCTTTCGTAGTCCAAGAAGAAAATGCTGAAAGAGACACAATCGATAACGCTGAAATTCTCTTAGAAGGGTGTAACGTGCGCGATCATCTCCCTGATCTGTTACTCGCGTGATTCTCCATCGTCGAATGATAAGATTAACCATACAACCCGATAAATCATCGTCGTCTGCCTCTAAATATATTAACAGATAGATCTCACATTTACTCCGTGGCGAATCTAGGTTTCTCAGTTGACACGAGTACCGTTTTCTCGTCTCTGTCAACGTTAAAGGCGATTGCACGATCCGGGTGCAATCCGGCAGCCTAGATACTGTTGTTTTTCGCGGTGGTTCAGCCGGTCTTGGGCTGCTTCGTTCCTCATTTTCGTAGATGCAGCGATGCGAGAGAGTTGACTGTGTCCCGCGATGATTATTCGGAGTGATCAGGAAGAGGGAAGGGGATGTTCCCCGCAATGCATAGGGCAAACTCGAGCGTAAGAGATTGCTCTCTGCTCCGCTTTTCTATCTTCGACCGTTATCCTTGAGTTTTCCCTTTGTCTGGTTCTTTGGCCGTGACGCGACGGCTCCTTTAACGCCCTCGTGTCAGTTAGTCAATCAGCGGAATCTAGCGGTTCTACGCACGCCTTTCAAAAGCCCTTAGCGCCGCCGATATTAAAAGACACGCGTCCCTTATCCCGTTTCCACCGACCCTCTTCTATTTCCACCTATCCCACGGAATGAAAAAATCATCCTTGTGGAGGATCGAGCGGAAGTTCACACGATAGTCTTCGAGGCTACGAACAGGCGACTCGTGAGCGGTTAATAATTCAGGCCGATCCGCTTCTCTTATAAAAACTCCGTTATTGGCAAACAGACAACTCGCAAATTATCGCGGGAACAATGAAACGCATCTAAAGGTGATCTAAAGGCCTGTACACACTGGCATACTATCGCCGGCAACATTGGTCTGTTGTCTGTACAGACCTGATCATTGCACGCTTAGAAATCGGCCGATTTCAGTCGATCGACGTCTGAGGCTGCTGATAGCTGCTGATCTCGCTGTCACGTGTGTAATAATTGCAAGAATCGAAGGAAAAGAGAAGGCGATGGCAGAAACGATCGATCCTAATAATGGAGTCTGCGATCTGGGCGACTTTAACAAATTGCCGAGACAACTTAACGACAGTTGGGATGCAGCGTTGTCAGCGATCGCAGCCCAGTCTGTATAGGCCTTGACGGCATAGTTTAGCTCGGAATATTAACCCCTTCACCGTAACAAACCACTTTATTCCGAAACAAAACACGCGACAGAATGAAGGAAGACATCCTCGTTCGTTCGACCAACCGGCCGTCTCTAATTTGATCGCTGCACACGGCGAGGGAGGGGATGATGGCATTGAGACAGGTCAGTCCGCTGTGAAAATCGGATATATACCGGCCCCGTTAACTCATCCGCCAGGGGGAAATCCAGTTATGATTCCGTGTGAGCGGAGCCGTTTTGTTGTTTTTAGCTGGCGGTTAGCTACGAATCGCGCTCGACGATCTCTCGGTCGGTGGTCGCTCGCTCGCGAAATCGATTAGTTACGCGAAACAATAAGCGGACGATAAATTAGGTTTACGAACAATCGGGGATATAACCGTTTCGTCGTGAAATGGTTTCGGAGATTCGATTGATTTTCCTACTGAACGCAGAAGCGTGTATTACAAGAATATAATTTTTGGTGTCCTTTACCACTTGAAGAAGAATAACAGAGCTGCGCGTACTAACAACTAATGAAACGGCCAAGTAGTTTTCTTCTTCGTAATATTTATCGCGCGGTGGCAGCGGTTTGCGAGCTCGATAACCACAATCGAGTTTGTTACCTGCCTTTATTTCGTGTTTGGACGTGGAACTTTGTTTCGGACACGTTTGCACGTTAACCAAGGGTACCATGGCGAGACCATACGACCATCTACATCGTGCCAACTCCTTCCACCGCTTCTCCTAGTTCTCTCAACCTCCTTTTCGCCCCGTCTTTCTCGCTTCATCCTTCTCTCCGCAAATTCCGTCTCCCTTCTCCGACAAGCTCCTACATCCATCCCCCCTTGCCACTGTTGGTGGTTCCGGGGAAAATATTAGCCGCGGGCTTCGTAGCGTTAAAGGGGGACGGTTAAATTAATAATTCGCAAATTGCCAAGAGAAATGCCGCTCGTACCTCAGGACCGGCATCTCCCTCCACGTCTCGTTGCTCCTTTTCGCTGCAGTTTGCGGCGTTTCGACTCGGCTGCGAGGGTGGAACCAACGACGCAGGCCAGTCCGTCGACTCGAAACCACCGCTATTTTCGACAACCATCGTCGGTTAAACGACTAATTAGCCTCGCGAGGTCACGGTAAGAAGGTTCGTCGGTATTCTTGAGAACGTTCAAGCATCGACTTCGTTAGCCTTTCTTGCGTCGCAAGACTCTCGCTTTTTCGTGTCCTCCAAGAGAATTTCTTGGAAACCGTCTCTCCTTCTGCTTGAGATTAATTATGCTCACGGTTGACTCGTTATTACGATCGGGGACACGATTTCTCTTTTGTCGGGGGGACGATTATCAACCGTGGCGTTGAACACTGTGATCAACCGAGTTTTTTCACCATGGGCACCGCGTTTCCGATGTCGAGAGATAAATTCCGGTGCAGCACGTGGAATGTACCGACGCGACTCGACGAAGAGAAAAAAAAGGAACGGGACGAAACAGCAGGGGACGCTTACCGATTTCGCCTAGCGCCGCTAATAATACTAATCGGTCGACCGTCTGCGCGAAGGTGGTCGTTTCCTCCGCGGACACCCCGTGTATATAGCACGACTGCCTGAATAATTTCACCGGTAACCGTAATTACGGGGCCCCGTTCGCAGACACGGCACGGGCCCGCGTCCAACTCCGTCTTTCTGTAACGAAACTTATTATTGCCAACGCAAACAACGTTATTATCGTCTTCCGGAATGGAACTTTCAAAAATTCTATTAATATTTATGCACGCGGTAGATAGTTACGAGGCACGAAGAAAGTCGCCTCGCGTTTCACCAGTATCAATGTCGTTATACGCTGGAAGATTCCACGAAAGGTGCTCGAGTTTCATCTTAACGTTGCTCTCGTGAATCGCTTTATAATCGTAACATGATTGATAGCCAAAGAAGGATGATACGTAATTATCGGCCCCCTCGTTAATAATATCGAACCGTGATCCGCGCGCAAAGAAGCTTACATTGTTGGGTTATTAAAGATGCAGCGTTAAAGATGCTATAAACTCGCGAAGTTTGGCGGATCCATTAATTTTCGAAAGATTGCTACGGAGACGAGATAAATAATAGGCGAGGGGAAATGCAGAAGATACATCGGCGAGACGCGCTCCGGGTCTATCTATCCTCCGGGTAGTTGGAAAGGCTGAAAAGACTTTCTAGCCGATTCGATGCAATATCCGTCGCGTAGCCGGATCGGATGGCGACGCTTGGAATACGTTCGGAGGACTATCGCTCTCGGCGCGTGTACTTTAGAAAACACCGTAGCCTTCTTTTATTTCTGGCGAGCTGAGCGGGCGCGGACGATCGAGCACGTGTACACGGGAAATTGAAGGATGAAGATAAATGAGAATTCTGCCGCGACGGACTATCAATATTGCGCGTATCGTGCATTCGGGGACACGTTGTCTACGTAGCGAGTCGGCTGAAGTATCTCGAATCCAGCGCGAAACGATCGACCGCGTCATTCTTATTTGCAACCGAGACTTCCGGTCTGCTTTTTCTCCGCTGCGTCGTTTTCACCTCGTCCGTCCGTCGAGTCGACGTTCTCCGCTTAGCGCGTATTTCGATTAAGATCGAAGATTAATTTTCTGGTGTCGAGAGCGAATTATTCCGGTCTCTTTGAATATAATTGGAAGAAAATCGCCGGTGAATGACGCAGCTTCTAGACTCCCTCCGCTCTGGACAACCTTTCTCTTTAATTATATTTAATAATGGCAGCTGTGTTCGGTCGGGAAAAGTCGATCGTGTCCCTTCCCCCTTCCCCTAGTATTCAGGCCAGTTTGACGCAAGTTTCGAAAAGCGATCGATCTCTTTGATTGATAAGCTCGGCGACCGTGAACGAATCTTGGAAAATCTGCGGTGATTTGGTTGGTCGCGACCAGTAATTCTGAAAGTCTCTTTCGAGAGATAGTTCGAGGATGAGGGAAGGGATTGTGGGCTAAAGATCCAGACACGCTTTAACGAGCCGTGTACGAGGTAACAAGGCTGAATGCAGGCTTCGCAACCCTTTCTTTCGTCGGTGCGGAGCAAAGGAAGATTGCGATTTCGAGTGCTTCGGGCGCCTTTTCAACATGTTAATTGTATATTTGAGGTAAGGTGATAAACAAGGCTGTGGCTCGGTAGCTCGCTGCCGTTGGAGTCTTCATTACAGCTGGTAATATATAACCGAGGCCCCTGAGGGGGCACTCTCGATGTTCTAGAAGAAGTTATGAACTCCGATATACCCGGTGACCCGGCAACGATTACTTGTCAAACGTTGCTCTCTCAACCGAGCTCGATCAGCGAAATTTGATTTCAGGTCAAAAGATTAGCCATCGAGGCAGCTCGAAAGCACCGATTACCGGCAGAATAATCCACGGCTAGGCATATTTCCCTTAATGTCTTCCACTTTTCTTCCCTCTTATTCTCGACTTGGTCTCGAGTCATTCGGACGTTAATTCGAATTTTAATTCGCGGTATTAGAGCGACGAGCGCAATTGTCCCCTGTGGAGAAGGGAAGCTGGCAGGGCGCAATCTCGTCGAAAGCGGATTGCTGCGAGTTCGTCGAATCGTCTAATCGCGATCTCGCATCTGCCGGTGCCACTGCCTCGCAGCGTACTCTGGATAAGGGCTCGAGCAGCGAAGAGAAAAAAAGTGAAAAAGATGAGAGAAACCCGCGTGATCACGGTTGTATCGTGAAAGCAGCTCTCTCGCAACGTGCACGCATACACGCGCAATCGATTGGCCTTCGGGTCCGGAGGTGCGAACCGGTTCCTCGAGCGCGACTCGATTTTCGACGTGGAATTCGGAGCCGAGCGAAGGAGACCGGCTTCCTGCAACCCTCTTCAGACGTTTCGGACCAGGGGTTCGCTCGGACCGCTTTTCTCGGGGCCGAGCGAAAGAACCGCAGAAAGAAGTAGAAGAGGAAGAAGAAGCAGCGGCGCTTTATCCGCGAAACAGAGGTAGACAGAGACGCGTAGACACGCCCCCTCGGTGTCAGATTTTATTTATCGCGCCGTGGTTTTTTGTTTCACGGTAAATACTCCGGGCATTTAGGAGTAAGACGTTCCCCGATTTATGGTCTCCTGCCTGCCCCGAGTCCTTCTTCTTATTCCTTTGCTTCGTCGAGCGCCCTTGAATCGTTTTCTCCTCTCGACTCGAAGCGTAGCCCTTCTGGATCCTCCTCCCGTTTTCGGCCTTCCGCGTCGCCATTCCTCTTTCATTCTACGTTCATTTAGAGTAACGTTCATTTCTCGGCTCTTCCGTTTCAGATAAACATGGAAGCTGTCACGTCGACCGATTACGATTCGTCCAATCTCAGCAGAAATTTTAATCAGGTGGGCTTCAACACTTACAACTACTCGCAGTTCGAGGAGAAATATAAGCCGCGGCAAGTGTTCAAGTACGGCGACGAGTACCTGGAGTACGGTCGTAACTCGGTCAGACTGGGGCTGAACGAGAGGTTCGCGAGATTATCGTCGAGGCATCAAGACGGTGTCGGGAAAATCGATCAGAGGTACTTGCGGAGTCACTCGCAGCCCGAGAGACAGCATCATTCGACCCACGAGACACGATCCAAGTCGCAAGACTCGCGAGAATTAACTTTCTATCAGATCGATCCGCCCGTCAGAGCGGAGAACGTCCAACATCATTCGAAGGCTCATCGTTCCGCGGTAGAGAAGGGCCAGGGTAAAAAAGAACTGACCTTCTACGAGATCGATGGGCCCGCGACGCAAGAAAAGGCTAAAGACGGCAAGTTCGAGAGCTGCAAGGACAGAAGCGACAAACGGGACAAGTCGCACACCGTTCAGGAAAAAGCGATCCCTCCGAAGCACGCGAAGCAGGGCCATCAGGAACAGAAGACGAGCGCGCCGCCTAACTATCAGCTGAATAGATCGCAGTCTGACCTAACGGAATGTCAACTGCCAAATTATTACAGGCATCAGAACAATCCTTACATCGATCCACCCAAGTACAGACAATTCGACAGACCGCCCAAGTATCAGGAGACGCCGCCGAGGTCCGAACCGCCTCCAAAGTACTCGGAAGTAGCTAGACGCCAGGACGATTACAAACGCGTGCAGGTGAGTCCGACTCTCGTATGTATAATTGCGTTTCTCTTATGTTGCCAAAAATCATTTTCCTGTTCCCTGGATTCCTACATTTCCAGTTTCCTGCGGGAATCAAGTTTTCACGAATTCAGAACAATTAGCGGTAACGCGTAATGTTGTCAATTGGACAGGAGGACAGGAGCAAACGACAAGGTGGAGGAGTAGGAGGTGGAGGAGGAGGAGGAACAGGAGGAGGGAGTATAGGTACCGGTACCGGTGGTGGCGTTGGCGGTGGCGGCAGCGGCGGTGGTGGTAACTCCAGCAGGGGAACCGGCGGCACTCATGGCGCCGAGACGCCCTCTAATCTGGCCAGTATCACGCCAACCGCGCGAGAAGCAACACGCGGTCCTTCATCGCGGTCGCGACTCCCGTACAAGTCGTGCGACACGCGTTGCCCGAACAACAATAACAATAATAACTCGAGCAAGGAGGAGACGTACGAGGATGATACCGAGGACTGCGAAGTGATATCGTCGTCGAGGTGTCACGCGGACTCGTCCAAATCGTTCCACCATCATCAAAATCGGCCTTGCGGAATCGGTGTGGGAAACGGTGGCGGTGGTTGTGGTACCGTTTCTGCTAATGTTTGCCACGGTGGTTCCGGTGTGCCGTGCGATTCGTCGACGTGCGACCGATACAAGGGTGCCGTGGATTCTTTGCTGAAGGCTAGTGAGGCGGTGCAAGGACGTTTGTGCGATAGATCGATGTTGAAGATCGAGAAACCGTCGACGAAGGCAGTTCTTCACGGTATCGAGGGCATCGGAAAGTGCGGGGATAGAATGAAATCGGCCCAAGAACTCGGTTACGGGAAGCACGAGACCGGCAAGTCTAAGAGTCACGATGTCGGTCACGGGTTCAAGGTCGAGAACATTAAGTACTACGGCGAGTTAAAGGGTTACGATTTTAAATCGTACGGGACTATCGATAAGCCGACGGTTGTTTCTGCCCACGAGAAATCGCATTTGCACGGGCCGGAGAAGAACGGTCACGAGAAGTGTCACTCGAAAACGTCCTCCTCGTCCGCGATGCAGAGTTACGGCCTGTCCAAGGTCGCCGGTGAACGTCCAGCGGAGAAGAGCGTGTACGCCGATCACTATTATCACCGATCGTCGCACTCGAAGCCGCAAAGCGCGTATCAAGTGTACCAGGAGACCAAGTACTCGTACAACGTGAGCGGGGTACCAGGGACGCCGGCGCAGGCCAGCGCAGCCGCAGCTTTCTTCGCAAGGTCAGTTACTCAATCAACTATACTACTCGCGATCACGCGCGTCCACCTGTTTCCGCTAGAGATTTACGACTCTGCCGTTCATTCTTCTCTGGTCATTGTTCCTTCTGGCTATCTGTAATTGTCCACTGTCTGACTACCGTTTGTTTACGCGACGCCTCCTTCGGCTGGACGTTCGTTCGGTTGCGAAACAGAACTTATCGTTTACCTTTGACGAAACGTATCGTCGTGTGACACGGAATATTCCTGTAAGCCATTCGTCCATTCGCCCCTCTTCTATTCCGAAATCGTAGCTTTCCAGCCTAACGCGTATTGCTTTTTATTTGTTTCGTTTTTTGTCACTGATCAGAGTCTAGCAATTTTCTTTTTATTTTCGCGAGCGCCGTTCTTAATACGTTGGCACGGAAACAGACCATCGAGTTCTGAAAACAAAGCGAACTGGAGCCAATTAAACATCCAAGGGCTCGATTCTCTCTGTTCTCGTGTGCGTGACGCGAGGGCCTGAAAGGAGGAAGGAGTTGCGTTCTCGCGAACAATCGTCGATTCACAGGGTACAGGTTTTCAAAGGTAACGGTTGCGAGCTGCGCAGAGGGTTGCTGCAGATTTTCTCGAGACGTCTGGACCTTTGATCTCCGGGGCACGCGTCTTCGACAAACGATCTTGGAACGAAAAGCGTGCAGCTGGGGGCTCGCGTGAGAGCGTTTGGTCGAGCATAAATCGCATGTGGTTTACGCGGCGGGATAAACCTCTTCTCGGGTATATGCGTGTTTTCCCTTTAACCCTAGCCGCGACCTATCTGTCTGTAATAAACCTTACCTCTGGCTGGATGCTGCGAAGTCGAATGGCATTCTTCGTGTATTTTGTATCCGTGTTCGCGGGTATCGAGATCGCGCACGCAGTGCAAACCGACTGCGTCGACACGGTGCACGATCGCAGTTGTCCGCGAGCGCTATGTCGAGTTATTAGCCGAAGGTAATTACCAGCGGCGCGGTTAATAACGATCTATCGCGAAATCGAGGCTTTCTCAATCGCTGCCATTAATACACGATCCCGGGAAAAGGCGCGCGGTACTTTGTGGAAAGAAAAATTACGCTCTGGAATGTCCTGTGGCGTGCGTCGCGCGTTAACGAAAGGTAAGGCTTCGCGATTTCGAAGAATATTCCAGATCCGGGAGCAGAAGTAATCGCGAACGACCAGCGCCTGTCGCGATAAAAGTTTTCTGGAATGCGTTTTCCTCGAGCTAGTGCTGGCGATCGGTGACGATAAACGCCGTCGCGATTCTCGCTCGATCGGACTTTAAACGGCCGAACAGGCAATCGTATATCGTTAATGGATCGTGGCGTCGGCAATATAGTGGTCCTCGAACGTGATCGTGACCCGGCTGCGAGAACGATTCCGATGGACTCGTCTCACGAGAGAGTGGCGCCTCGCGTCCTTCCTCTTTCTTTCATTGTTCGCCATCCTTCGTTGTTCGTACCGGGATTCGTTGGAATCGGTGTTTACCGTCTCGTAGGAAGTGGCCGAGTGCGACGAGAATTGAAATTAATCGCGCTTCGGCCAGCCATACGACGTATCTGCCGTTTCTTTGTACGACTACTGGTTTGAACGGTGAACGCGCAAGGGTCATTCTGTCCGCTGTTTTCGAACCAACCGGTACCGGAGACAATCGCCAGCGAAACGATTTTGCGAATTTATTTTGAGCCCCGAGCGCGAAACTTGTCTCGTTTCGAACGAGATCCGCCTTCCTTTTCCCTCGATATTCCCTCGTTCTCGTCCATGATCGGTCGCCATGTATACCGGTAGTCTGTGGCAAAGTATTTGGTCGTTGCGAATACAGCCACCTCTCGAAGTTGCCGGAATACGAGTGTCGTCCCGTTACTTTCGAACTTCATGAATATTCGGCGTGGCTTCGTCGTCTCGCGTTCGGGGATCGAAAGGAACGAGTATAGCCACTTGTATTACGGCAGGCAACGAGCTTTTTTTCTTCCAGGCTTCTTCTTCTTCCTCGTGTTATCTCCACGCGTCAATTTCCCGATGGGTTTGCCCGGGGACTGAAGTGAACTTGGAATTTCACAAGTTCACCGGAGCGGTTCTAGAAGAGATTCTAGCGAAGCTGACGCGACAGATAAAATTGACCAAGGGTGGGTGCAGGTCGCGTTCCCTTGTCCATGGGGGGTAAAGCACGGAGTGAGGGAAGGTGTGAAACAGAGAGAGGACGCGAGGCGAAGAAGGCGGTGGGCCAAGTCCGCCCGTATTGTTAACCGTCGTGATTTTATTGGCCCTTTATATTGCCTTCACGCTTCTCCCCTCCGTTTCTCGACTCGATGTTCGACTCTTCCTCCGGCCGCCGGGGGCTTCTCTTTATTTCCCTGTCCTTTATTTCAGCAACGTTTCGCCTCTCGAAACGTGCTCCGGTTGCCTCGGAACGATTTTTACGAGACGATCGCTCGCCGCCTCTCTGGAAATTGCAATGTCGAGCTTCGAGGAATAACCTCCTTCGCGACACTGTGTCGCATGTTTTCGTCGAAATATCGGCAGAGAAAGAGCATAGGGGGAGGGGGAACAAGAATGTGAATTAACTTGAAAGGAAACGATCGGACGAAGTTGATATTGAAATGCATCGATGTGTACTCACGGTTTAACTCCGCTGCGCTCGATGAGCGCATAATATAACAGGGACCGGCGACTGTTCGATGAGAAGCGACGCGTTGAAAGAGAATCGACGAAACGAAGGGAAACATCCGGAGTTCTCTTGGTTGAATGACACACGCTCTCTTCTATACATACGTACTCGTATTTATGCCTGCGACGACGTTTGTCTGTGGTTCGTAGAACGGAGTCTAGTCTCGTGCGCGCGTCACCAGATCTTATCGTCGATAGGAGAGTGGTCCTTAATTGGACAGGTGACATTTCCTCTTCAGTTTTCTCGCGTAATTCTCTCGACTCTCTGTTCCTCGCCGAAAGGACTGTTTCTTCTCACGAAGATTGCTCCCGTCGCTGTTCGACTATTTCGGAGGCAACGTATCGACGTGGTTGATTCTCGATCGCGATTTATTAAACAAAATTTTTCTTTTTCCTGGACAGAGAGAGTAATCGCACGAAAATCAAGAGATGAATTCTCTTGCGCCTTGAGAAGCGGTATCTCGAGTTAACAAGTGTCGGTGAACTCGAAAAGAGGTGGATGGAAGATGCAGAAATGACCTCGAAGGCTGGGGCGCCGGTCCACACCGGCCGAATATATCCGGTAGGTCACCGTGGGTTTGAACTCTTCGTTCAACAGGTAGCGCTCTCGTAGTCCGGGTTTGCCAGCGACCCGTCCCTCTCCATTATATTCATATCATGTAAATGCGCCCTACCGCTCCGGCTGCCTCCTATTTTCCACCCTTGCACCAGACCAGACGCGAGCCTGTACCAAACAGACAGAGAGGAAACGAGTACCTTCGCGAGACGAGAACGGTGTATAGAGAGAAACGGAGAGAAAAAGAGAGACGAATACCGTGGAAGAAGAGAATTGGTCGGGATGACGAGGAGGTCGGGAAAAGAGATGGAAAGAGATGAGAGGTACATCGAGATGGGAGAAGGTAGAACTCTACTTTGCATTTATTCTAATGGGATAATACTCGGTGTCTTGGCACCCGGTCGTGGCACCTCGTTTAGTATAATAATTCCTGCAGAATACATCCGCTCCGCGATACCTCTGATTATCTTCGTCGAAGGGGGTTCATATTTTTCTTTTTTCTTCACGAGTCAAGCGTGTTCTTGTATAAGTGAATGCAGGCACGCTAGGCGCCCAGTGTCGTCGCGTGGGCGACACGTACGTAGGCCTGTCCATCTTTTCTTTTATAACGCCAGCCAGTGTTAACGCATCGACTATTAAGTTAAGCGACGTCCGTATGTCACTGTAATACCTACATGGGTCGGCCGGCTATAAAGAATCACCGAAATCACGCTAAAAGGTTCCCAGGAATTAATCTTCTATTTAAAACGACCGTTTCATCTCGTGTCCACGCTTCGTTAACGATCGCCGGACGTTGGGTGGAATTCTTGGCTCGAAATCGCGGCTCGAGCCACTCGGCCAACGAGATGTTCGTCTTCTTGTAGACACGCGTTGATAAGCTAGCTCCGTGTTGTCGGTGTACAATTTGTTCCCGCGTTCACGTTTCCGCTTAATTTTCGGGTCCCGTTGGTTGCCGATCGGTAAAACGGAGGGCCGGTTTCGCCCGGTCCCGATTGAGACCTCGATTTCGCCAATTAGAAGAGAAATGCGCGTATTACGTCGATTAACCGTCGGAATCTTAACGAGTTTCACGAGCGATTATTAAAAGCCGATAGCTGTGGATGAGCGCGTGTACATCGAGCTGCAAAACGGAGCCAATCGACAGGGTACGGAGAAGAGAAAGAGATTCAGAAAGAAACCAGATAGAGGGGCGAAGTTTGTAATTATCTTGCCGGACGTAGTTGCGGCTACGCGAGCCAATGCGAGCGAGCAATTATGTCACGCTTCGGTATCGATATTACTTTTCAATTTGATCCTGATGGAAGTACACCGCTCGTCTCTTCACCGTTCGCCACAACAACGTCCCCGTTTCGTTAGTTCTCGCTCGTTCTTCCTCTCCCCTTTCATCCTCAGTTTTTTACTCGGTTCTCGCGACGCTCCCGTTCATCATTCTCTCCGCTGTTCGTGACGCCAATTAACGGACGGCGACGTGCAATGCGAACACCTATGATTAGCTGGTTAAGTCGGCGCGATGCGGATATTGAAATCGCACGTTGGTGTAATTACGAAAAAGGAACGACCAGATCGGGTACTTGGTGAACTTGGCCTAAATTACCGCCACGCTAAGTGGCTTCTACTCCGTTTATTATTTATGGAATAATAACGGCAATACGGTCCAACGTATCTGCTCCTGGAACCAGCCACCGTTTACGTTGCTTCTCCCTCGTAATTCTAACGCGGTGCAACGAACGCGTTACCGTCTGTCGTTTAATATTCCCGTATTACAATGATCTCTTTACGACGCTAATGATCTTTCACAAAATCTGTCTTTCAGCCGTGATACTTATATCGTGCGGCAGAAAGTTGCAGAACGTGCTCGTTGTTATTCCTACGCTCTCATTTTGTATTCATTTAGTTCGATAAGCGACGATCGCACGATAAACTCGAGTGAAATTGAAGTCTATTACTGCGACACCTGTCGTGCGTAATTTCTACGTTGAAAAAACTGTCTCGATAGTCGGCCATGTAAAACTGTAACGGCTGATAGGTAATAATTAACGAAGCACATCACGCGGCTATCTCAATTTTCGAACGGAATCAGAAATTACGATTAAAACGCAAGTTAAACGACTGGTGTATGGAGAAGCGGTGCATCGTACGTGACCGAGCGTTCTCGTACCTGTCGCGATAGCAGGGCTGGCGCGAGAGTCATTAGTTATCCAGCATTATAGCCCAGAAACGATTCGAATCAATTTGGAGGTTCGTAACCCCCGGTATACGTGGGTTTCGTGACCGCTCCATATATCACCGGACGTTGGCCAAACGATGCAGTCTGGGAACCAGGCCGAAAGAGAGAGATTGAAATTTTCTTTGAACGTCCAGATTTCCGAAAGGTTCGAGGGGAAAAACGATCCTGACGAGGGCGCAATTTCGCCGGGTCTATTCAACGTGAAGGGTTCTTCGGTTTTTCCGCACGGACCAAGTTAAATTGTTTTTTAAAATAAAGGTCTTGAAGGTTTACGGCGTTGATTGTTCGGCCTTCGTACGTCGGTCGTATCGAGGCAAATTGCACGGGAGACGGCTGAAAAGAAGCGGACGTCACCGCGATCGTGCGTCTCGACCGGGACAATGACGCGGTGAATTGTGCCGGGGAATTTGCATACATGTAAATTGAACGTACACGAGGCTCGCATCGACGCGCGCTGTAATTATCAATTATTTTCAGCCGTTGTATTCGCGATGTTAATTTAACCTGGCGACCTCTCACGGGCCTCCATGTAAATGACTTTCCAGTTTTTCGCGACTCGTTTATTCGATCGATTAACTCGTTTCTTGTTAAAAGAGAAATTTTCTATCGTTGAACGAGAAAGGAAAAAGGAATGGCGCCACCGTGAATAGTCGCGGAGCGAGTCTCGTATCCCGTATTTTCTAGACCTCTCGTCGCGAATCCGACGTTACTATACAAATATTTTACGATTACGAAGCTTACCAAAGCTTACCAAAGCGAGCATGCCGGAGGAACGGACAGAATTTAAACGACGGTCGACCATTTAGTCGCTCGAATCACGTGCGCCAAGAATTTTTCGCGGGACTTGCGCCTCGCGATTTTCTCATGGCCATTCCGTCTGTTTGATTATGACAAAGGCGACCCTGGTTGGCCAGAGAAGAGTTTGAAAATGTATTTTCCGGAACCGGCACCGAGACAATGGTGCCGCCACACTGATATTTAATTACGAGTATGTTCCGGCTAGCGAAAAAGAGATGAAGCGCCGGCTTTGTTTATGAATACGCGCTGAGCGCAGGGGACTTTATGAAAATACGTCCTACAATGGAACTAATAACGTGAAACGCAATATGCTTTGTAGATCGCAGCGTATGCTAACAAGAAAATGGTAAACGGAGAACGTGGATCGAGCCGAAGTCATCGTCCCTAGAACGCTACGCTAAATTTCCAAGCAAATTTTGGTTTTCTTCGCTGGCCAGTAAAAATTTCTCACGCTGTATAGCACACCAACTACGTGTACGCGTATGTAATATTCGTTTCGAAACACGAAAATATCTTCGTCGAGACCTTTCGTCCGATCGTTTTCTAGATTCAATTATAGATCCTCGACTACGTCTAAGAAAAAGGTCGGTCGCGTTGATAAATCAGTGCGGCGAGAACATTCGTGCCGTGATATAGTCGTAGCTTGTTTCACCTTCTCCCTTCCGGGGCAAAGTGTCACGATTTCGTAGATAATAACGCCAACTAGACCAGTTTCGTCATATTTCAGCCGCACTCGTTGCTTTGTACGTCGTAAATACGCGCGCCAAAAACTGCTTCATTCTCGGCGACAATCCTCAAACGGGTTCCCTCGAGAGCAGCAGAGATTCCTTTTACGAACCGGCGGAACTCGATCGATTTATTCGCCTTTTCTCGCGTTTATTACGGTATCGCGGACGATTCGAGAAAACGAAGGATCGCGTAAGTAACGGATGACGATGAGACGACGCGTATACGCGAGGAATTGACGCGCCGGGAATCGCCACGACGATGTAACGAACAGCTCAATTAGACGCGCCGTAAAATGCAAATGTATGCGCGTGCCGACTTCTCGAACGTGCTAGGCAAGCTTTTCTTGCGCGAAACGTGCACGCGTGTTTCGCGTGATGATGCGATCGAGACCGAGGCTGACCGCCCTCGAATTTGTTATTCGTTTCGCGGATACCACTCGCCAGCCTTTCTGCAAAGGGTTCTCATAAGCTCGGTGAAATTTTGAGATCTACACGCGTGCAAGACGACTCGCGATATTAGCATTTCGCTTCCATCTCGAAGCTCCATGGAACGCGAAAAAAAGGCGAACTTCAACGGGAATAATGTTCAAAGGATATTAAAATTTCACGGGTACTGGCTCCTTTGAAAATTCCCGCCGTATCGAATGCCCATCGTCGTGTACACGTACGCGTATATATATATTGTATATATATATATACACATACACACGCGCGCGCATGCATACACGTTCGAAACAGCTACTTACTAGACACAGTAACATACGCGTTTGTGATTCAGCGCGTAGGTAGAAAAGTCGTTCGTCCGTAACCAAACGGATGTAATAACTTTAATTGTTAATTAACGCTGGCTTTGTGTCGGACACCGAGGAAGCCCTGCCCCCCTCTGCTCGAATATTGCTTTACCGTGCTTTGTTCTTTGCCCGTGGAACTCTTTGCGATTCAAATGTCATTTCCTAAGTCTCGCGTCGCAGAGGTAATTAATACCCTTGAATTTAATAACACCAAGTCTGCGGGTACCTAGCTGGATGAAGATTTATGTTTTTAATTAGCGCCGGTCCGCTCTCTGTCGTTTAATTATGATCCCCTGCACACGGACCTTTGAATTTCCCGCGTTTGAACTACGCTATTTGTGCCGACCAAATCCACTTTTCTTTCAGCGAGCGCGCGTCTCTTGTTCAGGCCTGATTAGGTTCATTCGCGATTGCAGCTGTCGATGCGTTTGTCTCTTGTAATTGGCTCGTTTAACAGAAATTTTTATCGCACGATCTTGTCTCGTTCATCAGGACAGAAAAATGTCTATCAATTGTAAATGCTTGTCGAGTCGTTTAGAGAGTCATTCGGCAGGGTTTATCATCACGCTGTGATCTTAATCGGAGTTCCGTCTGTCATGAAATTAGACGATAAAAATCTGAAAGCCGAGCTAATTATCGGAAATTAAGAAAGAGCGAACCCAGTGAAATAGGAGATAATCAAGGATGATTGAAATTCCATTGGAACGATGGATCGTACTCGGTGTCAAGGTGAAAGCCGGCGAGTAGGATTTGTCAATCCAGCCGGTTGCATAGGAGGGTGGATCTCATAGAATTCGTGCAGCGTAACTTTTTACGTAACACGATGGTCGATTCATCATCCTGGCCACTCGATCAACGCCATGCGGATGTTGCTCTAAAAAGAATCTACCGAAGAGGAAGAAGAAGAAGAAGAGGAAGAAAAAGGAGGCGGATGATGAAGTCGTCCGGCTAAAACACTTTTACAGTGTGTGGCGTCTGTTCGATTCTTTAAACTCCAAGCAAAAGTATCCTCTCCCGTTCGCCTTCGATACCAATTGAAAAGTCAAAAAAAAAAAAAAAGACGAGAAAAATACGTTTTACCGGCGGAACGATAATGTTTCACGCGGAATCTCGTTAACGGTTAAAACAAGAAGGGGAAAGGCGTCTTTTTCCCGAGGTTTGTCCGTCAATCTTCGTCGCTGGGTGCGGCATTAGTACGCCAGTCAGGTAGGATCGGTTACGCGGAGATCTCTCCCGCCATGGTGTCACAAGATCGGACGAAGATAGAGAGAAAGCGATTGCCCGATGACCAGATGTATTAAGATCGAATTTAGGGACGGATCGGCGTCCTGATGGATCGTTTGTCGATTACGTGGCCTAATCCGACTACTATGACTACGGTAAACTAGGGTCACCGGGACATAATTTGTCATTCCGGTCTTGTTCGCGGTCCCTCGTCCCCGCCGGATCGAATCGACGTCGCCTCCAGAAATATTCTTGTTTTCCTTTCTGATCGCGGAGAAAAATGGTCTCGTAATTTTCCTCGTGGTTTTCATCGTTTTCCCCCTTCTAAGCGAGACCGGTAACGAGTCCTCGATCATCGTTAAACATTTTAAGGGACGCATAAAGCTCGGAGAATTGCGATAAAACGCACGAATGTAACACGATATATCGAGCAGGTAGCAGAGTTTCTTGCGGTAGGCGAAGGCTAAAACCGATACGGTTTACGAGGAGGCGCGATGTGCCACGTTTGCAGGAAAATTTAGGGAAGATCGCGGCTCGTAACGTTAAGAATCGTACACGAGCATGGTCCATTAAGCGCGCGAATATTTCGTACGTGTGTCGGGCTCGCGACAACCTTCTTTCGGGCTGCGTATCTCGCGCATCGAGATGTCGGTCCACGATACGACCAGCAATATACGCGAACAACTTCGAACGATGCTTCTCCGACTGAATACGGGATACGACACTGAAACGTGTGTCGACTCCGATCTCAATTCGGCTATGCCGGGTCACCTGGCGCCATTTAAGGGTCTCGTTCCCTTCTATCGTTCGGAGTGCAGCTTTTTTTGAAATTTTCTCCGTAATTTTATACGAGCAGAACGAGCTTATCGGTGGGCTATCTCGAACCAGATGCGATCGTCTGCGATCGTCGTGCACAGCTTTCCTTTAGCGAGTCTCCGTAGAATGGTAGCTCCAGGCAACCCTTGGCGCAGTTATAGTTGGATAACGTCTAATAGATGCGCCTTCGTATCTTTAGATGGAATTTTAAAGCCAGAGCGTATAAGATTAGATCGATGCATTGAGGTTTACGGGGTTCTTCGTCGTGAATCGAGGCTGGAAGCTAAGCCGCGGTGATCTACGAAACGGAGAAGAAGACGTACTCTCACTGTGTTTGTTCGTTACTGATACACGGCTAGAGAAACGAGAATGATTAATGGCCGTTAGGTACGGTGAAGGCAGTGTCGCGTGTAAGAAGATCAAGACATTGTTACAAAGTACACTATCTCCAACACTTCGTTCTGCGACGGTTTTTCCTCAACTTAATTTCCCAATGACTTGGAAGGTAAAATCTGCCGTGACTATCGGTCACTACTGGACTACTACTATTATTACCACTGCTGCTGATACTACTTGACAACTACTTGGTAACTGTTAGATAAATGTGTTGAAATCGTTCGAAGAAACTAAGCGTCAGGCTTTCACGATGCAGGAAAATCGATAGAATTACGCAAGTGTTAAGTAGACTGCACGCGATAGCCGATCATTCTTTCGCAGGCTGGCGATCGAAGTGGACGCGTGTCCCGTGGAGATAGCGCGGCGAACGTTTGCCGATCGGCATCGAGAATCGAGTATCCTGATGGCCGGGTATCGGCCCTCGAGCGCCGGTACAGCCGACGATCCTTCAATTAGAAATCTCACGTGGTAGCGGCAACACGAGGCGGCGCGGTGTACATGCCGTTGCTGTTACTGCCATTATCGTTGCCATTATGCACCGCTATTGCTGTTACTCTCGTCGTTATTTTGATAGTCACCCAAGAACGGCTGTCTCTTTTTTATCATCGAGTGCCCGCATCCGTTTCGCACAGGCAACCAGAAAAGTTGCTCCGTGCTTCAAGAATCTTCGTCTGGAGATTGAAATCGAGGTGTTCTCGCTTCGAGAAACGTGTTTGCTTGGAGATTGAAATTTTCTCTAGAGAAAAGGTAGCGGAAGGAGGATCGGGTAAGACGATGATAGAGTTTAATGTTTGAAAGCTTCTCGAGTCGAAATCGCAAGCGAACTAAAGACGCTACGTGGTTAGAAAATCCATCTGGCGAAATATCGCGACGGCGGAACCGGCGGCGAGTAATCTTTTCACGAGCATCGAAATCTGATACGCGTCGCGGGGACGTTAAACGATGGAAAAGCTATCCGACGGAGCACGAGAGTTGGCCCGCTTCGATGTCGATGAAGGAGAATAAATAACGCCCGAGGATTCGGAGCTACGCACATATTCAGCGGAAACGAGAAGGGCAGGGATAAATCCATTTTCTACCGCCACGGAATAAGATATAAGTGTTGTGTCAGTCCCGACCCCTCGAACAGGCTTTCCGCCCAGTTCCGGCCGCATCTTTTGCTTCTTCGTCGAACCGTCCGCCCCCTGCCCCTCCTTCGGCGAAATCCTTGAAACGCTTGCTCGAGATTTCGAGGGTCAGAATTGGGCGCGCGAAAGGTTAGGAATATTTAAGAGCGTCGTTACGAGTCGCAATAGTCTGCCCTTTGCCCTTTTCGAAAGTTAGGGGAACTCGCGGCAAAGCTGTTCCCCGAATCCGACAAAATTTCGGATGCGTTGTTGTGCACGACAAGGGACGAAGAAAATTGCAAGGACAGATTATTTTCTTTTCTTCCCAAAAGAGTGGGAACTGAGAAAATCGCGTGTCTATCCGCGACGATGGTATGCATCGCAGAAATTATTATATTTGCAAATATGCAAGGAAAGGAGAAGGAAAGGGTGGACGCAAACGCGCCGCTGGTGAACGTAACTGCGGGCGGAAAATAACGAGGGCCCGTTCCCCACGAGTCTACGGGGAATATCCGCGCGTCAAGGATCGCGTCACGGTAGTCTGCCAACTGTTTACACTCGGAGGGTGAAGTAAGTGAATAAATTTAATGGGTGGCATCGTCGGCCGACTATGCCGGGGATCCAGCGAAATAATAGATTATTTTCGCCTGTAACTCGAGGCGAGCTCTTCTCCACCTTTCGGTTTAGCCATTGAAACCACCCCGATATCACTGGTAACGGTTCATCGAAATTCAACCGACCGGCAACGAGCAATTAAATCGATTAGCTTTCTCGACACTTGGCGTGGTCAAGACTGGTTGCGGTTTGGCAAAGTGCAACGCGGTAAGCTGCCTGTTTACATCTAGGGGGTTGAAGCGTGTAAATAAAGTTAATGGTTCTAGCAGGTTGGTGGGTGGCGTCGGTAGAGAACGGGCAATTAATTACGAGGGAAAAAGAGAGGGGTCAGAGGCGAGGATTAAAGGTGAACATACGAGGAGAGGCAGGGTGATGGTGAATTCGTTGTAGGTTCTGGAGCCGTTGCGGTGGCACGACGTTATCACGGTATCGTGCAATATTGTAATTATATTGCCGTACGTCACGACAGCGCAGCGTAGCGTAGCGACGAAAAAATGCCGTGGCCACGATTCGTCCTGGTGAATGACGGCTATGCTCGGCCGATTACTCCGTTTTCCAGGTCGAGCGTGATTTACCTGCTTCCTCTCCTAGGCGGCGGCGGCGGCGGCGGCAGCGACCTTACAGTCGAACGAATCGCAATCGTTGGAAACGCCTTCCACTGTTGCGTGAAATAACGAAACTGACCCGACCGTACGCCCGTAATATCGTTTCTCGTTGCTCACGATATCCGGACTCGATGTTGCTTATCACCGGTCAACGGCGTCCGCTAATGGGAAAGGGTTGCTGGTGAAAAAGGAGGGACGTTCTCGTGCACGGAAGTCGATCGACACGGACAGGAACGTAACACCGCTCTGGCTTCCGTTCCCGTAGACATTGTCTCCTGATACAAAGAGCAGCAGTTTACCAGCTAGAACGCTTCGAAGATGAAAGCCTCTTTTCGAGGGATTCGCGGGAACGGAATCGCTATCGTAAATTCCGTGATCGACGCGGAAGTTTGGAACAACGGTTCTGCGGTGAATTTCTCTTCGGGTAGAATATTCCCAGTTCGATTAAACTCCAACTACTTACGTTTAGAATTGAAAATTATGTAGGCCCTTGTTCAACTAGTCTTCTATCTGACTCTGTCAGTTACCGTTAAACTTACCAATCAATCCGCCGAATTCGAGACGTGATCTCGTTTTGGTGGTAATACCTAACCTCCGTATATATATAAATTTTCGATAATATCACTCGCCAAATCGTACGGTAGAAGACGTCTAGCACGCGCAATCGAGAACGCACAATTCTGCATCTAGTTACGTGCGTGGTAATTATCGTCGAAGGCAGTGGAAGGGGTAGATGCAGGCATCGCCTTATTTGCATTCTGGCGTCTCGAGGCACGTGGAATTCGCGATCTTACTATACAAACTGCACACACATTTCATATATTCTGCGTTGCACACTGAATCGCTGTCGCCTGTACGAGATTTCGCTAGTTGTCGACGCTCAGGCCAACCTCGGCGACGTTAATTACACTGCCAGGTTGCTCCACCGGAGTTGCACGAGTTATCCTCGCGTCGATACGGAATTACGAATCCCAGCTCCGTTTCTTCTGCCAGCTTGCCTCGTTTTTCGTCGTGACACTTTGCCAAGTAGCTCGTTCGTCATTATCGATTGCATTCGATCGAGTTGCTTCGTTTTGGTCGTACGCGGATTGTGACTCGACCAGTGCCATAATTTCTCTGCCGTTCAGGCGTGTTCCTTCGCGTATCGAAGATAGAACGTAATGGAAGTCGTGTTTTCGAGAACGTGACATCGCTGCCTTCCAATAATTACAAAACCTCGCAATCCCCGATGCAGACCAATCAGCTTGCTCTCAAAGTTGAGTAATAGCTGCATCGAGCACGGGATAGTCCTAACTTTCCTAACAACTTTTGTTGATGAAGTGTTAATTACTCGATGTCAGAGTATTCCGTGTCACGCAACTTGCGTCCCATCAGCATCCGTGCGTTTCGTACTGTCGTCGTTGTTGTTTACAGATTCCTCCGGATACTTCGTATCGTCGCTCGGAGCCATTTGGGTATTAGGATTGACAGAAAAGAACGACCTAAATAGCTGAATTCATACAGAGGGAACGAAAGCGCATCTAGAGCACCGCAGATCACTCGTGTCGTTACATTTTCCTCCCGATGAGTTTTTAAATTCCCCTTCAACTCGTGTCGTCCGTGTTTGCCAGCGCGCACGATGGCCATTTCGATATTAGAATCAGCCTGAAAGTAGCTACGAGCGGATAGCTCGGTCGACAGGATACGCATTTACTCGCTGAACAAAAGGTTGCATGTTTTTAAAACGGCCAGCCATTCGTTTCGATCATACACATTTAATCCCGATTCTATGGTCGTGTAACCCCGAGGAAACGGGGGCGATCCATGAATTCACGACAACGTCACGCAGAACGATCCGAGGCGAGGATCGAGTTGTGTTTTCGGGGGCGAACGTTTCACGCGTAGACCGCGATCAGTCGTGGTTGTTTATCTGAGATGGAGATTCGACCAGTGCCTCGAGTTGACAGTGTTATGGATCACCGGGGTGCGTGCGCCCGTGCGTGGCTGCGTGCGTGGCTGCGTGCGTGCACTACACGTGCGTGCTCGACTCGCCGTTTGCCCGGAACGTCCGTCAACTCCCTTCGTTCTTCGTCGAGCGAGATCCCTTCCCGCAGCACAGAGTGCCGCCACTAGGTCAAACGGAACGATCACGCTCGATATATCTCGCTACGTAAAACACGAACGGATCGCTATGTGGTGAAACCGAAAATTAGTTCTTTGTCTCCATTCGGACACACCCGGCTCCTTCTGGTATCGATTCTTCCGCTCCGGAACGAATCAACCGCTGTAAACTTTATGGTTGTTTGTTCGTTCTTCGGTGGACCCTCGTTGTTCCAGGAAATCGTTTTCAGAAATAGTCTGCAAGAGGCTGTCGAAGCTCTATCGATAGCTTCAGCGTGACATAATCGAGTAATACACAGTATGGATTTATTACAAGATCGTTCTCTTGCATCGAAAAGAAAAAAGAAAAAGAACGTTAAAGATCTCCTTCTACCTCCGTTACTTTTGAAGCACGTTATCAAAGTCCGCGATTATTAATAACACGGTGGTAACTCGATCTTGCATTTTCGTGTTGCAACTTCCTGTTGCAGCATTATCGATGCCCGTAGCGTGCTCGCCTGTATTTGTCATCGGCATCGACCAAACGCGAACGCTGCTGGTGGTAGCGAAGGGTTAAAGTGTCGATTAATGACATCGAGTGTTGTCCTCGCAGCTTCCTGGTTCGCGACGGGAGCGGAACTCTGGTCGACGCCGTTTCCACCGCAGTGTGTCACCGTCTCACGGTACACGCATGCATGCACTTGAACGAGCAGGCGCCGCTCCATTTACAAACGCGCGGTCATTCAGCATTGTTAGATTGCTCGCTAACACGACATTAATACATCGGGCAAGAGTTATGAGGCCGCGACATGGCAGAGGTAAGGGAAGGAAGGTCGGGACTTTGAAAAATCGTCTCATGCGCTAAAAGCATCAGAGATTAAAATTAAATCCGGTCGCCGCCGCCCTCTCGATACACCACCCTCTTCCACTCACTCCCTTTCTTCGTCGCTCACCCTCTCTGCCTCTCGTTCTTTCCTTTGCTTTGGGGCGCTGCGTGCTCGAAACTCGCTACGTACACCGCCGCGTTTCTCCCCCATGGCTGCGAGGGGTCGAGGCGATTTTTTGTTGATAATTAAACGACGATAAATTACGCCCGCTAATCTCGTTCCATCGAATTCCAAAGCGAGAATTTTTCACCAAATATTTCGAAGTAATCGCAAGCTCTCTAGACTCGTTCTCCCGGGGTTGTTCCTTCGCGTGTTGGTAAATTCTCGCGGAAGAAGAGATCGAGCAAAAATAGCGAGAAAAATTACACACCCCGAAATAGCAATAGAATCTATCTCAGCCAGCTTTCTAGCGATTAAGAATTGTTCAGGGGTGTAGGTTTTTGAGTAAAAATTCTGGTTGACGGTTCAAGAAGCGTTCCATTCGTCGAGACATACTTTAAAAGTTGGTCGTCATAGACGTCCGAAGCTCTTTCTCTTTCGTTCTGCGAGTTGGTCCGTGGTATCGTAATATCCTTCTAAACAGATCGAAAGCTTTCACGATCTCTGCTCCAGTGACACCGTTTGCACGGCGATTCGACCCAGAGTCAAAGGCTGGAAAGAAACGGTCCAGTTTTGCGGCTCTTTGAAAAATGAGACGGTCGCGCGCGTTTTATTTATTTGCATGGAGCCTGCGTTGCCGCATGGACTCAGCACTTTCCAATCTTTTTGCGCATGGCCGTTCGAAGGTTTTTGACGGACCGGCCAGAGAGTCGTTCGGAATTTAATTACGGTACCGCGACTGGCTTTTCGGGTGAGTGACCGGGCCGAATTTACCAGCGTAGCGGTGTGGTTAAGCCGAAATTGCCATCGTACGCGGCTGCACGAGCCGGGTGCATGAGCCGATAATTGAAATGCATTTTTCCGCCGACTGGAAAGCGCCGTGAACCGGTGTATTTAACCCGCGACCTTTTTCCCCTCCATGGAGAACGAGTTTTTCATCCCAATTTGCTCGGCTAAAAGCGATCGAACCCCGAATTAGAGCGCCATTTCCGATCGACACCGTTATTCGCGCTCGATAGCTCTCGTTTCCTTCTTTTTCTTTTCTACCAGGCATATGCTTATGAACGTCGATGGATAGGCGAGGTAGTTTTTATCGGGACACCCGGTGTGTACATCGATTGCGCGACTACAGTTTCCTACGGTTATCGTCCGCGCTGGACCCATACGGTTTTCTACGCCGGCGGCGAAGGTGGCGTTAGCGTTCCATTTCGCCGGGAGAAAGGATATTTCAATTAAAAATCCATTTTTTTGTTCTCTCCATACGCTAATGGGGCGCCGGTTTCATTAAAAGCTCGTCTTTTTGGCCGTTTCGAGTGCCGTGCGATTATTGTGTGCATTCTAGTCATTAAGTCGCGCGTTAAATCCGTCGTTTCGAAGGTTCGTGTTTTTAATTTTAATATTTGCACGGGCTTCTGAATTTTCACGGTTACGGAATTCATCTGGGAAAATTACGGGTTCGCGGTTATTTCCACGGAAAACAAACGGACAACGAACGATAGGAAACAAGAGGCACTTGTCAGAGTCGAACTGATCCCAGATGACGTTTCTACAGGAATCCGATTAATCCAAAGCCCATGATAATTGCAACAGCCGCGCTGTCAGATATCCCGGTAAAGCGAAATCTGTTCGATGAGCCATTAAGAGGCGAGTCGAGCATCGATTCCACAGGAAGATACTGTTCTTCCTTCCAATTCCGACGTTTCCGTAATTGCCAGCTTCTGTCGGAGGATCTTAACCCATGGAGAGGAAGAGACTGCGGGAGCAGGGCGAAGAGGTAGGAGGTACGGATGAAAGATCGAGAGATGAGCCGCGTGCGAGAGGCAAAAAGAAAGAGGAAGGGAATCGGAGACGGACTAATCCCCTAAGATAATCCGGCGCGAAAACAAATTAAAGATGATAATACTCGGATAATGGGTTTTTGAGCATCGGCCTGCTTCTGACTTCTCATCGAACAGGCAATTTCGGTTTTCGTGGCTGCGATTTGGCGGCCTCGAGCCACCGACGGAACAAGGCAGGACGGAAAAATGTAGGAAACGAACGCGAAGGGAAATGTAGTGGGAAACGAAATCACCGAGGGACGATAAAGAGCGGCGGCCACACCCTGACGCCGGAGACAAATATTATTGGGACGAGATTAATCGTTCGAGATGAATCCACGCGGTGGAAGATTCTTCGTGCACGAGACATCGCATCGGCTCGTATTTGCTCTCCCCTATTCCTGCTAATACGAATTTCCAGGATATTGGTCGGAGGATAGAGGTTTCCAGTGTTCGAGGGTAGGTACGACGCACCGAACACCTATCGTGCGTGTGCCCCCTTTGCAATTTCGTGCGATAGCCGCCGGTGTCTGAGAGCGGTAACTCCATCCCTTCTCGAGTTGGCGCGAATCGGAGACAATCGAAGCAGCATCGACCAGGGTATTACCTACGGTAATATATGCGAAACACGGCTTAAGCTCGCTTATATACGCGAGAGAATAGGCGAGGAACGAGAATGTACGGGCAACGGGGTCGCTTTATTTCGATTCTTTGGCTCGCTGATTTTGCGAAAGACGAAGCATTCTGAAGGGGTGCATCGAGAATGTGGTCAAGGGGTTGAGCGATCGAGTCGAGATTCCCTCGTAGCCTAGCGCCTATTCAGACAGCTCGAGGAACACGGTGAACGGCACCGCCGGTTGTTGCCAAAAATATTCCAACTATTCCAGCCCATTAATAGCCAAGGACACTGATACCGGATGCGTCCTTCGTCTTACACCCGGTAGAAGTTGGCGGACGATCGCCGAGTCTCATTCGGCTCGCAAAATTCGTGTTTTAGAACTAGATCCGGAGCCTAGATCTTCGTGACTCATCGGTGTTCGATCTTTCCGTAACGTTGGAAATGTCGATTAGATTTCTCGAATTCTTCGTAATTCGTCCCAATTAACGCTCTCGCTTGTTCGGAACAATGTAACAAACACGGTAGACTATGAATTACGCAAGTTACATGGGAATTACTCAGTTACATCCCGCGGCTGGTCTACACGTGCCGACTGGTTAACGAGCAAAAATTCAAACAATACACGGAAACAGACAATAGCCGCGTTTCCATTCTCGACCGAGGAGGTAGCGTTACACCACGTCGAATAATTAACGATCAATGGCACAGACGAGCGGCAACATTTTCCACAATTAAGACGAGAAATACCGCGATGTTGGCGAGTACAATAAAGTAGCGACGAGACGGGCCGGGGCGCGAGAACAAAATTCCGCGGTGCGACTGAACGCATTGACGCGTCGACGTGTGACGCGTTAAAATGATCATCCCCCGAAGCGGCCTGTGCGCGCATCCACGCGTCACACGAAAAAATATTTTACCCGTTCCTGTCGAGATGTCCACGACGCAAGATGTACGAGAGTTGCGAAGCGCGGGACAGTAGTTGTCGACGGATAAAAAAAACGAGGAAAAGAAAGGATACGGGTCGAGCCGGGTAGCGTTTTGATATTCATTATCGGTGGCAGGTTGTCAGCGAACGAAACATAATTACGGCGGCGGTTGATCCGCGAGTCTGGTCGCCTCTCTGACGGCTTCCTCTGCGCGTATCCTGTCCAACCGGTATCTCCCTCTCTTTGCCAGCCAGCAAATTATATTCATATTTGGGGGATTACGTCGACGATCCCTCTGGATCAAGAGAACCTTAAAGGGCCGACGCTCGCCGTGCTAATTATTTCCCGGCAGTCTCCCGCTCAGATTCAATTTCGCCTCGGCGGACACGGCCCAAACGATGGAAATTACTCCGTTCCTTGCATCGTCTTCGAATCTCTCACTAATTACGCTACTTGCTCGGTCTTTGGACGAGCTTCGGTTCGTCTTTTGGTGATCAAACGTCAAACCGAAGATTTCAACGATTAGCCATACGAGATTTTCTTATTGCCACGCGATGCTTCGATCAAATGAATTTCTAAAATAACAAAGAGCACGTTGCAGTCCGTTTCGTCAAGCGCGCTTCGCTTGAAGTTTTACCTGTAACTTTGGGAATCTCGCGAGCCATACCTAGAACAGGACGATAATCTGTCCTGTGGATTTATCGACATCCACCGTGGGAACGTTTCTCATGTCCTTCTTCGCGGATTCAGATGCCGCAACTTGCAGGACTGCTTCTCTCTAATGCCAACTCGAAAGTAGGCTAAGCCGAATTCTCGAGAACTTCTGAAACAATGCGGCGACAGAGGATTTAACGACGAACGCAACGAATGGCTGTAGCTGGTGGAAAAGCTGCTGCTTTTCATCGGTATTTCGCGATCACTTGCTCGGTGAAATAAGTCGTTGAAACACCCCATCCACTTGAATTCTCTATTCTCTCGCGCCGTCTGCTTTCGAGATTTAGTGTACGCAGTTGTGGCGTTATACGATTCCGTGAGTGTGTAGGGTAGATCGAACGACTCTTGCAAGAAGGGGACCGTTTTGGAGATTTAAACGAGAGGTCTGTTCCTTTTGAAATGGAAGCATATATTCGTTTTACGATACCGTATAATGTAATCGTTACAGCTTCTCGTGATGGGACTTGAAAAACACTGGGTACTCGACAGTCACGGTACTGGAACACAAAATGTCATCTATTTTATCCGGTATACGTTGCAGTATTCAGTAGAAACGTGACACCGGCGTGTCTAGGCCGCTGTTCAAATATAAACACGTTATCGACATGAATTTCGAGCGAGCAGAGAGTAGGTACAGGTGTTGCAGTTGGCAATATCGCATGGAAATGGACCGATCGCGAGGTTGCATCGTTCCAAGATGTCGCCCGATTCTCTGGTTTGCCGCGGATCATTTACTATTCGCGTGTCACGGTACACAGTAGGAAACGTATCTAATAACCGCATTTATATTCGCGTCGCGTAGAGATCGACCCCTCGAGAAGTTTGAGTTCGGCTCATCGGGAAACCGGCTCGTTGCCTTCGTCCTGCGTCCTACGAGGATTATGAGTCGCGTGTATGAAAAACACTGGCGTCGTCGGTGTATCGGAACAATATGTAAAACGAGAGCGAGATACCAGCGGGAACAACATCGGGACATAGGGAAAATTTATCGTCAGAGTTTTCGCGAGATTTAGTTTCTCGGATGGTGTGTACGAAATACAATGGGAGTTCTTCGCTTCTGAAAGAATTTCCGGGTTACCATGAACACGCAATCGTTTCTTTTTACAGATCAAGTTCGATGCTCCCTATGGTCGATCGTGACGAGTGTAGAAATTGCCGTAGCGGCTGAAATATTTTTCGGTCAGCGTCGAATCCCAATGCGAGTATTCTCGACTTCTTACGGAGTCTTTTGCTTTAGAATTTCGAGGGGCTTGCAAAATGGAGACCCGTTGCATCGACGCGGAAAATTAATGGCACAATTTTCTTATACGTTGCAGGGATAAACCGACGATTCGGTCGGTGTACAGATATTTATGGCTTTTATATTCTAGGTTCGCTTTTTGTCTCGTTCGTTTGCGTCCTTTCGCGCAAGAAGAAGTACATTCTTGGCATGTACTTTCAGCTTTTCCTTCTAAAGTTTTTACCTCGTCCTGTCAAACGTCGTTCGTTCAGCCCTTCCACGGTTAACATGGGGGGAGAAGGGCGAGTCACGAACGCTGGAATTTACATTTCGTAGGTTCGAACCTCTCGAACGCGTTGAACACGAAATCGCGAGTCAACGAGACGTCGTTGAGCACCGAAAACAATTTCGTGACGAGTCGAATTTACATTCGTCTTGCGAGTCGACGATATTCAACCGTACGAAAACCCTAATTAGTCGTTTCTTTGAGCGAGACGAAATTCTCAACCATCTTCACCTCGTTTGCTTCTCCTGCAAGGTATAATAGATTCTAGCCGAATTGCGATATCCTTCGTGGAGGTTTATCCTGCAATCTCGCGTAACGTGTAATTATGCTTTAAACAGACAACCTGCTCTCCAAGAGGGCAGAAGGAAAAGAGTAACAAGGGAGCGTAAAAATGGCAGGTTACACGCAGCTCGTTATCCCAATACCGAAGAAACTTCCTGCGGTCGCGAATGATCGTTTCACAGGCCTCGCTAGCAGGGGCGTCTTTAAATTACGTACGCCGGAGATGAGGAGGTACGCGTGCCTACCCGATAGGAGAGTAGACGAAACGAGATGGTACAGAAAGAGCAAGAGAGAGGAAAGGGATCGACAACGGGCTCGTTTGAGCGTGCTAAACCGTCGAGGTTAAACCGCAGTCAGTCGTCACGGACGTGGCTCGTAGGATCGAGACAGGGGTGGATTCCGATAGACAATGGGGGTGGTATCGTGGAATCGCGTCCTGGCACGCATTGTGCGCATCCCCTAACGATGCCCGATTACTATCCCCCGTTGGTTTGTTTCGTGGGGTCGCGTTCGAACGGCATCCTCTTGCGATCTCTCGAGTTAAGCGACGATCCTTGTTCCGTTTTCACGATGGGCTCGTCTATGCGGCCCCGAGCAAATCGTTTCGAAAACGCGCACGTCCGAAACGATAAAACGAAATTTATTCTTTATGCGACCGTGTCGATAAAAGTCATCGAGGTTCCTCCTTCTCGGTGTACTCGTCTCTCTTTCTCTCGTTGTTCCCACATCGAACAGCGTGTTACGTTTCTTAGAAACGCGAACGGCTTTCAGGTGGATGTGAATCGTGGAGGGGTTCAAGAGGATCGACGTGACAGAATTTTGAAGATAGGTATCCGGTAGTGATCGGTGCTTTGGCTAAAAATCTTGATTCATAGCTCACAGGTGACGTCGTGGGATTTATGGTCCTCTTTTGGCTCTAAGATTTCCTCCCGTTCTCTCGTTCCGTGGCTTCGTGGAAACCTCGTGACGTCAGGTGCATGGGAATCGACACGAACCACGAACATAAGGCGTATCGACAGTTTCCGCAGGCGGATAGAAACGGTCGTAGATTCACTCGCAAGGACGATCCGTAATCTCGATAGAGCGGCACGTCATCGGTGTGCCATCTTTCCTCTCACGAATCGGACACCGGATGGTCCGATTCGGTGGCCGGAAGCTCTTTGGGTTATATCTGATGGCGAGAACGCGAGGAATGTCTCTTCTCTTGCATGGTTTCGTACGTGCTCGATTTCGAACGAAGAAGACCGAGAAAAGCGGCAGAAAGAGAGGAAACAGAGCACGGGCAGAGCTTTTTGCGCGAGGCTCTATCGACCCAGTCGAAAATTCCAATTTATACCGCGCGACGGAATAATTAGCAATGGCGGGAAATGGCGCGGCGGTTTTTGCGCGGGTCTTTATCACGATCAAACGAATTATTCGACATTACTTTGGTGGTGCGGGTTTCATATAGACCGGTCGGGTCGAGCTGACACCACCGCCGGTCAGGATAAGCCAATATACGAGCAGGCTTACCGTTAATCCGGCGATTTTTAAATTATCTTCGCGAAATTGCGTCCCGCCAGGATAGAGGACAACTTCTGAAACTGCCAGATAGCATTGCCAGTAGTGACGTCGCGCCGGTCCGCTTAGCGTTGCCAAGTTCTGGCCAGCTAGGATCACGTTTGATCCTTTTGGGTATACGCGACTCCCTCGTACAGCGTCGTGTCGCGTCGACACGTGTCCCTTCACCGGCCAAGGACCGATGAATTTCGAGGTTCCATTTACTCTATTTGAAACGCGGAGCTTTTTAACCTTCCTCTTCCGCCCATGCAAACTGTTGCCTGTCTAGGTTTTCCTTTTGGAGCCGCGACGAACAAAATGTAAACCGCCCCGGGGGGTCAGCGAGAGCCGGGCCGACTCTGCTTTCTACCTTTTTCCCTGTCGGAACACCGGAGCGGCACCGGCGCAAATATTAAAATCTTCTTGGCCCTTCCGCGCGTTCCGGCTAATTACGAACGAGCGGAATCCGCCAGGACTGCGGATTATCTCGTCCATCTAATCGCGCGTTTTCGATTTTGCCCGTGACACTCGGAGAAATTCAACGTACGGTTGAATCCAAGGACGGAAGAACCACTCGAAGTGAAAAGGTTACTGAAGGGAAGAAAGAGGAAGCCCTGTGGAAGACTTTGCTGGATTTTCTACGAGCAACTTCGATGGAGAGAGGCGAGGCGGAAGATAGACGAACGAACGAAGACGAGGTCTCGTTTGCATGAAAGATAGAGAAGGAATCCAGGGATACGGCGAAGAAGAGAGGAATCGAGGAAGGGAATGGTTGCCGACTCGACCGCAAACACCTCACGTAGCATCGCGTAGATTAAAGCCTGTCCCGAGTCGGTTGACGCTTGTGTGGCAAACGCGTGGCGAAAACACACGGGAAATCTTGCGAGTTCGCGACAGAAAAGGAGACAAGGAAGCGTACGTACGTTAGAGCCAAGCGCGAGGAGATAAAGCAAAAGGAAAAAGCCTGAGCGAGGTTCGAAACGGTGAAGAAAAATCAACTATGGAATACTCGTCGGGATCAGACATGCATTCCGGGGAACTTAGTTTCCGTAAGCTGTCGTATTTTGGGGGGCGAGGATCAACGATACGCCGCGCAGGAGCCCGGCAAACTTTTCCAATTATCTTGTATTAAAAGGTGGCGCGATCGGGACTGAGGTTGTCGCCGACGACAATTTTTTACCTACAACCCCGAACACGAATGTCTCTCGATGCGTGAACGGCATATTCGAGGGCGTCTCTTCAGCGTGCCGAGGGGTGAGCCTCGCGAGAGACTACGAGATATTACGCGTTCGACCGTCTACATCTGCTTTTCCATATCGCTTGTCGCACCGCAAGGGGATGGAACTTCAATTTTGCGGAAGGCGTCAACGTGCCTGGCGAACAACCGCTTTAATCGGACGAATTCCCGCACTTTTACGATCGTGATTCATCGAAGGCGCCAGCCGCCACCCCCTTTGGCTTCTCGAATTTGCAGCCTTAAGCCAGATGGTTTCACGATCCATTCGATGTAAAGACCTTGGTCATCTTCGACGCTTATGCCTCTTATTACCTATAAAAATATGTCTATATCCTAGTTAGTGGTATTTTCACGGACAAAGGAACACGAAACGATACTTAGAGGAAAGTCTTAAAAACCTGCTGGAATATGGAGTCGGTTTTCTGGTTTAACCAGAAACGGACGATGGCGCGTCATCGAAGACCATAAACGCGCACGAGGGTCGTGCGGCCGTAATTTTCAGCCGTAAAAGAGAGGTATAGGCCGATGGGTGACTTAGGCTAGCGTCGCGTTAGCCTAGTCGTTATTATTTTACTGGCTCTAAACGGCCGCCACTGAATGCGCGGGAGCGAAACAAGAATCGTACACGATCCCGACTAGTCGATTCTGTTTCTAGGAAACGAGCGCGAACGTTAATGCACCGTTACGTGCTGTCGAAGTACAGGAGTTGCGAGCCTCATCGGGGTAATTCGAGGGTATATTTGAAAATTTTACGCTCGACAAACGTTATACCAGTTATAGCAGGCTCGCGTTTAAACCTCTTATTCAGACGGCAGCTATCTGTAATGCTTTCATCTTTCAAAGGTCATCGCGTTTTCATAAAAAGGCAGAAACATCGTTAGGTGCACTTTGGTTACGGGTTGAAAAGCACATGCACGACGTAGAATGTAATACGTTTAATTGAACAGCCACGAGCGTCCCGGCGAAGAGGCTCGATGTTATCTGAACACGAAAGGTCGATGAAGTTCGGTCTCGGTGCACGAAAGAAGAATTAATTCCTGCCCGTAAAGTTTCCCATTATGTTAACAGCCCCTGTGGACGATAAACTTCCCGTGAATCGCAATTATATGGCGCCTACGTGCTCCAGCCGTAATATATGTATTTCTCTCCGTACGTCAGATTCGTCGGTCGTAAATGGAATTACCTTGGCGATAGAAAACTCGTACGATATCGGCCAAGAGAAACAGAGAGGAACGGTAAGACTGCGCGAAGAAAAATTGCCGGAGCTGCGCGTGAACGAAGGGAAAAAACGATTCGACTTAATCCTCGTACGCACTTACGCGGAAACGTGGCGTGAAAAGCATTCACCGTGGAGCCTGGATCAGTTTCCTCCGGATATAATGCCGGTGAAATGGTCGCTTTAGTATGATATATGTATCACTTACGCGGGGTGATAATGAAAAGATTTGCTGGCTCTTTATGACTTCCGTGGCTGTTAACTGGTATCCCGCGTTGCTTTCCCTCTAACTTCTCTCTCTCTCACTCTCTGTCATCCGAGATTTTTTAGTTTCACCGTGGTGCACGTTCGGGCCACGACGCTATCGCTCTCGTTGCACTCGCAGAACTTGCCTATTAATTTTTCATTAGCCACTCATCCGATGAAATTAACCGTCTTTGGTGTCTTTGACCGCGACACAGGACCAAGCTGGAAAGCAGAACTTTCATTCGCATCAAAAGAAATTGATATTCCCTGGTGCACGACTCAAAGCTGATCGCGTTGTCTCTTTCGTCCGCGTATTAAGTCTTTCGCTAGTCTTTTTGTCTGTCCCGTGGCGTAACGTTCGTGATCCGGGCGAAATCTCTGGAAACATTGGTTTCGACGACAGATACCTCTCTTGCCTCTAAATGTAATGACACTTCCACTTGTCGGCAGACAAAAGGAAACTTAGCGAGTACAGTTTGCTGTCGGATTCTACCGTTCCTTGTGAAAAGCACTTACCACTCTGTATTTTCGAGCTATCGCGGGGAGACGCAATCGCGAGGAAACACGTCAACGGGAGTCGTAAATTCCCGTTACGATTCTAATGATCGACGCCGCGAGTAGATCGATCCCCTGATTTCCGTTAAGATAATAGGGGTGGTTGAATTAATATAACTCCGTGATTGGTAGGGTTATGATTATATTTTTCTCCAACAGCTTCGTTTAATCACACACAATAGTAACGTCGTTGAGTCTGAAGATTGCCTGGATCTGGCTCAGATTCTGACTGCCAATCTGAGAGAGGAAGGCTCGTGGGTCGTAGTAGAGGTGGCGATTGATCAGATCCAACTTTGACTGAATCGAATCAACAGGATCAACCGAAAGACTGAATGAGGAGACGTCGACTGCTTGACTCCGACTGGTTGACTTGGGTGGCTTGCACTGACGACTGACTCGAACGACTGACTGATTCGTACTACTCGAACGACTAACTCGTACTACTACGAACGACTAACTCGAACGACTACGAACGACTGACTCGAACGACTACCTGATTCGGACGTCTACCTGTGTCAATGACGATGGAGGTTTTTAACGAAGTAAGCTGATTCGTTGTTCGTACTTTCCGTTATGAATGTGAGGACACAGATCCCCGTTACCATTAGCTAAGACGTTAACGGTTGAAGTTGGGATATGGAAATATCCTAACGGCATGACTCGTGGGAAAACCCAGATGTTTCTAATCTCTAAATGCCTGATTTTCCCTGTCATATAATTAACAAGTTTTCCCGTCATAACTACCAGCTTACTCCGTAATATTTAAGAACGTTCAATAAACCTAAGGACCTTTTAAGTACCCGCTATAAACCGAAAATGCTTGCAGGACTCAAGGTTTCTGCAAGCTAATGAGAATCGGTTTATGGTGGGCCTTAGTTTTATTGAGGGTTCTCTAATGACGTTTGGGTCTGGACGGTCAGACATTAAAGTACGTCGCGCGGACCCTTTCACGCGACGTAACACACTCATTAAACAGTCGAACATCGCTGCGACACGACCCTGAAACTATCGTCCGCGAGGAAACATTCTCGAAAGAACAAACTCGTAAAATCGCTCTAAACGCTCTTCTACGTTTACATTTACACAAGTTACGTGGACTCCGCATAGTTGTGCCCATTTCTCGTCGCGATGCAATTTCTCCGAGTTTCTCGAGCTGTTTGGTAAATCCGGGACGACAAATCTCGCGTGGAGAATTAGCAGGCGCGAAGGCGCTTTAGAAATCGCATACAGTGTGCAGCACGGCGTATCAGCTGGTAGTTAGATGGATGAACGATGCTGGGAAAACGCGGCGCACGGTCTCGCGCGCCATTATTTCCGCGTGCACGCTAAATCACACTTAAAGCTCGAGCCGCTCTTCTCGAATGTGCGCTCTCTACGCCACGACCTTCCACTCTATTTCCACCGGCAGCTTTTACTCTCGGAGACTGTGGCCCGGTAACGAGTCGACGGGCATCGAGCCGAGGAAAAATTGGATTCCTGAAATTTCGAGGCTGGAATTTTTTAATACGCGCCTCTCTCGTAAATGTTGCGTCTGCCGTTCGTGCTCTTCCTTCGAGAGACTTCAAAGAGGTTGCTCTCGGTCGGGAATTTCTCTTCGGCTAAAGAGTCAAAGAGAAAGAGGGAGGACATTTCCGCGAGTACACGGGTTTCGTGCGCGTTTTAATTGAGCAAGTACGAGCAGCCGGGTTTTCCAGCATCGGCACGCGACGACTACTTGCCAAGCGGCAGAGGATGTTAATAATATTCCCATCGAGTCGATCGTCCGTTTATAACCTCATAAACTATTTGCCGTTTAGAAAGCCGCGTCTCGCGGTGAATTTATCAGGCGAGAAAGCCTCCCCTGACAGCCGGCGCAGCGACGTCCGCAAACATCATTTAGCACTCTCACCCACGCGAATTCCCCGCGTGAATTCAACGAGTGTCGTTGCCTAAAATCGCGTCACGGGAAAGGAGCTTGAATAAACAACGCGACCGTGGAAAGAAGGGAAATCATTTATTAATTCGTCGCGAGAGTTCCGAGGAATTAGGCGGAATGGTTCGGTTGGACGGTGGTCGCGTCGGAGGGTGAAAATTCCAATGTTAAAAGCTTCAGTTCCCTAACTAATATCGGCGTGGATCGCTTGGATGAAATCCTCACGACTCGCACACATTTTTCTTTGGTCGATTTAAACGCTGTCTACGAGTCGCGGTCGTGATAGCCTCGCGCGAGCTTTCTTTTCGTTTTGCTCGTTTTCTGCCTTTCCAGCGTCGCCGTTTTTTCCCTCGTGAATTTTATTTATCACTCGCGATACCCGTGTCGCGCAACGTATAGCACGTCGAATAAATTCGCCGAGTCTCGAAGCGGATCGCGGACGAAAATAAAGCGTGCGGCGCGCGTGCCGCTCATGCGACACCTTCGTTTTACTAGTCTTGCAGCGGCAGATTCTCCGGAGGCCGAGTCGTGCGACGGGTTAGAGGTCTGGCCACGGTTGAACGACTCGATTCCCGGTCGCACCGACGCCACGCGATGGGGCTGTTTGTCGCGCGCCAAGTCGACCGAGCGCTCGCGCTTTAATCAGCCCTGTCCTTTACTTGGAAATGTTAACGATGCTCTCGTCACGGTTCCCTTATTGTCGCAACAGTGTAGACTTTTAAACTATTTCGCAGATTCAAATCCCCTTGCGTGTTTCTTTGGGAAATGCATGAAAAATTCGAACGAATAGCTCGTTCCTAATAGACGAGCCAGTCGTAAATTTACCAGCGCCGCGAAAACGTTTGAACTACGACTAGAATCACACTGGCACGCTTCCAAACTCGGTGTTCGCGCAGCCACCGTAACCACAACTACTCTGGCATAACACGGCGCTAAATATCAGGGTAAACGAGCGGCTGAACAAGTCGAAGATTTAATTCCTGTAGCGAAGGGTGCTGCCCGTGATAATTCATCTTTCGTAATGTCGCGCGATTCGAAGGCGCCGATCCGCGTCACCTGCACGTGGTTACACATCGAGGTGGAACCGGCCGCGGTAAGGGCGCGTCGATGGGCCTCGAAACGATCGATCGGCTTCTACTGAATCATGCGGGTGTCTGGCGCGAGCCACACGGAATATTTCACCGCGGTCGTTCGCTAGGACGAACGAAAGAGCGCCACTTAGGTGGGGAGTAATATACGTTGCCGAGGGCGGTAACTGTCCCCGTATATTACGTCCCGCGTGTCCACGGGGACATACATTCCAACCGGCTGTATCCACGGTAAACAATGTTGCGAGAGTCGTGCCTAAACGATTCCTCGTGTCTGCAGTTATTTTGGCAATTAATCGCCGGCTCCTGCCGCTGAAGTATCGCGTTTCTTGCGTCGCGCTGCTGACTTTTTCATTCCTCTTTGCTCCTATCGTTCGTTCGTGCGTTCTTTCTTTCTCATTTCGCGCTTTGATTCTTCCTGCCGTTCGTCCACTCGAACCGCAACTGACGATCGAAGACGACGATGACGAAGGCTTTTAACGATCGTTCTCCCGTGCTCGGCCGGCACGTACCGCAAAGTTTCACCATCGCGGTGCTTCGCTCGGTGATATCATCTAGGTAGTCTCGACCTCCTTTTCCGTCGATATTCACCGGCCAAGAGATCGACATCTCACGCCCGCCGCTTTGTTACCGTCTGTTGTTCCTTTTACTTCTCGGTTCTGCAGGGTGTTCGATCGCAGTTCGAAATTTTTTAAACGGCCAGCAACGATAAAGCGTCTATGTGCCGACGACACGACGAAGTTTATTATGGATTTCGCGAAGCACCGCGTTCCAAGTTGCTGGAACTTTTATCGAGAAGCAAGCAATCGCCGACGAAAAAACAATGAACAACCGTCGTTTGCACGTGTATTCCGAGAACGATCGACCTCTCGATCGCAGCGTTGGCAACGTTTTTCTCTCCTTTGGCCGCTTCATTTCTCGCGTATTAAAGTAGAATTAAACGGGGTCCGGCAACGAGGATGATGGAGGAGTGTGCATATGAAAAATCACCGTCTGAGCGTAAGCGATGAAAGGATATTACGATTGTTACGTTTTTCCTGTTAGAATCGTAAATCTTCGCTGCTGGTTTCCGCCAACGTACCGCCGACGGTGTACGGGTGTTCGCCTCGCTTCGTCTCGTTTACAAGCGAAATTTTCTAGAACCGATAAGCGCGTCGCCTCGGCTCTTGCTCTCACGTGCCACTTCGCGATCCGTGCACGTCTACGGAAGTTCCGATCGTAACGCGCTTTTATCAGCGCTCGATAGGATAATGTGGAGTGGTCGTGTAAGTTCTTCCACTCGCTTTGTCGTTGACGAGTTTCGCGGTAAACAATTTTATCACCTAGCTACGAAAACTCGTCGAATTTTATAGCTATTCCTACCCATGCTACCCTACTACATTGCCTATTTAGTTATAAATTCAATGTATCGAAACTTTCAACTTAGTTCTCGTTGATTTCGCTTCGAGTATCTACGCAAATTGCCTTCCCGAGTAAATTGCTTTCCTCCGATTCATATTTAAAATTCTAACTGATTCCTGGCGCGGAGGGCGATCAATCTTACTTCCGAGTCGCCTCCCCGGCCCTATCCGTCTTTCCAATAAAACGATACTCGCGATAAACCTTTCGAAGCCAATTAGGGGCTAATTGATTTTAACTGTAAATCTATGAGCCCTTTCCTCGGCCGGTTCTGCGGGATTGCGGTTAAGACGGGCACCGGAGATCTCTGCCAACCAGCCAGTTGTTCCCGATAAATTTACGATGACTGAACTCCCTCTTCTTACGCTCCACGCTCGTTTTCGCCTGTTTCCAAGCGTTAATGAGACCCGATCGCGTCGTGCCATCTGTCTTTCCGCGATTCCTTTTGTCTCGCTGCCAGTCTCTCTACCCTCTTTCCGTTTCCGCATCCACTTTGCGGAAGAGCTTATTATTAAACGTTCCTCCGATCGACTCTTTATCTTATTAAAAAGCTTTCGCGTAATAAGCGTTCGAAAGAATGCAAATACCATTTACACTCGTGAGTGCCAGTTGCTTTATTATTGTGGATAGTGCATAGCGTACAAGAATTTACTACGTAAATATATTGGCAGATTTAAAGGTCCATGGTGGAATTAGTTGACGTGAACCGGTTGATTCGCGTTCGTCGGATTTTCTAAGGAACGACCTTTTCGATGGCCCTTAACTGTAGACAAAAATAATCACGTTGGAAACCCGCAGCTCTCCATTGTTCGAACGTTTCGATAAATTAAAATACTCACTGCAGCCTATATACGGAACGCAGACCTGTCCCTTGGCACAATCGCTGTCCTTCTTGCAATTTTCATGCGTTTCCCGTTTGCGCCGGTCGTCCGAGATCTGCACTGCGACTACGTCCGACTCGTCCTGTCGTTTCAAACAAAAAATTTGATCGCGAGACAGTGACACAAGTTTGATCGAAGTGTAGGTTGAAACGTATCTGAAATAATTCTACTCCATTGGCCAGCGTTTTTCGCTACCTTCTATCTCGAGCAAGAAGATTCGGTTCTTTTAATACTTCCGAGTGATTTAGTACAAAAGGATCGAAGCGAAAGCTTCTTTTACTCACTGATTCTCCACTGCGATCTCCTAAGCGGATCACGTGAACCTCTGGCTCGTCCTGCGGGTGAAGGACCAAGGACGATTAGAACATGATCGCGATTTACCAGAAACGATTGAACTACGCGTTTGTTCGGTAGGACTAGCTCGTATCTTCGTACCTTGTCGTTCTTAACGATGCACCGCGTTGCCGAAACAACGTACACGAGCAGTAGAATCAGAAACAGTCGGCTCATCTTCGCTTCTCGTCTCGTTCACGCGGTCTTGCAAACACTGTCTGATGCTAATACGAATTGCTCTTTAAATACACAATCTATGCGTCATCTTTGTCGTAAACCTAGATCCATTATCGTTACAGACAGGTAGCAATTAACCGAACAGGTTAACTAATCTTCGTCGAATTGTCATACCTTTGGATTATTATTGGAAAATAAACTGGAAAGTCCATAGATGAAGGAAAGATAGCGAACGTCATAAACCACTGTCAATCGCGATCGCTTCATTTTCGCACAACGGTCTTTATCTAAATTGGAAAAACAGAATGGCCCGTAAAACGGGTCACGAATTCCAACGAACGACAATTACGTTCTGCCGTTTACGAGCCATCGTTAGAAAATGCGTTGTACGGCATGAAACGAGGCGACTGATTCGTGTCGATCGTTCGCGATATCATCGCGATTCGGTCGTTTCATTAAGCCCGCTACGGGTGAATGAATTCCGTAAAACTCATATGTCCGGTGAAAAACGAACATTGAACGAGGAAGGGAGAGGCTTGTTCCACCCTGGGAAGTCCACCACGTTCTTCCTGTTATCGCTCTCGTTTCGACGCTTTAATTACCAGGCTCATTAATAATACGATCATTACGTACGGCTAATAATATACTGTAGTTGATTAAAAGCATTCTCAAATATAACTTTAAAAATTCATCGTCACGTTGAAATTATTCGATCGTTTTTAACGTTGCAACAGTAACGTGAATAATGAAATATCTTTTTCGCAAAAAATTGGATGTTTAGGAATTTAGAAGAACATCAAAGGCTTTACCCAACCATTTTCATATCACTCAGTGACGGAAGCGTATAAAAATTCGTCGTCCCCGTCAGGAGCATCCGTTTTACGCGACTTTTTACGTCCTCAGAGATTAATTATGCATGCCTGATGTAGCTACGGTCGTTCGACGAGAATGTCCTAGCCTGTGTAATGGTTGCGCTGTTCGAAGACGCGGATACGTTGAATCGATCCAGGACAAGTATCATAAAAGTCGGAAATAGATTTATCATTCGACGTAAATTTCTGTCATATCGTTCTGCGACTCGGTTCTACTTTTGCGTCGATTTCGTAGAAAATGACAGCTCGTCGATCAATAGATAAGACGACTCGCGTTGAAAACTAAGACGAGAATCGCGCTAGTTAATGGCTATCGAGTGAAGATACAAAAAATTCTGTTTCATGCGAAATTAATAGCATCGAGATGCAGGATTTATAGATCGAGAAATTTTATTACATCTACCATGCAATGTTTTCCAGTAATTCGGTTAATTTTACATTTTAATATACGATTGTTCTGGACTATAAAATAATAATAATAATAATAATTCAAGTTTAGCGTAATTCGTAAATTTATGTTGCACAGGGTAGAACAAAATCTCTGATTTCACCGAAGTTCGATATTTCAATTCGTGGAAACACAAAGTTCCATAAGGCGATAAGTCTATTCCGTACCTATCCGACAGTAACATCACAGCGAGGGTGAAAGGCGGTCGCGTTTGCATAGTCACGACAGAGATGTCGAAGTTGCGGCCGAGTCGAAACCAGCGGTCCCCCGGCGGACACTCGACGTGACCGGCGGTCCTTTGTTCGCTTGATTACCGAACACCCTTGAAACTAGTCATTAGCTTGGCAAATAGAGAAGTCCGTGCCCGCAAACCCGCGAGTCGGAGATGGCAAGGTGTTCGCTTGCGAATAATTGGCCTGTGAATTAATTTGACCGCGCATTTCCTAATACTATTCTGTTTTATTTAACTCCTCGCCGGTAACGAACTTTTCGAATGCGAGCACGCACACAGTTATTTATTTTATTTACGCGAAGTTGGTTATCCTTGGAACGATTTAACGGAGGACAAAGAACGGTGCAATCGATCAAACCTGAAAAACGCTATTCTTGAAAAGGGGAATTCGCAAACAAGTAAAGTAAAGAGGAGGAACGCGATTAGATGCGATTCCAGCGGTGACACGCCGAGAACCTAAAAGCGTCGTAAGGTCGACGAAAGAGTTGGCGGAACGCGCTCGAGAGGCTGCGACGCTTCGTAATCTTGCATAGAAAAAGAGAAAGAGAGAGGGAAAAGAAAAAGAATATCGCGTGGAAACGGTGCGAGGAACGGGTCAAACGACGCTTAGCGATACAACTGGTAGTAGCGTTAAACGGTCGACTCGGCGTCGGACACGCGCGAAAATAAATGGAAGGAAAAGGCGTCGAATTCAGCGAGATCGTTCGTCAGTCTCGTATATTTAGACCGTGACTCTCTGTGTGTCGCGACGCGTCCTATCCTCCCTCCCCTGTCTCGTATCATCGTGATTTTCGCGTGTTCGTTATACGTCTTCCGTTCATCGACAAAAGTCCCTTAATCCGTGGAAAATAAAATTGGACGCGGTCGATCGCGTCGGGATTAACGTTTCATCGGATGGACGGCGAACTTTATTCGGTTCTGGTCGAGTCGAATAAATGGTTACAATTTCGGTCGTTGGCGTAATCCGGTTCGAATGGAGAATTACAAGTTAAAATTTTACAGACTGATTATCAGCGACGGAGGCATCGAATTATTTAATATCGATACGCTGGTTTGGTGGACGCGCGGGCGGGGTGGGGGCATCTATTATTTGATATTGATTTCGTTGAAAGCGTGTACACTAGTGTACAAGTCGGCACGATTCGAATCGTGGGAAAGCAGCTTAATTGGAACGATTATCTACCCAGTCAAAGAGATAGCGACCAGCATTTCATGATGCACTTACGTAACGATTAAACCGCGTGTATAGGCCACGAGGATACGTTCGAGGTACATCGTTAACGATGAAACTAATGCGGGACTGAGATTGGGTGGCGTGGTCGATAGAGAGAATTCCCTCATCACGGAGCTAAACCGGGTCCTCCACGCTCCTTCCCATTTACGTGCGATATCTCGTAGTTCTAATAGCGGGGCCGTCTTGTCTTACAGTTCATCGATAGGCTGGTATTGAAAAATTGTCGTAATTGTGCTTAATCAGTATTACGTTATTAAATCGATTAAAGTCACGATCTGCCGGTTACTCGCTTCCACGCGATCAGTCGAATAATTGACAACATTAAGTTCCTTTCTTTCCTTCCTAGTCTCGAAACCATAAATGATAAGCGATTATCGCAGTGGTCAAGTGGTTCGTTTTTTGGTAACGAAGCATCGTTAAGTATCTCTTTTCAAAGGAACGGCTCTGTTTCCTATGGAAATCGACGGCGGGACGTTTCCTCTCTAGCGATACCGATCGAAGGGCATACATCTTCGTCCATCCACGAGACGTCGCTTCTGGAAAACAAACTAGCTCCGTTTGAGAATGCAGTCGCCACCCTCGTGTCTCACATATAGACTAATTTCTACGAGCGTCCCTCGTGACGTCTCCAGGGAGCAATGATGGGGCTCGAACAGAGCCATTTGCCGGTGTGTAGCCATTGAATTCTATCCATTTATTCGATTCGAGCCCGCAGAGACGGCTGGCGAAAGTTTTAATTTCTCCATACGTCGCGTAATTTCTTTCCCACGTTAATTAACGTCACGCTTAAGTAGCCGTAAATGAAATCGAGATGCGAGAGATAAACATCAAGGATTTTAACGCTGTTCTACGATCGCCAAAAGATACGGTAGACTCGAAACTAGCCCATCATCGTAGCTTGTCATAGATCACGCGTGTACGAGGCATTGTGAAAGACTCGAAGGCATCGTAAATATACACATATAGCATAACTGTGTGCTACAGAGTTCGTGACTTAATCTGCAAGGGTATCTAGGCTATTTACGGCCGCGTTACACTGCTCGTAGATTTATGAGCCGATTCGGGTTTCGTGCTTTTAGATCTTTACTCCCTCGGCCCTTTCCCTTCTGCTCTTTCGATACCGTGGATCGACGCGCCGTCGTTTAATATCCGCGATGCACCGATACCCGCCGCGCATTTGCGTAATTGCGCGCGCGTTTCCATTTTATCCGTTGATTTTTCGCGAACCGCCACGCCGGTCACATCCTACCGGTATTTCGAACCGCCCATTCAAAATAAATAAGCAATAACCGACGAGGTAATCGCGAGAATGGTCAGAATTCAGTGATCGATTGGCCATTTTTGTTTGCCATTGAGATTAAAATTCGAACTTTGAAATGCTTTTAATAGGATAATACTAATGGCCGCTGTTACTCGCTTTTCCCCCTTACTGGTAACAGCGCATACGCGCAACCAGGAAAAGCCGAAGAACTCGCGAGTTTCTCGGAATCAGGCGGAACGAGCGCGACTTTTCTCGGTCTCGCGGTAAGCTTGGAAGACCGCGAGCAAAGTGCGAAACTGAAAAGAAATAAAGGAGAAGGATGATCGAGCACGTGGATAGGGGTTCCGCGAGTCTAAGCGTACACACGCCAGATTCTCGCGGTTTCTTCGAAAGTTCGGTGCCACTATGGCGCATGGAACGGCGCGTACAAGACACCCCGAACACGATACTCCACTCCGAGAATCTCAAGACGACGCACCGGTCTGGATTTCCGCTTTAGACTGCTATTATGCCAACGAATCGCGAGTTAGGCGAGAGTGAACGTCAGCCTTAAGCCGAGCCGCAGTGATATATCCGCAATCGTATAGCTTCCGGGCTTTTCTCGGCATCGAGTCGTGAAAATTCTCCTAAGATTTCCGCGAAGTCGTGTCTGTACGTCCGAGGACGTGTCTGAGGAACGATTCTAGCCTTGGCGGGATAAACAAGCGTCATAAGCTCTTGGTCTACGATTTGCCTGTCTAATTACAAAGTATCCGATAAATATCGTTCGGTCGAGCACATGAATCGAGCCGAACGAACATCTTACGAATTTAGTTTCTCCCTCAGGTTGAGGAGATGATCGTCGTCATTTTTTCTTCCGACCCTCGAGGGACGTTGTGATCTATAAGTCAACTAGCGTTCTTTCGTTCTTAATTGGGCCACGGATTAATTCCCTTCAAGTGTCTGACCGCGACGATTTATTCGACGAGAAGCAGTGGTGGCAGGAGAAGCGGGAGATAAGCAAGACAGAGGAAAGTAGAGGAAGAGCGAGGAGGATTACGAGGACTTAACTAAACGGACAGCGTCGGGCGGGAGGATGCTTCTTGACGTTTTATCGCGACACGCGTTGCCCGTTGCTGTCGACCGATCGGATTAAGTGCCGTCACGTGGAAATTATTTGGGAAGCGTTAAATATCATCGCGATCCGGCCGTATAGTTAATGAGAGGACGCGAACAACCGAAAATACGTCGCTTTTGCGGCGGTGACAATGTCTGGAAATTCGAACGATCGACACGCTGGTCTCTATGTAATAATTGGTAATTATTTAATAAAGCCGAAGAGGCGGCAGACGCATTGTACGGTTCGCAATACGTGCCGGCCGCGCCATATCCAGGCAAAATATTCGAATATAATTAACGCATGCGACACCTTGACGTTTTATCCGTTTCCGGACCGTCCTCGTCACGGTTAATTAATAATAAGCGTTTAATTAAGCGAATGGATGAGCGCTTTTGCTGATTGCGTTCGCATTACCGATGATTGTGCATGTTGCCATTTGTCATGCTCCGGTATACTGGGTGTGTTTAATCAGTCTAGCATCTTGAGACTCGAGACTTTAAAACTTACACATTTCAGACTTTTAATTCTAAACTGGAAACTTGACATTTTTCTACCTCTGCCGATAAATCCTGATAAATGAATTTTTTTCTCCGGTAAAGACAAACCTTATAAATAACGTAAAATTGAAACTAGATTGCGCAAGGTGACAGTGCATCTCTGATCCACCTGGTATATTCACAGGATCGACGCGAGTGTCATTTACGGCACGTTTTCATGGCATCGGCGTGCTTCGTTCGACCGACAATTCGGTTGGCGGTCCGTGTCACTGTCACAATGCGATCCACCGTTGAAACATATCGTTCAATTATTCCTAAACTAATATTTATCACTGACTGGCGGGCCGATGGCGCTCCACCGGGGCGCGCATTTATCGTAGCTTCGCCCGTGACGCACCCCTGCTTGTCGCGCGCGCTCGCCTCCCTTGAAATATGAACGAGAAACGTTACGACTTTGCGAGATTTTACGAGCCATCGTAATTCCGCGGTGCGTTATGTACGCCACGGTCACAGCCGGAGAGAATCGTAAGGGAATTATAGAACGCTTCCGCGTCCTCTGCGTTGCGAGTGGGAAAAGGCAATGGGAGGGACAGAGAGTCGTTTTTAGGGTGGTCCATGACACCACTTTAGGGCAAACTTCCCGGTAGTTCGTATCGAGCTGCAGACGAACGTGGGGATAACCAGTATCCGTCTTAATTTTCGAACGTAGTTCGTAAATAAGTTTGTGTAGAAGTGGATCGCCAGGTCGGGCGCGGGGATGGGGACGCGTCTAACTGAATTATAGGAATTAGCGAGCCGGTGATTTGGCAGGGGCGTCGAAGATTAATGGAAGGAGAGGCCGAACGATTTCAATCGTTCGTCTTTTGTCAACAAGTTGTTCTTCCAGGATTTCGGTCTCCGTTATCTTCGACTAGTAAGTTCTTCCACTCTTGTTGTTCAATTTGCAAGTTAAGCGTCGAGGAATTATCAGTCAGATTCATCGGTTAGCTTTAACCGCTGGGATTTCGTAGCTTAAAACCGGATCATGATATAAGATCGTCGATTTTTCTTCGCTCTCAAGCTGGTTGTTGCGATAAAGAAAGTAGTTAGGCAGCTAGGAGTTTTACAAACGACACTGTCACGCGTATTGTACGTTCGTGCGTCGGTCGCGATTTCGATTCCGCGATTACGATCGAATTTCACTCGTCCTTTCTCGAACGGTAAGTCCGGGCCCGAGCATGATAATTAATAAACAAACTCATAGATATGCGATAGAGCGTCGGGGTGAGCAGGTCGCGTGAGATATTACGTGCTGAGGGGTTGGTTCGCTTATCGACGATTAGAAACGCGATTGCCTGCTCGTTGGGATGTTTCCCGATCCCCGTGTGTTCGACTTTCCCCCATCCCCCTGCTCGGTCGCCATTTTATTCGTTCGATCCTACTGTCCTTTTTTATTTCCGTTTCGAATGGAAAAAGCGACACCACTTAAGGGATGAAATGGTTTTAACGGGAAAAGTAAGGAGAAGAGGAAAAGTGGTCGGAACGGTAGGCTTCGTGGGACAAAATTCGCGGTAAAAGTCTAGTTGTATCGGGCAAAAACAAGGGTGAGTTACGAGCAAAGGGTGCGTCGGTTGGTCCTCTCGCTCGTTCCTCAACCTCCGTGCCCTCGCCGAGTGGATAATTCGAGCGATACATTTGAATTTCCCGCCATTACCTCATCCCACTAAGTATCTACCGTCTCCTCTTATTTTTCCTAGTCCCCATCTACTATCTACATCCCTTCCTGGCCATCAGGAATTTCCATTAGCTAATTACCGACTCGACGGATAGGCGGATCTGCGTTTTTGCCTCTTTTAACCCTCTCGATGGTCCTGGGGATTAGATTCCTTCGTACGACCTTCGAGAAGCAAGGAATCCCAAGATCGGACCAATTAAAACTCAATTAACATATCAGACGCGCGAAATTTGAATTTGACCTAAAAATCGAGTCTGACAGTGTGCTCGGCCGTTTCCAAGACTAGTATCGAACGAAAGCGATGGTAGAATTCGGATATAATAATCGCAGATACGATTATTAATCGTCACGGTCGCTTTTCACTTATTATTTTCGTGATCGTGGCCGCGAGGATGCCCGTAATTATCGCGACCGCACGAATTCGGTCGATCGAATGAGAAGGCCAGGTTTTATCATTTACGCTTTACACCGTAATTAACGCGTGTGCAACAATTAGCCGCGATTAGAGCGAAATCGCGTGGAATAAATTACGCCGCGGGAATCAACGACGGAAGTTCGTGCTGCGCGTAAACCCCCCTCTCGCCGATATAATTTATCGCCGGCTCTTCGTCACGATCGCAACCGCGATATTATTTCTCTAACTGTTCCTATGTTTCTCTGTTTCAGGTAAGTGGAACAACGACGCTACTTCCCGCTATCGAAGGATATCCGTCGTGCCAGAATCTGCCGATAAATACGTTTTCGAGGCAGTGCCTCGTTCGAAATCAATTGGCAAACAGTCTTAATTGATTTTGGGATACTCTTCGGAATCCTCAGAATTCCATTCGCTTCACGTTACCACGGTACATTTCGTACAACGCGCTCGAGGACAACGTTCCGGTAACTGGTACGATCAGCCCTCTGGAAAAAGAAGAAAAAGAAATAAAAAAGAAAGAAGAATCGGTAACAGCAAGGGGCTAAGTGGGTAATGTAATGGGTCTCGGTTAACGCCAAAAGCGTCCGAAACTGTTCGAGGGTGGCGACGACGGAATTTTAGCTATTTCCTACGGATTGTCTCAGGGACGTATTTTTCGAAGGGCGAGTCGGTCGTCGAGGGAACGATAGGCTACGAGTACATAGCGATTTCCAGCAACCTTATTTACAATATATTTCGGCCCGACAGACAGGAGGACTTTCCTGCTATTGTACAAAAGAGTTGCATAAATACGATTGAACTCGCTCGCAGGGATTCCACTAAAAAATTGAAGATACGTTTGGCGTATCGGTCGATACGATACTATTCGTGCGATATATTCGTGTATTTCACAGTAAGGTTCATTTTATTTTGCTCTCTCAAAAGCAACGACGCGACGACGGCGCGACGTTTCGTGCTCGATGCACGATGAACCTTCTTCGCGAAGGTTGTAAACGTTCCCCCCGTATCTCGTTCGCTATGGACGTTTGCCCGATAAATTATTTCTTTTTTTTTCGGTTTTATGACTCGTAACGCCTGTACAGGTCTGTATCGCTCTGAAAGTCGCGTATTTCACGCGTACACCAATCGATCGGCGCGCACAATGCTTGCGTTCTTTCAGTTGAATAAGTTGCCGCACGATGAACGTTAGGCCCGCGTTGCTGACTTATTGCGCAAGTTTTCGGCTGCGAAGCAATTCGAGGCGGCGCAGCCTGAAAACAAAGTTTTTGGAGACTCACGGGAACGCTGCTGTGTTGGGCCGTTTATACCTCCTACGCCCCAGTTTACGGTGGTTTAATTATCGGTTGTAAATCAAGGCCGTCCGAAGGGGACGAAGGGTGAAAAGGGGAGAGGTTCGTCGATAAATCTCCGCGACTACTTTGCACCGAAATAACCGAGAGTGGCTGTGGAACGGCACGAAACCTACCCGAGGATTGACTCGTATCGCTCTCTTCTTAATTAATTTTTGCTAATCCCGCTGCTCGATCGAATCAACGCCCGTCGAAACCAGAGACACCGAGGGTTGGAAAGTTTCGCGAAAAATTCCACGCCGTGGCGGCACGTCGAGAAGTTCTTCAACTCGTCGGATGGTAATATTTGCATAAGTAGTCTGCGGGATCGTTAAATCCACGCTGGAAATTAGGGACGATATTAAATATGCGCTGTAAAAGTACCACTGGCGATATTTTCCTCGCGATCATCGCCACTTCATCTCGAGGAATCGTTCTTTTGCATTTTCCATGTCGATGTGCTTAAAGGAGGAACAGTTAGTCCCGAACGTTGCTCTCTCTCGCCACGATCGTTCATTGAAAAAGCTCGTTTCTCGCACGGCCAGCCAAAGGGCTCTTCATCAACCAGGGACTATCGAACAGCCAGGCTTGCGAGAGTTTCGCCAAGGGAGCGCTTTCCTTGAGCCAACCTCGCCGAAAACGAGGGATCTTCGGAACACCTAGCTGCCAACCGACTCTGTAACGAAGGTCACAGGGGAGGATAGACGCGCCTTCTCGAGATTCCGTGGAGAGAGGAGCGAGATACGAGGAAGAAAGATTCGATATCGGCTGAGAATCGATTTCTCGACTTCTTGCCGGACTTTCGCGCAGCGAAATTCGATCGTCATCGAGAAAGGCTTTTCTCGAGGACTCTTCGAGAGACGGACAGAGGGAGGGGTGGCTGTGCTAACGAAGCCACTCCCTCGTCTCTTCAGTGACCCTTGTTTCATTCCACTTTACGCTGAAAACTGCTCTTCCTCATGGAAATTACTTCCGCGCGTGATTCTCATGACTGTCCATTTTTTTCTCGAAGCCGGGGATCGAGTGGAGTAAGAGACTCGGAGATCGTCCAAGTTTCCTCGTAATATCGATTCTCGTTCGAACAGTTTCGAAGCAACGACTCTCGGGATATCGGTCTATCGCTCGTTTAAAACTTCCGACCGCAACGAGCCACTCGCTTCGTTGCGAGCAACAAATCGCGAAACACGCTCGATAGCACTTTCATTAAGGGCGCTCCTTCTTTTCGATAGGCAAAATCGAGTCGAGGAATTTTTATAGAGGTCTGCCGCGCGTACAGGGGCTGCTGCAGTCTTTGTCGTCGACGATCTTCGAAGGAGATAAGCCTAAAGACAATAGGGTGGCAGTAGGAAATGACAGCGCACGGAACTTGGAGATTCAAGACAGATTAAGGGTCGTGAAATCTTTCCCTGGCTCGCAACCTGTGCGCTCCCCTCTCGGTATTTTATAAACTTGCCGAATCCCCGGCTCGCGAAAGTGCCTCCTTGAGTTCTCGACACACTCGCCGAGGATACGGATCCAGATGGAAAAATGGTTGGGAGAAGGGATTTCCTCCCCTCTTCGTGACACGGTAAATCCGTCGGAAGTTGACGGAGGCACGATGCTGATTCGGAGAAAAAGGTCCACTTCTACGTGCCGCTATTTCTACTTATGCCGCAGAAACGCTGAATCGTTGCTAAATTACGCACGATGTCCCCTCGTGTTCTTCGTAACGTGCCACGAGAAACAATCAGATGGCTGGAGATGATTTTTCAATATCGTCCCTTCTTCGCTGCATTTCTTCCTCGATCACGAACCGGATAGTCTTACCAATCGCGTAAATCTGCCGATCGTAACTCACCTATTGTTAATCACTAACTGCAGTAAAGCGACGCGTTAATCTCGCGAAGCAAAGCCGATCTGGAATCTATGCAAATACAATTACCCTGCTCTTTAGCATCGAGCTTCGGTTCGCAGCCCTTGGCACGGAGATCGGTCGGTCCTTATCAGCTCGTTCTTCAGAGTATCCTGCAAACGAGGCGGGATCATCCCGGGGACTATGTTAATGCAATGGGGAGAGCCTTATCCCGCGGGATTAGCCGGGTTCGCGGCTCGCTCTTCTCCTTTTTGTTTCTCCGCTTTTTCCTCCGGATCGATCGACCGACTCTCCAGGTTGCTTCTACTTATTTTCTAACCGTCCACCGCAACCGCAAAGACGTACGGAATAATCCCAACAAACACGTTGATTCGTCAAACACCTACTCGCCGACTTATCATCTTCGTTTGTAAACCGTCGATGAAGGAAAAAAGAAGAGCAACGTCGAACTCGTCAGAAAAGCAGAGATCTCTTTCGGTGCCGTGAATGTTTAAAGTGGCTGCTAAAAAGCACGTTTCCGCGAACTCAGGATGTTTTCGCAAAGCAACACGCACGGTTCGCGCCAAAAATAATCTCCACGTCTCTCTGCTAGTCGGCAGAGGCAAAGTTTTGCTCGTAAAAACAAAGTTACACTGGTACGCTCCTTATCTGGTTCGTTCTGGCCAGGTTATAGCCAACCGAAGATAACGCGGCCAGGCTAAAGTGCATCGGGCGCTCCCGATGCAAACCCCTTGGCTCTTGAGGTCACACTATCAACCGCTTACCAGATCCTAATCGATGGAAACCTCCGAAGGGGATGCTTTATTGCAGCTTCCGCTCTGCGACGGGTCGCTCTCATTGCTCCGCTTCTCGCGACGAAATTCGTCGTCCTTCTAACAGCCGATTCTGTCCCGATAATTCTTTCGTTTCGTTTCGACGCGTTCGAGACGACGACGTAGACACGAATAGGATGTGTTTGCGTTGTAATCGTAATGAAAGGTTAGGTTTAGGACGTAATAAGGTTAGGGCGAGGGGTATATTTAGAGTAGACAGATAGGGTTCGAAAATGGCACGGTACGTTCCCTATGAAGCGGTCGGAACAAGTGGAGGGCGGTTTAAAATAACGGTGGCAACCACCGGCCTGGTGGCCCTTACACGAAGATTTTTATGACCGCCAAGTGTTTTCGGGGCCAGCCTCTGCTTAGCCAGGAGTTAATGGCGCCAGACGACGTTCAGATACTTTTTGTTTGTTCGTTCCGAAAAGAAACGCGACATTGTGTCCGGTGGTAACGGGGCGGTGCAGTAGCACGGTGAATCTTCAAACGTTTCATTCCTTTCTTTCCTTTTCTCTTTTATGGAACAGTCTACGGTATACTTTAAGGTTCGATTTACTCGAAGCTCGATCGAGCGTGTCGAAGCAACATTGCTAAAGTCAATCGGCCGCACGCGTACCCCGAAAAGATTACCAACGAAAGAGGGTGGCGGTTGAATTATGCACCCTGCAAATAACCTTGGAGAGTCACGTACCCGTTCGCTAATATACGACACTGTATCCGTTTTTACGGGGATTGTCGAATCGCGTTAAACCTCTCCCTCGGTGGCCGATTATGCTCAACGAACGTTCGTGCTCGATCGAGATCGATGTCACAAGTTTGCCCCGTAGGAATTGGCGATTCGGGCGACCGGGTCGTCTGTCAACGGCGTGAAAAAAATTGATCGTTAATGAGCGCTGGGATGGTGGGTCTGGTCGAAGGGGTATTAAAATCACGCTGGCGTCGAGGGGATCGTTCGGCGACACGATTGTCTCCGTTTTTTCAAGTTAATCGGTGGCAAATTCGCCCTTTGATTCCTGGACGCGGCGGCGCGGGCAATTAATGACGGAGGAAAATGTAATTAATAAAAGGTCGGCTGAGAGAGCGCGCAGGATGGGACGAACGTTTTCAGGTGTTAGGTTCATGCACGAGACGCCTGGATCGTTTTGCAAGCTCGAAGAATCGTAAGTCGAAGCTTAGAGCTGATGTCACTTCCGGCCACTGAACACAATGGCGCTTAATCGACCGGAAGAGGTCAGATTCGGTCAGCTTCGACGAATATTTGCCCTACTTTCCATATATTTTCCTTCGCGTTAAATCTGATTGCTCTTTCCCAGCAATTCTATCTACGGAATATTTTATCTGATATCGTCTGCTAATCTTTCGCTATAATTCATCCGAAAACAAACGCCGCAGCAGCTTAAACAAAGACGATCCGCCGGGCACAAGTTCCTATCAAATCGTTTCGTAGAAAAGATCGAGCGATCCTTCCACGACTAAAAACTGCACCCAATACTCGCGCATAGAGAAAGATAAAAAACCCGGAACGTCCATCAAGAGAACGTCGTGCGCTTGTCGCGGCGCGCAGGGAGCGCGGACGAAAAAACACGCCTGGTATCCGCGGCAGACGATTCCGGGGATAACACCGCAGTCGATTAACAGCCCCGGCCATACTACCGACATATACGAAGATCTCGCTTTCAATTTCGGCCCGCCACATTTTAATCACCGGCGATAACTCTTCCGATATATCGTAGTTGTCCGCTTGCCCTCTGGTCCTATCGCGTCGTTTCCCTGCCGCTCTTCGTCCCGTTGCGTGGCTCCTCGATGCCGCAACGCAATCCCGCGGAAGAAAGCAATTCGACATCGAGTTGGCCCTCGATCGGGCCGCACGCTCGCCCACGCCAACTCTTCGATATCTCCTGGACTCGGTCATTGTATGCGCTTTCGCCGCAACGCGGATGAATAGTTAACTTTTCCACGGCGCCCGTACAAAGTGGGGCAGTGTGTACCGTGGCGTCCCGGACGCGTTCCGTCTGCATCGATATTGCATCGTACACGTTTATTCCCCGGGAGTTGGTGCTTCCGCGTGGCTTCTCCGCATTCTCAGCGGGATATGCAAGCCTGTCGGGACGTACGTCGATCGATGCCGTCCGCGCTCAATGCACGATGAAAGGTCTAATTTCCATACGCGCTCCGCTTGCATCGCACCGGGCCCTACCGTCGTGAATTTGTATCTAGCGCAATTCCCGCGTGCCATATATGCCAGCGTGTCTTCGTGCAAGCGGAGGCTGAACGCTGCTGACGGATATATTACCTGGGCAGCCGTATTCCAGCCGATTTTAATCGACATGCCCTGAGATAGAGCGGGCCATGGCCGTTTACCATGCACCTTTTCGCCAGCACGTTTTTCTTTATTCAAACGACGGGTCGTGCGTTTTTTGACTTGTTTCCCGTATGCCTCGGAATAAACGACCGCTCTATTCCGCTTTATAGTTCTTTGTTAACCCCGCCAGAACCGCCATGGATGAATACAAGTTGCCGAACGTCGTGCATCGAACGTAGAAAATTTGCTACTAAATAGAAATGCGAGGTTATAATTTGATAAGCGCGAATATCGTATTTGATATCAAATTAACGGTATAAAATTGAAAGATTTCTGCAATTTTACGCGAAATCAATACGCGCTCTCTTACGATCGCGTGGATGAAATTTGGTGATAAAGTCGCGCCACGTTACTCGCACAGCTAACTTACGTTTTCGTGTGCGCGGTTCACGGGCAACGGCGTGGACCGGAAATGGGTCAAAGCCGAATGACACGGCTGCCAGATCGATTCCTCGCGATCTCGCCCGCTGCTTTATCGTCACGACGGGATATTCAGAGGTCATTAACGCGAGAAGAAAAGCTCGGATAAGTTACGTGCCTGCTAAAGAGCACTTGCCTCCCCGAACAGTGATAGGCTTTCTCCCGGTAATGACAACGCCAATGCTGAGTAATCGGCGTTCTGTTACTCTCGCAAACAGAAACTTAGATATCGCCTTTGAAACTATCGACTTGGAGTGTTTCTCGAACCAGACTCTGTCGATACAAGATAGATAGATGCAAATAAAGATCATACTGTGTACAGTATTACGCATCTTCTGTGTTTGCTTCACATTATTAACCTCGCTCAGGTCTTCGTTTTTATGTCAACAACATTCTTGTTTCAAACGCGCAAAAAGACTTAAATCTCAAAAAGAAGGGAAGAGAAAAGAAAATGGGGAATATAAGAATAAAATTCGAATTTTGTCATCTTTCACGAACTTAAAACATTTCTTCTAAAAAGATGCGAGGGTCGCCCAGAAAGTACTACCCGTTTACATAATGAAAGCTATATAAAACGAGGTAATGTACTTGTAGAAGGTTACCTAGCTTCGTTCCGGTATTCACATAAGCCGTGGAAAATTTTATGTTTAAATATTTAATATCGTCGTTGCATCCTAAAACGTTTAAAATGACGACGCGAATTGAAAATTTCGCCGATAAAGCTTCTACGCATTTCGAATGCTGAAAAAATTCTTCCAAGAGGAATTCACCACCGAATTATAGCAGTTAACGGTAATAGACTTATGGATGAATTATTGGCAAGACCATCGGTACGGCAATTCAATGGGGGCAGAGAAACTGTACGTGGTCGTAAGCATTCAGGCCGCCCGTCTCTCATTACAGAGTAGCCGAGGAACGTGTCTGCGATTTCATTGCAAATGGTATTCATAGCAGTTTTTTTGCAAAACTAAAAGCGTTGTTTGGTCGACTATGCTTCGCGAGAAACGATGATTTATAGGATTGCGTAAGACGATGGTTATGCGAACTGGCGGCGGAAGCGTATGACGAAGATATAGAAAAACTCGTATAACGTTACGATAATTGTCCAAATAGAGCTGATGGTTGTATCGAGAAATAACTTAGTATACATACTAAAATTAGAAATAAAGAAAGAATTTTAAGATGCATTTGTATTGTTGTTCTTTCAAAACGTATATTACTTTGTGGAGGAGCCTAGCGTGATAAATCGAAAGTGATCCAAAGAACGTATTTTTATTAAAAGTCGTAATAAGAAAAGGTCACGCGACACAATTAGACTAAGTGAAAGAACGAAGGACGAGACAAAAGAAAGTTTCCTACTATTCCGATAACTTCATCCCCTTCGTAGCTGCACAATACTTTCGAATCGAGAGACCAGACGAAAGACCTTTGAACGAAGGCAAAGAGAGAAAGATACGGTTCTAATTAGCCGTGTTATTTTTCCGAAGAAGTTGATGTTGATCGAATGGAACGTTTCCATTCCGGGCATTTGTCCCGAGCGACGGAAAGAGAGCAAACCCTCCGGCACGGTTAGCGAAGAGTCGTCCCACGGGAGAACGAACGTTAGCCGAGAATCGTGGAGGGACGTGCGAGAGATTTGTGTATTTTGACGAGTTTCAGCCTCGTCGGAAACCGGATGTCTCCACTCCGTCGGCTCGAGGCGCGACCAGCTGTCTCACCGCTTTCGACCTCACTCCTCTCTCGCTTTGCCCTCTCTCGATCCTGTCTCTCCTTCTGTCCAGGACGCGTCGTTATAAATGCAAATAACCGCTCTCTTTCTCTATTTATTCTCTTTTTTTTCCGCTTCGCGGCTCCTTGTCCGGACAGCGGGAAACGCGGGCTAATTAGTAAGAGAGATTAAGGGGAAATTTATTTGGTCGAGATCTCATCCCGCGCTCCGATGCACCTCGTCTCTGGGGTTGCGTTTCGTTCGCGAAAATTGACGAACTACATTGTACCCCTTTCGTTTCGATTCATACGCTTAACTCAATTACGACTCTTTCGTTGATTAGTGGAATTGCGGGTTTCATTGTACAGTGGAAAGAGGAGAGGAATCCTTTGACGAAAGCGAATTTATCAATCGACGTTCCTCGTATTCCCCAAAAAGACCGATTCGATAGAAAGTTATCGTAGGATATCGGCTGCGAATCGAGCTGGTTGAAGGCGCGAATGGAACGAAAGAGTGGGAATAGGCTATCATAAACATCGTGACAAGTTCATTCGAAGGGAGGATCGTTTTTACAGAGAATGTTTCCGATCGTCCGAGGGAAAAGTGTAGAGAAACCGGGAGGTGGCGCGTGCGCGAGCACTCACCACCGAGTCTTGGTTTACGGCGTGGTGGCGCGACGCCAGGCGTCGTCAGTAGCGCGGCGTGCGCCGTCACACTCGCACGTTCCTCCTTCAGAAGCCGCGCATTCCTATGTAGCTCGCGTTGGCACACGTTCTGTCTACGATTCGTCGCGTATTACCGAACCTTTTTATTTTTATTAACATCCAGGTTCGATCGTTCGTCTACTCGTTGTAGGATATAGAAACGAAAAGACATCTAAAGACATTTTTATAGTGTTCTCCAGTGACGTGTGAACAGGAAACGCGAATTCCATTATTGAGAATGACGCGAAGATAATATTACGGGAACAAAAAGAAAAAAAGAAAGTATCGGACCAAGAGAATCACCCCACTGAATCAATTTACAATTCGATCGGAAAATTATCAGATAAAGAGGGAGAGAAATAAATGAAAAAATCCAAGTACCAAAGTAAACGCGAATAATCGATGGGAAATTAAGCGGAAAAGACGTAACTAAAACTGTGTATTTCACCGTGGCGCAAGTAAATACGGACGACAGGATAAACACGATCGCGGTCTAACGTCAGCTTCGTAGGAAGTTTTTGCCGGGCTGCGTCGGTCGACTTGTGTTCCGGCTTTCGTGCAGAACGGTATTCAATACGCGGGACGGTGCGTTCGCGGTTATCGCGGCGGAATAAATCGCGATAAATTGCCGGTTCGTGCGGAGCGGCGCCTGCACACGTTATACGGCCTCCTCGCACGTGTCGCGCTTCCACGGTGAAACCGGCTCCTGTTTTCCCCGTTTGTTACCGACGTTTTACGCTATTCCAGTTTATTAGCCCGTTACTCGTGCCGTGATGCTTTCTCGTGTCGATTAATCAACCGGCGACATCGACATCGCTTCTCTCGGCTGACGTTCCTGTCGAGGCTGATACCTCGAAGTCTGGACCTCTGATGATCCGCGACCGTTCGTCCCCTCGAACGACTCGCGTTCTTTCCTGAACTATGTTATATTTTTTCCTTCTCAGGAGATAATTTAGCGATGAATCGTTTAAAGGGGGTCGTTGATTGCGTTACGTTATCGTTCGATGGTTTACGATCGATCCGCGTACGAGCGTGATGTTCGTCGAACATTGGTCGTACTCGCCACCGATGAGCTGTGAAAAAGTGTTGTGAAAAGGAGTATACAGTGAAGTTACTCGTGTCACACGGCGAGAGCATCGACGAGCCAGAGGAAAGTTGCTTGCTGAAATCGGTGGAACGACATGGCGACTGGACAGCAGGAGGGCAAGGAATCTCCCAGGTATTTCTTTTCGATCCACACCGTCACGTCACGTCGAGTCGTAATTATCGCTGCTTCATAGAGGGAATTTTATTAATCCCAAGACGAGTGAAACGTGTTAAACCTCTATACGTTCGCTTTCTTTGTTCGATCAAACAATTTTGGTAGAAGAGTCACGTTTAGTTGGCGAAGGTAGAGAAATCCTTCGCTTCGCTGTTTCGTAAGATACGCGAACTATTCGTCGAATGGTTCTCACCAACAAACCATTTATCTCCGATAATCTTCTGGCTTATTACGAAAGAAACATCTCGATATACTCCATGACGATGGACGATGGAACCGCTCCACGCATAATCGCGTCGACGCAAATAATTAATTGTCAACGAGCGATGAAGTCGGGAAGCGATCCGCTGACGCACCTTTGAGCCGCGTCTCGCGTCCAATTACCGGCAAATGGCACGATTCTCGCGGGTTATATCCTGTTTGAGCGCGAGTCTGTGCAACGCCGGATAGATTTGTTTTCGGCGGATCACTCGAAAATTAAATGCGCGCAATAATAATCGCGTAGGCACGTAGGTCGCGACGCGAAACGAACGGGCCGTGTACGTTTCGCGCGATCGACCGTGTGCAGTTGCAGCTGCACACGTGCAGCTCTGGCTTTAGGTACATAATGCTGTTGGTGAGAGGTAAAGGGTGGCAGGTGAAGGAGGGAGAAAGGGACAGCGAATGCGAAATTGCAAACAAAACTTGAAATGCGTGTCCCCGCTCTCCGTGCGGACGACATAATAACTAATTAAAAATACGCAAATTGCTGCACCTCGTTAATGGGAATAGCGTGTGAGCGACTGTCCGACAATCACACGCGGGGAGTAATTATTCGCGATTTCGTCGCGAGACATTTGCAGACAGCGATCCGCGTGCATCGACACGCGTGAATTCGCACGATACCTGGCTACGAGTCTCGTGACGAAGCTTATGGGAAACGTAAATGATTGATAGGTCGGCGAAATTTGCCAGCGAACCGGCGATAAAACTGTACAAATTAGTTGTTAATATGAAATTCTAGATAGTCAATCGTCTGCTTAACGTAAGCGCGTACAATGCGCTGATCATCGGGCGAATCGCAATCGGAACAGGGATAAACGTCCAAGTACTTTTTTATTGCGACTAGGGGTACTTTTTAGTCGCGTAAATCGCTGGAGAGAAAACGCCAACGTTGGCCTAGATGCAGTTTTATTCCGGATAGCCAGCAGCGAATGCGTAGATGAAAATCGTGGAAAAAGGGCAACGAGAGAAACGATGGAGCATCTGTCGCAGAACGCGTTGCGGTAAATAATGCGGCGGTAGCGTAGCACTAGCGGAATACTCAAGATCAACCGCAAACTATCTAAGTCGCGAATGCTGTTGGAATTTAATCTGAGCAAGAAGACGCGAACGTAATCTCGGGAGTTCGCCGAATTATGAAACAGCGGCGAACAAGTTTTCCTTTTCCCTATCTGGAACGAGAGGGTAGGAAGCGAAGCAAAGACGTACGACCTGAAGGGAAGATTCTCGTAATTTTTCCATCGACATGGGTCTGACCTCTGGTCCACAGCCCTTCTCACGATGCTCGTTTCCACTTATTACGATTCAGCGTTGTACCCTCGAAAGGAGACTCCAATATTCCGGATATTGTACGAACACCATGCCACCCGATTATTTTCTTCTTCTTTTTTTTTTTTTTTACTCCGCTATGCTCGTCCGGTTATTACGAAACTCGCTTTCAACGAAGGTTGGCGGTGCTGCTGCTGCTGCTGCTGCGAAGGCTCTAGCTATACGCGGCAGAGCGGAGAAAAATGTCGGATGTATGCCCGTAGGGCTTTGTCATTTTCGTCGTGGGCTCTCGCAGCTTTTCCGCGCTTTTCTACTCGGCGCGGAGCTCGTTTCGCCTGCCATCGGCGAAAACCCTTTTCTTCTGGACCATGGCGCGCCACTGGCAATGAAAATACACGGGGCGCACACCGCCTCTCCTTTATTTTTAACGCGCGATATATATTGGCAGGTTCTTTGTGAGTGTTTCGCGCCTACATCGACGAAACGCGATTTCTACTCGCCGCCTGGGGAGATAGCGAATTCGATTTCGCACCACTTTGATCGCCAGAGTATATCTTTAATTAAGTCTTCTTATTGACGCGTTCGGAATTTTCCACTTTATATTTTCGCCTTCATTGAAACGACTATTTGCCAGAAGCGATGCAATGAAACTTGCGTGGGTTAGTATCGCGAGAAATCGATGGCTGGAGTATACAATACTAAAGAGGCACTGCATTAACGGCGCGCTCCACTCCATTTATATTTAATCGCCGCGATGTTTACAGTACTGTCGAAGATATCGCGTTGAGCGTATACACCGATATCGACCTATATCCAGTCTCATTTTCATTTTCCCATAATTTAACCAGAATGGACCATCTTCCGATCAAATAACGGCGTTCGAACGACGAAGCGTTTCACCCCAACAGCTCCAAAAAGTGCGTAGTCATCGCGTAACAGGTTTCTATTGTTCCCTCGCGTCCGAATCAATTGGTCACGAAGCTAACCACGAACCCTGAAACGCTTGTATTTCCCGAAGAACCTTCGGCCCTCGCTTAAACCAGGGAAAGTTGTTCAGAACGAAAATAAGAAAGCGCGTGTGTGAACCACGAGAGTCGAATACGTGACGAGACCGAGCAAAAGGATGATTGGTAACGAGAAGAAGAAACGATGAATTTCATTGGCTTGGCAGAATGGCACGTGTGGACTTACGCGTGTACTTCGCGGACCAGCTGTTTCGTACCCTTCGTCTCTATTTGTTTATCTCTGTCTGGCCAGCCTTAAGCTTTTCTTGCGGATCCGTCTTGTGTTTGTTCTCCTCGCCATCCTTCCTTTTCCTGAGATCTCTTCCTCGACCGTTCGGAGAAGTTTGCACACCCAAGACTCCGATACATTTTTCCCCTTTTTCCTATCGGGAAGAAAAGGAGATGGCAAGGCCAAGGAGGTAAAGGCTCGATACGCGGCGTCGAAAGGAAAATAATAAATCTAATATTAATCTCATATTCCTTGGCTGGTCCATCCTTTGATGCTGCTGCGACTCCTTACAACCAGGGAATATCCAGGGGATAGAGACTCGCGCTGCTTCGAATTTTCTCCGTTGAAACGGGCTCCACGTCCCTCGCGACTACGTCAACCACAAACTAAGGGTAGAAAACGCTGAATCTCATTTCAGTTGGTTTTTCTTTTTCGCTGAAAATTTGCGGCCGGACCACGGTCGGGACGAATTTCCTTTTTCTCCCATTTCCTTTTATTTTTCCATCGCGTTTCTACGGCAGGTCGACGGGTCTCCATGCGCGCGGATTCGTTCGCTAACGTTACATAATACCTATTTTGTCGAGTCTTTTACCGGCGGTCGGTGACTAACGAACGATTCTTCGCGGTAGAAAGGAAAGTGTCTCGTCAGCGTCAGTCTGAAAGGACGAGGAAAAGCCTGTCGGAAGGCCCCGCTGCGAAAATTGCGCCCCGCCCGCTGCTATGCACGTACGCGAGACCGAGACGAGTCGGTGTAATTTGTTTTCGGCCTTCTTTGCCTGCTCTTCTTTTTTGCACCGTTCTTCGTCTTCTCCCTCCTCCACCTCGTCCTCCGCATTCTCCTCCTCCTAGGCAGCTTTTTCTCTGTCTCGCGTGTATTTTCAAGAAGCAGCTACCTAATGAAGCTCGTTCGAACGGACAGCGGCCTCATCGACAAATATTTCTCGTTGCTCCACTCCAGCCACCCGTTCCATCTAATTTCGTGGCTTCTTCGCGAAACAGACATCGAGTGGCTCGACTTCTATTCCTCCGTGGCGCGGTCCCATTGGCATCTCGTCCCGTCGATATTCCCGTCAATTCCGGTTGACACGTAATTATTTCGGCATTTGCAGCTCGCCGTTTATCTCTCGCGGTTTTCGTCGTCGTTGTCGTAACAACCTGCGCCGCTCGTATCTCCTCTTTCTTGCTTCTTCTTTTTCCTTTCCTTTCTCTCCTTTCAACTGTTCGTGACTGTAAATCACCGACGGGGAAACGAATTGCGAACGGTGCCGGGGGATTAGGACGAGCTCATACGCTTTAATTAATTACTTTTCGGGTGCGCGTTGGCGGAAGTTTCCTTTGGAAAAGCAACTGCCGGACTCTTGGTGGCGCGCGACTCCATTACTCGTCTCTTTGAAAATTAGTTTGAGCATCGCGGCTCGAGATGCATGCGCGCGCGCGCGCACAAGCGAGCGACCGAGCGCTCGACCCGGTAGGGTAGTTAGTCGGGGGCGAAGCGGCGGGCTAAACTCGCGCATAATGACGGCAGATTGAAAAAGTTTGCCGGAACCGGCAGCGGTCGGGACGGACGGGGTTGCTTTTTTTCTTCTCTCCACGGGAACATCGCGTCGCAGTTCAACCGGCTTAAATGGAGGTTATGCGCGATTATCCTCTTTTGCCGCGTACTTCCGCGCGCGACGATACCTTTCTGAAAGCGCGACAACGACGCGAATGGAATTCTCGCGGGAGTGGCTTTTAAAAGCGATACGGAATTGGGTTCCTCCGTTGCTTGTATAGCAAGTTTCTTCCACGGTATAGCAATACAGTTGCATCGGTGTAAAATTAGCGCTAGAGTAAGGCACACTTATCGTTAAGATCGTATTCACGCGCCACGGGAGACGCATCCTTAAGACGTCGAGAAAATACGATCGCTCCATCGATCCGTCTCCTATCTGCGGTGGCGCGTCACCAATTTCTTCGTATTCTCTCAAGAAATTTGCCTTTCAAACAAGATGCTCCGTCGCAATCGCAAAAATACCTCTTTCTCTAAAGTACATGGAAAGCGGAATGGTATCGCGTGACTCGCGTCTGCGCCTCGTCTTTAATAACGAGAACCGTATACGCAGTTTCGTTGGATGCCGACGTTTCGAAGGCGCCAACAAAAATAACAGCAATAAAAAATAACAGCATGAAACGGCCGTTAATTACAGATGCTCCTTTTATCTAGATACATTCCCGCGTACATGCGGATATTCGTATAACCGAGGGTAAGAGTAACGGGCGCAGCCAACGAAAAAGAATGTACAGAAGCGCGCTAACACGAAAAATCCAAGGAAGAAAGGTGAAGTTGTTTCGAGGTCGAAACGTGTCGGTGATCGAGCTTACGCTTTCACGAAGGCAGAAAGAAGAAGGACCGTTTCCTCGACCGAACATAGAAAGGCTCAGGTCACTCCCTCCGTCGAGCCACCTTTGGCAGTCGATCGAGCCCATTCAGGTTGAATCGAAGCGCGGGCCACCACCGATTACGGACTTATTTATCGGTTCTATTGTCCTCTCGGTTTGATCTCCGGGTTCTCCCCGACCCCCAAAGCCGCGTCAAAGACCCGACGTCCTTTCTTTCCCGTCGCGACATATTACCTTCCGCGTTCGATCCGATCGTCGGCCGCTTTTCTATCCGCGTCGGTTTTCGAGTCTCTGGTAATTTGTCAATCGCCTTCGGTTCCGACGTTGTGCTACCTTAAATCAACGTTATCTTTTCGCTGACGTTTGAGAAAACGTCACTCGACATTAGAGACCGCGAGCGTTCACCCCGATTTTTCCAGTGATTTTTCGCCGTCCCGGAGGTAAAGCACCCCCGTCACGAAGACACACGCAAAGAGACGACTTCACGATTGAAACGATAGTGCGTTTCTCGCGAAGGTGGAAACAGACTCCGGAGTCCTGCACGGAAGGAGATAGAAGCGGAGAGCTTTGGCAGGGCCTGGATGGTAGAAGCTGGTCGAAAAAGTCTTCCTTTCCAGAGAAATTACATCTCCGGTTTATACATAGCGGCTAGATGAAAGTCAACTCGAAATGCATCTTGGATGTATAGAGGGGGAAAAGAGGATAAGTCCACCGAAACGGCCAATGGCTTTTCAGCCAGCCCTTCTTTCCCTCCTTTGGAAAACCGATATCCGCTGAAAGAGGTGTCTGTGGCACGTTTCTTCACTGCCGGTGTATATCTGGACGCCGATGCAAAGTGCACAAAAGCGGCGAAACGTCGTTGGAAATAGCATTTTACAAGCCGCTCCCGATGTACATCCATTTGTATTCGTTCCTCTCCCTTTCTGGTACTCCCGTCCACAGCTGGGGCTGCGTTTCAAGGGGGAGGATACAAAGCACGCGTATGTGCGTGTGTATACAGAGGTCGTGATAAAACATCGAGAACGATACGAGAAAAGCGTCTCACGGTTACCGATGCCTCTTGTCCGATTCCTGGACACAAATCGCTCTTATTCCCCTCGTCTCGGTGATTTATCGCGTGTTTGCTTCTTTCTGACCACCGAGATTTCACGGATTTCGACGATAACGAGTAGTAAGACTTTCGTATCCCCGAAGAAACTTCTTCGACCGATAGCACCTTTAACAGGCAAACTCTATCGTCTGCATAATCTACAATGACCAACCCGTTTTCCTCGGCACTCGACCGTGGCCATGACCATGAATCTTTGTCGAGAATTCATTTTCCTCGAGCAGAGACAGCTTAATCCGGCCAGGGTTGCCGCACGAATAGCAAAACGGCGAGCAAAGAACAGTAAGAAGGAGAAGAAGAATAAGACGGTCGGAAGTTTCTTAATTATGCGAGTGCGTGGCTGCCGAGGATAAGCCTCGAGGTTGAACCGGTGTTCGTCCTCTCGCACGACGTCTCTATTTCGGCCCTCTCCTCTCACCTCGACTCTTCTCTACGTGACGTGCACGTTGAACGTCCGACATTCATCGCTCGATATATACCTCCAGGGGGTGGAGGAGGTCTGATCTCACGTCCCTGTCGCACTCGGCAACGTCTCTTTGGCCATCCCTCGTCGCGTCGCAGCTCCTCCTTTGAGGAGCTTTCTTCATCGTTCACCCTCGCTCGCCTCGATCCATCTCTATATAGCCGCCCAGGCTGTACCGTGCAGTCGCTCAGTTGCGTGGCACCACCGGTATGGAGATAAGATCGATAGTATTGTTTCGCGGTTTGCACCGCGAAATTGGGTCGTATTTTATTTGTTGGGAACCCATCAGGACTCGGAACGAGTCCTTCTCGTCCCTTTCTCGCGACAGTCACGGGGGACACCGGGTAACCCCTGTACACGCCCTGATTTATTGATCGCCGATCGCGCCTTTCTTTCTTGATATTCATGATACGATTGCTTCCTGCCTATTTTCCGCTCAAGGAGGAGACCGTTCTCCCCTTCGAAGAACTATCGTTCGAATCATTGGCCACGCAGGCGATTTCGATTATTTTTACACGCAGTTGCGTGCTTCATCCATATGCGTTCCACGTGTTTATAGGAAAATTCATTACCAAGCAAGGAGCGGTGCTACCTACAAAATATTAGGGGACGAAAGTATTTCTTACACGAGCACACGGGCGGTTAAGTTTTACAAGTTGGTCGCGAGGTTGGCAGAAGTGATGATAGGTACAACAAGAGGCGCGAAACTCGCGGGATCATCGAATTACCAGGAAAACCGGCTCCTCGCGAGATGTATCGTAAAATCTAGATGAAAATTACGGGGAAACGAGGCGAGCTACGTGCCCGTCATATTATTCAGAGCGAACAAGAGGGCGAGAATGCGCGTGATGGCGCACGGACGGGACAAATACAAAGACACAGATGGGAAAGAGCGTGACTATCGCGTCTATTCGTATTACGTTATGTCAAAGCCGACGCATCCATCATACGACCGCTGACACGTCGCGGCCTCTTTTTCACCCATGAACATGCGCGCGATGGCACGCACACACGCGTAAACGCGCGTGAAACACGCTGATCCTCGGCTCCTCCCCGGGGACGGCCGCGTTGTCAGACAACCCGCTGACATGACCTCCAAGGTGACGCCACCACGCTTTCAGGAATATTCGTAGCAACGTATTTCTCCGCGACGCGGTAATTTCGTCCTTGTCATCGGCCAACTTTTCTTCCTACCGAGACTCAAAATTGCGGACACGTTGCCGACCTTTTTTCTCATTTCTGTAATGCTTCGCTGGTTCGGTAACTATATGCGTGTAAAAATGAATTACTATATATTTCGAGGCATTGGCACGAAACGGGGACGAGGGAGTGGCGCGTTGAAACGGTTTCGATTAACGAAGTCGGTGCAAACACGCGGCTCCGGTGCCCTCGAGTCTCTTTGAAAAATGAATTACGAGCGAGGGCGAGGCGGCACAAAGACGTCGGACAATTTTAATTCGAGGATCGCGGAGCGTCTCGTGGCTCGTAACTCACGCCGTTTGCGGCGCCACTAAAGATATTTTAATTGTTCGAAATTTACCATACAGGTTCTTTGATCTGTCCGTGGCGACCGAAATGGTCGACGATCCCCAACGAAAACGTTGTCCTTCTTTTTTCACCAAGGTAAACCACCGGTGGCTTTAAAAAGAGAAGAAAACAGTGTCGAAGAGATTAAGAAGCTGCTTTACGTCCAATCTTCTTCCTCCTCCAATCCATTGCAATACGGTCCTCTTTTTACGCCAGTAGATTCGGTCGTGATTGGCAGGACGAAGAATCCTCTTTCGCGCAGGTTCGTTAACAGGCCGCCAGCGGCAGGGATCGGATTATTCCCAATTATTTCGCGTCCGTTCATCGACTTGGCGATAAACGGTCGACCACGTATACCCAACGCGAAGTACTACCGGGCGACGATTAATCGCACGTATTACGCAAACGAGCCGGGGATTGTTACGCGTTCGTCGTACAAAAAGAGTGCACTCGAGGGAAAGAGAGTCCCCTTTGATGTCGCGACTCTCTCCATTATCGACGCTACTCGGAGACATCGCGATCAAAAGTAGACCGCGGGCTGTGTTTCAACGACGGCCGTACGAACGGTTTTACTCTCGCTTTCGCACGAGTTGTCGAGAGAGAGTAGACGCTGGCGAATTTCACTCGAGGCAATAAAGCTCCTCCGTTTTCTTAACAACGAAACACGACTTGCGCGTCGCAACCATTAGCTAATCGTATCTAGAAGAAACCAGATCCAATGCCCAAGCTCTCAAAAAACTCGAATAACCAAAGCTCCGTGCAAAAAGGATCTGTCTACCAACGGTGTGGCCTCGCGTTTTCCGCCTAAGACGGGAGCCGAGCGAACGAGTCGCTGCGTTGGTTTAATTACCGATGTAAACGTAAAGGGGTACCACGCAATCCTCTTAGAGCGCGTGCCGTGCTGACCATTTCCTCTCTTCGCGGCGAAGTCACGCGGAGCAGCAAGCGAGGAGGATCTTTGTTGTCCGGGAGTGTGTGTGCAAGCAGACGGGCTCTCGGGCGAAGGACGAGGGACGGCGGGATGCGAGCCTGTACGTAAGCCTTCTCGAAACTTGGCGAATACTTGGTTGAAACACGAAACTTCTTGCATCGAGTGAATGTTGGATGAAAGACGGAAGGGATAAGACGAGAAGGTGGCGGCTGTGGCAGCGAGGGGGACGAAGGGAGCAGAGCCAGAGGGGATCTTCCGCAAGAAGTCGAGGCTCGGTGCTCGCTGTTACCGCTAACGTTTACTCGCTCGCTCGTTCGTCGGCATTGGTTTCCGTTGCTATGTTCCAGACTGCGTATGGACAGCTCGAAAGCTGTCTGTACCAGCTCGTGCCTCTCCTCGCCACAATTTCGCTATTGCCTCTCCGGTATACAGATGCATCCCTCTATTTGCCTGCCACCACTCCGGCGCAGCGTTCTTCGATCTTCCGCGTGCAATTCTACGAGCTGATGAAACATGCTGCTCCGCGGCCTCTTGCTCCCTGTGTCCGCGGTCTAAGTTTTGTATTATCAAGTCTGCCCTGTTTAAAGTTTCTTCTTAAGCTCGATAGTATTGAGTCTACGGATTGCCGATATCGTAACGAAGATAATTCACGTCGTGACAGATATGCCAGTCGCAAATACCGGTCGTAAAAACTGTAACTGATCGCCGGTTCTACGAGAATTTATAGTCGGTTCTGTTACACCAGGTGAAGAACGGTACTGCACCTGTCATCTACACACCGGCCGGAACGTTAAATGAAGATGAATGACGAGACCGGGTAGCTCGCGATGCAAAGATGTTCGTGGCTGATCGGCGCGTATCTTATGATCGCGCGATACGCGGCTATCGATCGTCGGGGGTTGCTCGTAAAGTCGAAGCTTACGATTAGAGGCGGAATAAGCGGGTAGAGGCGCTTGTCTCGCGTGTATTAACGCGAATGGAATAGACCTGACGGCTGATGGTCGAACTAACCGGGTTCCGAGCTCAAGCTGGGGCTTTTGAAGTCGCATAGTTTCCAGTGCTGGCACGCAGACATTGCGTGTCCACGAGGACTTCACCGTGCCGGAGAGAGGGATGGACGACGGGGTAGAGGGGTGGCGGCGGGTGCAACTACGACCGTTTGTCGTCACGTACAGCACCGGCTACGTGAATAGTTTGCAAATTAAGATCGCGTACGCAACGCTGAACGCTCGGACCACGTTGACCAGGTGATAGTCACGACAGGACACTAAGGGGATTGATTTGCTCGGTTGTTCCTAGTAGATGATTTCTTTTGAATACGACGATAAGTTTGACAAAATGTTGAACGGGAGGTTGTTCAATTTGAGGATGTTGTATTATAGAAGAGGCAAAGGACGTCGTAGCGGAGGTAACAAAGCCAAAGGAGTTTAACCGACCGATTTCATTTTACGAGAATGCTCGATATTATTTTGAAACAGTCCCGGTGCTACGGAGAAATTACATTACACTGTCGGATATCGACAAAGGCGTTACTAAGCTCGAATGGTACCTCCCCTATATTTTCCATTTCATGCTCTCTCTTTCTCCTCTTTCTCCTTTCTTGATTTCTTTCTCGTTTTGTCTCGAAGCCTTTACGACCTGGCAAAGGAAGAAGGGTTTGTAGTCCACGTGGACCGGATCCTTTTTGTCTCTATCTGCCGATCTCACCTTCGTAGACACAAACAGGTTTAATTAAACAAAGAAACGGGTTTTCACAATCTACTAGAATATATATCACGCTTTGCAAGTACCTACGTTTATACGTGCGATCATCGATAAACAACTGACATCGACGCGTATTTCTTTCCACTTTTATCCTCATCTCGTACAGGCAATTCATACAGATTCGTTTCTCTTGTTTACTCGTTGCTAAATCATCCAACTGATCAGCGTCTATTATCGAAAGGATGTTAAAGCGAATGGTGTTCCTCGTTCAAACGTTATCAGCCAAGATGAGCGGAGATCGCGTCGTGAATCGAGCTCGGGAGTTCGTTCGAAGAACGAGCACCTGTCGGACTGCATTTGGCTTCAACTACTCAGAAGGCAGCCGCGGCTGACCGCAACAACGTCTATACTACTGCCGGTTGTGGCGTCCTGTTACATTGTCGGTGCGGCGAGTTGGATCCCGGTAAAGTCTGTCCAACCGACTCCTTAGTCAGGATCTCGAGGGAAATGGACGACGTCTCGGCAGGTAATTGCGCGAAAGCCAGCGAGCAAAGAGGCGAAGGAAGACGACGAGGAGGAGGAGGAGGATGAGGATGAGGAAGGAGACAGCCGAGAAGAGAACGCGAGGATGGAGTGGAAAAGTGTATTATCGGAGACGTCCCGGTTCCAGTTCGCCCGGGGTAGCATTAGAGATATTACACGGGGTCTCGAGTAGCATTAAGGGTCATGTTATATTTCGCGGCCGCGACGGCGAATCTCCGAAGAGAAATTCCGCGTGGCGGTAAGTCGAGCAGGCATCCCGAACGTCTCTCAATAAGCGCGATGGTACCATAAATATTAGCGCGGCCGCGTGACGGGTATCCCCGCGAAATTTCCACGAGCTTTCCATACAACAACGGAGAGGGATACGTAAACAGGGAGGAAATATTTTTATGGATAATACGCTTTAGTTCGCGTTCAATATCAGCGTTACGATACGAGACGCGTTACCAAGTTGGGATGAAACTGGGCGTGTACCGAGCTTCGTCTACTAGAAGAAAAAGAATACGTCGGTGTCGTCTCGCGTCGTGACGTTTTATCGACTTGCTGGTAGAAGATTAAACTGATGGAACGCCGTGAGGAAGGGGGGGGGGCAGCGGAAACCGAGAAAGAAAACCCGAGGAATGAGAAGAGAGAAACATGATCTCTCGCGGTCGAAGCCTGTGCTTTCGCTTTATTACTCGGAGATAAATGTTAACGAGTCGGACGTATTAACGCTGTTTCATCGTATTCGTAATATCGTACGTCTCACGGACCAGTAGGTGAACGTGGCGAGCGTTTAGCTGTCGCGCGAACGGCTATAAACTCTTCGGTGCAATCCGCCAGGTTCCTTGGGTTTAGTGACTCGCGTTACTTGCCACGGTACGTAGTGTCATATTTAAGTGCACCGTAACTCCGGTAACCCTTGAAGATTCCCTTTACAGGTTCGAGGAGCGTGCTAGCTAGTCGGAAGACAAACGAGCGTCGTTCCGGCAAAGGGTATCAGGCGGTGGAGGTTTTCCAAATCAGCACGCGTCGCCTGTTAGTGGAACGTTACATTTCCGTATAGTCGATCCGCTGGTAACATGAAGGAAACTCGCGCTAATACTTTCGTCACGGAACAGGCAAGAAAATGGGACGATTATATGTCAGGCAAGATGAAATGGAACCATAATGGTTGCGTTTGTTCGCTTCGCGTGTTCGATTGTAAACGTACGAGGCACCAAGGCGATTCGTAAGGAATTAAATGGAAACAGGGATAGGCCAAGTTGCGACGTTATTCGAGATTCTCTATAATCATAAATCCGACGAACCTTGGGATTCAACGAACGTAAAATCTTTGGAAAGTCTCCGGGCGTTGCCGGAGGTAATTTACAGAGCGTTTCACAGGCATCGATAGTTGCCCGATAGCGAGACTTTCTATAACCTCGATCCACACCTACGGGAATATTTTACCGCTTTAACACCGCGCGCTACCTTCCCCAGACTGTCGATAACGCGAAATTTCATGGCAGCCCGTATAGAACGCGTGACTTCTCCCCCGCGACTATGCCAAAGTCCTGTCTGACATTTTTAAGAAATTCCTCACCGTCTTACCTGGGTCCCTATCCCTCTCCCTCTGCCTATACGCCGTTTTCTTGCCGTCGCTCCCGGCTGACATTATGCTAACCAGACTCCAACCCCTCGATATTTCGAAGCTTCGACGCTTCCTCGTGATCTACGAGCTCGCTATCCCCTCTCCCTCGTCCCGCTTTCTCGCTTGTTAACGCGTTCCTCGCGTAGACGAGCACCGACTAGTCGACGAACTCGCGCTCCCTGCGGGAGTATTCGAGAAATCGAATCGGAGGCAGCTTTGCCAGTTTCGATTTATTATCTTTAACCCAGAGGTAGTTGTTTTCCTTCCTGGTCGCGTAGACCGTTCAATGTCTTGCGGTCGATATCTGCCACACGAGAACAGTCTCGCAAGAAGTTAATCTTTTTAGTTAGTCTTAGTTTTACTTTAGTCTTACTTTAGTTAGAAGTTAGTCTTCGCAAAGTTAATCTTTTTCGTGTTTATGAATTTTATATCGCACGGTGGCAAACTACCGTACGATCTTTCCAATGTTCTCAAACTTTTTACGGGTCACAGGAACGATAATCGACGGGTTAACATCTTGATATCGAGCGAAACTTCCGGCAACGATATGATTTATTTTGAGGGATTCGGTACTCAGACGTGTTCCTGTCATGCGCGTGGCATATTTCAGCGTTATTTCGGCGACGGAAATTCGATACGCGCCGTCGCGTCGTCGGGACAGCGAAATCGGAGCGATCGTCGCCCGTCGACGTCGGTTTATCGAAAATTTATTCGTCCCACCGACATGTGACTGGCTCTCGCTTTGAAGAGAACCGACAGCCAACGAGCATCGTCACTGTTGACAAATGAAAGTTACTCGATATTGCGCCAATAAAATTCTATCCGCCCAATAAATGCCCGGTCCCTTCAAACAGCGACGCGCGCGCTCCAAGAAATGCACCCCTTCGAGCACGACCTTTGCGCCACGATTTTTCCTCCTATCCGCTACCAACGAATAACAATTTTCACGTCGTTTCGTTTTTTACTTATCGTAATAATACGTAACAATCTACATTTTCGCTACGCAATCTAAAAAATAATTATCTTTCTTATTGAATCGCGAACGCGTTTCAAATTGAACCTTGACGGGAAACTGCGAAATTGCTTGGTAAAATACGTTTTCGACGTGACGAACGGGCCGCGTAAAGCTGTCGTAGGTGAAATTCGCGAAGACGCCGGAAAGTTGAAGCGAAACGAGCTCGCGAACGGAACACCACCGTTTCTGGACCGGAAGGTTTTACGTCGCCGTGGTAAAAGGCCAGGCGAATCCCCAGGTGCATTCATATTTCTCTGGGCTACGCGGCTACGGAACTGCGCGCGCAAATAACTCTTCCGGCAAGTTTCCGCGAACTTGCGAACGCTTGTTCGCCGCTTCGAAGGCGCCGCGAGTATTTACATAGTCATTTGCAGCAGCGATGCGCGCTTTCCGTCGCTAGAACCGTGTCGAATCGTTGATCTTCCGTCGACCATTAGCCGTTCCGGGGAATTGTCGAACATTTTACGAGTCGTGGTTTCCCTCGTGAATCTCAAAGTTCGATCTTTAAATTAAAGCATTCGCGCGAAACCGGTCGCCCTAACTTACCAAGTTACCGAGTACGTAGGTACTCGATTTTCGAAGTCGTGTAATCTAAATCGATTGTTTTTTTTTTTTTTTAAGGCTACCGAATTTTTCATATTTGATTATAACTTCGCTGGAATCCTAGCAGCGTAGAGTTTACGAGGCAAAAAATTAAGTTTACCAGCGGTAGAAAGTCTAGCAGACGATTCGGATTCACGAGTAACACGATAAGTCGTCGAATATTTCCATCAGACGTGGTCGAGGAGGCGATCGGTAGCCGAGAACGGTCTTCGAAGAGAGAATGAGAGAGACAGCCCTCTCGATGGCAACGGCAATCAAACTTTTCCGTAACACAAATCAGATTTCCACGGTTGCTCGCGCGTTGTCGGATCACCTCCGTTCTCCCCGATTTTCTTCCCGATCGTTGTCGTCGCCTTCTTGAATATTTATGGCCGCTCAAGACAGACGAGTCACGGATCCCCGTTAAGAAGGTACTTCTTCCATCCTGTCGTTAATACGACGAATGAATCAGGACAATATTGGAAAATTACCCGTGTAACGTACTATGAAACGAACCGATCGTCTGTCACGTAACTACAAGACACCCCTGGGGTCTCTGTAGACGCGAAAGCGTAACTATATTTCACAGTACCCCGGCGGGATTACTTTTTCGCGAATCTGCCCACACCCCTTTCTTTTCCTTCCCCGCGTTGTTTCATCTCGCTGGTCCGTTCCAGTCCGCTCTGTACTTTCTCTCCATGGCCGATAAATACGCGGCTTTTTTCATTGCACTTGCCACGAGCCGGCACATCGCCCCTACCTATCTATCCCCTGCACCAACGTTCGTTGCAACCAACCCCGTGCACGTCGCTGATGGACGAGGAGCCGCGCTCATCCCTCTTCTATATACATCAATTTGGCGAGTTCGCGTACGTATATACACGTAGGCGCGCGTATCGAAGGGAGCCTGGGTGATATTTTCCCTACCCTCTCCCTCCCCTCCACCGCCCCATCATTCCTCACCCTCAACCCCGTCGATTTTGCCTTCCCTCGGCCGACGCTCCTTTCTGTTTCGTTCTTATCAATTCGAGCGTAATGTGTCTGCAGGATGAAACACATCGCGTTGCGCAGGATCACAAAGAGTCGGCTCTCGCTACTGAAGGACCCCGTCAAGGGGTTCGGTCCATCTGTAGCCCGCAATTTCCGCTTTTGCTTGGTCGCAAGCTTTTCGCTTCATTTTTCTTTCGGTCGCATCACGACGTCGTCCGCGAATCCTATTCTTATCGTCGGCTTTATCGACGTATACAGGCTGCCGAATTATCGCGATTTTCAGCCCGTGAAACGAGATGTCGTTTTGTCAACGTCGACCTTCTTAATACGAAACCTGGATGTTTTGGAACTGATGTTCTCGAAGAAAATTCTTTGACTTTTTAATACTTATCGAGATAGTATTAGGTCGTCTGAAAAGTTTCTTTCGTTTTATGAGGAAGTAATAGACGCACAACGTTTTTCGTTTCATATTATTTTGACGAATTACGTACGAACTATTTTGTTCTGTTGAGACAAACACCGTGACATTTCACAGACTTGTTTTCTCGTTTGTGTGAAGGTGCAGTATTGTAAAAAACGCGTTTGTTTGAACATTGTCGGTTATAAGAAACCTAATACATTATTTTTGAAAAGAAAGGAATATTTTATGACCAAATACTAGGAGTATCTCGTAAATCTACAAGGGATGTTAAACGGTGGAAACAATTTGATCAAAGCTAGTAGCTGCAAGCAGCTGAGGCATCCTTTGCTTTTCTCTTAACGTGCCCTCACCCTGATCATTCGCCGGCATCCCGTATGATTTACGACACGAGAACGAGCACGTACGGCCATGTAAGTTAAACGGCCTTCTCACGCACGGCCCGTTTCCTGAAGTTGTTGCGAATTTCGTGTGCGATACGCTGCGGTAAGGTGCATCCGGATGGTTATTGTTCTTCGAAGAAATTTGAGGCGAGTTTCGTTATCAACCAAACGTGATTCCATTCTCCTTTTAAATTATCACTCCTCGGTTCATCTACTTTATCGCAACGGTGGCGAATTATTTCTATTGAACCGCAAAGAGAAGATCTCAGTATCGTGTAATCCGCGAAACGTTCGACAAATTGATGGCTCGATTGAGAATTTTTTTCACAATTTATTTCAGAATTTCAGTCGGCGGTAGTTGAGAAAGAATTTTGGCACGGTACGCGTTGAAAACTATCGATTGGAACAGCAGATGGATGGTAGGCGTGAGGAGTATTACAGAAAGAGTCTCCTCTTGATTATCTTGAGCGTTCGAAGTGCGGACGTAGTTGGAGAGGGGGAGTCGATAGAAATGCGTAGGATGTAGAGAAAATGCGAGAGGCCGCTGAATACGTGGACGGGATTTTTCACGAATCGATTATGGCAATTCAATCAGGGACACCGAGGGCCAGAGGTGGGAGACGAGGATTTGTCGTTTCGACGCCAGCCGAACCTCCGGGATGTGGTTTATCCGAACTTCTATCCGCGCCCTCTCGGATGTTCTCCATCCATTCCGCCGGAATACTCGGTGTTTTCTTTCCGTTTCCGGGTAGCTGGATAGAGTGGAGTATGAACAAGTGGCTGGGAAGAGAGGCAGCTAACGGAATTGGTAAGTTTGTCGAACCGTCGCCAGCGTAAGTCGAATGAGAGAAACAATGGGAAATGGAAAATTGTGTGCAATTTTCAAACTATTTTCGACTCAAAAGATAACAAATTTTACTTGCACGCGTTGATAATTTTAAACACCGTAATTACACATCGCGTGAAAAACGCGAACGCACGAAACAGTGTTTTTAATTTGCCGAATCACGATCCTGCTCAATTACTTTAATCAATTTCGTCGTCCTGTCTTCCAGCCTGGTCGTGCCCAACCCTAAGAGAGATCATAGCAGAGAAAAAGTCGGCTGATGTATTCTCGGCGCCGTTGGGCGTGGAAGCTCGCGTGCGCGCGTCTTTTTAGAAGTTTTTAATTCCTAGCGAGCCGCGTATCAGTCGCGTCGGAGCGGCAGATATGCGACCTTGCTAACGGCCCCCGACGTTTAAAGCGCTTCGCGCCATAATTTCCTTGATTAAGCCGAGATACGTGGCGAGTTGCCAAGGAGGTTGGCCGGAGAAGGACGAAGGGCGGTCGAGGGCGCGAGTGTCCGCTCGCTCGTAAATAACATCGCGAATTAAGCGTGTAATTTCCGCGCGAATTACGAGTGTGCCTCTCTTTTTGCTCCTCGATGCTTTCGTTACGATATAAAACGGAGAAGCGAGTGCGGCGGAGGAAGGGAGGAAAAAAAAAATAGAGAGGAAGGAGAAAGAGAGGGAAAATTTATGACCGTGGCGGCGAGACGCGAGGCCCTGACGGGCTCTGTCAACGTCGGACACGGTCAGCGACGTATGATCGATGCCGCTGCAATCGGATTACGTGAACATTTTTATAGCGTTCGCCGTTTTAATGCCTTTTAACTCATTCACTTTGTCAGCGAGGGAATCAATAGCAAATCGCAGCTGTGTTAGTACCGTGCAACTAAGAAACAAATACAGGAACCATAAAAAATATTTCCACGCTATCCTATTTATTATAACGTTTATATAGCAATCAATCAGCGAAGTGTAGTCATTTCTATCTTTATGGTTTAAAATTGGCTGCTGCTCTTACGAGGTCACTTGATTTCTTTTACAAGTGGCTAGAATTTTTCTATCATTCGTGATATCGCAGGTGATCGTCGATTAAAGAGACACGAGAAAATGACCTCTCGTCGAAGATTGAGAACACGCGAGCGCCAGTACGCATCTGTTCCTCGTGATTGATGTGTAGATTGCGTTTGCGCGATGCGCACCTGCGTCCTCCGCTTCGTTTTCAGATTCTCGAAACGTGCTACGGCTGATGAAAGAAGCGACCGATTTTTTTTTCTCTTTCGAAAGGGGAGACCTTCGTGTTCGCTCGAGTATCAGGCATTTTCTTTGATGAAATTCTGCCGCGAGAAAAACCCGAAGCACTACTTGATTATATTTAGCGTGTTTGATGTAAAATACCCTCGAGCTTGTCATATTTCAAACTCGTGTCAGATCTACGACATAGCTCTACAGTTCTTCACAAGCGCCATACGCCCGTTCTCTTGTACGCTACGTGTTCAACGATATTCGTTGGAGTTTCCTTTCGCTGCAGTAGAGTCGTACTGTTCGCAACAGGTTTGTAAATGCTAATGAATCAAGGGGCTACTATATCTTTCTTTGCGATATCCTTCCAACAATATTAATTTGCCGAACAGGAGCGTCATGTTACTCTCTTTTCCAACCAACCAAATATTAAGGAATTTAATTAAAGTAGACTGCATGGAACGAAACAGAAAAGTGACGCGTGAACGGGACTTGCTCGCAAAGTACATTTCCTCGATCATACTGTTGACTCTGACGTCTGGCTGTCGCAAAGTATCCGAAGTTTCCCTCCAGTCGAAACTTACTTTTCTCGTTTAAATATTTGACCGAGTGAAATAAGTTTCTCGCGTCCCTTCGTCTACTCGACGAGCGATCGACGGTCATCCAGGTGACTGTCACCAATTTACGAACGAGTTTTCTTTCCTCCGCCGCAACGTTGACGTTTCGATGGCTCGTCGGCGCCTCGATTATCGACATCACGATTCCGGCGAACGATCAGTCGCACGCATCGTCGAGCGTAACTGAAAAATCGACGGTGACCGAATAAAAAGCAGACAGTAAAAACGGTTTGGGAAATCGTTGGTGGATTCGAGCGGCGCCGATTCGTTCGTTCGAGTTTCGGTTGGTAAAATCGCGGCTGACAACTGACACCGAAGGGGACAGCAAATAATTAAAGCGGGCATAAAAGTCGAAATGCCGGAGGTCCCGCCGTTCGGGGAAGGGACGAACGATACGATGATTTCGCGGCCGCAACTCGTTAGGATGGGCAACGGTGTGGTTGATTGGCGAGCTCAAAAACGAATAATTTTTACGATAGTCATTCGCGTGTCACGATATGTTATTGGCTCTCGTCTATCGTTTACGATACCTCGTTGAATATCAATCGTCCGTTTGAAGTCGTCGAAACGATCTCGTTTTTTATGGTCCTGCCGCGAAAATAAAAGAATAAACTATAATAGAAAATAATAGAAAAAACTATAAACTCGTTGTAGATCGTAGCGATAGTTGAACGAGTATAGCGACACTTTTATTCGGTCAACTATACGTACCGTCTGGCACCACCAAAAATTTATCTCCACCAGCTGAACCACTTCAGCTCGGTAACGAATTTTTTACGTCCCGTCGTCGTTGCACCGTGTGGTTGCGTTAAAAAATCATGCCATCCAGTACGATTACCAGGCGCATAGTATCTTCTCGTGAGACTATTAGCCTCGGTCCATGAAGAGGCGAGGCAAACGATGCGGATTATTCGGACGAGTAATACGGCCCGGAAGTCGTGGCTGATGGGGAACGTTGATAACTGGTTCGTGTCCACCCCCGTGTTCACGGTCCTTTCTATTTTTTATGACGCCCTACAGGGCGGTTGCAAATGCTTGTACGCGTACACCGCAACGAGAACTGCGTGTACGATGGAACGGGAAAGAAGGAGCGAGAGCGGAAGTGGGCGAGGGGCGGGCGAGAGAGTTGGCTCTCTCGTTGGTATTTCCAATTTCACAGAGCGTGGGTTAACGAGGCCCGAGGGCTGGAGAAGTTAGGGCGACCAAGCCCCTGAAACGTCCTCTGCCCCGCCAAAAGTGAGCCCTATGGTCCCAGTGTTATACCTCTTCACCCTGTTCTCTCTCTGTTCGTTCGTCTGTCTGTCTCTCTCTATCTCACTCGACCAGTTTCTGGTGGCGCACCCCTTTAAACGCGGTGCCCTGCTACGCGCACGGGGTTCCAGCACATTACCTTCGCTGATTACCGGCCTGCCTCGCGGAGTATGTCACCCAGTCACCCTCGAGACACATACCTTCTGCAATCCAGCGACCCTTTCCTACGGCTCCTTCGTATCTTCGAGATAGGCATCGCAGGAAACGTTCGAGACGAACGAACGACCGTCTGCCGGCGCGGCGCTCTTCTCTCCTGAGATTTAAGCGGTTCCTCGATTTCGCAGCGCGTGCCTTGTGTGTCTGTTGCCGGCGAATTCCATCCCGTGAAAAGTTTATTAGACACGCGAGATCGTGTGCGTTGCGCCTCCGTGATTTACTCGGTGCGTTCTTGCGAGTTAATGTGGTTTATGGTAATATCAAGGATGGATCGGTATCGCAGTATTATAATATACTGTATCTTGTTTACATTTCAGAGCAGCTCAGAAGTTAAACCTTTCATCGAGCCCCCATCGTCGACGTCGCTCCGGCGACGAGAACATCGGCTCTGACGAGCAACCAATCTTTCCGAATGGATACGCCGCCCTTCTTCTCAAATCACCTCCACCAGCGCCTCCGGCTCTTCTGCGGAGGATAGGCGTCAAGGAGCTCACCGGTGTCGGCAAGGTAAGTTTACTTTTCACCTAAGTCATAGAGAATTCTTCGCATATATTAGCCGAACCAATGCTGCCCATTCGTCAGCCAGAAAATAGTGCTTCCACGAGCCGATAGTTTAATCAGAGACAGGAACACGTGTAGTTGGTTCAAGGCGGAAAGGCTCTTGGCTTCCGACTCGTTCGTCCATCGTTCAGCTTAGAACCGCATGTGCTCGAAACGACCTCGTGGCAATCCCAAATCCATCGTATTGGATTCCACTGCAGACACGCGACCTTCTCTCTAGCTCTAGAGTATTGAAGCGAGGCCGCGTGCTCGCTCGTACAGGACGTCCAGGGTGCAGCGTGGAAATCTTGGCGAGGGCGCGCGAATTGAAATGCAGATGAGCGTCTCGCGCTGGTATAAGCCGTGGTTGCTCTCCTATCCGCTCTACCCCTTCGCCTTCCTCTTCCCGTTCTCGCTCAAATTTTCTTCCATCGCAATGCGTCCTCCTTACCGCGATTACCTGCTCGCTTGAATATTCGCCCCCGACAATGATTCACCTTCGCGTCGGCTGAAATGAACTATGTTGGGATATCCACGGAGAACAGCCACAACGATATAGTTTACTGCAAACTATCCAGGTGGACTGAAGCGAAACTTCGATCGTGAAGGTAACATCGTTTGGAAAAATATGTTATTATCATTTGTTCCTCGAACAAAGAGTCGCAGAATCGCGTTAGCGTCGTTTCAGCCTTGTCTCGTTGCTGTTGAGAAACGCACGGACGAGGCAACGTGTCCCAGATATTTCAGGAAGCCAACCAGTACATTAGATACTAGTACGTCAAAGGGGATGCTCGTTACGCAGCGAGACGCGAACCCTTCTTCGCGGAATAAAAGCGAGCGATGCGGGAGCTAGCAGCAAGCTGCTGCTGCGCGTAAACCAGCGCAACCCGGTTGGGATTGTTGAAAATTAATTCATGAGAAATAACGGTTTGTTGTTTACCAGTCGGTAAAGCTAATTAAAACGGGGTGAGGTCGTCGAATGAGGAAGAAGACGGCTGGTAGGCGAAGCGATATACATAGAGACAGAGAGAGTTGAAGCTGTCTCCTTTAAAAGACGAGCTATATTATTTTGCAGCCAGTCGGGCGTATTCCAGCTTTGTCTTTTCTCTCTCCTAGCTTCCGTCCGGCTTTCGCGCGCGTACGTGTGCGACGGCTCACGTTTGCTCGGGAAACGAGATTTCCATGGGGTTCGGTTGCACGAAGAAAAGTTTGAAAAGAGAAGTTCTGTCGTCAAACGCGACACACGCGTTTCGAATCAATTAGGAGTCGAAGGCGTGAACGTACTGGAGAAAAATCGGAAACAAATTTAACTGGCGGTAAATTAAGTTGTAAAAGATCTAGGTGAATCTTTCTGCGTTCCTCTTCTCTGTACCTGTATATTCCCATTGAAAATATCGACTTTGGTTTAGTATCAATTCAACCTCTTTACCTGAAAATTTGCTTTCACTTGTGACGCGAGCACTTTAACCCGCGCAAGGGGAGGCAACCAAAATGACGGCGAATCGAGAGAAATCGAGCGAGGAACGATCGAAGTCAGGATTAGACAGGTAACGTGACAGTCGTGCGGCGATGGTAGGCGAGCTTTGCCCGCGTAATTATCGTTTCTATGAGAGACGGGGACGGCAGTATGCGCGCAGCTGTCGAGTCCGGTCGGCCACCTCACAGACAGTCGAATATTTAGTGTCTCTATGAAGAGAGTAATTAAACCGGCCGTTGGCGCGTCTAATACTGGCCAAACGTGGCTTTGCTTTGGCTTTCTGCTCGTGTAGTCGCGAGCCGTCTCTGCCGTGACCGGTAGCCAGATTCGTTGCTTCTCTCTCGCGTGCGAGCGTTTTACAGGATGCAAGAGACTTTAACGGTACTCCTCTGGTCGTCTGTCAGTCTGTCTGTCCGTACCGTTGCCGTCGGTACTTTCGAGTCGCGCTGTCGGCTTCCAATTTGGCTTCCAGCCGATGCGACAAAGCTGTGTTCTGGTTTCATCATTTAAGTATAAACTCCTGTTTCGGCTCCACGGCATCATCTACCGAGCAAATTGCGCGCCGGTTCGCGTGCAACCAAACACGTTCGTAGCTTCCGAACGATCTTCCTTTTTTCTTCTTAAGATCGTCGATATCCTCGTCGAATAGACGAATTCATTGTGAGAGAGAAATGGAACTTTTTATCGTATAATTGCCGTAAATTGAAATGGATAAAAACGCAAGAAAGGAATTTATCGATTAGAATTTAATATGAATGTTGGTCGCTCCCGAAATCTTTTTCTCGTTGAATCGGGGCGATGAAGAGGTCGAGCCGGAGGCCGAGACTCTCAGAAGGTAAACATTGTGATTTCCGGCGAATCTCGATCCAATATGCGACCCGTGTGGCCTCAATCTACGAAAGAAAAACCATGGATGGGCAGATTGGACAGGACGCTGGCGCAGTCGGGGAAGATTCAGCCTCCGAGTCGAACAAACGCAAAGTCAATAATCCATCGGTGGAAGGAAAAGAGAGGAGCGTGATTTTTATGGGCTCGTACGACCGTGTACCAACAATTTTCTCTTTTTCCTCGAGGCTGGTTCGCCGATGCGAAAGAAGGACGAGCGCACGAGAGACGAAGAGACGGAAAATGGTAGCCGGGCTTGCGGCCAGTGCCGCGAGAGCCGGGCGAAATGAACCGTGATCAGGCCGATGCTCGTAGCTCCCATTCTGGAAACAAGCGGGAATTCTCTTACGAACTCGATCACCTCTAAGACAAAGAAACGAGAAAGAGGGCGAACTCGCGCGCGTGCTTCGTATGTGGAAACCCCTGTTCGTGGCACTCGACTCGCCGGAAAGGAACAACGGGGGTCGGAAATGAACGCCGGGAAATGAAATTTTAAAGCCGGACGAGTGGAACGCAGTCGCGATCGAGACGATTCGTTTTGCACCGATGGGAAATATTTTTTAATCTCATTCCTGCTCCGTACAGTACGTTCCCGTCGCAGTACGATCGTAAAAGAAACGGGGAAAACGGGAAAACCTTTCCAGATAAAGTTTTAACGATGAAATATATTTTTTTCGTTATTAGGAACTTTCATCGAAAATAATTTCATTACCGAGATGTTTTACCCTGGCTGAAAAATTTTCTAATTTTTCCTCAAATGTACGCGGTCCTCCACTTCGCTAAAGTTCTCAAATTTAATCTGTTTCTGTACGGTCCATCAGTCCGAACGAACATAGCTACCTTTCCAATTCGGTCGATTTAGACAAACGCTTCCCATTTTCCCGTACTTTGTTAACGAAGTTTGTTAACAACGCGCGACGAGCTTCTGGTCGAGTTCGTTCCAATCAGACGCGGTAATTCGTTTCTCCGTAGGATTATTCCGACGACGAATGGATCGAATTTTAGCGAGCGAATCGACCCAGCGGAGAAGCAAGGGGGCCAATCGCGGGTCGCGAATAGGGGAGATAGATTTATAGGGGAGAAAGTGACCGTGGACGCGCGGCGCGGAAAGTTTTCCCCCGGAAATCATTTCGCTAATTCGAGAGAATCGACGCGTACGGGGGAACGGCGTCCCGTCACCCTGGGAAAAGGAAAGTTTTATGGGCTGTTCGATGCGTCTCGACTACCACTTACCACCCTCGGCATTATTCATTTATTAATAGCCCATTCGCGGCTCTTCTCTCCCTTCCTTCTCCTCGACAGACAGATTTTTCCTCCGAGAGTATTTCCTTAATAGGTTCTTACATATTTTCAATGGTAATAAAAGAAAATACAGCATCTATTGCCACAGGATGGATCGATCGATCGCAGTTATTCGCAGCGTGCCCTGGAGATAGACGCGAGGACATGCGCAATTTCATCGAGGAAGCTGCTGACCAAGACGCGTCGCGGTCAGTGGCTTAAACCCGCGCGTTTGCTAGGGTTTATTGAAATGTCCGGTCTTAGGTGGCCTCTGGTCCTTCCTCGGGTTCAAGACGGGAGAGAGTTGCCGAGGGAGAAACCCTCTCTGACCTCGGAATACGTAATGAGGACTTTTGATTTTCCCTGAGCCATGACCCGTAGGATAGAACTTCGGTTAAGTGAGTCTTGACCAATTGCGCGTATTATTGGACTAGAAAGGATGTCGATGATCCGTCTCGTTTTATGAACATCCTGCGGTATTTCAAAATTGTTTCTAAACGAATTTTGTCTCCGAAAGAATCGTTTCGATACGATAAATTATACAGCTAAAAATGACTGTCTGGCGAGGTTCTAATTCGATTTTAGGCGATTCCGCTCTAATAGAGCACCATAACAAGCTCAGGTCGAATGGGGTTATTTTAATAATGAATTAATCCGAGGGGCGTTATAGGCAGTGAGAAGACCGACATAGGGGTGTTTGCGGACGGTCCGTAGGGAGCATGGGTACCGCGTGGCCCACGTGGTACCCACAGGATAATTGGAGGTCACTGCGGTTTTAGGGACTCCTCCGGCCCCTTCTGAACCGTTCTACGTAAACCCTTACATACGGGCCAGTATGTACGGCAGTTCGACTGCTGGCATTATCCGGATTCCTGATTCGCTTTGCTGCATAATAATTAAGGATTTTGCGTGTCGTGATAGAGTGCTGTGTTACCGCGCAGGCGGCACAAAGCAGCTTGGTCGAAGGGAACCTGGCTACGATCACCGCGGTCGAACTACCTTTGGCCAGATTGCCTTCCTAACGATCTTCGGTGAGCGAACGTTTCCTAGAAACTCGAACGGTAAATACACAATCACCGATACATTTTAATCCCTTGGATTACCTTTGAAGAATATAACGCATCTGTCTGACCAAGTTCGACCTTATCTCCTGGGATACGGTATCTGTCAAGCAGCAAACAAAGTGCCTGACAAAGTCTGTTATCGAAATTGCTAGACAATGTGGCGTGAATTTGGCAGAGAAAGTGACACAGCGTGAACAAAGGCAATGAGAATGATGCAAAGAGAATATGTGGAGGATAATTACGCGCACACCTTTTGGACTGTCGTTTTTCAGGCCTGCGGGACCGTCGTTGCTGCGATGTAAATATAGCTCGGCACGATGACGACCAAACGGCCGAAAAGCGTTTAATTAGCGAACGAGGTTTGATCGGATTTCAGTGGAGGTGCAATTAAATTGGCGAGTGACAGTAGCTAGGAGGAAACGAGCCACGGAATTATTTTGTTGCTGGCCCGTGAAACTATCGATCGTCGGTTATCGTTTCGGTCCCTTCTTCCTTCACGTTCTCCAGCGATGCGCGAATTTTCCAAGTTCGCTCCATTTACCATCTCATACGGAAATCCGGAAATATACGCGATCGAACAAGCGACGGAGAGTCAATTAATCAAATAGCATGTATCAAACCATTGAAAATCCGCTCGATATTGCATATCAAGTTTCCTCTGTTTTCGCGTGTATTAACGTTGCTCCATTATTCGATCACGTTGGCTCACTATTTCTGGACTTATCTACTCGTCGGTGGATTCGTATTCATTTAGAGTTCGCGCATGAATTCTTTAAAGTTTTAACGAGCTTCTATTTTTAGATGGTAATGCGATTATTCTACACTTGTCAGAGATCTTTCCTGACGTACAGAGATATGGCAGCAGAAAGTACAATTCGTTGGACGTACATGTTCAAAGATAAGCGATACGTCGTCGTCGCCAAAAGTAATTAAGTATGCGCATTTGGAAACGGTGGGAGTCTAACGTGAAAAAGGATATAGAAAATCGTGGCACGTTTAACGTTCTAGTGCTCAGTCGCTGGTTGAAATTATGAAACAAAGGGAAACTCGCTGCGCGGGTCGAGCCGCGGTGAAGCCTAGGTTTTACCTTAGAAAAGCGTAACGTTTTCACGCGTTTCATCGGGAGCCGCCTTTAGGCGAGGCTATATCCGCCGGGAAAAGTATTTTAAACTGAATTCCTATTCGATTCATCTCGGTCAAGCCGAGAAACCGCGTACATTCTCCCCCGGACTGTGCCACGTTAGACAAACTAATTAATAATTACCACATATATCCAACTGCTCGTTCTTCTTGCTGCGTTTACTCACGTTTCCTAGCTACCGGATGAAACACGAAGAAAAAAAAATCTGGGACACGCTCGTTTGCACGTCACATATCATCAAGCTCTTAGAATGCTGAAGTAACGTCGACGTGTCGATTCGGATTGAAGAACGCTCGACAGCCGTGCGTTATTTACGAGCTTCCACACGTACCTTCCATGCTCGTTCATTATGGATGATGTATCACCATGATCGTGAAACCTGTATTCCGAATGAGTTTCTTATTTGATTACGTCTATCCCGTTATCTAGTCACGAACGTATCGACTTTACCATCAGGGAAGATCCTTTTCCTATCGGTTTTCTCTCTCTTTCCTCTCACGTTTGTTCCTCGGACTTTTCCACGGTTTCCTTTTTTTTTCCTAATTGCTCAGATAGTCTGCGCGCCGTGTTCGCGTTCGTCGATATAGCTGGGCTCGCGCCGATAGTCGAAGTTTTACGATACTTCCTACTGGAATTTCCCTGATCGCTTGTAAACTGGATTTTCAGCCGGGCCACGTATCGTAAAACACGGAGAGCAGTTAGAAGTTGGGCGCGGGGGTTGTACTCTGTTTTATTCAGGGGATCGCGCACCTGTCTTCGACGAGTTTACACGTGGCAAGGGTCGGTAATTTTGGAGGAACAGTACTCGGCTCGAAAGAGGTCGCGCGCATTAGCACTTTTACCGCGTGAATTTATTCGAAATTTCATGGCGGCATGAGCCAAGGGACGCTGGGAGACGCTTTTACGAGCCTGTGAATTTATTAGGAACGTAAGAGGAGTGAGGGGGAAAGGAAGGATGGGAGGATGATGGAAGACACCGGTGGCCGACGCGGACCGCGTGTTCCACGCTGTTCGTACGCGGACGTTAGTTTTGACAGGCTAATCCGTAAAGGAACGCGTTCGCTTGACGAGCCGCCGAATTATTTGCCCGGCTAAGTGTATATTTTTACGGAAGCGGCTCGTCGCTTGCCACCTGCCATTTGTCAAATGCCGCCATCAACTAATGACGGGGTGTGTTCGTTCGAACCGAAACTCGTAATCGCGGTCAAAGCGTCACGAACAGCTTTTATTTTCCGCCATGTTTATCGTTCATCAAACCTCTGGTAAAACGAGTACAGAAAAAGAAGAGGCATTAGCCGCTTCATGGATAACAGGCGTTTTCATAAGTTGTAAAAGACGACGTATTCAATGGCGAAATAATGCAGCTACTAGATTCACAAAGTGAAAAGTTAATAATAAAGTGAACGCCAGGTGGATCGCAGAAGTGTGTCCACAATTGTGGAAAGAATAACGGAATGGTGTACGCGATTTAAAGATCGAATGGATTATGTTGGAGCCAGTCGATTTACAACAACGTAGAGAGATTTATTCGGCGAAACCAAAGTCATGGTGAAAACACGTATCCCCGTTTGTCACGCGTTTTCAATGTTACATATGAAGTTCTCGCGTAGCAAAAATTTATTGGCCGACCGGATTTCCATCGCACAAATGAGAAATTCCAGAGAAAACGACCGCGCCCCCTCTCGATGCCACGTAGAATTACAGTGAAATTCACGCAGCACGCTTCGTTCGTTCGTACACGATTCAATTGGCATGGTCGGGCTGAAAAGCGTGTCCGGGGGATTTAAAGCGCGCACCTCGATTCGCGTGTGCACGGTTTCGTTTTAAACGAGAGGGCAGATGCTACCGACAATGCTTCTTGCGCGCAGACGCGCTTGTTCGGCATACAAGCCGTGTATTTCCTGCACGAGCTTCTATTAGATTCTCTCGCCGGCTCGTTCGCAAAGTTTCTATCGTAATTACCCATTCTAAGCGGTTTAACGAGCCGTGGTTCCACTAAACACCCCTGTAGCTACCATCTTGTTAGCCGGCGAATAACTTGGCCTCGCGGCGCGTATTTGACGGCCGCGAACCTGCGCAGCTTCCTCTTGTTTCAACTTTCATTCCTCCAACGCCTCCTAAAACAGCAAATTCACGAAGGAGTTCGATAACTATAGATTAAGAAACACACTGATCGCCCGATCATAGCCTTTCCTTCTTCGTGTCTTCTCTTCTTCGCTCATCTTCTTTCAGCTTTTGCTTCTTCTTTGGTTTCCAATAAAGCAATCGTAGACTGTGCAGACGAAGACTCGCGTGTATGACACGACGAATGAGAGGAACGATATACTCACTTTCTGGTAAATGACCGGTGGATGAATATTTCGGTGTAAGCGAAACTAAATGAGACGAGATCCGACTAGCAGGTTGCGGGGAACTGCACGCCTACCGAGCACCGAGGAAAGGTTGTTTAATTTCGGCAAACACGTCCGGTGCGTCGGGGCTTCCTGTGTATCACGGGCGAGTAACACGATTCCGGGCGAAAAGCAACCACAGTTCTAAACGGAATTCCTTCTGCGAATTTTATCGTCGTTCCTGCCATTCTCATCGGCCATTCGTAAGCTCCAACTTGGCGTTTTAATTTTCAGCTTCAACTTTATCTTAACAAACCGGCGATCGTTTCTGCAAGCGCCATCTTTCATCCGAGGAAATCACCTTAAGTCGAATTATCGTGAGAACCACAGTAAAATCAAGACTAATTACGGGATGGAAACAGCAAAACTTAATATGGAAAGTTGCGACACGTCGCGCAACTCTGCGCTCGAGAATTCGACGATCACGAGTCCCGGGAGGGTCAGAGACTGCACGAAATGATCCAGCTCCCTTTATCTCTCTTTTCTTCTCTCTCTCCCACACTCTCTCTCTCTCTCTCTCTCTCTGTGCCTGTCGCCCTGGCGCTCTGTCGAACCGGTGCCGCTTTAATAAATGTCCCTGACGCGTGGTCGGCAAGGGTACAAATCGCCTGGAACCGCAGACACAATGCTTAGTAATGGTGAGCGACGGGTTCGTGCAATGTCCCCCAGCATTACCGGTTCCTGGTAGCGCGCGCGATACCCATTCGTTATGTTCCTTGGCCGTGCCGGCGTGGGCCGCGCGAGCGCTCGTCCAGCGCGATTTGATTTCGGTGCAAATCGTTGAACAAACGACCTTAATTAATCCTGCTCGTTCGCCTGGCCATTGCTAGGCAAGCTTTATCGCCATCTGACGCGAAACCATCCTGGACCGTCATTCGCTTTGATCTCCAAATAATTGAGATTCTCGTGATTTGAATCGTGTCTCCTCGGTCTCTTGGATCGTTCGGAAATCCGCATTTTCTGGGAAACCTATCGCGTTGTATATGTGGTTTAACGACTTTTTATTTGAATTCGTACGAACAACGTTAATAGTAACGCAGAGTGTACGTACAGTGACGTACCGAGCCTCGTCATCCCGAAGGTTCGATGGAATTTCGTGGCGGTTCGAAATTCCTCGTGCAAACTCCTCAGAAACTCTCGAGACGTCGGCGATAGGACGAAGCTGCTAGTAATACCATAAAACTCGATACGTGCTCGTGCTTATGGATTATCGATATTTACCTGGCTGGCGCGTACGTCTCGCCACGAGGGCCATTCCGCCCTAGATCCTGAATAAACAATATTCTTAGGGTTGCCGGAGAGTAAGTCGGACCGTCGTGTCGTCTTGCAAGCATTCATATGACCGTCACCTTCTCTCGAATTCCCTTTGAAATTTACTCTTTACACCGCCTTCGTTCCCTGTGCGTTTCAAGTTTATTACGGTGCATGTCGGTCGCAACAAAGCTGCTTGAGGATATCTCCGGCGGCGAATAAAATAGCGCAAAAAGCTACGGCGTGTCGTCCTTTTCTCGACTGGGCTCGATGGACTTCGATCCTTAAAACTTCAGAGAAACGAGTATCCAATTATCCTTCGAAATATCATCGAAATATTAATTGTCATTTCTAACAAAATATGGAAGAAGAGTCGTACTAGACGCGCGATCGATGTTTTTAAATTCTCTCTCTCTTTCTCTTGGTTTCCACCGAATCTGCATACAGATTCTCCTCTCGTAATCTATCGTTTCTCATGGTCCAGGAATAAAAAAAATTAGGGATTCGTTGGTTTGTGACAGCAGCGAAACGTGATAGAGAGAACGCGATAGAGAAAGGCAGGGGGGAGGAGAGTCGGGCGAAATTGCGTTGCAAACGAGTAACACGAGTCGTTAGCGGCTAATCCAACAGAGAGCAGGAAACGTAGGGGACACAGGGGACCGAAGCACCGCGAATTCACCCCCGGTGTAGGGCTGGGTCGAGTTCAAGAGTTGCGCGAAAACAAGCGGACAGGTTTCGAGGGGTCGAGTAGAGAAAGGCGGCTCGCAGATGAGCGACGCGGACCAGTACACGGGGCAACGCGGGGACCAGCAACGTTGTTGATTCAAGTGGGCACGTGATAAAAATGACAATGATGAGTTAATGCAATAACTATGTACCTTCCGACCCTCGTGCACGCGGCTAGTCAAGCAGGGACACTCGTTTCGTTTGCGTTTGCTGGTGTTTGCGACTACACTACAGACTATAAGTATATAGTATTTGGCATAATGGATACGTTAACCGCAAAATTTCGATTTTGTAGAATCGATTATTCTCTGTCATTGGATTAAACTACAATAGCGCTTTACTAATTGGCTGGGTGTCAAAACAGGTACATAAAAATTACTTGCTATTGATTAATTGATTATGTTCGTCACTATCGGGCAGTAATATTTTAATACGACTACTAAAGTTTAATACCGAACAAATTCGATAAAAGACTGTTCGCTGCAAAATAAGAGTACGTGCAGATGCTTTTTATAGGAAGTTTATTTTTAGGAAAATCTAGCTATCTTCCAGCTACTAGGTTGTCCGAGAAGTTTCTTCACAACGTTGTTTGTTTTATATTATTTTGTCGAATTACGTACGATCCATTTTGTTCTGTTGAGATAAACACCGTGACATTTCACGAACTTGGTTTCACGTTTGTATAAAGGTAAAAAACGCGTTTGCCAAAGAAAGACACTTTTCGGACAACCTAATAAATTAATAACATTAGTCGCTTAGTCGAGGAAGTTAGCGCGAAGTAGTGACAGAAATGGCAGAGCTGGTTAATGTCTGCGAATCTGTTAGACCTTTCTCGTCCCGTTCTGGTCACTTTAGGTGCTTGCCTTTACCACCGTTAGCACAGTTGGACATTGGTTCCAATTGGCGTTTCCGCGAATGGAGAGCGAATAATAGGCTCGGCAAGCGTCTCATCGACACTCGGTGCGCGACGTTTCACCAGAGCGGAGAGAATAGCCGTGGAAACAAAGGTGCGGAAATACTTCTGAAGGGTAGTATACTGTACAGACGCATCCATCCGGTGCACCGTTTTCCAATTCCAGCACGCGCGCCCTTTCGCTCTCGTCGCGTCGTTCTCCCTTTAGCCGGATCTCGACTGGCGTAGACAGAGACGCAGGGAACCAGGGATCAGGGAGGGACTCGGATAAACCTCGGTGGCCATAGCCGATGGAAACTGTATTCCTGGTATTTAGCGCGGGCCCTACCAATTTACTTCGCGCGGGCAATAAACCCCGGCTAAACGGGATTAATGCCTGGCAGTCTCGTGCACTCCAACTTTCGATACTCCTCCCATCGTCCCTGCTATCGCACGACCGAAGAAACCAGTCCATTTTCACCGTTGTCCTCCTGAATTCCTTTATTTCTCTCTGACCCATGGATGCTGGATCGTGTTCCCTTCTGCTATACGATTCGCGTCAAGCTTGACGCGATTATGATATCAGTTGGGGTTAGGTCCGTAGGATTTAGGGTGTCGGGGATACATTGACACCTTATTAACCGGTCGAATAAATGTCTCATGTTTATACGAAGTATGTCATATATCGAATTACATAATATTTTAATCTTGGTCTATTATCTGTGCGTTAGAGAGTTAGACACTCTTTTAATCGAATGACTTTACACAAAATACTAACGGCTTAACGAAATCGGTTTGAACGTGAATTTGTAATTGAAAAACACTCTGTCTAACTCAGACGTAGACTCTTTATCGACCACCACCACTCCTTCTCCCCATTCCTCTGTTACATGTTCCAACGGAATATCGATGGGCGTACAAAGGGTCGCACGGATTTCGGGCCTTGCAACAGTTTTTGGAGCTAATTGGCCGCTGGATGAGCGAGAACAGTGCACGCTGACCGAGGGCCGGTGCATAATTAATCCAACGTCGGCTGACCTCGCGGTGCACCGACCACTGTTGCCGGTGTTTGCGCATTTTGAATGGCCAGTTGGCAGCGGGGCCGATAGCCAGTTTGGCCGAGAATACATTGACTTCTCTGCAGTCGACGAAATACCGAGGTTGCCCGGAGGCTTTCCAAATTGGCAAGGTGCTTTCATCCTCCATAGTCCTCTTCCCTCGCGGCCGTTCATCGACTGCATTGAAAATTTCAGCCGCGATTCCGTCTCGCCTGACCGCTCGGATTTACACGATTAAGCCCGACCAAGATTTCAGGACACGAGGTGAAAGTTCTGCCGAGCGTGGGTCGGGCGATCGTATTTTAACAGCGCATGATGTTGCGGTTGCTTGTTTATCGTAACGTCAGATGTAACGTAAAACTCTTCGAGATAAATTTGTCGAGTAGCGAAGAAGAATCCCATCCTTCTAGAACTATAGAACAGGTTTAACGAGCGTAGAGGAAACGAAGCGAACTTTTATCAAACCGTATCAAAATGGCGGTATTTTTCGCCGGATCTTCGCGTTCGGTAATCCTCTTCCATGGCCGGGGCGGAATTATTTGTTCTACTTTAATGATTTGCTCGTAAATAATTCCTTCTCCATTAGACGATCATGAAGGCTATCGTGAAGGCGGTTGACAGGTGGGAGGCGGAAAGGGTGTTTACCGAGCCGAGCTACCGGCGTGTTCTAAGTGAACGAGTGCACCGAGCGACTTTCACAAAGAGAATATTCATAAAGTCACCAAGACCGCCCTTGTCCTTTAGGGCGTCGGTGGTACAGGGTGGCGTCGGGTGGGACAACAGGATGGAAAGCAAGTTGTACGGGCTGGCTGAGCCGCTTAACGGCAGACGATACCCATCTAGTTCGCCTACCCCCTTGGGCCACCCCTTCCTCGCACAGCGGCTTCCCGAATCCTTCTTACCAACGAACCAGCTTTACCGATCGAACCGATCGTTGGCTTCGGATCTCAGGCGCATAATAATTTATGTCTGTCGTCGTCGGTGCAGCTGCGTGCCGCTGGAGGAAGTAGCAGCGTCGTTTCAACGACGTTGCGGAGTATCAATTTTATTGCAACGCGGCTGAGAGAGCGAAACTACCCCAGCAAGAGCCGATAAAACGCGCGCCACCGGCTGAAATATCGAGTCGCGCGTCGTCTTTATTAGCTTCGCTATCCTCGCCATCGACTTTGGACGTGGACGCGTGCACGAACCCCGGACACGATTTTAACGAGTATTCCATAGACTTTTTGGACCCGTTGAAAGAGAGGGAGAGGCTGCACGGTGATTTACGATAGGTATCGGGTTCGTTGTCGTTGTCGATCGGAACTCGATGGACACCATCGAGGATCGAAGGTACAGTACGAGCACGGGCGAGGGTGAGTTACAAAGATCAAGGTCGGACAGACGAGCCACGGAGAGCGGGTTCGAATCAAATTTTATCGGCGACTCGTCCCGTTAACGCCGAAGGCCTTAGCCTGTTTTACATTTAAAACGCATTACCGCGCCGCTCGTTTCGAATCCCATGCGGCGATAAAATGAAATTAATGGTCGCGCCCGCCAATTCGAGATATATCGACGGAACGGGTGAAGGGGAAGCGAGACTGGCCTCTCTCGCGGCTCACGGACGCACAGTTTCGAACGAGAGGGAGACAGAGGAAGAATGGCATGGGGGGAGGAAGAGAGAGGAACAGGTGAACAGGAGGCGAGATAACGGGAGATAGCGATCTCGCGCGACTCTTGACCGTTCCACCAGGAAAAATAGATTTCTTAACAGGAAATGAAAGCGCAGGCTCACGTGCTGCGATACTAAAGACTTCGACCTCTCGCCGACCGGTCGTGTTACTCGCTCGAGCGCGAACCTTCGCAGAAGCTTCGTGAACGTATGAAATTTCACTCCTCGTTACAGGGGAATTCTACAGACGGAAAAATTGTTTCTATCGATTCTATGGAAAAGTTTGCGTCGCCGAGAAGTCAGGACGATCTACTCGTTCACTTTCCCTGTTAGTATCTGTTAACCAGCTCTTTCATATTTGCGTTAGGACGTTGGAAGACTCGAAGGTGTAATACTCCTGAAGGTTTCGTTGATCTTACGATCCTATCACCGACCCAACACGAGTTACTCGATTTCGGAATGTCATCTCTGGTCCGATGTTACCGGTTGGCGGGTAAAAAGGAGACCAGGAGGAACATTAAGTGGTTTGCTGGCAAAGGTACGCGAGCACGGTTCAATCTAAAGACGAGCTCGGGCAAAAAAGAACGGCGAAAACTTAGGAAACAGCCATTTCCCTGCATTAGGCGAGGCGCTTTTTGCTCCAGGGGGTTGTAGCTGGTGGATATAGCTCGCGAGGAGGTAGGAAATATGAGGGGACCCTCACGGTAATAGACGAGCACTATTAATTAGGTAGATTAAACTTTAAGTGCCCATCGTTAGCCGGGACTGTAGGTGGTTCGTTATCCTCTAAAGAGAATGAAGGAAAAAAAGCGGAAGAACGGAAAGGGAAAACAAAGTACACGGGGACTCTGTACCTTTCTCATTTTTCCCCTTTCCCTTCTCTCTGTCCATGTTGGCGTTTACGCGAAATGAGCGCAAGAAACGACGGAGGATAGAGGATACTTGGCTTGGGTTTTAAAGGCACCAAGTGGAATAGGACATAAAGGATAATCGGACAGCGCGCATAAACGTTGAGTATCGTTCCTGGTCTGATCGAGACCAGAAGAAAGATTCGTTTGCGGCTTAATTCTTTCCAGTTACGTAAAAGAGCCTGGTAACGCATCGTTGGCCGAAATCGAGTATGCTTTTCATGGAACAAAAGTTTCTGGTCGACTATCGTATAAACCGGCGCAGTTTAGTTTTAAGAAAAGTAAGGAAGAATCCCGAACACGGTTGTTTGCTGCCGCTTCTTTTCCTTTGCATCTCTCCCATGACACGATTGCTGTCTTTTTGTCTCTGGCATTACTTCTCCGGTTACCGGCGTCGTCGCGTTTCTTCCGTCTCCGACTCCCGCGGGACTTCCGGTTCACGAGCGTCCGCTTCTAATGGACTCCCCCAAGACCGACGTTCTTGTTCCGAGTGGACAGCGAAAGGAAGTAACAGCTTTAAGAGAAATTGCGTTTGATCTGTTCTCGGTATCCACCGGCCTAGCGGCAAAATAGAAAGATCGAGAAGGCGGCAGCCTTGCTCTTCTCCTTCCGCCTCATTTCCCCGCTTCGTTGGTATTAATTTCATCCGTTGGAATTTCCAGTTTGCTTTTCCTCCGATTCTCTCCCTTCCACTCCCTTTTCCTTTGCCTGGCTTTCCCGGCTTTCGACCAACCTCTTTGATTTTCTTCGTGACTTTCCTCTACCATTGCTGTTAGCCCGCTTTGGGCTCTGACAAAATTGGTTTGGTAGATTCGATTATTGGTAACCTCCTTAAATTTCCTTTTGATACAACCTGTACAAAGAAAAGGCACACTCTGCTTTTGCACGTCTTTCTGGCCATTCCAGTTAATCCTAAATTATAGGAAAAGATGAACATCGCAGATATGATATTCTAGAGTCGTCTAGTGACGTAATCATTTGCATAGAAATCTTTTAGTTCAACTGAATGATAGAAATCGATAACTGCGATAAAATCCGCGCGCTCATTTTATTCGCCAGGTAATTGACGAAACTCTTCATTCGTTTGATACTCGTATCGAAATCTTTGTATCAGGTAAACGTCCCGTACGTGTGTCGCAAATCTTGACACGGGTTGGCGAGCGTTCGAATAATTAAATATTGCGAGTTCATTCATCAGGATTCAGGATTTCCCAGGTGGACGAGGTCGGAATGAAAGAACGCAGGAGGATCGGGTGTATTGCCTCCGTCTCCGTTTCTCCAGTCAATAATCGATAATGGGTTCGTATTCGCAGGACTGTGAACCATGCCACCCCTTTCCCGACCTTCGCCTCTTCCTCTGTATGGCCTGATGCCGGGCCCGTTTGGAACTTTAATAAAATATCTGAAATACCAATATTGTTTCACGCCAACGATCAGCCCTGTCACTTGGAGAACGATTAAGCTCGTCCCTTGTATTTTATCTCCTCGTGTAATTTGCATCCCTCTTTTCCCTGCACGTCTCGTATCGCCGATAAAATCATGGTATTCCATTCGCATGGTTTTTAAAGACAGCGAAATCGCCGGTAGTAGTTGCCCCGAAATCATAGATACGGTCGACGAGGCGGACAGAAACGACGAAAGCTCAAGCACTCTGGGAGTGGCCAGGCTATTACGGTGTCGTTACGGGCGAAGGAAAAGTGCTCGTAGACGGCGGAAGTCTGCAAAGTCCGCGCGGAGAGCAAACGGATCCTGTCAAACTTTGATTTTCAGGTTCAGCCGTCTGGTCCCGCGTTTGACATGAACTTTCTCCGTGCACCCTCGCATGCTCGTTTTGTCCGAGCAAGAAAGTGAAAAGACTGAGAAACGGACGAAGGGAAAAGTTCCTTCCGAAAAAGTTGAGTGCTCGCCCGTCCTACCAGTGAACAGAGGCTTAAACAATACCTATGTCATCCCGTCTCGATTCTTCGTCTATAGTTGAGCGTAATTCCACTGGAATGCTCGGGACACGATGCTCGGAATTGTTCGAAATTTTCAAACTCGAACAAATTTTCCTACCGCCCCCTCCCCATCTTGATTCTCGAGCAGCTTCGTGGATCGCGGGTGAGTGTGCTCGAGACTCGTTCAGCTTCATCGAGAAAGATTAATTCTTGACATTGTGTTTGCGTGTTCATCGTCGATTATTATAGTTATACTCGAGATGAGTCTTGGTATACGTAGCTCGTCTTGGGAACAGTTATGGGATGCTTTTCGAGAACGACGCGTCTAGTGCCTCGAAGTACGTAGATGTATCGCGGATTCTCGCAGCGTCGAGTAGCAATCGCCAAGCGTCCTACACTTATTATGTCGATAGAGGAATATCGCTAAGCCGAGTGAAAACTGAACCCTCAGGTATCACAGGGATTCATCCTATCGTCATTAATTCTGCACGATACCCCAACTTTAAAATTAAATGGAACACTGTGTAACAGGAGGGAGCAATAGAATTTCTACCTTCTTTCTTTAAATGCCATCCAGAATCGCAGGGATCCAATTTAAAGACTCTGTGTTTATTCTTTTGCCGAGGCAAAAAAGATTCGCGACATGCGAAGAATCCGCTCTCGTTTAGTATTCCCTTTGCTGAAATTTTCCATCGAATCGAAAGCTAAAACGACCCCATACCGGTGACTTCTGTCGACTGTTTCTTGCTGTTACGGTAACGTGACGTTGGACGTTTAGGAGCGTGGGACGAGGGTCGCGCGGATTCTTTTGGACGCGTGTCGGTTGTTAGCCGGCGCAAAAAGTCGTCTTATGAACCGCGTGAGAGGGCAAAACAGTGTCGAAACGTCGTCACGCAGTCGGATAGCTGGCCACCGCCGACAAAAACGCTAGTTTCACGCAAACTCGACCCTTCTCAGACCAGGAACGGTCTGTTGGAAAACAATGCCTGTACGTTCTTTTCCGTCCTTTTCGTTTCCGCGTTTTATTTTTATCTTTTCTTTCTCTTCATTCTTTTATTCTTTGACGTTTTTTCCGCGTCAAATCAGAGGCTATCCGTCGCTCTTTCGGAATCTCCTTGATCCACCACAGACGCGTCACGGATATTGTTCAACCGTGGAAAATGCACGAGGATTTTGGAAATTGAATCTTCGACAAGGTAGTTTCCTTTTTCTCTTTGCTGGTCTCGAAATCGTAGAAACGATATCACAAGATTTCACCGAGATATACGCTCTCTTTGATCGTGAACGCGGATTTTTCGAGATGTTCCACAATTTTGTTTAGCATCGAGAGAAAGCACGCGTCTGTCCTGGCAACGGTCAACGTCCGAATAGCGAGAAATGCTAGAAACTTGCGGCGAATTGTTGCATCCGCTTTAATAAAGTTTGACGTAAGGCTGACATGTATCGACAGAGGGTTATAATCCCTTTGGCCGATGTAATAATACGGGCGAGTGTCTGAAAGACGCTTCTACAGCAGCTTTCACAGATACTTTCGTCTGGTCGTCGTTCGAATCTCAACTCTAAGCCTTTCCTCCCTGAAATAGTCTGCTTAGAGAGTTGCACGAACTCTCTTCTCTCGTCCAGAAACGAAGGAACGCTCTTATAAGAAACAATACCTTGGTCGACTATGCTGTCTCCCGGTCGTTTAACTTCCTCCTCTTCGCGGCGTCTTCCCTTTTTCATTGCAATTTTATCCTCGATCTCGCGTGCGCGTTTCGGTACGTGCCCAGGACGCTATATTAATCTATCCTCTCGTCCGTGGTACCCGAGATTAAATTCAGAGTCCACGGCTTGCGAACAGGCTCGGGAAATAATCTCAGGTATCTGCGTGAGTGCATGACACTGCAACCGGAATTCAGGTTTTTTTAAAAGAAGAAAGTCGAATCGGACATAAGTTTTTGAAGTGATGTGTCATACATGGAATTTTCCTTCTTTTCTTCTTTTTTGCTATATTGTATAGTTTCTATTAATTATGAGATCGGATCGGTCCTCTGAGCATCCGAAGTGCTCTTAGGACGCCCTTAAAACGACGCCATAATTATTATTTAACGTAAAAACGAAATGGGGTAGTATCGCCGTTTCCCCGTTAAAATGTAACGCGAAAAATCAGTGGAACGTGAAAATGAGGAGAGACGGTTTGAAATTGGGGAAGCGCTCTTGAAATCCCGCAGACTTTTATTTTTAATAGCATCGACCGTTGAAGAAAGTTGGGCGACCGAGTAAATAAGTGCAGATAGAAGAAATTCAACCCTAAGCCAGCCATCCCCTTTTAAATTCTCGAGGTGCTAGCACGTCGAGGGTGGGTGTTGGCACCTCGAGAACCGTATACATACTCGTATATATGCGTACATACATACACAGATATATACATATATATATGCATGAAAGTACATATACGTGTAAGTATATGTTCGTATAAGAAGAAACGCAAATCCATCCTCTCCTCTCGTCTGGAATTCTCTTTGCGTGATCCCTTCTTTCTTTTTTCTCCGCGGGCGTTGCGTAGACGTATCCTTATCTGCCGCGGGAAAAAGGGAGTAATGGAGAAGGGAAAAAGAGAAGGATTCCGGCGTTCTCGCGACTCTCCTTCGCGTTCTCTGTTTCTGGCGAGGAACTTCGGTTATTTGACTTGCTAATGAACTGAAAATACTCGGCAGGATTGTGGGAAGGGAAGACAGAATCATCGCGGTCCGTCGAAGACCGGTTTCGCACCTTTTTCTCTTTCATTGGCCGCCATTGTCCCCGTTTCTCGGTTTTCTCACAGATCTCGCTTCCGCAAAATTTGACGGCTGCATAAAGCGCACGGATGCGGCTTAATATTCTGGAAAAACAAAAAACGCGACAAGTATGGTCGTGCGATTAAAGGGGAGAAAAACGCGCCCTCAAGTATTTGCTTCCAATTAGTCGACACGTGTCGCATGTTTCGATATATTTATGGTTGTTTTTGCGCCCCGGAGGGACTAACCCTATGCGACAATAAGGGGTGAAACTATCAAAACCTGCTCACCCTATTCTAATCTTTCATGCACCCATGCTCTGCGGTTTTGACACGGTTAACGCGAGACGAAAGGAAAAATAATGTCAGAGTTGGTAGTAGTCGATAAAATTTACTCGATCCACTCGAAACTCCATTACGTTCTCGCTTCTTGATATTCAAATCGGTCGACACAAAGGTTGTTTCAAAGGCTTGGTAACCAATTTAAATTTGTCAATCGTTTTAAATCCTCGCCATTAATTTATGTTCTACGTTGGAACCATAGCCAGTAAGATTTCCCAGGCTTTGGTTAAAAAATTCCCAAGGACCAAGTCGGAATCTATTATTCGTGGTTGGCGCGCGCACGTAGGGGTGCGTCGGGACCCCAGTCAGAGGCGGGCTGAAGGGATGGGCGCGTTCGATGTATTATTAATCCTCGCCTAACAATGAACACAGGACCAGCGGAATTCGCAAATTGAGTCCGCGAAGAGCATTTGTAATCCGAGGGCTGACGAGCTGTATCCGGATAATTATTATTTCATGGACATAGGATCTTACGTTTCGTCCGAACCGCAAAAATAACGAACTAATTCCAAATCGTGCACGCGTCCATATACAATGGCAGTTGTTGGTCTTCCGATAGTTCGTTGTCCGACAACAATGGCGATGTTCCGTGAACGCGCTCGTCCGACGCGAATCACGTAAGTAATTACAAATTTCGCGTTTCGAGAGTGTTACTCTCGTTAGTTCCATGTTCGTGAATATTAATACTCTTCTATTCTCTGGCTCCAGCCGCGAGAAAAGGGAGCCTCGGGAACGCGACTTCGCTGTTATAAATAACGAAAATCGCATCTCGTCCGCTGGCCGAGTTCGCTTTCTCGTCCTGGCACTCTCGCGAGTCCTAAAACTTTTAGAAGGTCTTTCGAGCGTTTCGTCCTTGGTGCCACCCCCTGTCGCACCCTTTCTTCGCCCGTTCTCTCCTTCCCTAAGGCCCTTCGTAGGGATGAGTGACGTCCGTCGAGGGTGCACGGTATGAGATAACCTTTGCGCCCGATGGGCGAAAAAGTTAAGTGTATAATTACTTTAGGATGACGAAGCTCGCCGCTCGCCAAGAATTCGCTGACTGTAATTTAAATCGAGCGGAGGGTAGTTCCTGTGCCGACTACCAGGGGTAATTTGTAAATTCGTAAACGACGAGAAAACGGGTTCAATCTTGTTCTCGAATTAACAACGTCCCTTCAGTGTTCTCTGATTTCTTTATGCTTCCCATGTGTGCGGATTAATCGAGTCGAATCCGCGCGTACGATCCATTTATCTTCGCGGTCATAAACTTTAGAGTAGATTCGAAAAGTCGTCCCCCGTGATCACTGGCTCGATCTGATTCACGGTAGTCGTTTAATCGGAATAAAAAGAAGACGAGTTTAGGGAACGATCTCGCCGGAGGTATTAAAATGTTAATAAGATCGGACCGATCTAATTGACGAACGAAAGAAAAAAATGGCTGGAGGCGAAATTTTTGACCCACTGTTCAATTCCATCAGGCTGCTTCTCGTCCAAGCTCCGTTCCTCGTCGACCGTAAGCCGTTTCCTCTCGAGAATAAGCGCGTCCATCAAACGTCTCGTTACGACGTAGTTCCTGTACCGTTCCACCCGCCGCGTTCTTCTTTTCTTCCTTTTTTTCCCCTCCACCCTTCCGCCTCTTCTCTTCCCCATCTCTTCCTTTCTTTCGTTCACGTGGAAAGAGAAAGAGTATCTTATCTGTAATGAAAATGACTAAAATAATTTGACGTGATCAGAGAAGGAGACGCAGTTAAATTAAACCCTTGTCAAAGGGAAACTCCGCGACGCGGCGATTTAATAGAACGAAGAAGAGGAGGAAAGGGGGGGAGGGAACAGAAAAAGGAAACGTGCAAACGAGAGAAATAAAAAGGAAACAAAAACGAAAAAGTGGTTTCCGTAGATAGTTGTTTCGCGCGATGATTCGTTCGAGACGGAAGAAAAATTTACGTGGAATTGTAATTGCACAGCCACTGATAATAGATGCTTTATTTATGGGTTAACGGATGCGTACAGACTCTTTCTGTACGTTATTAGCCGATAATTAAAGTCGCGATTGTTGCGCGGGTTTCGATTGCTGGAAATATCTTTTATGAATCTCACGATACGAGACTCATCCCACTTTTCTCTTTATGTTTCACAATAATCTTCGGCATCGTCTTATTCAATAAAAAGCAACACGGTTTACGCTTCGCGAGATAATTTTATTCCTCGTCCCGCGTTGCACCGAGGTACAATCTCGCAGTCTTCCCGTTTCAACTAGAAACCAATAATTTGCCAAGTGAAGCCAACAATGGGAAATAATCCTCGGACGCAATGAATTTTCAACAGGTTGCCCGTACACCGCGCAAAAGTCGCTGATATTACGATTGCTGCGATGGATTTCCTTTTGAAAAACGGATTCACTTTGTCATCGGATTTGCGAATGATGGGCGTCATTACTCACGAATCGCTCTAGCCGCTTTTTGGCTGTATCGGATGACGCTTGATCAAGGACAGGCCCGAATCCGCCGGTGCATTTTCGGAAAAGGGAAAAATCTGGGTGGAATGACGCGACGAAAGCGCGTACAGTGCGCTTAACGGCACGAGGTATAACGGGAGAAATCCCATCAAAGGCAGCGTGTAATTTTGGAGCGCGCACGCACGTACACTATCTCTTCTCTCGGTCCGGTCGCAGCCGATCGCACAGGCGCGCTCACGCGCTACCCCGGCCATTCCTCTCCGCCGGACATCCGTACAAAGTAGCAGCTTGATGGCCAGCCCGGCGACGTATTACGAGACTCCGGGACGTTAAATTTTTAATGGCCGCGGCTTAATTGTGCTTTGAATCCGAGCGGCGGTCGCGAGCCCGGCCAGAAAGAACTGGCAAATTAGGGGTGAAACGAGATGGAAAAGGGAACCGAGCGTTGCTCGTCCGGCTCATGGCCAGGACTCTCTCTGATATTCATGCATAGATGAAATGTACCGAGAAGTAGAACTGCTCCGGGCCTGCTCTAAAATGCATTACTGAAAGAAACACCGCTGCGTTCCACCTACCCCCGTGCCGAGAAACCGGCCATATCGAGATATCGGTGTTCGAAATTCGCTTGTAAATTTCCCATTCTCCAAACCTCTTGCGCCCTCGCGATTCGTTCGCGTCTCGTGAATAATTTTTTGCGAAAAATTTCCATAGCGTTGCTCTATCGATATTCTTCGACGAACCGACGATACCAGAGGAACAGCAAAGTACTTATTCGGTAGAGTGTTCTTGGCAGACAGCTCGGCGAATCTCGTTAATTACAGCCGAAACAGATGGCCGCTATTTTCGACACGGCTCGTTGGACCGCGACAACTACCAACTGTCCGGAAGAATTGCGACAGGAGTAAGTTTCTCATCGATTTTCTCGTAGCATGGCCGTTTTCAATCTGCCCAGCTTCCGGCTCGTGGTACTCCTTTTCTGTTCTCTTTTATTTTCCCGACGACGAGCATTCGAATTTGAGGCGAGCCTCGCGTTCCTTTCGCCGCACCCTTCTCTCTCTCTCTCTCTCTCTCGTTTTTCCACTATTTGATTTCACCCCATGCGCGATGCGGTGCGCCGAAAGAGAGAGCATTCCGAACAGAAGCGGAAACTTGCATTCCTGGAAAAAGGATTTAATTACTCGACTACGAATGTTTCGATCGAATGCGCTGGCAAGAGATTGTCTGTTGCTCGCTACTCCATGAACGTGTATATCGATAATTCTCCTGTGTATTTTGGTTGATCGTTTAATAGTTCTCTGTTATAACGCAGAATGAGAACAGAAACGTGACAAAATGACAACCACTGAAATATCTCGGCGTTTCAGTCCGCGAACTAGCAATTTTTCCCCAGCGTGATGCATTTTCGCGCAAGATTCTTCCGGGTGGTCAGGGCCTCGGATCGACGTGCTCCAACAGAAGAGTCACGTGTCGAGGAGACCGTATTCCCCAGGGAAAGTGGCTCTCGCACCTGAAACAGTTCCGCATCAAAGGCTCGCGCGACTGCGATTGTTTCGTCACTCGAGCGCTGCGAAAGCCCTTCAACTCTCGTCGCGGGCTGTCGACTCGTGGCGCGATTGTACGCGTCGCATCCCGCGGCTCGCGACAATTCTTTCACGCCACGAATCAACCTGTCTTTAGGACATAAGATTATCCCAACTTTACGATACGTATCTGCTATTTTTCGAGAAATTAGAATTTTTCAACATTGCACATTATAAAGTTTACAACTGGAACCATGTCGGCGACTTAATTAACATTTTAGGCGCTCGACGGGTTCGCAAATAGCAAACGACGTGTCATGAACTTTGACACCAGTCGAGAACTCGACACTAGATCACAGGACGATGTCGCTAACTGGACGTTACGCTACACCCTCGACCAGGTACGGACATGACGCACAACTTTCGAGACGCCCGCAACATTTCGATAGTCGCTGTCATTGAAACCGTTGACAAGAACACAGCCCATAGCCTGACACATCAGGCACTTAGAGAATAAGGCACTTCAAAATAAACATTCGACAAAATCACGATCATAATGGAACTCTTGAATCAACCCTCCACCCTGAGCGTTAATATCGTCCAAGGTTCGCGACCCCACCGAACAGTTTCAATTTAACCGATCGCCAACTAGTGGACGGGACGCAACAAGCTGTTCCCTGGTTGCGAGCGTATTTCTTCGAGCTTGCGGCTTTCATAGCCGCATCCCGATTCTCCGTAATACTTAAACGTAGTCTGAATAATTTACACGGGTACGAGCGCAATTAAATAAAAGAAATAAAAAAACGGATAGTTGTAACACGACGTCATCACGGAGTTTTAAACCTTTCGCTTCGGCAGTCCAGTCCGCCGAAGCACTGTCACTGAGGGGAAACACGCGCCAGAAATACGCACAGTGTGCGTGGTTGCTGTATATATGTTTTCCTAAGTCTTAAATAACAATAATTCTTGTAAGAACCGCGTATGAAATATCGTTTCACTGCCAATGAATTTAGTAGATTTTTTTAGCATAGTATACGATCGTTTGGATATTTGAAATGTATTTCGTGAAACGTTTTGATGTTGCTTCAACAATGAGTAACTTTAGGAAGTGATTAATCCAATATGTCAATAAAATCAACAGAAGATGTTCTGCCGATAATGGAAAAATATATTATTGACAGATAGCACTTGTATATGCATCATTTGGATGTCGGATATATGGGGTGCCGGACTCAGGAGTTGTCACCGCTTATATGCGGCGCTCGTATCCACAGGTCATCTCGTGGATGTCGCCTATAAGCGGCGCTTGTACCCACAGGTCATCTCGCAGGTGCCGCCTATAAGCGGCGCTCGAAGTGGAAGGGTTAATCATAGCCCTGCGAAGTCATAATTTACCCGGTGCTCTCCCTCGAATAAGAGAAACCAATGTTCGCCTGTCAACGAGCATAACCGGCGTCCACGTTCGTCGAGTATGTCTCCAACTTCGCGAAAATAGGTCCTCTTGCATTGGAGCAACCGCGACCTTAATTGTGGAAATCTCCTTCGCACTTGGCCACGAGATCACCGTAGGCGTGTCGATTCGCAACCGTTGGCTATGGTTTGTGAATCAACACTGGTCTTATGGAACATATCATCCATGCAGCAATTCGTTGGACGTTCTTACGCGCCTGGGGACAATTTTTGCTTCGTTTTACAGCATCCTATTCCTGTTCTCGTCGAAAATTTCCGGCCACGTACCGAGTGTACCTTGGGCTTGTTGTTCCTGGTTACTCGTAGATGTAGCGAAAATGTTTAACTCAGCGTCTTAAGGGAAGCTTTAAGAATCGTAGAAACGATATTTCGATTCCACGGGAGCGATTATCTTCCCTCTTGGCGCGCTTAATAGCGAGACGTGTCGCAAGATTGAGCGTGGGGGATGAAAGAGCGGCGGAAAATTTCACCGATACCAGGGTAAGGCAGCACAACAGGAACGTGTCACTGGAGGGTAAAGGTAGTGCACCCTCAGGTGTTGTTCCCGGTCGGTGGCAACCCTTTCGGGGTAATAATCGGGAACGACACCCCGGAGAGGCGTTCGAGCCACTGAGTATTAGAACGAATGGTAATGATGGAGCGGTGCATACTAACGATGTTTATTATTCGAGTTCTGAATGCTGACCCTATTCGATTCTCTGGTCTGACAATCTTCTTACGCATCAAGGTACTTCTTTTGATTGAAATTCAAAGAGAGCTTGTTTCTTCAGAAACCACGTCCTCGGCTAAACTTCAAACGATAGATGCTAAATATTCCTCTGCTCTATCAAATGGAAGAGAGATACGAATACTCGAATAATCGTCATATTATGTACACTAACAACGCTAAAAATTCGCTTCATTGACAGCGATACCAAACGAGGTAAAATCCTGCAAGGTAAACGCAACTCTCCGCAGTCTATCTATCGTCTATTACCAGGATACCAGGTAACAACTGTTTAACGCAGAAGTCAAAGAACGAGCCAGTAAACGTTGGCGATAATACGATCTGAAGATAAGCAAAGATTAAGATAAAGCCGGTTAGCGGGTGGAAGAAGAGGGTTCGTTACTTGCTCCTTCCAGGAAGATCCCGAGCTCGCGCTCATAAATCCAATATAATTGGAAGCAATTAGAACGTATCGAGGTTTAGATATCCGTGGCGGACTTCTTAATCGGTGAATTTAATTGGGGAGGAAACAGAGATGAGGTAAGATAAAATTCTAATCGACGCGCGACGCGTACAATTTCGGCTGCATTTTCCGTAGCCGGTTACCGAACTTTATTTATAATTCAGCGTTGCCCGCGGTGGCGGCGTATCCACCGGATTTAACTCGTCGACGATGACAACGACGACGACGAGGTCGTTGCCATTCCGTGAATTATCGAATATCGTGGTCGACGAATTCGTGACGAATTCGTGGCGAGTAGCAACGATCCAGGTGAAGAGGTTGCCCAGGGAAGATCGATTTCCAGAGATTTGACTCGGTAAGCGGCATGGATAGGGGTCGTCGATGGGGCTAGGGGTTGAGCAGATTGGAGGTAGGGTACGTTCCGTCGCGGCCCACGAGGATGGACGGAATTTAGATTGCTTATTAAACGACGAATAAATAACCGACGGCGAGCCGACGACTCGACGGAGTTCTCCGTGTCCCGGAAATTTCTTCGGACGCGCGAAAGAAGTCGTGACGTTCGATTTCACTTTACTCTTATTGCTTTACCGGGTTGGAAATACGAAGTTCGGGGCCTACTCGGGGTTTACTCTTATCCATTGTTAGAGCAGCGGTGGCAGTAGAAGGTTAAAGAATGTTTTCGGATTACGTCGGACGAGTAAGAAACGCATAGCCATTTCTCAGAATTGGCTTTCCCATCGTCGGAAGACAGACTGCGATATATCACTAAAACGGTTCACCGAAATGCGTTTACGAAAGACTCGAGATTTCTCTTGCGTGTCGAGAGCAGACATTTTCACCGTGAAAATCGGACTCACGGATTTCCTTGTAAACGACAAGGTAAACGTTCCTTAGTTCAGGATACCGGGCATACGTTTCCGGAAAGAGACAAACTCCAACGGTTGAGGCCTCCGTGAAAACATCCAGAAAACGCGGACCGTGGCGCTACTAAACTACAGTTTTAATTTGAAAAGCTCAGACCAGCTTGCGGCTCCTTCCATGATCCTCCATTGTACCATTTCCAGCACAAAGGAAGCAGAAACCGGTCTTATTGTTCACGACCGTACTAACGCTGTTAATACGCGCCTGTGCCGTTCGACGTTCATTCCTGATGCTGTTTACTAATCCTGAGAAGTAACGCGGTTCTCGTGAAATCGTTCGAGGAACCGACGTCTCTGTGCTCTTTGATTCTGTTTTGCTGGTATTTTAAATTCTTTAATGGTTTAATTCCTTCCTGTTTCCTTTTTTCAGTTGTCCCTTTGTTACTGCTCGTTCGGAATTTGGTGGTTTTACGCTGGAACGCGAAGAGAAAGTAACCACAGTTACGTAGAGAGAGGTGGGAAGGTTCTTATCGCGGTGGTAGTTGAAATCTAGGATCGATACTCCTCCGGTCCATCTCGATTTCATACGATTCAGTTGAGCCACCGCTTGAGCCACGCTTCATTATTCACGAAAAGACATCCGTCCCGCGGAAATAATTCACGAAGCCGGCTGTGAGAATTCAAATCGCGAAGGAGGATCCATTAGGTCCGCTCTAAAATTCCGAATCGATCGTCTGGCAAATTTATGTGATCCCATTCGAGCCACTACGGTTTTTGACGTCCCTCCATTGTATCGTGTAGCCGCGTTCGATGGCGTCCCTTAGATGTGTCATTTCTTACGTTCGATCTGAATTTTCCCCGAAGAAAAATCTTAGACCGACAACTCGAACTTCCTGCCATTTATCAAATCATGAGTCTTTGTCCGTATATCGAGTTCTTTCCATCCTTTGGTCAAACTTTTTTCTTATTTTCCCAATTCTCTTTTTAAACAAAGACTTTATCTATTTATCGAACGGCTAAAAACACAAAGACTCGTTAATGCGCGGGCTGTGTATTGCAAATTTTCTAAACTCGAGGGATTCTCCGCTGTCCTTTTTACTACCCAGCAAGAATTCGATACCATTCTTCGGTGGTGGTGAAAATATCCGTTTCGCGGCGGATAACACGCCGGTTAACCGTCGTGACGGTTAGCCAGGAAGTATCAAGGGTGGAGGGGACGGTAGCCTCCGACGCTCTTCTCCGGCTGCTTTTGTGGGAAATAATTGAGACATGAAATACCGACGCGGCGCGCGCGGGTTTTGACGTAAGCATTCCATTGTCTTCCGCCGCCTCCTTTAGAGCAGGCGAGAGGATATGAAAAACAGAGAGAGGGCTGCCGCCGCGGAGAATAAAAGCCCTCTCTCGGTGGTGTGCCTTAACCGGAGGGTGGAGGAACAAGGAGAGACAGAGAAAGAAAAGGAGAAGACCTTCCAGTCGGTGTACTCCTCGACTAAAGAACGCTGGATTAAAGCGCATCGTTAGTGCATCCGTTGCTTCTCATGACTCTGTTCGCCCGTCGTTTAAACATGGATTATAAAGTTTATCGGTCGCGATCCATCTATCGGATCGAGACATCCACCGCCAAGCGAATCTTTTAAATCGATTCACCGCTTGAGACTAGCAAAGAGATGTCGGTTCGTCTGCCAGAGAATGAACTATTTCTATTGCCAAAGAGACAGGAAATCGTGGTTTCTGCAACAGATACAGAGTTTTAGAAATTTATAAATTCTTCTGGAATTCGGAGAATTATTCGAGATATTTTGGATGAACCGCAGTGTATCTCGCAGAACGCAGAAAGGAATAAATGGGAAATTCATCCGTCCGTTGTTTCTTCCTTTCAGCTCTCATTTTTTGATCCTTGGTACGCTGGTAGAAATCGAGGAGACGTTGCCGCAAAATGTAAATAAGAGCAGCAGATAAAGTAGGAATGAAAATTATTTCCGGTCGGTGGAGCGTGCTATGGCAACAGCATTGTACAAGAATCGCAGGTAGAATGTTAGACATGCCCTCGCCAAGAACGAAATACCGTGGTCGGGATGTCAAAGTTTGTTTAAATAATATATAACGATATAATCCGTAGTCGGTGTCTCGAGGCCGACGCGGAAAATAAAAAAACGGGCCGGAGGTCCCTGTGCATTACTTCGTTAATTTTAATTGCTCTGGCAACTCGTAATTCTGGTTAGTTCTACGCCCTTCTTTCTCTCTTTTGCTGCTCTCTTGAATAGCCGAAGAACTAGTTACCGCGAGAAAACAAATCGTCATGACTATAGAAAATGCCGTTAAAACGAAAGAACAGAAACGAATCGGTAGGAAGGAAAATTCTCGTCGATTGCGAAATTTCGCATGTCGAAAATTCTTGTTTTGCTAACGAACGAATCAGGAATTCGTGAAATTTACCCGATTCTCGATTTCATCATTTATTTATAAAACGATCATCAAACAATTCGAACGAACGCGTTCTACTTGAAACAGCAAACGACTACGTGTAGTTTGAAGTTTTGTAAAAATAATAAATTTGAAATCCGTACGAAAAACAACGTGCGAAAAAGGGAACAATAAAAGTAGTATAGAATAACACGATTAAAAGAAGAAGATGAAATACAGAAAGCTTGATCCCCGGGATCTGGTGTCTCGTTTGCAATTTGCGGCTCGCGCTTCGAACACGAATTTGCGGCGTGTGCTCGTCCCAGCAACCCTCGTTGCATAGACGTGTCTGGGGTGCATCGGTGGCTCATGGAAACTCGACACTCGCCGCTAAATACTAGCCGCGCTCGATATTCGATATTCGTCGGTCGCATTATCCGCACGCGCATCTGCTGAAATCCGGAAACCAGCGGCGTGCAAAGGGATGCTCTCGTGCGTGCGGGGGATGAAAAGTCAACGGGCGCGAGTAGGCGGGGGGGTGGAGGGGGGAGAGGAGAGAAGAAGAGAGGCGGTTAGAGAGACGAGCGCGTTCAAAGTGGCGAACTTCAGAAGTATGGAGTGGCGAAGTTTAAAATACGTGTTTTCCCGGCGACGAGTTTACAGGGTGACTTATGGGGACGCAGTTGGTCGCGTCTAGATTCGGGGAAGATATTTATTTCGACGGTGTTTCGAGCTATCGTCGCTGTCGTCACTGCGTTTCAATCGAAAAGTGGCGCGTTGTAGACGGTAGGAAAAGCGAGGAAAACGAAGAACCGTCGAAAACTGGCTCAAAGAAGCCGCGAGACCGCGCCAGACGACGCCGACGACATCGCGCGCGTTATTCCCGCGCGGGCACCGCCAAGTCCGCGCACGTTCGCCGCAACTTTCGCTGAACCAGCGTGTACGGATGCGGGTAATTTATTCGCCTGTACAGAGAGTCGATTGTCTTCCTCAAACGAACCGAGTTGCTATAGTTGCTATATTTAGGGAATCGTCGGTACTAAGAGTTCTGACCTTGCTCTCTTTCGACAAGTGACTTCGAATTGCGTTCGAGTTTGCTTCGCGTATTAGCGAAGCAACGCTGCAATGCGGCGGAAAGGGAATTGTTCTTGGTGTTACGACCATTTGTATCTTGCGAATACATAGGTATTTAATTCCGTTGTAATATATTTTCAATTTTTGATTTATTATAAGCAGAGTCAAAATAGGAACAAGGTATACCCACTACATGAAAATGGACGGTCTTCGTTCAGATTTATCAAGCAGCTTAAACGTACTTTTGTCGACGATTTCTCGGCGAGACCGGCAATCTCGTATACAAATTCCGTGGAGATCACGTCATTCCGTGGCTTTCACGATGGACATTCGCATAATTCAAGTGGAACGAGCGCATATGCGCACGTTAGAGCGTGCACCGCCTACAAATGCGCGCGATGTGATTGAAGCTCCGCCGAATGCGGCTGCGTTTAACCTTGTTCCGAAGCAGTTGCGCTAATTTCACGGGCCTGTTGTACACAGTTCGAACGATTTCAGAGCAATATCAAAGAATCTACGCGAACGTCAAGATATTGATTCCTTCGAATCCAAAGTAAAATGATTGCTCATCTGATCTAGTAGTAGTCTAATAATGTCGAAGTTTTTCTTGCTTCTACTTAATGAACGATGTTAAACCGTAGTCGACGACGACCGTAAACAGTGCATTAATTAAGACTATTTATTTTTACGACAGCCAGCTTCCTAATATAGCAACCGTGTCAGAAACTCCTTAAATACAAGGTACACGTAATTTCGACTGGCGAAGTATTCAACCAGGTAACGCGTGTCCGTTTAATTACGTCTGTCAGTTTTACGCGACCTTCCAGAACGGGGTTGTTAAAAATTTACAGCCTGCGAAGGGAAGCGTCCGGGCCGACGAGGCCAGGAAGTACCAGGTTAACTACTATGACTCGGTGCTGGCCGACTTTACGCCGTTCAATTATCTACAGTGTCGGAACGTTACGGGGTAATATCACGGAGGGAAGGGGTAGGTAGGGGGAAATTTGCGTTAACGCGAATACCAACGTCGGCGGGGGTGCAATGTGCTGCAAGCCTTGTACGTCAGTTCGCGAACAAGCACAAGGACGACCATCTTCCACCATGCCCGACGCCTTGTCTACGTTCTCATTTTCGTCAGATAAACTTCCGACAAACCTCTTAATGCCAAGCACAGTTCGTATTTCGGAACATTCGCACGGTCCGCTCGTTCTGGTTACTAGACGTATTACGTTACGTTGAACAACCCTGACCACTCTAACGTTTGTTACTTCGAGTATCATCCACAGCTTCCAATTCGTGTAACATTGTAGCGATCCTTCATGGATTTTGAAGAAATGGTTTGACTTTGAATTTGATAATTCTTCATCGAGACGCGATATGATTTCGTTAAGTTCCTTGGTCTATAAATGATTCTGGTTGTTTATGATAGATATCGATGATCTCTTTTACCTTCTCGAACCTCGATCGCTTAAAATATCAACTCGGTGAGTCTCGTAACCTTCGAACGACCTCTCAGAGTGTCAATGACTTGAACTCGATGACTCTTCGCCTTTTATCGTATCGCGATTACAAGGGTCGAGTCATTCGACTTTCGTCTTGTTTTTATCAAGTCACTACAAGTTACGTCATGCTAAAAGTCAATGCCATGCACCTTCTACGTTTCACGTGTTTTTTCTTCAAGCCGTCGCTCGAAACGTTAGAGGGTGCGCCAGGTTCAAGGAGTGTGGGTTTGTATTTAGAGGAGCGTGGGTCGCGTGCCTGGTGGCATAACGCCAGCCGTACATCGGACACCCCTTTTCCGAGCTGCAAACCATTGGAGACGATATCGAGGTGCGCGTGCGTATCGTATATCATTGATAAACGTCCATACCGAAGCTCTTGCCGTTATCTTACCGGGAGTTTCCCCCGCGCAGGTCCCAGTCTCGATCATCCCGTCGCACGATTTCTGTATCGCGATCTCTCGCCAATGCGAGGCACGCGGGTTATTCCACGCTGGCCAACCCCTAAACTCCGTTATTATCGCTCGACTTCGACAGGAAATACGATAGATCGATACGATCGTATCTCGTGATAGGGAAGATCGAAGCCAGTTTGATAAATCGCACTAGCAACGACGAAATCGAGAGTGTCGTTCGAATGGATGATTTTTCCGAGTGTGAAAGGCAGAAGCATTTAGGGAATCTCGTGACAGCCTCTTGTCCGGCTCGCATCACGCCATGGTGTTCCCCTAATGGCGCATTAACGTGGCGACCGCACGAGTCTAAAAGGTGCTCTACCGGCAGAGCATAGCGACGAAGAGAAAGAAAAGGAAAAGTAGAAAAGAGCCATGAACAGGGATGGAGGGTAGAGATAGACAAGACAGACGGATAAGACGGGAAAAGCAGGTTGATATTCCTCACGTGCTACCGTCGTGAAGTAACGAACGCATTTACTCCGTTACTACGACGAAACACGAAGCTTCCTCTTCCATCGACATTTCCAAGTTTTCGTATCTCGCCCGTGGGATTTAAAGGGCATTCGCCATAACGCTTCGTCAACGGCGACTTATACATCATTGGTTCTCGCCAATAAATCCATAGGAGTTTGCTCTTTTTAACGAAACAAATCGACAGAGTAGATATTCCAACAATTCCAGACTCGACGGCTGGGCCGCTTACTTTTAACGCGATTAACCCCGATCACGTTCCTTTTAATCTACCAGCCGCGAAAATCGCCGTATTCCCGCGTGATTCTACATACATTCCGCAGAGAGCGGTTCGTTAGTTGCAGCACCGAATTTCTGTGTCCCTGGAGTGCTCCTTCCACTCAACGCGTTGTTCTCTTTCCAACGAATCGACTGCAGGCTACCAACCGTAGACCGATAGTCTGTCGAGAGGGTGGACCGGACAACGTCCAGTAGCCCGGGGTGATACTCGCAGGCCTTGATACCGGCTGGTGACCAGCTAGCGCAGCGTTCCCTGGTTCCCAGGACTAATGTTCCCTCGGGCGGGAATCCTGGTATCTGTGTACACCCAGTGAACTTGTCGTGTTCCACCTCCGCGACCCCTCCGCCACTCTCTCTGCTAGTCGTTATAATAAAGGACCGATCTCCGAGATAATTGCACGCGGCTCGTCGTAAAACGCTTTACATACGCAGTAAAAGAAACGTTAATCACAGAAGCATCTGGCCAACGATGAACGACTACCTCCGCTTTTACGTCGCGTAATCGAGTTATCGGGCAATAAAGCGGGAATTAACGCGTCCTTCTTCTTCTTGTTTCAACCCTCGTACTCTGTGATTCCTCTCTGATGAAACAATCTTTTTTTTCACAGCATGCAATCGGACGAACGCGAGCGTAAGAGGGCGTGGGATTTTGAACCGAGCGTGATTTAAGAGACTTTTCGTGCATGTTATGGCTTGGTAGATACTTGAAATTGACGTAAAAAATTGCAGAAAGCAACGAAGCGAAGATGAAGAGCAGCGGAGAAATTTCTTCGGTCGAAAGTAAATGCGGAAGGTCACCGAACCGAAAGGGTCAACGCCCCGCATGGAAAAAGGAAACGAAGGCTCGCATTTGAATGAGTTAAGGGCAAACCCCTTCGTTACGAATTTCCGTTGGGACTGCCGGCGCATAGATATAGCTTTTTTCTCTCTAGTTTCTCCGCAAACGATGCAGGCAAGACCACGTCGTACGTCTGAGCAGTCGCGACAATTTCGCGATTGTCGCGTCGATTAGCTTCTTGAAGAAAGCTCGCGCGTTGCGTAATTTTCCGGCCAGGGGGATGATTTTGACAGGTAAATTCGGCCCGACTCTTTTTTGACGACGGTCCAATCCAAGACTCTTGGAGCAAGACAAGCAACGAGACGCATATATATACCTGCTTGCATATACGGAGAAAAATTGCGCTCGAATTGGCCGCTGGGACCAATATTTTTGAAGATTAAGAGAAGAGGTGGAGCTCCATCGAATCATGGGGAAAGGGGAAATTGAATCGTACTGTTTCCCGTGTGTTCATTCTTCCAAGTCGTTGTTCCCGCAGCCGTTGTCCTTGGCTTCTCTCCAGAAAATATAACCCACTAGCGCGGCACTCCACGTCTTCCTTCTTCTTTTCTTTCCTCCGCCTCTCCAAGCTACTCGCCATCTACTGCCATTCGCGAAGCGGTCAGGAAGAAGTGGCAGCCGATAAATATCGAAACACTTAGCTCCTGTTATCATAGGGGCTGAATTTGATGTTCGAGAGCACTGAGCGTCTTTCTTCCGTCCACGACGGCACTCGTTCACCTCTTTCTCTCACCATCTTTCTTTTTCCCGCCTCTTAATCCGTTGGTATTTTTCTTACCCACCTCTCGATCATCTTTCACTTTTCATCCGATCGCGATAGCCTTTGCTTGTTCGCTGGTAGACCGTGGAGAGCCAGACGGATAACTAGTTCTTTAGTAAGGCGATCTAGCGTGTCAATTTGTCAGATATTTCCCGAATATATCCAAGGATGATTTTAATTCAGCTTTCATTCTCGCGAACGAGGATTATTATAAGAAAAAGAAGCTACACGGTATCGAAGTAAATTCGTTTAAAATAACCCGGCAGAGCCGCGTTCACTCGCGGAAAGGGCTCGAATTAAATCTGATTAGCGAGAGACGACGCGGTCCGTAAATTTGATAGGCGAAGGTTAATGGAAAAGTCACACGAGACGATAATTTGAAACGGCGGTTCTCGCGGTCTCGCAAGGACGCGCCTACGGTTTCACGCGATAAACGTTTTAAAAATACAGAAAATACGATACCCACGGAGAAAACTCTGTTAATAGCCTTCCAGAAATCAACCCTTCTCGCAATTTCGAGATCGTCTTCCAAGACGCATTCTCCGCTATATCCACCAAAATTCGATACGATTATGAATTTTCTCTAATTGTCGTTAGAGCATCAACAATCGTTAGTGACGGATCCAAGGGTTTCATTTCGCGATTCCCGATTCGACCGCGAGAATCTCGGCGTGAATCGCATGGACGAAGGAAAGATACTCGAGAAATGGAGATAATTATGCTGGAGTCAGAGCTGCAAGGCATCGTTCGTCGCGGTGTATCGGGTTTATCTATGTACAGCTGACTGAATAGATCCGCGCCACCGGATTTACCTCGACAGCATAACGGATATCCTATTATCCATTAACATACAACCGGGTCGACGACACCTCGGAGTGCGCTCCCGTCCATTCGAGGATCCATCGATTTCGTCGGGACGTTGCCCGCCTGCCTCCGTTTTCTCGCGATATTTCTGCAAGCGTGCGATATTTCCAGCACCAGTCGCGGTAACGTCGTTAAACAAGTGGAATAATTGTCTGTCACGCGACGGAGCTGTCACTCGAATTAGAAACTTCGTGGATTTTCCAGGCATCGAACGACGACCGAGCTTTGAAATATTTAGACAGACCGCGAGAGGTCGATCACCTTTTTCGCGCTCTTTCTCTCCACCTTCCGACTATCCGACTATTTTTCACTTCCATTCGATCGTTATATGAAACATTATCGATATATACCATCGATATATGGAATATATGAAACGTTAGCACCACCAGTTTTTGGTATAGTTTCGTGCTTCAAGTTTCGAAATTCCATCGCTATACTGTTCTACAGTTCTGTGCTGTTGAAGTTGAGGTTGACTGATTGAAGAACGAGTGGATGAATTTGTAATGGAAAAATGTATTGAAATACTTAAAGGTATAAGTATAATGCATAAGTTTATGCTGGTTCAGATCCTTACTCTCTTAGTGTTACTAGACAATAGAATGATAGGGAGCATGTTCATATATTTATAGCAAAAGGACATTATTAAAAAAGTTAAGCTTATACCTTTGGCTAGAGGCTACAGGGAACATAAATAGAAATCTGTTTATTAGTTTCTTTATTCCTAGACCTTGCAACCCAAAACATAATGTATATTCAAGGGTACAATAATATGCACTGGTCCTTATTTAAAATACTTTTATTTCTGCGTAATAGCAGTCTCCAGGTTACGGATATACATGAATAAAGACATAGAGTTTTTCCTGAAGTAGTTACTTCGACATGTACTAATGACAAAGAAGTGAGATTTTGCATGCCGAAGATTGTTGATACAATCTTTTCGTCATCGAAATCTTCAACATTTAGAGAAAGAATAGTATAATTTAATCGGATGTTTCCCGAATAAGTCTTTTGGTGGAATCTTCGCATTAATACCACGGTTATCATAGGAAATCACGACAGCAGCTAACCGAGAGAAACGAGCCGTTGCAGGAACATATTTTATTCCTCTCAATTATGACTGCTTCTTTTTAATTTACGGACCACCAAGCAGATCGGCTAATGGCAGCGGTACATCGTTTAAAGTCATGTTCCATCGTATTTGCAATATTTGCATCGGGTAGGACAAGAAGAAAGAGGAGAGGGCAGTTTCACCAACGCACCGCGTATAAAGCCACTCTAACGAGGTCTCGATTTATCGGACACGCAGCCCGTTACCTCTTTCCGAGCACGTTGTCATTACGTGGCATTATGCGGTTTTCCCGTTTGAAGTGTTAATCAACTGGCCACCGCATTCCTTGCCGCGCATAAACGAACTCTAAATAGCCCGAAACGTAAACAGCCTGTCACGGCGAAAAGGGCTGTTTTCCCCCTTTCCGTTCTCCTTTTTTTCCCTTCCACTTTTTCCTTTTTCCGACTACCGCGCTTTCCGTTTTCCTCGCCGCTTTGTATTCGATATCGCGACACGACTCTTTGGCAAATAACATCCGCGCGGAAAAAGCTGTAGAACGAACTTAGACAGCGTGAAAAAAATCAACGTGCAGCCAGCTCTCGGTGCTTTCCGCTATCGTCCTTCTTCGCTATTTGCAGCGTTGCGAATCACGACGTCCACTAATCTCGCGCGCACTAACGGAAAAACAGAAACGTCAGGGGATTTTTGCAGGCTCGTTGCCGCCCGCTAATCGAATCCAACCGAAGGACGAGAGGCAGGCGTTAACAGCGAGATCAAAGCTCTTCCATATATCCTTCGGCGCGTCGCTGGCAAAGCGCGACGATACGCCGCGCCGACGAGAGGGCTGATGGAAAAAAAAGGTATTACGCCGACGAGAGGGTGAAGGCGTGAACGAGGCGAGCCGCAACGCGGCACCGATCCCACGCAGCTGCGTGCGGTAATGCGAGCCAGTAATTACGTTATTCGCAGCTGATTGCCGCTACGCCCGGTAGCCGCGCGTTCGCGTTTAACGCGATTATCAAGGAATCGATCATTTATTCCCAGCCGCCGTCCTGGTATTTCCAACTTTCTGGCTGTGTGCGCCGTTACTTTCCACCCCCTGCTTCGCCACCCTCGTCTTCGACAGCCGCCGAAAAGTTTCCTTTGATTGGACGACGGGCGCAATTAAAGCGGCACAACAGAAGTTGGTCCACCGGACGAAAGAAGCACGAGGATCGACGCTGTGTTCTCCTTGCTAATGAGCCGGAGACAGTAGACACGGGCCAACTTCCTACCCAATGAAAGGGACCGCCTTCCTTCGTCGTTTCCCCGTGTTTGTCCACCGGTTCACGCAACTCGATGAGGTTAATCATTTACGATGATCCTGAAACTTTTTCTGTTTTATCAACCAGTTATTACAGTCCGAACAGTCAGTGTGGCGACTTGATCTCTGTGCGTTCTGTCTGCTTCCTTCATCACACCATTCCATATTATCCAATTTGAAAATTCGTATTCCTTACTTTTGTGATTATATGAGAAAAACTAATTCTTCCTTATCGACGAGTTTTTATTTGGAAAAAAAGGCACGAACCAATTTCTATCGCTGAACAATTCAAAGTCAAGAGATGACACATTTATGAATTTTATGAATGACCCGTTAATTTTAGTAACTTCAGTAGAAGAATCACGCGAAATGTGATAGATTGATTCCAAGTTCAATGTAGCCTGTTTCGTTGCATTCCCTAGCAACAGCTTCGTATCCTCGAACAGGTCCGGCAACATCGTGAAAGGGAAAAAGGGGTGCATCGCGAGATAAGGTCTCTCGAAACCCCCGGCGCTCGATTCGACAAAGGAAAAGCCCGTGGGAGCTCGGCACCCGAGTACTTTCTCAGGTAACATTCTCCATAGGCGTCCATCGAACGTTCCTCTCTCGCCATTCCTCCTTTTTGTCCTCTTGGTTCGAGGGCCGTTTGAAAAATCGAAACGTCGTAGAGAGTTCCCGGGGGAGAACGGAAAGAGTGGGATGGGATCGCGTTTGCTCTCCTTTTCCGCGGGACTTTATCAGGACACACTCGGGTTGAAGCGAAACCTCGGTTTTTGCGTTGGACGGGGAAGTACCTTGAATGGGGTTCCAACGTTTTCGTGCTGGCGGAACCATCTCATTTGCATAATGCTGTTAGTACTGCTTGGGTGGCGATGCCCCCGCACCGCGAGGCGAGCGGTGGCCGCCAGACCGGGGGAATTGCACTTCGGGAGAAAGCGAAACGACGCGACGCTGAAACCAGACCAGGCCTATAGTAGTGGCGCGTTTCGAGACTGGAAGCGTGTCACTCGAAAGTGAATTCGCTTTCTTGCCTTGAGCCACGCTCGTTGCCTGTTTCGTTTTGTTTGGGGAGAATACTACGCGACCAGACGTGTTCTTCATCCCTTTTCCCACTGTCTAACTGTGCGATCCGTTCGATGTTCGTCAGCGATTATCAATCGAACGTGAAACTTTTACTTGTGCTTTTATAGATAAATTAAATAGATAAATTGATTAAATTTTATAGATCAATTTTATAGATAAATTAATAGATTATTAAAATGAATTAAAGTAAACTATAGTGGTAATTTGAAATAGAAGAATTTATTTATTCTTAGTATCCTCCTCTCGCGATTTGTCTCGAAAATATATGACACTGATGAAAGTCATCACATGGATGAAGGTCTTTTATCGTACCGTTGATCCCATGCTAAAAAGGGTGAACTGGCTACAAGCATGCTGAACGGGGGGATTTTGAATGACGGGCACGTTCCTGCAATATGCATAACCGGGACTCGAACACGGGAAACCTCTTTGTGAGGCGCGACCGGTCCACTAAATCATTCATTGCCTTGGACCGTCTCGGATGACTAATTAACGCCGCTGCAGATCGCTTTGTCGAGACGTTCCTGCTTACCTAATCAATATAATTCCTGTCTGTATTTATCCGATTGATAATTTTCCGAGCGTGATGGACAATCTCAATCAGCTTAATCAATTACCACGAAAGTAGCCAATGGAATTCAGTCAAATTTCCAATTCGTTCTGATCGATCCTCCCATCGGAGCTTAACACCGTATTTTCAGATGACAATCAGCTCGCAATATTATCTCTAACGACATCGCTGCTGAGACAGAGGGTTTTCCTTAAAATTCCTCCCAATAAGAGCAGAGACTCTTCTTAGAGTATCCTTAAGACAATTCACTTCACTTCACCGTTCGATTCGACGCTATAAAAATCAATTTTCTTCTGCTGCAATGAAGCTAAATAGTCTCCTGAAGTCGTCTAACCCTCGGGTAGACGTTCCTCTTTCTTCCTTCATGGATATGTTGCAGCAGTTCCCTGGCGTTCGTTTCCTCCGTGTAACGTCGTTATTCGAAGATTGACGCGTGCCCACGCGAACGAGCCTTTTCAGACCGATTGAACGATTTGAATTAACGGTCGATAGACGAAGGGACAGACGGTCGAGGGGCAGGTTTTTATCGGAACCGATACGGGAGTGGTCGATGTCCCCGGTTAAGGAGAGGCTATAAACCAGGAGTTGCGAACAAATCAATGTGAGTGCTTTCGAGGCTAAGGACGTAACTCGGGGACGATCGAGGAAAGGAGAACCGGAGAAATGGAGAGGGTCGCTCATTTACTTTGACGGCCTACACGGCCGCATGTGAACCCCCGCCACGAGAAACTATCAATTCGAGACTATGGAGGACCATTTCTCTCTCTCTCTCTCTCTTGGCTTCAGTTAACCTGAAGAAAGCTACCCTTGAAAGCTGCCTTGAATTCCGCGTTCCGATCCATGTGTCGGTTTTATCACTTTCATCGAAATGCGAGCGAAACTGAAAAGAGAATCGTCGACATCTTTCTTTGCTCCATTCGTCTCGAAAAAGGGAGATCAATATAGATCTAGCGGAAGGTCGCTCTTCGAATTCTTCTCTGTTGGAAAAATCGATAGTTAATTAGAAACTGGTAACGACCAACCGTTTCGCAACCATTCATTCCTTTCTACCCCGTTCTGGGGATTAAAGTTTCTGAAACTCGTGGAGAACCAGAGAAGCAGGTCCGGGTTTTACGATGAGAAAGATTTCGCGAGAAAGCGAGCGAGGTCTGCGGTTGACAGATCTCCCTTGGACAACGGAAGTCCAGGAATTGAAAACGGACGCGCACCTAAGAGGAAACACGCCTCCTACCATTGGAAACTGAAATCGCTCTGCGAGGACTTTCAAGTTTTATAGACGGTCCGGGAACGCGTCTGGACGAATGGTACTCCAATCGACCTTAATCGCGTGGACCGTCGTACAGCTGGTTCTTAATCATTTGGAAAACGTGCGAACCAGAATTTTTTTTTTTTTTTTAAGAAATAAGGAAACATTAGCGAGGCTTTTAACGAGTCCATGGTCACGCGTAGTCGCTTAACGAGGAAGCATTGTCGAAGTTGGTAGAAGGAGGGAAAGATTGTTTCTAGAAGCAAGAAACTCGCATTACATGGAGGACAATAAAATCATCGTGGGCCAGCGGCCGTCTGGAGTTTAAAATTAGTGGCGAACGCGAGACGGAACTTTCTCGCCGCATAAAAATCCATTGTTCTTTTCAAGTTTCTTAATTGTCTCGCTAACCTTACGACACCGTGGCGAGTTCGTATGTCTCGTTGTAACGGCGCGATGGTTTCGTCGAGGTTGTAGATTTTAAGCTGTCATTCGGTACTAACAAACATCGGATGATCAACAATAAACATAAAGAATAATTGTTATTTGTCGTATTCAAGTCTTGTATATATTCATTTTTAGAAAAATAGATGTTGATCGGTATGTCTCTTTAATTCAGAACGCGAATACATCGATGTTGATTTGATGCAGTTCACGTGCCACGCTGTTAAGTGAATAAAATCCTTCAGAACGAAAGCATCTGCCTTTTACGCTGTTACCCACGACAGCGATACAAGTACCGAGAAAATATTCCAAGTGTATCGTGGCCGTGACATAGAGCAGCTATTGACAGGTGAAGTGCCTCGCTAGCAGAGGGTGCATTAAAATGAGGATCAGAGAACAGTAACGCCTGGCGCTTGAATTCCTTCTCAACTCCTTGCCGAGCTACTAAAAGTTATCGTCCTGACTCAAGAAAAAAATAGACCATCATCGATTCCATGGTACATGGGCGCGCGAGGATGAATCGGTAGCCTCGTTTACCATAAATTTTAACAAAGGATGGATGAAGGACGGGTTACTGGCCCCGGGCCAGCGAAGAATTGTCGCGCAGGTTCGAAGGAAAAAAAGGTGCAAGAATAATCGGGGGTGGAGGGTGGGCCAAGGGGCAAGGACGGTTTACGAGCAACCAGAGGGCACGGCAAGTCGGTTTATCGAGTCTCGACCAGTGGGGCTATTGAATGAACAGCCGTTTAACCCAGGCGGCGTATTGTCGGACCAGACATCACGGAAATTCGACTCTTTACCCTTCTGACTCGTCTCGTCCCTTTCGTCTAACCATTTCATTTTTTTTCTTCTTCTTTTTTCTTCAGCACGTAGAAATAGCTGGTAGACCACGTCAACACTCGCGTCGAAGAGGAATCTCATGCATCTTTGATGCAGCGCGGTCCTTCTGCACAGGCGTGACTACTGCTGCGACTTGAAGCGTACGTGGCTGAGACACGTTGCTCGAGTTTACACCGCGCTACCGTGTGCTTGCCTATAGGGATTCCGTTGATTCTGATATTTTATTCGGTTTTTTCTCTCGGCTGCCCGTTGTCCGTTTTCTCGACCTGGGTCTCCAAGGATTTCGGATAGATTTCTCTTGCGGCGGTTTCAGACGTGAACGTGAGAAGTTAACGTTAGACCGAGCACGTACGTTAGCGCGTAAACGCAAGCATATTTAATGGACAGGAGACCTGGAACGTGCGTTCGCTCGATTTCGAAGCGGTCGTAAAGAAAGTGGAATGTCCCCGGGAGGAATTCGCATCGATTTTCCGGCAACCGCTTTCGCTAGCGCGTTAACGCGCGGTCGCTGCAACTGTTCGTCTCTCCGCAGATCTTATCGAAGGTTCCGGGTAATCGTCGGTAATTAGATGGTGCAAATTATTCGGTGCGCTCCGGTCTGGGTGGAATTTATGGGAGCGTCGATCGTGGTTCTCGTGCGATACCATGCGATGAACTCTCATCGTGATCCGATAGATTTACCGTCATTTTGTCCTTCACAACTATGTTTTTCGCTCGGAAGCTATCAAGATTGAATAAATAAACACTTGCCAAAAACATACAAAACTTCATTTGCATTTTAAAACCAATATTGATCGCAAAGTTACACAGAAAGAAAGTGAATCCAAGCTAAGGAAACACGTCCAGTCGACGGAATTTATTTGCAACCTCGACCAAAAACCACCTTCCTTTCCCGTCACCATTTGTTTTCCATGCACCCTCCCATTCTATAGTCTACGCTGCGAGCCGAAATTATCATTTAGCCCGCGAGGCTACAGCGTATCCTCGTTTAGTCGGCCAGGAGACAATTTACGACACTTTCCGCGGGCCCGGCGTGCTTAATCCGCGCCTTCAGCCTCGAGCGTTTCCCCGCGACACAGTCGCCGTTCCACCACCTCTGTCTAACGTTGCTTGCTTTGTACGCATGTGTACGTACCTAATATACGAATCGCGTTTAATCCCGAGAGCCGGCTTCTGCACGCGACAACGCGAAACCAAGGGAATCCGTGGCTCGACGAACTTCAAAGACGCGGCAGGACCGTGCAAGGTCGATTCTCGAGCCACTAGTCGAGTCCTTAAAGCGCCTTTCGTGTGAGCAATCGCGCCGTCGCGAACCTGTAAAAAACGGATTGTAGCGTAAATTAGGCTGCTTTTGTCGTAAACTGGCGTATTTGCCAGAGGAAGGCGAACAACGGATGGCACGTGACGCTGGACCCTTTTTGGCTTCTCCGTTACCAGCCAGACGCGGATTAACTCTGATAACAGAAATAGCGCAAACAAGAGTTGTCTTTATTGTTACATATCCTAATCCATTTCTTCTTCCTTTCTGCCTACCTTTCTTTCAAGCGCGAATTTTTCTTCTTTTTTTTTTAAATCGTATTTAGATCGGAAATCCGAACTTTCGCTGTAACTTTGCGCAACATGTTAACGCAGTTTGTGACGAATACACGAGTATTAACATCTTGTTCTTCCACATTCTTCTATCTGCGTTGTTCATCAGGCGCGTAACATCTATTTAGCCTCTTAATATCCACGTGAAACCACCGACGACTCTATTAACGCCAAAAACGAAGCCGTACACGCGGATCGATAATTGAAACGCGTCACAAATCAACGTCTACACGCGTGTACGTACACGTGCCATAGGCGCCATGTCGAAGCCATAACGCAATTTGTCTGCGCTTGGGGGCAACCGGCTTAAAACGTTTTTTTCCTAGAAAGTCACCACTGCTCGGAGAGAATGAGACTCGACTTTATTAAGTGGAGAGTCGAAAAAAGGGGCGAAGGACAGAAGGCCGGTTGTTCGCTTTGCCGAAATTTTCAGCAATTTTTCATCCCCTTTCGCGGCGGTCCTCGTGAAGGGTGGACGACGAGTCTCGGTCGTTCTCTTCTTCACGGCTTACTCCCTCATCGGTGCCAGTTTAGTCGAGTAATAAATGACACACGGACGCACCTACTTTTCAATCGGGCCTTCTAAGAGTCAATAAGTGTCGACGGATGATATACAGTCCCGTGCGTGGCGTAATAAGAACGCAAGACGTTCACGGAGCAGGGTGGACCCGAAGAAAATTTTACGAGCGATTGAAGAAATTTTCTCGCCGTTTGTGATATAACAGGATGCGAAAGCTTTACACGTAAAACTGAGTAGGAAACGAATGAAAAACGCGGAATAAAATTCCTCTTTATGTTATTACAAATTCCAGGGGGAAACATAGGTACAAAATGAGAAGCATCCACGTAACGTTCGAACGCGTGAAATTCGTTCATCGCCGAGTCCAGGCAACGGCTGAATCGTAAATAATCCTTTCGCGGTGATTTTGCGGCTAGCACGGATACGCCGATGCACGTATACCACCGGCCACGTAACAATACTGCATAATAAGCAACATTGAAATTAGGCAGGCCAAGAGAGTTTTAATATAAATTCATACGAGCGAGCTTCATGAATTATTCACCGGCGTAATTTGGAAAAACAAATGCCGAATAAGCAACCCGTGCGTACCATCTACGCGCGTCACAAAGGGGCGAGATTGTTTTAAACGCTCGTGAAAAAAGTCATAAAGCTTGACGTTTCAAAACAACCCACGCTACTCGCACCATTTTTAGTCCTATTTTTTGTCAGATATTAATCCACGGTGGTTATATGAATATTTAAGTGGAATTACAAAAAAATCTTCACGGCTTATTTCAACATTAAAGGACGGTGAAAACCGTGGTAATGGACAAGTTCATCCGAGAGCAAGATCCGATTCGAGAGAAATGAGCGGATATGTCTCAATCATGCATCAAAAGATGACGTTTGAAATCGGCGGTACAATTCATCGGCTGCGCAGCTCGAAGAAAAGAACGCGACAGATCCGTGTCCGTCTGAGGCGGAGTAAATTGCATCCCGAGTTACCCACGTATATATGCGACCGGTCTTTTCGTCGGCAAACATGAAAGTGCACTCTCGTGAGTTGGCAACTCGCGAAATACCATTAGGAGCGTCGCTTGCTCCGTTTATTAAGAGTTATGATCGTACGAGACACTTATTAGTATTAGGTCGACCACGCTGCGCCGCGAAGTGAGAAGGTCGGTCGCATTGATGTCTAACGACGCGTCTGCCACCGCTTACAACGGACCTAGACACCAGACGTGTTTAGCCACCACGGCCAAAGGTAGCATCATCCTGAAATCAAAGTTTAAATTCGAATTTGAATTTCTAAATTATGAAATTGTTGCACACAGTTCTTAAACACAGTTCATAAATTCGGAACGAGTTCGATCGGGGCAATTTATTCAATCGATGAAAACGTGTTCGTCTTTAAACTCCTCGGTTCCCACTTCGTATCACGAGCACGCTTTCTTCGATATTCGCTCCCTTTCGAATGTTCTCGCGCAGGGGAGGATCGAACACGCACCCTCGATGAACCGGGTTCCCGATGGCCCGGTAATACCGGCATCCGGACCACTTTTCGCAGTTTAACGAGGCGGCCTGATTCGAACTTGATCTACGTTTAGATATTTTTCTCATCAGCGCTCGGCCCGGTAAACGGCTCGCAGCCATCGGCAGGATACGAGCGGACGCTAGACGTCGAGGGGTGGTATGCTGACTGCATGGGGTGGACTTGACAGAGAAAGAAAGAGAGGGTAGCGCGGGGGAGACATATTTTTCTTGAAATTTGTCGCGGCTATCTGCCCAAAGGGATCTACCCTCGCATATAATTCCCAGCCGGAGAAGCTGCAAATCTCCAGTTCTCTATCTCTCCAACAACCCCCTTTGCTCGACCGCCCCCGCCACGCCCAACCCCGCGGCTGATATAAACGTTTAAGATTTCTACGTTTACGCGTCCTTTTCCTCATCCGTGTCACGAGCTCGACTCGGTAATAAACGCGAACTAAACACGCCGTTCCTTCGCGAGTCTCGCGATCCGACGCCTCCTCGGAGTGAGGTAACGAGTTCAGGGTTCAACCGTTTCTGTATTTTACGCGGAGTTAATTTGCTCGAAGTTGAACGTTCGAAGTTTGTTGATCTGCCCGAGGGGAACATTATGCGAGTTTACTTGCACCGGAGATTTGACAGAAAACGCGCTATGTTGCTCGTACGTTTGTGGCTTGTATAATAGTACTTGCATGTGTAGGAAGAATCATGGGATCTTAGGGGCGAATAAGAACGTAGCTTTTGTTCGTTTAACGAGTATTTTATTCGTTCCTTTCTTTATCGACCATTGCATGTATAACGTAAACTTCACCTTACGGAGGAATTTTTGGGACTTTCTAATTTCCTAATGTTTTACGGAAATGAACTAATTCCTCCATAGATAAAGCACATTTTCCCTGCGGCGAAATTTCGTAAGTTCGGCGCAGCGATGATATCCGTTATCGTTAATCCGACGCGTTGGTATCTTCGCCAGGGGCGACTGAGTTATGCAACGGAAGAAGGGAGCGCCATATTTCACGTAATCCTCGTCGCGTGGTTTGGAGGGTCTCGTTAAGGTACAGCCTTGCATTCGTGACAATCGCGGCACGCGCTCTCATCGCGCGCCATGGCCATTTCTCTAAAATATATAGACGTAACCAGAAAGATTTGAGGAGAACGAATGGAAGGGCGGTGGAATGTTCTTCGCGAGATGTCTGAGGATAGTCCACCAGAAGGAAACGGCGGATAAAGTCACGCACGCTATTTAGGAGCGGATTTTGTACGGGAAGTGGTATTTCGACGATCGTCACGCGCCTAATTCCACGTGTAGTCGTTGCCCTATCTTTTCTCGCGCTCCTAACTTGAGGGCTTGCTGTGTCATAGTTAATGCGTATAAATTAGTAAGCCGATGTTTGGTGCGAGATAGTATGAGGATTAGTCGAAGTTAATTCGTAGGATTTTGCTCCACTGGATGTTATAGAAATTCCAAGTAATGGTTTACTCTTCGATTCGCTTTTTAACACGTTGGTCGCCCAGCGTGATTCGGCTAAATTTCCTGCGGGACCCAAATCCGGCCGATACGCAGAACGTAAATAGAGCGACAAGCGGGGATTCATTGTTTATCGCCTTCGATTCGTTGTAAAGAAAAGATTATTTAGTTCTGAAATGGAGATAGCGATAAGCTTATCAGCTAGAGTATTCCAAGGGATTTCATGGCAGATATCTCAGATCTTTCATTTAGTCGAGAAGCATACTTGTGAGACGTATATCGGTGATTTTTTCATCCTCAAAATGTTCAGTAAACAGCGTGAAAATATATTTGAAAGTGAGGAGAGTAATAACGACGAAGTCTACAATTATCCAAATGTGTTTGGTTTGTTTTAATAAATACCATGCGATATAGCATAATGTAATATTTTATCCAGAATATAAATTAATAAAAAGTATGGTATAGTGTGTTTTTAATATTTCTATGTTATATATCCTATATATAATATCCTATATTTAATTAACTCGAACAAGAAGAACGTCACCCATACTTGGATGACGCCCCTCCACGGAAGTATACCCGTCACATAGATATGGGTAACGTGGCGACCCAACGTGTTAAAAATAAACCCGTGCTATACTGCAACTACTTAACGTACGACATAAGTCAGAAGGGTGTCATGAAAATGTCAACGCATCTACTGTATGCACCCAACCCCAATCTGGGTCAGTGGAGTCAAGGTCGTCTTCTTTAATTCGCCGATTTCCTATGCAAGTTACCCCTCGTTGGCACGCTGGTGACGGGGCTATGGAAAGACGCGTAGCCGGAAAGACAGTCGACTGTGAAACTCGTTCCCCGGCAAAGAAGCCATCCCCGGACAAGCTCCGATCCCCATGAAAGCGTACATATTTAACGTGACCCCTCGTGAATAATCGATGCGCGAAGGCGCTAGCCATTTGTACTTCTCCGGTTGCTAACTGCGCCTGCTTTAAAGATTCACGGGAAACGTCAAGCCGTCTCTTTTTCCGCTGCCCTGCAACTACAGTTGTCTTCCTTAGCCGGTAGAAAGTTGAAAACAAGGGAAGTCTCGTGCAGTTTCTATTGTTTTATCCTGCTACGTGTCTGTATTTTCGTGTTCCTTCTACCTTTTTCGATGAGAAATTGCCTCAACTCTGTCATAAAAATTGAAACTGAATTTTCAAACGATATACGTATCAGTGACTCGCACGATTTCTTGTCAGATTTTTCCCGATAGAATCCTTTAAGGAAAACGGATTAATCTGTGATTCAATTGCCAGATTCGATCATAAACCCGTTCTTTTTTTCACAGAAATATCTAAAATGTAAATGATTAGTCGCGTAGAAGTCGAGTTCAAGCGAAATCATCTGTTCAGAGTGAAATAAATCGTAACTATGTCGGAGAAGGGTCGCGTTCGTTCCCGTGGAATTTCAGTGGAAGAAAAGACGAGCGATTGAATCGTCGCGGGCCCTGCCTCTTCCACAACCTCCTTTCTTCTCTTTAGAGTCTGCTTGCACAGCCTTCTCGTAGATCGACGCGGATACGGCTCATGAATAAAATCGTAATTTTTCAGATTACCTTCGCAACAGATTCTCGACTTTGAGGGAGAGCGGAGATCGTGCGATAACGGGCCTCTCGAAAATCACGCAGCAGTTCCCAATGTATCGAGTTTTCATTTTTCACCGATTTCACCGGCTATTGCTACCGGTCGAGAAGCAAGCGTCTTTCTCGAAGCTTGTAACACGGCCTTGCCCGAGTATCGAGCGAATGTAACAACCTGTCTCGAGCTCGTCACGCGAGTAAACAGCTTCGGCTAATGAAAGCAAAACAGGGAGCTCGCGCGTTCTCTGCTCCGCTTAGAAGCGCGCAGTACGACGTTGACTTGGGATTTCTCCGCGTACTGCACTCCTTGAGAAATTAATAACGCCGTGAAATTAATGGAAGCTTCGCTCGTGAAAAAATACCGAAAATTGTCAAACGCAAGTTCTCGAAAGTAAAAAAGGGAACGAAGGCTGCGGCGAGAACGAAACGTTGTTTGTCGCGGTTATGGAGGAATTCCAGGAAATGCTCGAAAACTTCGCGATTCTTGATACGGCATAGTGTACACGCGAAGGAACAAATAGTCAATCTCCATTTGCTCGTTCCACCTGCTTTCCTCGAAAGACAAATTTCCACGAACATTTACCCGCGCATGATCAATTTGTGAAATGCACCAGACACCGCGATACTTTAACGTCTTTCCTCAGCCTATACTCGCGAATTCCCACTGTGCGAGGTATCGAGGCTAAAGAAAAGATACCCGTCGCGACGCGGATGCAACTCGAGCATAAAAATCTATCAACCTCTCTTACGAGTATATTTCGATATAAAGAAAGTTCCGCTGGGTTCTCTTTCCACGCCTTACCCCGTCGAAAGCGGTTTAAACACGTCGACGTTACTTGTAAGTACGACAGACCGAAAATTACCATTTTAACGTATATCGGATGATTCGTTCGCGAGATAAACTCGCGCGATTTTCTACTTCTGCTCGTAAACACACGCGTACATTGATATTAATGTTGCTCTTTCCCTCCTCTGGTTGGCGGATTAATATTAATCGTCGCAGGCCGTACGTGGCTGTGTTTCACGGGTCGGACGTACCCCGGGAGATCTGTTCCTCCCAAAAACATTCATCCTAGGACGCCCCTTCGAGAGAAGAGCATCTCTGTGCGCGAATGTTCAACGTCCTTGAAAAGTTGACTCGACGTTTTCCACGCGAGGGAGAAAGGATTGGTAAAGGGCCGTCGTTTCAGCCTACGGAACATGGTTTTAAGAAGTCCCTGGTGAAACGGCGATGCACACGCACGCCACCACTGCTCTCTGTAGTTTACGACCCGAGAAACTAACTACTCGGTAGCATCGCGTATAAATTTTACAGAAACACTCTCGTAAATATCGTTCGGGAACACGTTGATGTTGTTTCGATGGCGTCGATAACGGACCTTTTCCGGCGAATGAAAAGTCGACGTCCGCGTCCGTTCGATCGAAACCTGCCGTTAATGACACGTCATTCGAGCTGAAATATACATCGTTGGAATAATTGTAGCGCGAAACGTTCGCGTTGTCGCTATTCGAGGAACGCGAAGCCAAGATGAATAGGAGGCGACGCGGTTTTCCGGGTGTTGGAAACGAACGATTCGGAATTTAATGCCGCGACGAGCCATTACGACGAACCATTCGCGAATCTGCGAATGCATGCGACTCGCGATTGCAACCGCTCGACCTTAATTCGTTACTTCGCGAGCACGGCTTTCGTAGCACGTCATTTTCTGACCAATTATCGCGAGGCTTTCGCGGTTTTATTAATTAACGACATCGCTCGCTGCAACGTAGCATGTGAGTGGCCATTCATAGGGAAGCTCGCTACGGGCGAGACTGTCTGTAAAACCGAGCAGTTTGCGGAGGGGAAAAATAAGGAACCAGAAGAAAAGCGAAGAAAAAGAGAAAAAGGAAAATACCCTGGTCGGGGATGGAAAAAACCTAGCGCCAACGGAGAAAAATTCGTTCGTGTTCCACTTGCTCGACGATTTTCACGTTTATCCCGAGCACGGTCCAATTGTACGTTTAACCGAGTTATACAGCGATAAGAGATATTTCGGTGGCTGAATTATCCGTGCGATTATTCCTTCGCGTCTGTCTACCTGGTTGACTGCTGCTCGATTCGTTGCAGCTCTAGGAAGAAATAACGCGGGCGAATTAACTCGTTCGAAACGTTCTCGGTTACACCATGGAACGGATTAACTGGCCGTGGTGCGGTTTGAAAGCCACGTGTAACGCATTAAGCGAGTGAAACGTGAACGTAATTGCATCGTAATTAAACCATTAGCGGGGCTGGGTAAAAAGAATAGAAAATGCAGGACGAAATCAAAATGCGTGGCAGGTTGCGTAGCAGAGGCGCAGAATGATTTCGGGTAAATAAAACTGTTGCGCTCGCAACCGGCATACGAATACGTCGGGTACATTTTTACTCGCTGGTGAACAAACGAATCAATTTTTTTCGACATGCGGCCGATGCCGCCACGCTTTGCATAATCCAGCTGAAGCAGTTGGAAATCTAAATGGCCACCGGCGACACGATTGGTCCTCGATCTCCGAGCTCGGATCCACGAGGGATCAACCCTTTTTTATAAAATTATAAAACGATATTTCGCCAGACATATCGAGCTTTCACAGCCCGACGAACCTGCGCTCGATCGTTTCGGATTTATAAAAATACTTTCTTTTTTCCTCTAGTTCGTTAATCACCGTTTTCCACCGGAATTATGCATCAACGTATTTCGAGTGCACGTTTTTTAACTGAGTGGAAGCTCGGTTGAACTCTTTACGAGGGATACATATATCGTTCGGAGTTAACTATTTCGGAGAACGCTTTCGATTTTCGTCGGTGGGTCGAGTATGACCGTTGGAACGGATCGATCGTCCGTTTCGTTTTTACCGTCGACCAATTAAATTTGAAGACTCGTGATCGATAGACGAAATATAACACCAAGTAATAAGGAAATAAAGATATGTATTACCAGGATAGCAATATTTTGAGAGAAAATTTTATACAATATTGCGTTTGAAATTTTGAACAGAATAATTGCCAAATACTCTCTAAGACAACGTGTAAGATGATATGCTAGGCGAGGATGAAAACCAAAGGCGGAGGTGTGGCTGTTTAGATCGGCAAACAAGGTAAACCACGCCATTATCGAAGATCGTCACAATACCTGAAGACACTCCCCCGGGATCTCATATTCTTGAAGACGCTTCAAGACAAAAATGTCACGAATTTATGAATTATAAATTAGCACAGTATAAGAATACACAGTAATGATGTGACTTTAACGATCCAGCATTTTTCTTTTTTTTTTTTTTTTTTCTTATCAGAATTGAGCCGTCATGGAAAAGTAGCGAGAATAATAAAAGCGAGAGATAACATAATTAACGCAAGGAATTGTAAGGCAGGTTAATTCTGGACAGTAGGGAAAAGCTTTTCGAACCTTTCTCTGGGAAAATCTCGTAAATATTTTTTCCAATCTTTGTATTTGATTGTATGGGCATGTCGCGTTTCCCATTCACACGATCGAGTGATTGTTTACGCGCGAGAACGCATTTCGCTAGAGAAACGGCGACGCAAACGCGGATCCCTCGTACCTGTTGAAGACTCCAGGTGCACTGGCGTGTAAAGAACGTAGCTGGCGCCGTACAATTCGCTCATCCCTAGGCACCGGCTCGATAATTCAATACACAGGGAAAACCAACGGGGTCCGCTTCGTCTCCTTTCCTTTGGTATGTTGCGCGTGAACGCTTGTTTATGCGGATCCAGCGACGGAACACGGGAAATTGAATAAAGTCGAAGAGAACGGTCTACCGTTCGGATACATCGAGCGGAATGATATATTTGACAAGTTCGCCTATTGCTACGTGAATATTACATGCGCGATAGCGAGCGCCGTCTGACCATACACGCGCCGCTTTCACTTCGATCCGACTATCGTTTCTTCCTCTTCTTTCCTTTGCTTCTACTTCGTAGGCGGCTCCTTTTTCTCGTACACGCGTCTGGTACATCTCTCTTAATCGTTCCTCTTCTTCTCACTTTCACCTTCTCGTTTTATGCGTTCGCCTGTATTTGCATCTCTGGCAATATGCATCATACGAGACATCAGATACGACTGGAAACGCTAAACTACCGTTTCTCTGTAATGTGGCACGAATACAAACAGCTCGGGGGAACAACGAGCGAAACCAGAGAGAGAAGAATGTCTTTGGAGTAGCGAATCGAGCGTGTAATAGGAGACATAATTGAGCCGGCGCGGGCTCCGAGTGTTTGCGTCTGACCACTCACGGGAATGCATCACTTGCCTCGTCGATCCTCGATCCAGGTCGAAGTGTTCATTTGAGAAGCGCCAAACGATTCGACGTTTCGCGTGAACTCTCGATGTCGGCTACATATGTTCCGTGACGCTTGTCGTAACGTTGTAAATGAAATTTTCTTTGAAGAATCTATTATACAGTGCTAATTGATTCGATGCTTCATTTAGAAATAGAAATATCTATGTTAATTAGATACTTCAACCTGGTCTTTTTTCTATTGGAATAAAGGACACAAAATTCGTATGTTCAAAACGGGCTAATATTTTTCAAAGAATAAAAGGAAAAATAATATCGTGAAAAATGTTATCGAGAGTGGCAGCGAAGAGTTATTGGCGATTCAATTGAGTGAGTACGTGTATTAATTTGAAGAATCGGGACTCATCGACCCGCAATAGTGTCTTCTTTTTCCTCTTTTCTTAGAAAGTACGCGTGCGCCGTGCATCACGGTGTTCGTTTATGAATATGTAGAGGGTGCTCCACCGGTGGTGGTGGTGGTGGTCAGACACCGGAAAACTCTAGATAGCCGGCGCATGAATATGCTAAGCGCATCGCGGGTTCGAGGGCTAAAGTAATTCTTTTTCTCGCTGCATCGACCCCGAGCGGAGGCCATCCGTCCATGCTGCCAGAGAATGATTTCGCGCCAGCGGACGCTTTTTTTCTCGCAATATATCTCGTCCACTCTTTATCTACTTTCCTTTCACCTGTGACACAGTGGCCGTCAGAAGCACCATCGAATTTCATTTTCCCTATCGGAGAATATCTTTTTCGTTTTCCATGTCCGTACGTGAAATACATGGCCGCGAATGTCGAGAAAATCAATTGCCCACTGGCAGAAACGAACCACGCGAATTTCCAATACGATCGTACTATCTTTTCCATCTTCGCGTTGTGTTTACTCTACTTTAAGTATGCTAATTTATTAGATTTATAGGAACACGTATCGCGGCGCGAAGTTCAGGATCAAAGGGTCGTGTGCAAGGCTTGAGAATAAAAAAAGGTTGTATCGAGCGGGGCCAAATTCGCGTGACGCGTGGCCGTTAACGCAACCGTGTAATTATCGTTCTAACCAGCGTGCGCGGGCATATTTTTCGCGACGTTTCAGCGAGAGAAGTGAATAATCAAAGACCAGAACCGTCGACAAGGCCTATTTTCGCGATCGGCGCAGCGCTGCGACTCGGTCATTAGCGATGCAAGATTTAACGCGACGCGACTCGGCTCGCCCCGAGGTGAGTGATTTTTTACAAGGTCGCGATTCCCGTGTCGTTTCTCGGATGGAGAAAAAGAAAATGGAAAAAGGAGGAGGAGAGATAAAACAACCGCTGATAATAATATCTCGGTGGCGTGACGGTCAACCATAAAGACCGGCTCGTAATTGTTGTCGTCGCTGGTAATTGCACGTATTTCTGCAATACGGACCGCTTTCCTGGCTGACTTCCCCTTTCTCTCTTTTACGTTCTCGCTCTGTCCCCCCGCTAAGGCCAATCTGACGATCGATGTGCTAAAATCCGAGATAAAGCTCCAACTTTCCCTTCGCTCGTAATTTTCGGTTTTCATATCGAGGAACGGGCTTCGTGACGAGCTGCCGTAACGAAGGAAACTGCGCGATATTAACGTCCAGGTTTGCCGATAGTTTTCGGCGAAACGGGAACGTATTCCGGGAGAAAACGTTGTTTTGAAATTATTCTTCGCTTACTATTGTCCACCCCATCCCATATGGGATTAACGGTCCACTAAAATCCGTGTTTCACGGGTCTCGTAAAAGTTATTGTTGCGAATTCTCGACCAAAGAGGAACCGATCAGACGAGATCGCGTACCTCGAATGACTTGACGCTCAAGGTGGAGGAGGTTTAATAGATCGAGTGTTAGAGTAATCTAGCACTGTATTTGCACTTGTTGTATAAAAGTAACGTTTGATGTTATCAACACGACGGTGGCAGCATCTTGTTGGGAGTGAGATTTCACGATGTCTGATGATGAACTGTCCTTCTACGTTGCTGATTCTCCTTACCAGCCGTTGGGATTCGTCTGTCCATCGTGTCTTTCCGGCTGGGTTTTTCCCGGGGTTCTTTACCTGACCTCGGAGTCATTAGTTTTACAGCTCGGAGAGGACATGTAATTCGAAATTTCCTAAAGAAGGGAATGGGTCTGTCCGTGCCATAAATTGACGGCCACTCCAAATTCCGAACAGTTATAGCCGCTGATGCGTTTTCCTCGAGCGTTAGAAAGAGGATAGCAACGACGATTAATCCGAGTCGATAAGAAGGGAAAAACATGGTTGGGAGGAACTAGACGTAGGTCGTCAGGGATATCAACGATCTTTAATCCTCGTGCATGATTCGAGACTTAATCCTCGCTCGTAGACGGCAATCGTCGCGTCTTCGCCATCGAGATTTATTGCCCTGTGGCTTCAGGCAGACGCGAGCAATTTACATTCCCGGGTATACGGCGTACGTCTTGGCTCACGACTGTTTGAAGCTGTAGCCAAACGTCGGATCGTCTCCCCGACTACTCTGCTCAACTCGACTCGTCGAAATTACCAGGGATTACGACAGCTGGCCAGTTGCGTTTGGAACCGCGATGAAGAATTGCCCCGCGACGATCAATCACGCGTTCTCCGGTAATTTCTATCGTATCGGATTAACAACTTATCATTGGTGAGTAAAGGAATACACTCGATGGTTGTATCTATTGAGACGAGAAGATAGAACTTACAAAAGATTTCGGAAAAGCGACGAGCCTTGATCTTGACGACAATGTGCCTGCGTCTTTGCGACGTCGTCTTGCGACATTAAACCTTGGCTCGCGATTATGTTTATCGGGAGATGCGTTTCTCGTCTGACTGGTCGTTGACGACGATCACAAGCGACGAGGGAATAAAGATAGAAAAGAGTCAGGGTCAGGGCAACGCCGAGTCCCGTTTTGATTATTTTGCGAGGCACGACGAAAAATTTCACCGTGGAACGACCGAAGGAGTCTTAATGGACCTCCTGGTGCGCGCCATTATGCTCAAAGGATGAAAGGGTCCTTCAAAGGATCCTTGGCTCCACTTTCATTTGCATTCGGGATTGGAAGAGGCCAGCCTCTCTGCCGCTTGGTTCGTCGGGCTAGACGATTATCCCGGCCGCGGCCGACGGTTCCGGTCTCGTAATGAAAAATTGGGTCAGCGGGGTTAGGGATGAGAACCAGGAGTAAAAATGACAACGATAACGGAGGACATGAACGACTAGGATGGGGAGAGAGAGAGAGAGAGAGAGAGAGAGGGAGAGAAGAAAAGATTCAACGGGGGGTGACTTCTCGGTGGAACGAAGTGGCCCGAAATTAGTTTACCTTTGGAAAGCAATTTCTTCCTTTTTCTTAGCTCGTGGCGTGCCTCGCTTCGCTTCCTGTCGGACGTAAAGGCTATTTTTCCCGTTGCGGGGCCGTCGATTCCTCGGAAAGATTGCCGCGGAAACGAAAATAATAAAGGAACTACGCACGATCGAAGAGCAATATCTGCTAACGTTCCGAGTAATATCGGCCACGATTGTTCCCGGTTCGTCGTCTACCTTTTCGATCCCGTTTGTTTTCCGTGTACACCCCTGTGGCTTTAGAAAGGATCTCCTGTCTGTAAATCCTATTTACTTTCTCGACTTTTCGAGGTAGAAAAGTTGCGAACAGAGAATCGATGTTTCTTCGAATAAGTTGAGGCAGAAGTTTCGGTACTGTTATTTAGCTTGGTAATGGCTCGGAGAAGAGCGAACGTATCGATGCGATTCGATTGTCAATATCACGAAGGTCGCAGAAAGCTCACGAGGTTCGAGCCGGTAATATCTTATCGAATTTCGACGCAGATGCAACTTTATCGAATCATCGATCTTCTTCTCCTTTTCTGCTTGATGGAGCAACACGCTCTCTTATCACGTCCCGTTTCGATCTTCGCCATCGACATCTCGGTGAAAAATCGTTCGGTCACCACAGGCAACTTTCCTTTCCGCTCGTAAAATCTGTTTAGAGATTTCAGACCTTCAGGACATAATTCGTGACAATTTCTCGCCGGATTAATCCACATAAATCAGTCAGAGTTTCGAGTTTTTCCGATTCAACTGGCTGCTTGAAGTAACAGGGAGAGAATGATAGAAAGGGAATTGATGACACGCATAATTCATGACCCTAGTCAAGCTGCTTTGCTCGTATTTGGATTGGCATAATCCGGCGGCTTAACGTTCGAACCACTGGAGCAGGCATTTATCTCGCGCCCGAACTCGGGATTATCGCCGAATAACCTTTTTTCGCGCGCGTAACCAGCCGTAGGTGGCGGATTAATTACAACCAAACGCCTTCTTCGCTGTGATAACAACCTACAGAATCGGATCAATCCCTCTGCTCGATTTCTCTGCTTAAATTCCACGGCTCGACTTTTCATTCCGCCAACGTCCTCGAAATCTCCTCCTCTCGATGCCTCGGCAATTAAATCAAAGGGGAAATTCGTTCGAAACTTTCCTTGACTCGGTTTCAAAGAGTTTCCCTTCCCATTGGACGGAGCGTCACAGAGCAGCGCAGAAGGGTGGAACAGGTAGGGGCCGGTAAGCGAGTGCAGCTAAGTAAACCGCGCGTTTCAAGCTGTTCCTTTTCACGTCGCTAGACACCGCGATATTATAACATGTACACCCGCCATTATACAGCCATTACTACGCTACACCATTGTGTAGAAGCCGTGTCACGCTAAAGTAGCGTGTGGCACGCTTCTGCCGTACCTCCTATCGCTGCTTGACTGACAACCCTAACCGACCCGCTGGTCACCCCTTCGCAACCCCCTCAAACCTTCTGGCTACTGGCTGCGCCAGCGAGACAACCGCGGAGGTATTGCGTTACCAGGTTCGTTGGCGCGACATAATAATCCCCTGGTAAATCGTGAAATTCCACGACAACCGCGAGACGAAGCACGCACCGACCAATAAGGAAACTTGGAGCTGATGCTTCGTTAGCGCATGAACCACGAGAGATTTTTAATCGGCAGGTTATTTGAGTATTTCAGTAAGCAGCGAGGATGCCGAACAGGAAAGCGAAGAAAAGGTGGAAAAAGAACCGGACGAGGTGTAAACGAAGGGTTGCTGCAGCAAGAAAGGGGACGTTTTTGCTCGCCTGTAACTGTGATAGTCAATTTATCATGTATGCTTCTTTATTACACGTTGGAGTAGTAGCTAACCCTCGGGAATGAAAATCCGGCTGGTAGCATTCTGTGTCTCGGAATTACGTCGTTTCAGCGAGTCCTGCTGCTCGACTAGAAAGAGGAAGGTTCGCTGGGTCGGTGGATTGCGTCCTCGTCTCAGGAAAATCACATTTGTCGGCGACCGCGCCCCTGACGAAGGGCGTCGGCCCACCCCTGACCCATTTTGCGACGCAAATTTCATTCGAATAGCCCGAAGCTCTCCGCGTTACGAATTCCTCCGCTCTCCTCGACTTTCACTCACAGATGTTCGCCTCCAGGCCGAGTATTTAGATACGTCTATGCGTCTAGCTGGAACAGATAACCGGTCCCTTAAGGCAGGGATGGCTTCCAAGGTCTCTTACACGATCGTCTGAATTTCGAGTTGTCGAATCAAAGGTCTTTAACCGGCTAGTTCTCGTTATCAAACGCTTTATCTTTGCGTTCGAGAACGCGTAATAACGGGCTCGACGTTCGACCATAAGTCGAGCCGAGTTGGACGTGGCGAAGTTTCGCGACTGGTAAATCAGAAACTTGCAGCTCCCGACATCCCGCTACCTGGATATTTAGACTAATTATTATCAAACTATAACTGCGCGCCCGAGCGTAAGAAGTTGCCGCAACTATCTTCCTGTTCCTCGTCATTCCAGCGAATTTATGAGTGTTTACCTGGCTAAAGGACGTCGGCATCTCTTGGTTCCTGATTAAATGTATGCTTAAAAGCATAGCTAGACTCATCCAACATCTTCTATTTGATCGAGGTTAATTTAAATCGATCAAACAAGGAGAAAGGATAAAAATTCCAATAAGAAATCAGCGGCTAGGAACTATCTTTGCATTAGGTTGAAAAAATGAATTTACGTCACTGACCTATCGACCTGATTTTTGTTCGATATTTCGAAAGCACGCAGTTTCAAGAGCGCGCCGTGTCGTATAGTTTCTCGAATAATTAATCCGCACGGGCCGATGAAAAATCGAAACTACGATCGAAGTGGCATAAATGCACCGCTGCATTATCGCAGGTCTCGTGTGATGGAAAAAAGCTGGTGCCGGGAATTTGATTACAGGCAGGAAATCGTTAACACGTCGGAAATCGATTACGTCCGCGCTGGGTACGTTGACGTGGCTCCTCTTTAAACAATGCCACGCTCCAGAACGGCGTCCCGTTAATCATGTTTTTCACAATCCATCCCTGGACGAAGCTCCGGGATATGCTGCGAAATAATAATATCTGAATGTATTTTCGAACAACTCGCGTTGGATTCGACGCGAATAAATTTCAAAAGGAAAACAGACAGCCGGTATTCCGAGTATCTCGACATTGGATTTTATCTGTTGGATTAAAAAACCGAGGAGCAAGTAAAGTAAAATTCGCTCGTACAGTGGCAGTGTAGAAACTTTTCTGTGGATTAACTTCTTTCGTTGGTTCGGGGAAAGCAAGCATATCGAGGAAGTTCCTTATCAAGCGTGTCGGATAAAGTCGTTATACGAGACAGAGAGGCATTAATAGCCGAAATCGATCGACGAGCGGCTCGCCTCGGGCCACGTTCGTCGATGACGTTACTACCGTTTTAACGAAGGGGTTGCCCGCCATCAAGGAATCGCGTTTTCCCTGCAGACGATGATTATTTAGATTATCTTGCGCGATCGTCGTGTAATCTCCGTGTAGCAAGAAGAAAAGAGAGAGAGAGAGAGACAGAGAGAGATAGGCAGACAGAGAGAGACAGAGGGACAGAGAGAGAGAGAGAAAGAGAGAGAGAGAGAGAGAGAAGCTGCGTCTCGCAATCGCTTTGATGACATTCGCCTTCGAAGTTCGAATCCCCCTAGGGCTGCGTTTCGCCTCTCTTATAACGGGGCGATGCCGGCTCTTGTCGCGATTAAAAGCCAAAGCGCAGTTCGATTAATTCCGGTTATTTGCGTCGAGTCGATCGGCTGGAACGTTGGATGGTTTATTTGTCTCTCCCTTGCTGTTGCCTGTCTGTTTCATCCACGTGTACCTAAGAATTGTTTCGAGTCTTTCACGCGTCAACTACACAGGCGACCTCGAGCATTTTCGTGACTCGTTCTTTTCCGAATCAACCTACAATGCACGTTTCACGGAGAACTGGAGAATCTCTCATGGTCTGTCTGTTCGTCATCGAAGCTGTGTGTTCGATGATCCTTGACCAAAGAAGAATACGCTGTCGATGCGTTTCAAGAGTGCCGATCGCGACACTCGAGCGATTTCTTTTGACGTGACAAACGATCGAACGCTGTAAAATGATATCGCTAGACGCGAGAGACTCGCGAGACAGTAAAACGCGAATTTGCACCGAAGTTCAGAGGAAATGTCACACGATTGCGCGACAAGAGCAAGATCGTAAATTGGCGGATAATGCTCGCTGCTGCCATAAAACATTCCTATACTTTAACGTCCGTCCGGAAAACGACAGCGTAGTCGGTGTATGAGGCTGGCCGCGACTCATTCCCGTTTGGACGTTGAGAAATTAACGACGACCTTCCGGCTCGGGCCCGTTTCCGGTGGCAGCGACGCGGGCCTCGGTTAAAAGCGAGAAACTACATCGAATCAACGCCTCCGACCACCGAACGGAACCGGCCACCCTCCGACCTCGCCGATAGAGACAATCACGATGATATCTTCTTTATTGCACCCACGTGTACGTTGCAAAGAAACAGCGTGGAAACACCGAGAGTCGCGAACCGCGGCGTCAACTTTAATCAGCATACGATTTACGCGGGTAATCCGTGGCGACCGAGCAGAAAACTCGAACAAAGGGGCGAAGGTTGTTGCACCGGCCTTGGAAGGCAGCGGATGCGAGATAAAGGCGCAAGAGTTATAGCGATAGTGGCAGGGAGCCGTGAAATTTAGAGAATCGGTGAATAGAAACGGACAAGTTGGCAGCATGCCTAGGCACGGCCCAGCAGGGATCATTAGGGTAAGATTGAAGACTACAATGGAGTAAATTGTGAAGACGTACGAGGACGTCGGATGAAGACACTATTTATTAGTATTTATGCGAGTGTAGCGTCGCGTTGTCTTTGATTATCCAACAAAGAATCGTGGCTGCAATTTGAGACGTCGCGTTAGCAACGGAGAGCATTCCTCGTCGTCTGGTGCATTTACATTTACATTCCGACTTTTTATTCGGGAAATGTCATTCGAGTAATTTTCGTGGTGGTTACGGAGAGGTCAAAAGTTGTTTCTCGGAGTATCTAGACCGATGGTTCACGGGACCAATTAATTCGTGTAAATTTCACGTGTGTCCCGTGTAGAGAGGATGCGGCGAATCGGTGGCGGCTAACTTCGGTCCTTTTAAAGTTTTCCCGATCGTTGGAGCGAGTGCCGATTTAGCTGGAATTCTCTTCGTGTTTTATCGACGGATGCGAAAAAGGTCCGGCAAGAGAAATCTACCGTTCACGTGGGCCATTCTTGCGCACGACGGACAAACAGGGTGGAAAGAGAACAGAAATGTATCCACGTTGGCGGCTCGAGAACACGATTCCTGGAGTCGTTCGTGCGGAACAGATATCCAGTACCAAAATCAGCCTCGTTACGAGATATATGTGCACGTGGGTCAAAGGGAAGAAGGGAATGGAAGAGGGAGGCAAAGAGACAGGAAGACAAAGTGATTCGCGCGAGTAACATGCAAAACGGGAGATAAAAAGGAAAAAAAGAAAGAACCGAGAAGAATAGGAGGAGGAGGAGGTAATCGATATGCAGAGTTTTCTCAATAAGACTGGAAAGGAACTATTTTATTTCCGGTCGTTCGATCGCTAGCACTCGGTCTTCTCACGGTAAACTACTACGTACTGAGACGTCCGGCGTTCGTGGAAAAGGAAAAGGTATCCAGAGGAGTTGAGAAACGAAAGGCGAGCAGAGAAAGAGAGCGTGCCTATTTCCCATGTAGTTCGGTGTCCTCGACCGAGGCCGTTCCGTATGCAAAAGATAGAACGTGCGCCGCAATCGGAACGAAATCTCGAAACGCAATTTCCTGATCGGCCGACCAAACGGATGCAGCATCGCCTGTCCGCTGTATCACCGATGTAACATCGATCTTCGAGCTACGAACGCAGTTTTAATGAGCGCATCCATACATCCACTTCCCGCCGCTGTTGTTTCATTTTCAGTGTCTCGTCACGATACTCTCAATCAAAGATGGACGTTTCTTTCTCCCGCGGCACGCAGTGTATCATTTTCTGGACACTTCAGTCGCGTTACGTAATAATTATCCAACAACTATTCCGGCGTAGCACGAAACTCGAATAGAGTGCTTCAAAGTGAGATTAGTCTCTCGAGACAGCTATGTAATTTGCCACTCGTAAGTCTGAAATCGATACCGTCTCTAACCGACGTCGAATCAACGTCGATCATTTAAACCTTGGAATCAGATCGACGATATCGGAAGCGAGCCTACGAACGGTGGCACGAAGCGTTACGCGTCTGGTCTTATCAAAGTTCATCAACCCGGTGTTGTATTAGTTTCTCCCAGACTGGTAGCTTTAAACGCCGGGAGAAGCAGCATGGTGGTTCATTGAACCAGGTCGGTTAATGTGGGTCGTCGTAATTCTAGACCCGACATCTATTTTCCGGGCCGAAGCTGTCCATCAGATAATTCTGATGAGGCTATTGTTCGCCCGGAAGAAGATTTCATTCGTTACGTAACATTAACCTATTTCAACGGATCCGCTGGACGTTTTCCTACAGAGGGACGATCTATTTTTGTCCAACTACTCTTTGCTACGTTTACAACGGATCAACGATCCTATAAACGCTATTAATAGATTCGACAATTTGTCTTTTATCGCGAACATCGTTTTAAGTAACGGCTCGATTTTTTGCTTACAGGTGAAAGTTATGCTAAAAGTGTCACCCGGAGAAGGCGGTAGCTTTTTCAACGCGGACAAGAGGAAGAAACAGGTGACGCTGGTCGACCCAACGGCTGGACAATCCTCTTCGGCGGACGATCGAAGGCCGACCGTGGCAGCACCGAAAATGTTTGCCTTCGATGCGATATTTACCGAAGAGGACTCACAGGTACACTCGATGATTTCCATTCGGCCACCCCTTTCTTACATTCCCTTTGCGACTCCCCAATAATTCAGAAACAGCGATTTTTATCGTGCTCTTCCCCTCGATTGCCTCTCGAACTCCTTTAGAAAATGTAGAATTCCATGGCACGGGGTCTTTCCTCTATCGCGAGCGGGAAGAATCGTTTTTCCACGCGTGTTGGGGACTAGTACCGGACTCTTTCGAGCGACGCTGCGAAGATAAATATGGAAAGAGAGGAATTCTGGAGGAAATTAAGGACGAGAGCAAGCGCGCGAGACGCGGAGAAATCTGAACGTTGAAACGTCTACGTGGTACGTCGTCGAGTCGCACTCATCCTAGAGACGCAGGAGACGTTCCTGCCGGGCGCATAACTAAACTAATTTCCCGACCTCGAAACTCCACCTCCCGGCAGGAAAATCCAACCTCCCCGATCTCTCTTCGTCCCTCGAACCCTCGGGCGGGCGTTGCTTCTTGCTCGTGACTTCTCGTTCTTCGAGAAGCGCGAGGAGATCCGATCTAACTCCGATAGTCGTGATTATTTTCGAATTTGCGCGTTTCAAGCTGCTTTTCACCCGCGAGCTTTCTCCCTTATCCCCACTCCTCTCGTCTTCCTCTCTCGCGAAACGATATCCCTGAGCGCATACAAAATTCTACCAATCACGAAGCACTGGTAAATCATCGTTTCCTCCGCAACGTTTTCCCCATTTCTCGACAATCCTGGTTCCAGATAAATGGAAAAACAGCATCAGATCGATCAGCGTCTCCCGTCGAGCAATGCCGAAGACGACGAGGTAGGTCGATCCTTTTTCCTATCCCTCGCACGCTTACCGCGGCGAATTTTATTGCCGTGGCATTGATGAACGACATCGCCACGGCGAACGTCATCGGGGAGCGCGGCGGGCGTTATAATATCGCGAGATGCATGCATGCCGGGTAGCCCGGACGTGTATATACGTGCACCGAGATATTTCGATGCTCTCCGGGGACATTATCGAGCGTCGGATTCAAATGAACCCGGAGCTACTCGGTTTTCCCGGCGACTCCCCTCGCCATCCGAGAATCTCTCTCGGTTTCTCTTCCGCGGCACCCTCTCTGTCTCACTCCGTGGCTGCTGCCAGTCCTCTCCAGGGACTAGCCAGCCCTTCGTTCCCCGCCTGTGGCGCGTTCCTCTGGCTCTTTGACGCGACTCACACCCCTATCCGCCACTGTTTAGAAGAACCATGCAAAGCAATCGATTGATTCGATCAAATGTCCACGTCGCGACGATTGTCATCCAAAGTTACAATGGCTCTTCGTTCTCTCTTTTATGCCTTTCCCTTTTTTATCTTCTTTTTCCGCCCCTTTCCTGTTTTCCTTTTGATTCTTTCGGCTGTCCATCGCGTGCGTCGTGGTGGTGTTCCTCCGAACGAGCGCGTTCTTTCGGACAGAGGCCAAACCTCGAAGTCGAATTGTGGCCGAAGGGGGAGAGTCACGGGCAGAAAACTTGTAGAGAGAATGCGTGCCCTCGTCCTAGGGGACGGTTCGTTCTTTTCGACAACCAGCCGACAAGCACGGGGCCGTGTGAATATTTCAGAACCGACCTACCCGGACTCCAAAGTGGTTCATCTTTAACTAGTATCTCTCTCGACCCTTCGATCTTTTTCGTTTGCCTCTCGCGATTGGTTGACGATGGTAGTTTAAGATAACTCTCTTTACGTCTTCCGATAGAACGAGATTTCAAACGATTTTAAACGATTTCAAACGTATAGTCCAGTGTATTCGTATTCGTATCGCGTAATCAGCAAAGGTGGATTTTTTTCTTCGGTCTGTTCGAACGAATTCGATTGGTATCCTGGTTGATTGACAAGCACCTCGTTAGCGTGTTGTAATTGGTCGACAACGCGACCGCCTTCAAAAACGAGGATTTCGCCGGCTGGAATTACACACACGGGAAATGTAATCCAGCCTCGTCCGCAATTCCCGTCGACCGATAATCTTCGACCAGCGGATACCTTTGCTGTCTGCGTCCGCAAATACGTGAACCGCGAATGCCCGACCGCTGTGTGGAAATGTGTCCCAATATGACGCGCAAACAGACCGCGCTAGCTTGATTATGGGTCAGTCGTAAATTAACATCGTCGATAGAAGCCATTGGTCGTTTAATGGCACCTTTGCGCCGTTTCATGCGGACCCGGAACGCGTGCAATCTGTCCTGCACGGATCAAGAGAGACCTTTAATACATTCCAAGTTCGTATAATATTTATTTTAAAAATAATTTTGCTTGGAAAAGAATCGTCGCTTGACACGAATTTGACATCTACTCTAAGCGTTCTGTAAATGTCATCCTGAGTTCAAAGTTTTCTAAAAGAGTGGCGTTGTTGAACTTCCGTCTGCGCGAAGCGAAAGAAACGTGGAAAAAGGGGAGAGGAAAGTTCTTGGCAGGCTGATATCGCTACAAGGGAACGCGAAAGAAAATCGCATTACTTGGACTAAGCGTGGATTCGTCGATAAATTCGTAATATCCTTTGCTGTCAGAGCCATTCATTCTCGCGAGTTGCGGCCATTACGTAAGAAGAATAGACACGTACAGGTTGCCACCGTAGGAGTAGTTTCACGCTCGCTGTAAGTTTATTTCCGCGGAACTGGCACCGAGGAAAAAGACGCCAAAGAAAGCACGATGCTTCGAAGGGAAATGCCTTTGAAGTTCCAATTTGTTCGATGCCCGTGCTGCTGCGTGGCTTGGTTTGAGGCGTTGTTACCCGAACACACTTGAGTGGTGCCGCTTACGGAGCCGGCAATTTGCCAAGTACGATACTCGAAACTTCCGAACTCGGTTACATTCACAATGCAAACATTCTGCACTGTGTAATTTTTCCGAGAAAATTGCATTTGGAATTGCTTAGAGTATAGAGAATAGGTGCTGAAATTTTAAATTCCATCCTTCTTCTTTCGTACGGTTCATTCTTTACCACCATGGATAACCGACACGGAACAACGACGTGATTCGATTAACGAACAGATCGCAGGTTTCCGTGACACAAAGCCGCCTCCATACACGTTCTCGACGATCCTCGAGCTCACACTCGTCCGATGACGGAATAATCTTCGAGGCGCGAAATAAACCTCGTACCAGCTTGGTCAGGATACTTATCCGTCAACAGAGGCTGAAGTGAAAGGCTGTCGATCTCAGGTGTCTCGACAACGTCTAGGAAAAGGACGCGAAGTGTGCTAGAACCTGAGCATGCTCACGGATCCGTTCGGTGTGCAAATGAAACCTGGCCAAATTAATTGAACATCCATCTCAATTACGGGGCTCCGTAGGTGAATACGCCGGGGCTAGACGCGTTCCCGTTCGAGATCTTACGCTTGTGTACACTGCATATATTGCCGCTGGCCGCCGACAATTCTATCCCCGCGGACGATCTGCTAGGACAATGCATTCTGGACAGAATAATTCACTGAAGCCATTATGGTCGGTGCAGGACAAGGGCTTTATTATTGACTTACGACTAATAGTCACGCTGTGGATTACGCGCGTGTGTACGGTTTGGTACGCGCTTGCGTACTTTCTCCGTCTGTACAAGCAACGGCGTATTCCCTTCTCTCGCGGCACGGTTCGATCTATTGCTCATTTCCCAGCGAATGCTAATCGAACGGGCCCCGCTGAAACGCCTGGAAATTCACGGTACGTGGCTTCTCGTTCTCCTCGGTGGGTTTCCGAGTGTCCCGACGAAAATGGATCGGTTGCGCGTCCTCCTTCCCTTCCTCTCTGCTCCACGCAGACGGGATTAGCCGTTCGAAGCGTATCGACGCCGGATTCTTATTAAATCGTCGAGTCGAAGGCCGACGAATTCTTATTAAGAGGAAAGAATCCGCCGATACCTTTGCGCCGCTCCTCTCTAATTTGCCGCCTGGTTTCGATTATGGAGATTACCGAAAAATTATGCTCCACCCTGCTCCTATTCGCCGCGAAATTAAAGCGGGGCAGGGTTTGCGGTTCAATCGTTCCTGGGGATGGATCGTCTGTGTTTTTACCTTTCGACGGGAATAAACGTAGTTCGGATTATAGGGAATAAAGTGCACGTATTTTTAATGAATGCAGTTTAATCTACGCAGTGTTATTTCGTATATTTATCGTCGTTTATGATACCGTACGCTTCACCACCGTTTCAAACGTATAAATCTCTCGACCAACCAATAAACTCGTCCCGCGAGCTTCCTCTTGGTTAATCGGTTTTTTCTTTCTCTATTTTTTTTATTTTTTTATTTTTTTTTTTTTTTTATTTTTATATACGGCTGATCGATCCACAAAGCAAATGCATCACGTTTCATCAGAATTCGTTGGCCGCGTCATAGTCAGTCTCGCTATTATTCCTACACTCGCAACAGCCACTATGCTGCACCCGTGCGTTGATCAGGCATTCTGTCTGTATCGTGTCCCTCTTTGAAAACGTATCGCCGTGTAATCGATGCGCACTTGGACAACGTTAGAAAAACCTAGTCGATCCCGGATCCTGTCCAGTGAATGAATAAGCAGCCCTCGAATAGGGGTTGATAGCGACGTTCTAACGGTAGAGTCATGCTAATCTGTAAACCAATCATACGGGCCCGTGGAACGGATCCACCCCAATTGGCCGCATCTATATTCCTTGTTCTGCCTCGTGTCCGGATCCGTCCGACCGGATCTTCGCATAGTCTGTCCGAACGATGCATTTCCATATTACAGTAAGATTAATTCGGGCCACGAGCTGGGTTTCGGAAACCCCTGATGAAGTTTGGCAGGTGTCTGACACGCGTCAGCCGTCCCAAAAGCGAGACGTCACTCTCCCAGAGATCGTGGATTTCGGTCAGCTACGTGCTGCCCGATTCGTGGTTTCGTTCGTGCGTTCTCCCATCTCGAGATCGTTAGGAAGTCGCGGAAAAAAGTAATTTCTCCCTGTTTATACGGAACGAGTTTTCAAACAGTGCCGACGAAACTCTGTTAATTATTTTTAACAATTACTGTTCCAAGCGGTTCGGAAACTCGCGGTGAGAAGAGGAGAACGAGCTAGGCCGGCTAGCGGGACCGGAAGAGAAGTGAAAACGAAACGCGGATAGGGTTACTAACGATTTCGATTCTGCATCGGTCAAACCGAGCGTTGGATTTTCCGAATGCTTTTTTGATCCGACCAGTCACCGCACACGCCTCGCTGTTGGGGTAGCGTGGTTGCTTTTCGAACAAGCTGACGCGAGCCTGCTGTCTCGCTCACTTTCCAGGCGTCAATGACGCCAATCTCCCGTGTAAATCGCGACATATTTCACCGACTACCGAGGTCGCTCGCGCGTCTCCATATCTGCTCGCACCCTCCCTTCCACGTTTCCGCTTTGACAAACTCGTGATCGGCCTTACCGCGACGCTTCGAATACGCGTCGGATAAAAAGTTCTTTGGTTGTTATCCCGGGGGTTAACGCGTCACGCGGAATATCTAGACGAAGTCGACGAGTTGAAAATACCGTGCTGAGCTGTAATACTTTAGAAGGAAAGGGCAGCAAGTACCCCGATCGTCGTTGCGCGCGTGCTCTCTCGATATCTCTCGCGATTCCTCGCGATGTGACTGAAATAGTTGTCACTCGTGAACGCACTTTGATCGCTGGAACGTCCAATATTCCACGAGAGTGTCGAGCATATCGGTGAATCGGTCCGCGTCGAATATTTCCGGCGACGATCGGCCAGTCCGATCGAATCGGAATTTATTTATAAGCGAGTAAGTCGCCGAACGAACCACGGTGCGGTGAACAAAAACCGGATGTCACGCATATGGCGACGCAATTTTCGGAATTATCGGCTCGTGAACGAGCGCGAGCGTTCCGCGCGTACATGCACGATCGCCGCACGCATCGTCGCTCGTAGACACGGCGAAACGAGAGCGAAAACTACCCCCTCGGCTCTGTTTGTTTTTGATATGGTTTTCATCGAACGATCCAGCGATGTTGCACGCGCCAGCTGCGTCTACATGCAAATGGTAAACCGCCTACTTTCCTCGAATGGTGCAGGTAATGGTCTCTACAATATACAGAGGTCGTAAAATCGGCCGAGTGTCAACCGGTCGTGTATGATTCGAGTATACAGTATCACGTAATTGTAGTCGTAATTTCGTAGTTACGTTTCATTCTATCGAATCGTATCGTAAATTCTAGGCATCCCATATACTTTAGGAATATCGTATCTTTCGAACAAATTCAGGTTTTCGTAGAAACTTCGTTTTTTCTTTGATCTTGCAATTATATTTGACACATTTTCATCTGATCTCATCTGCTTTGCAATTGTTGGAATTATTGTTTCAAGTATCTTTTGCATCGACTGTAACTATCTAGATGGCCAGTTTTCATCGACATGGCGACGCAATCAACAAACGTGATTTTCGTAACGTTCACACAATTAACCGATAGTAATTGCACTGACGGATGTTATGCTAGGGACATCGTTGGCAGCTACATCATACGCTGATTCAACGTGATTTTCCGCTACGTAAACTAACTTCATCAATGTCTATGCCAATGACCGTATCGACAAACTTCATCTCATACGAATTACAACGCGTTTCCGCTCGTTTCGTATACTTTCTTCGTTAAACGCAAAAAGCTTTCGTAAGATCCCTGGTTCGATACTCTCGGCAAAAATAAACAAAGTTCAACAAATCGGCCACGCGCTTTAAAAGAAACTCTAACGAATCCACGAAAGTGCCAGGATTTAAGAAAATGGAAGCGGCGCGACACCTGTTTCGTTCACCCCGACACACTAACGGCGTTCGAGGCATCTGGAAACTTGCGAATTAAGAGATTCGCGGAGAAGAGGGGGGGAGGGAGTCATTCGATTATTTCCAGCCATTAAAAGGGTCCCGCGTTTCTTCACGGCGACACCCCATTGCAAAGGGAACTCCTTTTTCCCGTAGCGTCTTTTCGAACTTTCTTACACGAGTTTTACATTTCGCCAAGAAGGGTGAATTTGGAGAGAAAGAGAGGAAGAAACAGCAAGAAGGGAAAGGAATGGGAACGAAGGAAAGAGAAGCGTAACTGGAAGTTCCTCCTCGGCGAAGAAGAAGTCTGTCTTGGACCACGAGCATCGACGGCCCCCTTTCTTCTCCCCTTTCGACCCTTCCCGGTTTCATTGGTATTCCACGCGGCAGCACCAATATTGCGTTACTAGAACGCGTCCTGCAAATGGAATTGACGCGACGCAGGCCACGACGACACTGGCTAACGTCGCTTGTAAGTCACACCATGATGTCTTCTACTCCCTTTTAATTTACACTCGCCGAAATTAATGTTCGCTTCGTCCTCTTTGCGATAGAGACGCCCGGCTTCTTGCTCGATTTCTTTCAATCGCTGGTCCGGATATCCACCTCGGAAGGGAAAGCTTCTTTAAGAAAGAGAAAATTCTTGTCGCGGAGTTGTTGGTAACGTTTCTTGTACAAATTTCAGTTCGTTTTCTTAAGCATTCCCTGGATAGACGGTAAAGCTCGCCTCCTTTTTCCGTGGATGGGACATTTCCATGGGAATTTTTTACAGGGTGGCTGGGATCGTCGTAAGCTTTAAAAGTCCCCGAGGAAAGGATCCTCGATGGGAAGACGTTTCAGAGATGGCTGGCAAAGAGCTACGTAACGACGAGTTTCCCATTGTAATTACAGGATATTTTCTTTAAACATGTATATTTGAAATTTAACCGACTAATAAATTGTTCTGGAATGCCTTGGTGTTCATGACGAGTAGAAAAAGCGAGTGACGTAGCATCGGGAAAGAATTGAAATTCAACGCATTATCAAGCGAACGAGCAACGGCCGCGGAGGGGATGTTTTCCACGCGGTACAACGTCGAGCCAACCCTTCGTTCCTCTCAATTCCGTGCGGGATCGCGGAATCAAGTGTTTGAGATTATGACGGAGGCTTCGGTCACGTATTTCATTAACTGTGATGCCGTCGGTTCCGCTAGGCAGGCGAGGCGCGTAGGGAAAGGGAGAGTGGCGGATCTCTCGAGGGTGCAGGTAGCCGCGAAATATGTTTGCTTTGCGTTACATCCCCCTGGGATGATCCCGTTATAATTATGAATGTCCTTGTTGTCCCGCAGACCTCTTCTTCGCCTCTTTCCACTTCTTCTTCCCCTCTCCATTAATCTCGTCGAGGATTTCGACGCTTTCGCGTTATCGTCTTTTTTCGATAGGCGAATGGTTCTCGCGATTTTGAAGCGGATAAGTCGTGTATCGCATTTCCATCGATCGGAATCGTTTTGCCGTCGCGCTTGCAATCGACGAGTATCGAGGAGATTCGTTCTTTTTAGAACGGGCGTGCTTTGAAACGAGCAACGACAGATTGGAATTACCATATTGGAGGAGGGACTGGACTTCTTATTTCCGTTTCCTTTAGAGCAGAGGCAGGAAAAAACGCAGCCTGAAGGGTTTCCTCTATCCAAATCGCTCGCTCCATCTTCCATGCAGTTCTCCTCTCACGTTGTCCCCTTGCAAAACTATCTCTACCATTTTCCTTCTTACCTTCTCTTTCTCTCTTCTTTCTTCGCTCGCTCAAACTCTGGCTCTCGCCACCGAGCTTTCATCTCCCCCTGTTCCATCTCGGGCCTCGAGATTCATCCGATTCTCGTCCACGAAGATTTCAATCTTGTTTGGTCGAGGTATCGACACGTTCTCATCTTCCTCTCGATATTCCCAGCAACCTGCTCCCTTTCCCTTCGTTTTCTCTCTTGCTCACATCCTTCCTACTTTTTGTCCCGTCTCTCTCTCTCTCTCCTCCTTTCTCTCTCTCTGACCACCCTTTCCGGCCGCGAAACGTTTACTAACCCCTGCGAGAGTAAAAGAGAAGATGGTCGATGTCTATATCGATCGGTCAGGACGAATCGAGTGCAGGCTCGAAGGAAATTCCCGGTTGCTTCCGCAGGAAATTCGCGAAACGCCTGGGTCGAGAAACCCTTCATAGATTCGTAGCCTCTTTTCCCATTTTTTCTCTCCTTTTCTCTTTTTCTTTTTTTGTTGGTAAGGACCCTCCGCTAGTCACGCTAGCAGCACCGAGATGATCTCACGACCGCTCGCAAATCTATGTAACGAGAAACGGACGCAGTCTGGCGAAAGATGGAACGCGAACTAAAAATCTGGCCGTTGACGCGCTCTTTCTCGGCACCGGAAAAGACTTTCCCAGTCTATGAATATATTAAAAGCAAACAAAGCCGCTCCTCCCGTAATCCTCGCGTCCTCGTCTCTCTAGAAGCACCGTCTTCGCTCAGCGGACGTAACGCTCGTCCCGTTTATTAAACCGTCCCGCAAACGGTTTCTTAAGCACTTTAAGTTAAGCTTCGTCGTTACCCTCGAAAGACCTGGTTGGTGTCTCGTCCGACGAAAGGAGAGGAAGACGATAGCGGACCTCCATCACGACGAGGAACAATTAAAATCGCGTCCATCGTGCTTGAAAGTGCCTCGCCTGTCGTTATTAAATAACCTAACTCGAAGCCAACTTTGGATAATCAAATTGATATCAATTATCGTCATGCAAATAAAACGAAAACACTCTTTCAAACTTGGAACGTTAATTTGAAGAAAAATGGAATTTTCTTTTTCCTTCGGTATTATGAATAATTTTAATGAAACCTTTTCCGTGGCTTCTCTTTTTCTTTTTGTTTGACGTTTCTTACATTTGTTTCAGACGGAGATCTGCTCGAGTGCCCTGACGGACGTTATCCATGCGGTTATCAACGGAACGGACGGCTGCCTCTTCTGTTTCGGACACGCGGGACTAGGTGAGTCTATCTATGATTTTCAAGATACAAAATCTCCTCTCGAATTGACTTTGGTATCGGGGGATTTCTCACGACGTACATCCAATAAAAAGCTCGTTAAACATTTTTCATGGTACCGTGCGGGATGACAACGTCTTCTGGTTCGCTCCTTTCCGTCCGCTCATTGTTCGACAAAGTCCGTCGTCCCCGTAGACAAAACGCCATTGTCCGTCCCTCGAACGGAGCTCATCCCGACAGAGCATGGAAACAATTACATGAAATATGAATACCACGGGGAATTCCTCGTCGTACTTATCGTCCTACTACTCTCTTTCCCATCGTGGTACGTTCGAACGTCAAGATGCATCTGTTCCAGCTAGAAGCGGGCTTTTTGCGCAACTTGTTTGCCGGTACGGTGTAATTGCAGATACGACAGAAGTACCGGTTGCCGAAAATTAGATGAAAATCGTGGAACGAAGTTTGTTTTGCATAATTGCAGGACTAGTCGAGCATCGCTCGACAACCGGAGAACACAGGTTGGTTTATCTTTGGAAACGTGAATCTCACTGGTCTGGGAGGAGCTTCCTGATGGAAAAGTCCGAGCTCTAGCACCAGACACGAATTAACCATTCGTCGGATGAACCTATCGCGACGGCGATTCTTTATTTACACATCGTTCCCCCTGCGTTGCACCGCAGCGTCCATTTTCACCGGCGCGGCAGTTTGTCGCTCGATTTTCATCGTTCCGCAAGAAGCTAAGGGAAAGAAAGAGTACCGGCGCGGTGGGCGAGACGCGCGCGAGTTGTTTTACATTTTAAGTAGTGATATCGAGTTTGCATGCAAATGCATGATTATGCGAGGAAACCGAGGGGAAGGAAGATTTTCTCGGGTCGGAGAAGGAAGTGGCGAGATGCGTGGATACCGGCGGGAAAACGAACGAGGAGAGAAAAGGGGCGAGAACGAGGAACGAAAAGGTGGAGTCGAAAGGAAACGAGATAATGTATGCTACTGGGACACGAGCTTTCTCGCTTTCTCTCTTTCTCTCCCTTTTACCTCTCGCTCCGTTCTCCACGCCCTTCTTCCACCTTTCGAATCTTAACGCACACCGGAGATTATCTTCGCCTCGTCTCGCTGTATTTTCAACGGAAATAACTTCCGAGCTGATGGATTTATGGCAAACCATGCAAAGAGGCCGATTAAACCTCTCTACCGAGCTCTACCGCTTGTGTACCCACCGGTATACTGCACAGTTATCAGTGGTAAATATTCGAATTCGGAATATTCGACGTTAGCCGTGCAATATTTCTTTGAACGATACTCGCTAAAAGATGTCGTTTTAGTTTCCTAAATGAATTTTTTAAACGGTCGAAGATGAAATGTCACGATCGATCAAAATTCTCTTGCAAGGAATAATTCAGTGAAGAGGAAAATGCGTCGTACGACGAAAAAAGATACGATAGACTAGCGAGAAAGATAAAAGGGTCTACGAGATGGGCGAAGATAAAGAAACGCTAGAGGAGAAAGACGTGGAAGGAACTTTCATCCCTTCGCACCTCCGCCAAAGATACTTGAGGCAAGTCCGCGAGCAAACTGCTTTTGATCATAGCTACGACAACGCACTTTTCTCCCTTTCTCTTTTCGTCTATGTGTCATTCCTCTTCCCCTCTGTTCTTTCCCTTTCTTTGTAGCCGGACTCCCCTAACTCTTTACCTCCCCGCTTCCTGTTGCTTTGACACAGAGAGAAGCACCAGCGAAACGCGGAACAAAAGGAGAGAGGAGACGAAGTCCGCGAGGTGAGACGAGACGAGACGAGGAGGGAAAAGGGAGCGCAAGGAAAAGGAGCTTATGCATCGTAAGCAATCGAACGAATCTTAAAGTTATGCGCCTTTCTCGGTTCTCTCTTCGCGTGATTCAACGAGCCATCTTCTTCGAGTCGCGAAAAGACGGGGGCCACGTTTCAAGAAGAAATCGCGAGACACCCACGGGAAGCAAGAAAAAAGCAAGTGGAAGGACTACGAAACGACTACGAAACGACTACGGCTGGAAGGTCCCTTTGAAAGCAACAGGATTTGTCGTACAGAAAATTGTAAGGGGCGGACCGAGGAGGAGAGAGGACGAAGAGGCAGCGCGCGCTCCCTGCATGACAGCCAGACAATACGGCCTTTTGTACTTTGTAACGCGGTGCTAATTACTCCGCATCAGCCACAACCCTTAAGGTACACGCTGTCGAACCCTTTTACCGCGAGAAACCACTGAGAAAGCAGATTAACCAACAAAACGAGAAGAGAGCTAGCGAAGAACGCGCGAGCCTGTCGCCCGCCGCTTTGACATGCAAATACTCGCGATAATTATACCGGGAAACGATGGTTCGCGCTTCGTTTTTACTGCGAGCGCGGCCCGATTCAGCACCACCACCACCATACGAATTCCGTGAGTTGTTTCTCGCAATGCTTCCGCTTTGCGCTGCAAATTCGCGAGAAACGAAATCGATACTATGGTTCAGTCGACCAACAGAAGCATCGTTTTCGCCGTACAGATCATTTCCTTTTAGCAGAATTCGCGAATACGTTCGTTTCCGTGCGCGTTCTCCGAGATTCCGTTTGACGTTCGATCTCGAACGCATAGGCGAACGAACATCGCGGAAATGTTCAGACAGAACTAGGGTTTCGATTCCCATTTACCGTTCGCGTAAGCGATTGTGCGCGACGCGATATTCTTTTCCCCGCTGATGGGCGGGGGGTGGGATGAACTCGAAGGGAATTTCAATCGGTAGATGCATCGGCTTTAAAGCAGTCGTACGCGAGTGTCGCGCTAAAGATTTTCCCTGTTGGAACATTTTTCGCCTCCTTTCCATCCCTCTTTGCCGTTAGTGGGAGTTCTCGCGGAATTTTTCCGCTTCTCCGCGCTTCAGTCGTTGACTCGATGCTGAGAAGCAACGATACGCGCAGCTGTTCGCGGAACCGATGCATCGTCGATCGCAGTTCCTTTCCAAATTGTTCGATCTGGTTGATTCGAAAGATCGCCAAAATTTCTAGAACACGCGATGCAAAATGGACCGCGGGATTCTTCCTTTAGAGAGATTAATTACGATTAAACCGCGTAACGTTCTTCAATCTGACCAGAAAGTCGACTCGTAAACGAATGCCCGTTGAACTCCCTCTTCTTCCCGGTTTCTAATTAAATAACAACATAATTCACCGTCTTACGTTAAAACAATTAAATAACGTTTAAGATTCAGCGACGGCTGCCGGTGCTTTTCCATTATTTCGCCGTTGCCAGCAGCCAACGTGAGAACCCAACCCTCGAATTCTTACGCCTTCCGCTTTCAATTCCCGTCGTTTCTCCTTTCGTTCAATCCTTCACTTTCCTACCATACCTTTTCTTCCCTCTTTTTTTCGGTTAAACTCTTGCGCCGCACCCGTATTGTTTTATGATTTTAATAAGACTTTTTCGTTTACCTATCGGCAATATCTCTTGGCTCGCGAACTTGCCGCCTTTTCGCGCTGAATTCCAAAGTTTCACCTTTTGCGGACGAAGAATGCCATTCTGCCCGAGTGTGCCGTGGACCGGGAGATTCTATAGACATTGGGGAAAAATGGAGGCTTAAAGAAGACGACTAGAATCGGATATCAGCCAGTGGCGAAGATAAGTAGAATTGCACTGTCGTGGTCAGACACCGACGTGATGACCTGAAGTTCGTTCGATGGAAGAATTCGAGTTATCGTTTTTAACGGTCCTTCCATAAATAACCACGGGCGTCTGAACTGAAGAAATAGCCGTCATACTCGATTACATTCGTTTCACCTGTCACCGATGAAAGCCACGGACTTGTAATGGTAACCGAATTAATCGGTTCCAATCTATCCTCGGTATAAATTCGTCGCTGACGAGTTACGCATTGTAACTATGATCGAGCGTTGATCGCGCTTGCATTTCCCATGGCGCCCTGGTAAATAGTAAACAAATTAATTGTCGCCGACCGGGACCACAAACCAAGCGTCGCGATTGTTGCGCGTTACGTTCGATCTGTAGATTTGCCATGTACATGGACGGCGGATTTTCGAAGGGCAACCGTGCGAATCGATCTCGTAGTGGCACGTGGTTGCACGAAAAGCGAGGGAAATCAATCGGGAGACCCATTGTTTGTTCCATGGTCACGATTAATCGGGCTGACGTATGCCACGCCTCGACATCGCATACAAGTGCGCCACAGAACTGTTTTAATTTATGAATGATAACGTGTGTCTCTACGTATTTTGTGTCAACGGCGACGTATTTTTAAGAACCGCCGGTGTCAATTAGTCTGACGCTGTTCAAACGTAGCACAATTTATGTTGGATACTCGAACCGCGTATAGCCAGCGAAAGCGAGGATGAGCAGAGATGTCCGACGATGGCTAATGGCTGGAAGTCACGTAGCCATCGGCTATCGACGGTATAATCGCTTAGAAGAAGAGCATTTTGCACTCATCCATAAAAATTCGATATTTGTATAATTGAAATTTTGTTTTATTCTTTCAGGCAAATCTCATACGATGTTGGGCACACCGGAGGCAGGGCACACATTAGGAGCGATCCCGTGCGCGATAGCTTGGCTTTTCCGCGGAATTTCCGAGCAGCGACAAAGGACAGGCGCCAGATTCAGTGTAAGGGTCAGTTGCGTAGAATTAACCACCGGCCAACAGCAGCTGAGGGATCTTCTCGCGGCTCACGCCAACGGTAAGTAAATACGAGCCGGATCACCGACATACCAGCCATGTAACCGCTAGACAAGGTGTAGGTTGAGAGAATATAACGAGAAAATGGAGAAACAAGATGGAAACGCAAATACTCTTTCCACGTTTACCTACTACTTTCCAGCAAGTTCGTAAGAAACATCAGAAACTGAAGACTTATCTCTATCCATCCATCCAGACACGGACACGTCCATTCATCATCCGAATCACCCAAGTTTGAATCGAGTCGGAGAAAACGAACCTTGTGACCACAGGACGCCGGATAGAGTTTCGGTTACAAATTACGCGCAACATTTGTAACGTAATCTCCGCAACGGCGTCGAACTTTTCTCGTTTTAACGCACTCCGATCGCGATAGCATTGTGCTCGCGGCGTGTCGAAGAAACTTGAGTCGTAAGAAACACTTGTCTCGAGCCTGGTCCCCTCGTTTTAAGAGTTCCTCTTCTCTAGTCTCTATAAAAGAAACGTCTTAGATCAATACGTATGTCTATGCTCGTCTATATATATATATATATACAAATAAACCTAAACGCAGAGGGGTTGAAAGTTTCCACAGGTCCTCCGTGATAGGGTTGCACGTTCGCCGCAATTAATTCGATGCTTGGAACAATGCGGGGAAGTACAATCGTTTTGGATTAATTAGTGCCGAGTGCAGCGAAGAGAATTGTCGTCCGTCGATAAGCCGATTGCGGAGACTTGGTCTAATCTTCAGAACCTTGTTTCCTCTATCTAATCATGGATGCGTGGAAATCGATCACGCGAATTCTAATTATGGTTATACCTGATCAATCGTATTGGTGTTTCGAAGAGCGATACATGCGCAAATGTGAAAACAATGTTTGCTATAAGAAATAGTCTAAGGTAGGGTTAAAATATTCTACTAACAATTGTCGAAGATTGGGGAGAGAAAAATTACAATTTTCTGAAAATTGGACAAAATAGCAAGACTCAAAGTGAATTTGTCATCCTGGAAGCATCGTCGAGGTAAACTATATCGATAAAAAAGGAGTAGGCGAGTTCGTAAGGGCCCGTTACGCTTTGAAATGCGCGGACTCGGCATAAAATAAAGAATTACCGGTCGGAGAGGCAAATTACATCCGAAAATCGCATATTCCGCTCACTTGATACTCCAGCTCGCGTTCCATCGAGCTTCCATTTCAGACGACTGGCTTCTCAGCGTCCTTCGATCGACAAGAATGGTCAGTCATAATGCCAGAAGATGCACTGATCGAACGGCCGTAAGAATGAAATCGTTGCTTTCAATTCTTGCTTCTTTTGGTTCTCGTCGCATCCGTAGAAGATTCGGTGGATAGTATGCAGGAAACAGGACGAGAATCGTTCCGGTCGTCATTTGGTTTCGTCTTCACGGACCACCTCGTCCACTCGGTGGCCCGTAAAATCGAGGGGTGAGATTATTTCTGGTCTTCCCTTCTTTCGTCTTCCTCGTTTTCTCTTTGTCTTATTCTCTCCCTGCGTACTCTTCTTCCTTGTTCTCGCTGTTTGCTTGCCGCCTGCGAAAGAATTGCGAGGAACAACTCCTAGGAGGACTAATAAGAAACCGAAGGGTGGATTCTTCTCTGCTGTGGTGCACTTATGGGAACTCTCTCGAAGTCGGGGAGCACGAGAAACAAGCTTCTTTCGGACCATCTCTTAACCTTCGTCCACTTCTAACCTTCTCGATTTTCTTACGATATCGTTGAATAGCCGATATCGGGGGAAAACCATATTTTCGCATGAACTTTCCATGCTTGTTCGAGGTAATTGCCTCGCGAATCATACGCTCCGCTGTTCTTAGAACTCAGTTAACTATCGAGGGAATGTATCAACGGCGCACACGATGTTTAATGGTGGTTTTTTTTCGGAAACGACCGAGCTTTATCGCGCACTTAAACGTGTGTCGAAATTATCGTCGAAGCGATCCACGTGGGTGGTATGATGCATTAAGATCGAATTTAAAAATTAAAAAGGCTACGCGGTACGGTACGCGGACACGCGGTGCATTAAGAAACAATTCACGGCGTACAATGTAACCGAAGTTATCGTGATCGTGCCGTGAAAGAGGATAAATGCAAAAGGGTCATAATCTCAAAGGGTTTAGAATCGTAGTAAATTTCGCAGCTGACATTAACGCAGAAGTCGCGTGCCACGTTGGAACGTGGCATATTAAACTGCGGCGTCGAACCAAGCAGAATTGCTTCCTCGAACGTTGCCACGCACAGAGGCCCGTCCATAAACTGGTACCAATATCTTTTCTCTCTTTTTTTGCCTATTTTGCAAGCCTTCCATGGCACGCCTTTAATTTATGTACTCCGTAGAGCAAACGAAACTCTCAGCTCTCTGTTTTAAAACGAACGATGTACATATATGGAAAATTTCAAGGGACAGAACTTTTCTCGCTGTTTAGCTGTTTGCTTGTTCAAAGAGCTTAGTACACACGCTACTTTCTTCGAGTACCATTTGCCTCGCGCTAATTCCAGTTTAGAAACGCGGCGCGTGTGCGGATCTAAGTTTTAACGAAAGATTCTGTTTCCGGTTGACTGAAAGGCTAACTGACTAAGACGCGGTGCAATTAATTTTCCAGGTTATTAAATAATTAACTCGTATCTCGAGGCCTGTAGAAACGTTCGACTGTCGCTTGTTTCATCCTCTCCTCGTTTCGACTTTCTCAGGGCGTTTCTCCGTCCTTTGTCGTTGCCTCGTGGCTTGGCGCACCGAGAGAGCGACCTGGCGTCGTTTCCCTCAGCCGACACACCCTCGAACTTCGACTTTTCTACCGGTGAACTCGATAATCCCGTCCCCGGTAATTATTTAAAGTTTTCGGCGTCTGCCGGGTCCCGAAGACCCGAGGACCAGAAACGAAATACCTTTCGTCTTTGCGGTAATTTACTTTTGTTTCTTTCACCCCTACTCCGCTTCGGTTAATCTTTACTTCCGCACCATTTTCGTTGGGTTTCTATTTGTCTTGCCATGCCGAGTGTACGCGATAAACGAGTTCGCAGGAACGCTCGCGCCGCTTTTTGAGAGTAGAACGAAGAGGATGGGACACGCCGTGAATCTGGTGTGTATATACTGTGCAGGTTTTCGATGCGGCCGCGTGCATTTCAATGGTGGCGAGAAAGGAAAATATTTTCTAGGATATTTTTCGTATGAGATTCTCTCGCCGCGAGAGAAGCGAGACGAACGGCGGAGCTCGGGGCTCGCAATAATTTTCATCGTGACTCGCGCCACGGTTATTGTTTTATACTCCTCCGTCGGGTTGGCGCGTAAAGCGGATAAGAAGGAAGATAAGGACGAGGGAGGAGAGAATAATGGAGGAAACGTCGTCGTAGGTACGCCGTCACTGGAGCACGCGGCTTTTAACGTAACGCGCATAAAACGCAGATGGGAGTGTTCTTCCTTTAGTTTTGTTCCGCGGAATGCTCGGAACGGAGACGGGGATCGATGGAGAATTGAAAGGAGTACCACGGGAATTTTTATTTCCCTTGTCTCGTTCAGGAATTGCGAGGGAATTTTTATTCGATTATGATCAACGTTACGTATCACCTCTTGTACCGGTTGCAAATAGGAAGAAAAGCGTTTGTTTCATTTGCAAATGCACCGGCAATGCAAAGATATTTTGCTCCCATTGGGAACAGAGGCGGCGCTTCGATCGCGCGAATTATTTGTCAATATCCGTTTGTTTGTTGGCTGGCCGAAACGATCGATCGAATAACCTCGAAGCCGCGTGTTTGCATTTCGATATACACCAGAAAGTACATGGGATCGATAGGGGAGTCAGGCATGTAACCAATGGTGCATTTGCGGTCGAAAACAGTTCCTATTCGTTGTTGCTTTCAAAACGCGTATCGTCGTCCTGTTACCAGCTATTTTATTCATCGAATAGCGCCGGTTTGGTCAAATTATTCGCAGGATATTAGCCTGCTCGATGGACGAATTAGATCTGTCAAGTTGATTTCTAGCACGAACGCGTTTCATCCCCAAATTTTTCACGTCGAAACACATTCGTTGAATCATCAATTGTCAACGTTATATTTGTCATAAAATCCCCTTCCGGTTCTTTCGAGTCCCCAGGATGAATCGTTTACCGGAGACGGTAACTTTTACGAGGGGGATACGAAGCGGGATCTACCGTGCGGTTGGCAATTAAAGAAAACCATCGTCGTCTTACGTACCGGCTGGCTTTCGAGCAAATGGTAGCGAGCAATGGGCCATGCCCCGGCCCTCTGTTCCGCGTCGAGCAGAAATTGGAGATCGTTTCGTTAACGACAGCTTTCCTCACTTCGTCACTTGAAAGTTTAATGACGCGAGGTCTTGCCAGCTTTCGGCCGGAAAGTAAATTGTTGGTTTACGCCGGTAATAATTTTTCTTATACCATCGTAAAAGTCGAACGTCGCGAATGTTCCGCGATCGAATGACTTTGACGTCGATCTAGTCTCCGAACGACCTCTTTCCCTTTCAATTTCTGTCACGAACCCGAAGCGGGCGTATCATTCGTTTCCGCTGTGTGAGAGTTAAATAAAAATTTAGTCTTCGTTAGTTTTGCTAGCGCTGATGATTTTTAGAGTTAACAACGCGGTTGCTTTAACGGAAAACCGGAGCGCTGCGAGATATTGATCTGGTGGTGGCGAAGTAAAGGGAAAATGCAATTAGAAAAATCTGACGTAGAAATTGGAATAGATCGATCCAGGAAACGGTAGGAAGAGAATATCCTAGAGTTTGAACAAAACAAACGTAACAGTAACGGAAGCGTAGAGCGAACCATATGAAAGAATAACACGTGAAGTTAATTTTAATGGCCGTTCCATGGATTAACAGGCGAACGAGGGAAGCCCGCGAGGCGGCGTCTCTATTATCCCGTTCCTCTTTTTGCAAGATTTCACCTGATATGCCAGTGTTTGCCGAGCGTACGGAAAATTCTCGGAAGCAACGGAGCGCGCACGAGCCAGCTTCCCACGCGTGTTTCATTAAGAGATTCGATTCTCCGCGATAATAAAAGTGTACCCTTAGCTTCTTCCTCTCACTGAGCGGTTGTTCCGATCGGAGACGTGCGCGGTCATAAGAATCGCGTAAAGCCATTGAGAAGGGAGAGCAAGCAATAAGTCCGTGAGTATTAAATTAAAGGCAGCTCGAATTAAAAGTACTCGCGCAATTTATTCCTGGCGTATAAATAAAGTTAACGACTAAATGAGCATTCCCGTGCTTATTACGGCGAGAAATGATTTATAGAAAACTTTCTCCGTCCGTCTCCCCTTCTTCTCCTTTCTTTCTCTCAGTTGGGGAAAAATACACTGAACGTGGCTACGCGCGTCTCCCTACGGATCCTCGAGTTATAGTCAAGACGGGACTGACTTTCACGACGGACGAATATTCGCTGCCGCTTATTACCAGCTTTTCCCGTGGTTCCCTCCGGCTCTATCCGTAGTCTCCACGACCTACGACCTTTTCTACTTCTCAGAGTACTACCTGAAACAGAACCGTGGTCCTTCGCCTCTCGCTACCGCGCGTCCCCATGAGACATCGCCCACGAAGAGAACGAGGAAAAGGAGAAGAAAAATGAAGAGAACGGCGCGAGCCAGTGGTCTTTGCGTCGTACACTTATTTCGCCGAACATATGACCGTGCAAAGCACATCTTCCACAATTCCGTGCGACGACTGTTTCTACTTTAATACCAGGATACGGGCGTTCGTTAATTTTCTTGCTTCTTCCCTCGCCGTTCCTCTCGTATTTCTTACGACACAAAACGCAAAGCGTATAACGTAGACACAGGAGAAGAAGCGAAAGGTCGGCGTTGCGGGCGAATGGCGATACCAATGGTCGAGCGAATTACAGGGAAAAGCTGCGCCATGTCCGACGAATTATTATCGATCCCCTCGAAAACAAGTTACCGCTTCCGCCGGTTCCGATCCGCGACTGATACAGCGACCGATGATTATCGGGTTCGTTGCGAAAGAAGAAAAAACAACGATGCCAGGAAGATTGAAGCTTCCCTCTGATTTTTCGCGCAGCCAAGAGAGAAGGTAGCGTTTAAGGCAGCGTTCTTTTCTGTTTTTCCCTCGTCGAACGACTATTATACTTCGAACCGTTTCGTCGTTTACTTTATTTTTAGACCCCTTAATAGCCGTCGCCCTGTGTTAAACTTCCAGGCCAGTTTCCCTGGTAAGAACCAGCAACCGTTTCAAGGAGAATATACCTATACGACGCGTTCGGCAAAACAGTCTCGTCGGTCTTGGTCATTCAAAAAGCCGGAAACAGATTTTTTCACTGCCCATCGTTTGGTTCACCCTCGAGGGAGTCGATTGGCCGAACCCTGCTAGTATTCGAAACGCGTCGAAAAACGATTTATCCGCCACCCTCGAACCCTATGCGAAGAGAAGACAGTGGTAAGCGGATTGCAAGACGTATCCATATTCCGGCGAGTTCTTCTCGCGGAAGATCGCCGTTTTATTTCCACAGATTTCCAAGCAACGTCTCCTCGTCTCTTCCATCGTTGCGAACCACCGTCACGCGGCACAGATGCCGACAATATTACTTTTTCCTGTCCTTTTTATGGATATTGCCACGCCTCTGCTGCATTAATACGTCCGAGCGGGCATGCTCTTCCTGGTAACGTCGCTTTGTTTTCGTTAATCTTGCTTTATATTCTCTCTTTTAATGAAAACGAACCGTTTGACCATTTCGAAATAAAGATCTTCGAGTTATAAAATATTTATGTCGTAAGATATTTTTCCATATTACGATCAAGAGTTTCCTGTTTTTGACTCGTATCGTCTCGACAAGGATCGAGTTTACAGAAATCTCGTCTGTCTGTGGTCCCCAGGGTAGTTAGAAAATGTCGTAAAAAGGAGATAAATAACAGATATCATGCCGAACGATATAATGGAAACGAGGCAACCATTACGCGCTCTTTTACGATACTAAGAATACGTTGACGAGATAATAAACCGTTAATTGAACATTCAACAGGCAGATTATCTAAACAGTTCTACAAAACAGTTCTAAACAACTGTTTACGAGTATCCTTGTTTTTTCATATCTATCCGGTGTACCTGGAGATTCTATAACAAAATGAAATATCAGATTTTTACGGTGCACGTCCCGAAGAATCGATAGGTACATAATCACGATCGTTGTCTTTCAATATTCCCCCGGCGTCGTTTCGCATCGAAAGCTTTCTCCAAGGCGCTGGCAATATGTCACTGGCGAGGCTGTACATAAAACACGCTGGTTTACGAGCTGATCAGATGGCGCGTGTGTTATTACGAAAACTTCTGGAACCCTTTCTCGAACGCAGAAACGCGATAAAATTTTCCTCCTCCAGAAGGTTATAAATTTCTGATCAATCTTTGCGTCGGATCTTTGTATCGAATTCACGGAGGACCTATCAACTGGTAGGATCAAATCGGGATTTTTCATCTATCGAATGACGTTCCTGACAAGATATACTTTTCAAGAAATCCGTGATAGCAGCACGACGACGAGGCTGTAACAGTACTTTTACATTGATCACTATTTACAGCTACGTTCCGCATTACGTTGATTATTCGCGCAGAGACCCGTGGCTATGGCCAAACACAAGCCAGTCGTCGATAGTTACCCGCGATAACGCACCGGGATATCTCTACGGCGCGCATCTTTCCACGTTTTATCGATGTCGTAAGTCAGCTGGAGACGATCCGCGGATATTCCGTGGTCTAGGCGAGGCCGATTTACGCTTCTGTCTAACGTCCACCTGCATCGATATGCCCCTCCTATCTGCGATTTTATTTTTCCATCAAATAACAGCGTCGGCTACTAAACGTTGCTCGCGATTGGCGTGCCGCTTATTTCCCCTCCATAATCCAACCAACGTTTTTCCTTTCGTCTCCGCCACTCTGTATTTCCTCGTGTTTCTCCGCGCGATACTTCCTTCGAGTAGCAACAGGGAAAGTTACTTTTATCCTCGCAGAATAATACCATTCCGTTAAGTGTACCATTTCACTAACAACTTACAGAGGGCGTATTTATTACTGTATTTCCGTGTCAAAAGAAATCGTGTCGACACGTGTTATTATTTATCGCGTAGGCTGACGACGAGCGTAACAAGGGGAACGCGTGTAACGTGATTTGCGACGGCTCTTTGTTCCCAGATTCCGAGCAGTCGCCGGCTGTGTACTTGAGGGACGACCCACTGTTCGGCAGCCTGCAGCTGCAGCAGCACAGCGAGCTTCGTGCACCGACTGCGGAACGTGCCGCCTTCTATTTGGACGCAGCGGTCGCGGGCCGACAACGAGAAGACGGAGACGCGCACATGCTCTACACTTTACACGTTTATCAGTACAGCGTCGCCGGCAAGGGTGGAGGTAAGTCACCGTTTTCCTTCCTCCGCCTATTCCCTCTGCTCCTTCGTAGTCGCCGCTCGTAAACAACGTTTGTCATCGAGCTTCGTAAACTAGAATCCCTCTCTTAGTCTGCAGCGGCTTCCGTTCATGGAGGACGACGATTTTCCACCGACTCTGTGAAATTGTTTCTATTGTTTCTCGCAGGGAATCCCTGGAACCGTTGACCCGATAAGGCGATTTACTTGAGTACCATTCTTATGTCGCGTATGAAATTTTTTGGGCACGCTGACACGTTACGTTAACCGGCCGCTATTATATCCCAGCAATTTCTGGAAACTGTTTTCGTGACACGAGCTTTCGTCTAACGTTCGTAGAATAGATAAACGTGTCAGTAGCTCACGCGCATTTGGAAGTTCTTAGAATCGTTTCCGTCGGTAATGACCAGATAAAGTTCCGAGCAATGACCAGTTAACGTAACCATATCGTAATCGATTTTTCACGGACGTCGAATACATTTCTCGATATTTTTAATTCTCAGTTGCCGGAGGCAGAAGCAGGCTACACTTAATGGACTTGGGTAATTCGGATCGCGGCAAGTCTTCTGGCGGGATCCCGTTGTCGGGACTAGGCAATATCCTGCTAGCGATTTTCAACGGGCAGAAGCATTTGCCGTACAAGGAACACAAGCTAACCCAATTATTGAAGGAGTGTCTCGGCTCGTTGACGTGTCACGCCGCGATGATCGCCCACGTGTCTCCCAACGCTCAACACTACACGGAGACGCTAACCACCGTGCAACTGGCGTCCCGCATTCACCGAATGAGACGGAGAAAGATCAAGTTCGTCGGTGGGGGCACGCAGGGGACAGGCAGCGGTGGAAGTTCCGGCGAAGAAGCGGCCAGGCAGAACAGCGAGTGCGATCCGAGCTCCAGCGATCTGTCAGCGGATACGGTGATCTATGTCGGTCCCAGTACGGACGACGCGACAGACGGCGAACATCCCCCCGTTTATATACCCAGTCTGAATTCCGGAGACAATCGTTGCGCTATGGGGAGAGTGCTTCGTGGATCAGCGGCAGAGAGACCTTGCAAGATGCCGGAAGAACGCAGTCCGGTTCATAAATCGACGAAAGCGGTGAAGACCTTGACGCAAACAGCCTCCAAGCAGACTTCTCCGGCGCACACCGCCACTCCGAAGGCCAGTCCGGCCAGGAAAATTTCGTCGACCAAGGTTCCCTCGTCGAAGGTGAACGATTCGCCTGGAAGCAAGATTCCAGTTGCTGCGCCTAGCGGTGGTTCGGACGAACAGTGGATAGACGGTCCCAGGATCTCCAAGTCGAAGGTCGCGGAGGCTAGACACATGTTGAAAGATCCTCACCACAAGAGGGAAACTTGGATCGACGGACCCATGCAATTGACTGGTCCGCCTACGTTGCAGCTACACACTCAGCAACATTCCTCTGGCTACGGATTCATGGACAGCCATAAGAAGAGTATGATTAGAAAGTGGGTGGAGAATCAGTCATCGCAGATTCAAAAGAATAGACACGCAGCAGCTAGAATCGAGTCTTCGAAGATGTCCGGACAGTCGTCGCAGTTTAAGGAACTAACCACGTTCAAGACGTGTGGTGCTATGGACGACGACGATACTTCGTTGTCTACGGTCGAGAGCGACAGCTTGAAGGCGAACGAAATCGAGGATATCACCGAGAAATTGGGCGCCAAGCTGAATCTTCTGAACGTCAAGTCCAACACGGATTCCGGACTGGATCTGACAGCCAGTCCTGTCATGGACGACAGCGTGGACAAAGGGAAGCTGGATCTTCAGGAGGACGAAGACGACGACGAGGAGATCGTGGTACCTCCACCGTTGCCCCTCATAGAGCCACTGAGCAACGGAGTCAGCAGAGAAGTCTCGATGGAGAGCCTGAATCTGTCGCACAAGGACATAGTCCTGCCATCCAGGCACTCGTTGTCTTCCGAGGACGAGATCTTAGAGATCGTCGAGGTCGAGGATTTGGAACCCGTCCCCATGCAGGACTCGTGTCTTCAAGTGACGGAAGAGGACATCGCGATGTGTATGGGAGAGAATCCTTTGCCTGAGAGCGATCAAGAGGAGCATCCTTTAAGAATTCTCAGTCAAGAGAATCTCACCGTCGTATCGACGTTCACTGGTAAGTAAATATGTGCGTTTTTTTTATCGTCTACGCAGTATTCCATCACTGTTCGGTATTACCATCCGCTTGAATCGCGGGGTCTTACGCGTGGAAATATTTAGAGCTTTCCACGACGGTTTCTCGCGACGTTCAGCGTCGCAGCGTGTTCTCTCCGCCGTTTTATCTTTCGATTCTTTTTCTCATTCGGAAGGTACTCGAACGAAATGCTTCGAAGATTGTTTCTGGAGAGAGTCGATTCTTAGATCTTTCTGGCTTGGTAATAGCGCGTTCGATGGAAAACAATCATATTGCGAGGAAAAAAGAGAAGACAGCTCGAGGATTGTAACGATCGAGAAGAGAGAAAGGAAGATTGGAAGTGGCTCGATATAATTACTCGTCAATACTTTCCGTCTTCGAAGCCGTGCTCGGAAGAGACGGCTTCCAAGTAAATGCGCTGTTCCTTTTCATTGCTACTTATCTTGCCATTTCTTTCGTTTTTATCGACGACCGAGCAGTGCCTCGCTAGATAGACAGGAAAAACGAATATGTATTAATTTGCAGATTCGATGTCGGTGATGTCGGACACGGAACGATACAGGCCTCAGTATCCGCCTCCAGTTGGCGCCGGTGTCCTGCCCAGGCCATACTTCGACCACGAGGACTTCCTAGAGCAAGAGACCAGGCACAAGTTCGACCAATTGGCTCGACTCCACGAGCTCTACCAAAGCAAGCTAGCGCTCGCTAACGTCTCCAACTCGGTCACCTATCAAAGGGAGAACTCTTCGAACGTCAGAGAAGCTCCATGTAAGTTTCCGAAAGTTTGTTCCAAACAAGAGGACGCTACTCGATCTTTCACCAACTGTGTGTGTTTTCTGTGTGCGTTATCGACCCTTTCGTTGCGTTTCTAGACTCCGACTTTCTTCCTTTTCCGAACCTCATAACCGCAAAAAAGGCTGTCGCCTTCGATCGGCTACGTCTAGCAAGAATCTGAACGAAACGAAACCGGCAACGAGAGGGTCGAGTCTCATCGAGAAGGGTCCTCTAAAACAAAATCACCCTGTCAGCCAACCGGCGTAGGTCTACAACAACTATCACATTAACGCAGGACAAATTCCAGCCGCCCCCGTCTTCCGTCCGCCGTCGCGCTGTCAGTCCTTGTCCCTCTCGGACGTGATGTTCAACGACAACGCGAGCAATCACGGCAGCATCTACAGCGAGCCCGCGTACATCGCCGGCAAGTCCGATCCGGAGAAGATCTGCGACAATTGTCGTCAGAGCATGTCGAGACCGGCCACTGCTTCCTACTGGTATCCGAACAGTGTGGCGCACATAGCCAGCCCTAGGAGATACTGTGGCAAACTGGGTGACTGCAACATCTCCAGTCTGAGGCATCCCGATGGCGCCTCGAATCCTAATCTCAAGGAAGAGGTGGAGAGGCTACCAGGGAATGGAGCTTCAGGTTCAGATCCAGAGGAGGAATACGTCGAGGCGAAGAAACTGTTCACGGCTGCTGAGAGGCCTGAGAGGACTGTCACTGGCAAGTCCGATATCGAGGAAGATCTCAAGGTTCAAGGTGAGAATTTCGATTTACTCGATTAAAAATTGGAAACTGTCGATTAGTTCTGGATTATTTGGAACGATACAGCATCGCTAGGATTCTACAATCCTCTTCTTTGTTTTGCTGTAGCTCAAGTTTGGTTTAGGTATAATACTGCTGAGAGTATTGCATCTCCAACTTTCTTGCAGCAACAGCACCGTTGCAGCTGTCCATTCCATCACCGGCGCCATCCTCGGGTCGAATGCAGCGTAAAATTACAAGTCTGGGCTCTTCGATGGGTCTGAACAAGGAGGGCTACGATTCTGGCGCCGATTCCACGCCACGGGCAGCGAAACTCTCGCCAGCTACTTTGTCTAGGCATCGTGCGGAAAGTTCTGGCTACGACAGCATCGTCAGAGACAGCGAAACCAGCAGCATCGCCAGCGACTCGTCCAGGCATACCGGAGCTCTTCAAGAGCACCAAGGTATATTCATCGCCGATTTCCTGATACTTCACCGCGATCTCGAACGAGAAACGCTTGCAACGAAAAATAAATAACATCTAGAGGAAGATCGATAGAAACGTTCCAATTACGTGGAGTAGTTAGTTCGTAGTTAACTTCTCGAGAGATTGACCGATACCGCATGTCCTTCTTCTCATTTCATTAGTAACTGCATGCCATTAATTACGTATTCCCTATCACTCGAGGAATCTTGCACAAGTTAGTAAAATCGTAACGATCTTTCAAGCGTAAAACAAACGCAATAAAAGATGAAAAAGAAAGAATCTATGAATAACCGGAAAAAGAAATCTGTGCATGTTTGTAACATCTAACGATTGCATAAAGCGACGTAGATAGCTTAGCTTGCCAGCTGAAGCTTCGTGAAACGATGTAAAAACCCTCTAAAATGGTCCCTCCGTACGGTGGTTCTCCTCAGGTGGCGCGCTGGGGGTTCTAACCTCGACGTTGTGCGGGTGTTTCAGCGGTGGAACAGCGGGTGGCAGAGTGCGGGCTCCGGTCACGGGCCCAGTGCCGGGCCCATCTGCCACGGGCGCCATCCGCGCTGCCGGGGATACTCGCGTACACAAGCGAGGACGTGGACATCCTGGACAGGCGCGCACGGCTGCGCTCGGATCCACGTGGCACGATGTCCAGGATACACAACCTGCGACTACGGCAGCGCCTTCTTAGGCTAGAGCTGCGTGACGCTAAGAGGCGCCTGATGGTGCCCGATGCTCGCTGGAGCTACGATCGTAAGTTTGTTTCTACTTTCAAAAAGATCTCTTGCGTCGGAAAGCTAGAGAGGAAGCTGTTTTACTATGATAAAGTTATTTTACTATTGTAGTTCACGTGGAGGAGAGTATGGACTGGCGAGATCCGTCGTTCCTGGAAGCGCTCGAGGCGGAGACGTGTATCCTGCAGAAGCGAGTGCAAGCCTGTAAGAGCCACGTTCTTTTGATCACCTGCTTCGACTCCTGCCCACGGCAACCATGCACGCGGCAGGCGGAATCGCCTACAGGGATTCGGATCACCTAACCTAGACTTGGGTCAGCGCGCTCAACCGCGTGCTGATCGCTAAACGGATCGCTAAACGGATCGCTGTATGAACGATTAGAAACGAGACGAGCGAGGTCGCTGATGGGAAGATAGAAACAAAGAGAAGAAAAGGGAATCGTTGTCACGATGTCGCTCGACTCCGTCCAATAGTTGTTAAATGACAAATTTAGTCGTATCGTGATCGTCGTCGCCATTGTTACGCACGTGTAATAATCGATCGTAAGGAAGCTTTCATCCCATTTTTGTGCGAGGATAAAGCGTCGTTCGCGTTAACGAGCCGAGAAACTTGTTGCGTTTGGATCTCGGGCTATGCCCTGGATGCCGACGTTCCATACAGAAGGGAATTTTTACGATGATTTCTAAGATGTTCTAGCGATGTTGAAACGATTGTTGACAGAGATAACGTGTAGAACGCGAGACGCATACTTGTTGACTTAAAATAATTTAGCGTACGAGTTGGTGCTGCATTTTTTATACCGATCGACCGTCGAGGACTCAACTGTTAGGTAAATTCACTGAGTCGTTGCTCCTGATTCGAATTCCAAATGAATTCCAAGCCGTCGAGAAATAGGATCTTTCGATGATACAAGCTGCACTTGACAATTCAGAGTGCTAAGCTTCGAGAACAACGCTGAGATAATTACAGCGAGTGATTTTGTGCGTTTAGAACCAGTTAACCAGTATCGAGGAAAGTCATTATAGTGTGTCGTGCGTGCTTGATCGATCGAAGATAGAGCATCGAATCTCTCTACGTTAAGAAACGGAAGACGAGAAAATGACGAGAGAAGAAAAAGACAGAGCAGTTCCATTGATCTCTCGCTACGGTGCTGATCTTCGGTCGACGATCCGGGATCGAAATTTAAATTGAATAGGTTCTTTTGGATCGCACCGAATTCGTATGGTAAAATGATACGTCGAATTCGAGGGAATAAAGAAAAGACAAACAGTGCAAGATGAAGATATAAAGAATATATGTAATACTATAAAGAGGTGGTAGTCATCGGGTGATAGTGCCGCCAAAGGAGAAAGCAAGAGAATCCTTTCGTATGGTAAACGATTGACGGAATAAAAGGCAAGGGAAAATAACGGCGATGAAACGCGTCGTAGTCATTGTATTTAATGCACGCACGTTAATTCAAGAATATTATCGTAGCTTTAATCGTTATCAACAGTTACCGCACTTCGTAGGGCTCTGTAATTCACTTTAGAGGCGAAGATGAGAACCGATGGGAATGTGAGAGCGAGCGAACGAACGAGAGAACGAGCGCGAGAGAAAAGCACAACAGGAGGGATGAACTAACGAGCGCGAAAGTAACCGAGAAAAAGATGCTGTGCGACAGAGTGTTACTTTTCCACGGTAAACATATTCGTAATCGTAAAAGTTGCTCGGTACGCCAGCGCTCTTTGTTTTTTCGTCTGAGATGGGAGATGCATAGCGAACGTTTGAGAGAAAGAGAGAGAGAGAGAGAGAGAGAGAGAGAGAGAGAACAGGATGGAGTACGCGAAGTTTAAACGCGAGAATCACGCGTAGAGCCAAGACGTGGGCGTATAGATCGTGGAAGGGAGAACGAGCCACGGAGAATGAAAATAGACGGGATGAAAATAAATCGGGAATGCCGGTAATGCGCGGCAGAAACAGAGAGATTCCAGCTTTCTGATACAAACTGTGCCATGTCCGTAGCTGATATCGATGAAAATCGCCCGTGTCTCTGCCGCTCAATCGCTTGTATATGGCTATGTATAATATCATATCCGCGTTCTTCGCTCCTTACGCGATGTGCAATCTTAGCCCGCCCATATCGCACTGCCAATCTAAGAGCTTAATTCCCTTTTATACATATACGATTTAAGCATACCAGACTCTACGTAGGCCTATAAATATCGTCAAATCGATCGATAAATATTCCCAGAAAAAGCTGTTTCGCTTCTTGAAATTTTTTTTACAACTCAATGTCAGTAACAACAACGAAGCGATAGTGCGTCTAGTTTAGTCTTATCTGTCCAGATTTGATGGTATCTGTAGACCGTAATCACGAGTCAGACGTATATTCTGACGATTAAGACTAATCATTAAAGCGGGACAAGGCTGCACACAATGAGTAACGAGCCTGCTTACCGAGCAACGCAGGATCGCCGATCCCCGCTAGTTGCAGAGAATCGTTCTCGAAGCTACCGGATCGATCGATCGTAAGCCGAAATTCCTGTGTCATTGTCCGTTGTTAAACGAACCCGTACGCTATTCGTCCAATTGTTCTTAACCCGCCACTGCCGAATACACGCGTCCCATGATCGATCATCTTCGATCGTCGTCCTCCGCGCGATGTTCACGACTTCTTCCTTTCTGGTTCAGTTCAATCCGAACTTGTCCTGCGACCGATTCCAGACACGTTCAAGGGCGTTCAATACGCACGACGATCTTCTCTTCCCGATTATACCTTCCAGGAATCGCTTCTTTCTTTTTTACCAAGAAAGATGTCGTTTCAGAATAAAATAACCCATCTCGAGATTCGATATTCCAATCGTCTGCTACATTACTCGTTTCCCTTTCTTTTCGCCGTCTACCTTACCCGTTTTACGTTCGAGCTAGGGAAGCGCGTCACTCCGTCTACCGTGAAATACGACTAGTAAACGATTTAACAAGTAATAGCAATTTACGATTAAGGATTTAACCGACCTCCGCATGATCCCGCTCGAGGAAGCGGGCAACCCAGAGTATAACACATACGCGCACACATACCTAACAGAAATACACGAGAATCTACCGTAAACACGCGCCTACTGTATCATAGTACTTGTATCATATTTATATTTTATATGTACAAATTAGTCATGTAATTTCTTGTAATAAAGATCAATTTACAACGTATACAGACGAGCACGATTTTCGGATCGCAGTTGTAATGTTTTTTTCTCGCCCGCGCCGACGAGTTTTTCCCCCTCGAATTCCAGGCAATTTGGTCAGCGACCAAAGAGGACGGAAGAGAGGCAAGGGGAAGCCAGATTCCACGGAAGAATTCCTCGGACAAATTATTGGGTCGCGTTGTGAGCCGCGGTGCCCGACGAAGTGCGCGGCGAACGTAGAATTTGCTTCGTTCGACCGCCACTGGCCAACTATCAAACGATCCTCGTGCGAGCTCTCAACGAGCGAGGAACAATGCTCAAGGAGGTTGCATCCACGATCCATGTACAACCATCTATGACGAAACGTACGAGATTGAATAGAACACGGTACAGGTAAGGATGTAATTAGAGGCGGAACCGAGTCGCGGAAGCGAACTAATGACGCGGAAGAGGAACAATGAACTTGGTGGATTTCAACCTGGCAGTCTGATATGCTTTATAGCGTGTTCATCCTGGGAGGGGTCCCGTACTCCCCGTACAAATTTGAAACGAAGGGTGTTTCAAAGGGGAATTTAAACGAAATGGGATCGAATTATTCGAATGGATGTTCTCTATGTTGTATGTTTTCGTCGGTCGTTATTTATAGGCTTGCGAAACTAATTATATTTACTACTTCTACATTTTCGACCTTGTGATTGTCGTTTCGTTTCGTTTCGCGGAAGAATGAGATTGAATCATAAGAAGAAGTAGGAAATAAATTCTCATTAAAAGAGACGTTAGATTAGAAGATTCAGATTGGACAGAAATCGCAGAATTTTTACGATCGTTCGATGTGCACGTGGATTAGAGCAACCTTGAAATACAATTGCAAAGCTCCCGATGTGAATGACGATTATTGCTATAATTAAATCATTAAAAGCTCGTGCAAAGATCAAGCCGCATAATCCGGCAGGCCTTGGCGATCGAAACTGCAATTGAATGAACCGCGAAATGAAACTCGTTTGCGTTGCGCGCAACAGATAATAGATAACACTTTGCTGAATAAAAATAAGCTCGTATCTTTGCTACGGTATTTCCCTTCGAATGCATTATACAACCGTGATGCTATCGTAAATTATTTAAAGAGACGTAGAACACTAAATTAACGGGAGAATGAATGAATTCGAAGCCATAGATATTATCGCAAGCCTGATAATTAAGTCGAGTCAATGATAATCAGTTGCAGTAAACAGGATAAGTATTATTTATGGATACTCTGAGTGCATGGCTTCGTGGAATTTCGAGCAGACATAATAACACGTAAGACAATGACGTTTAGACAGTAGTACAACGAACATGAATAATGTTAAACATATAGGTCTTTGGATTTATAGCGTAATTAGCCAGATTCATAGCATAATTAAACTAGAAATTAGATTTATAACATAACTGACATAATAGGTTGATCATATCACGATCAATTTCGTCGTTTCCCATATCCTGATCTGTTATCGTTTACCTGTTGCATTTCTAGAAAATACAAAGTCAATCTGCGCTATTTCCATATTTATCGCAAGCAATCAGTTTCATTCGAAAGAGGCTACGAAAATCGGAAATATAAATATAATAAAAAATTTTTAAAAAATATAAAGACACCCACGATATCGCGCGAAACCGCGACGATACTCGCGTGTGCCCTCGCAGGAATAGAGGCGAGCGATTCGAGACAGACTGTGTCGATGGAGGGGGTAGTAGCACGAAATTATCGGCGGCACCGGGAGAGAGCAGAGAGACGATGTTTCGTGCGTTCGAAAGAAGAGCGGCCGAGAGGATGAGCGGGCAAAGGCGATTAAGGGGCGGCAAGCGAGAACTCATCGCCGTTGTGGCGGTGTCGATCGACAGTAGCGTGAAGGCAGTCCGAGAGAGAATGACTCGTCGCGCGCGTCCTCTCAGCGTCTCGCGGCTGGCTGTGGTGCTGGCCCTGGTTGGGGCCCTACTCGCGCCTTTCGCCGCAGCCCTCAACAAAAACGACTTGTACCCTTACACGACACCTGGTTCCTCGATCCTACAGTCGGACGTAAACGGGTTGCTTCTATCCGCGGAGACAATTCTCAAGACACCCATCGCATTCTACGATAAGATCTTCAATTCCATATTCGTGAGTACACCAGTTTATATTTCTTTTTATTTATTGGTGATTTGTTTCTCTAGATTATCGATTTTAATTTATTTCACCCTGATTTCTTTTCCTTGCGTTTCAACGGATTGATTGGAAAAAGCGAGATTAGTTGAGAGTTTTCATGATAAAATGTTCTATATTACGCGTTAAATTGGCAAAGCAGTCGGATTTATTTTAAAGCTGGACAGAAAGCCACACGATTCGACAGATAAATCGTTATTTTTATCCAGCAGCGTGGATCTCTGTGGTTTTCCATCGGGCGACGGTGGCCACTCGCATCCGGCCCCGTTTAATTTCGGTGCTCACAAAAATACACGGTAAAACTTCGATAGAGGGCCACGGGCTGGAGCCGCTCGAACGTCGAATAACCCTTGCAGCGCGCGAAATTGTGTAAACACGAAGCGCGCGTGCCACTGTTTACGCTTTGTGAGGAAAGGGAGTGCGCAACAGGAAAATCGTTTATTTAATGTTTTAAATTAGGATCGGCACTCGTGCGCGTTGCACGATGAAACGTCTCTTCTCCCTTGTTTAAATATAACAAGCCGTTCCCTCGGGAAACGCATCGTTTCGTTTTGCCTCGATTGATGTAACAAGGAGAGGAGAAAGAGAATTCGAAAAGCGTAGAGATCGAAAAAGGCGAGGCAGAAACAACCACATTTTCGACGATGGTGTAATTCGTTTCGTTGATATTAATTCGCGCGGAACGAGGGAAAGCCAGGAACATTCGGTCATCCCCTTAATTCGGCTCGTGGTCTAATCTGGCGTCATTTTCTGGCGTGACACGAATTCATTGTCCGCGATGACGGTCAAACGGCCGCAGCCGGCGCGCAATCGCTTAATTGCGCTTGGGTCGTCGCACGAGCTGCTTCTCATATTGTCTGTCTCGGTGCGCGTCACTTGTCACGCGGATCATGTTCCCCCGAACGTGGAACTCGTTCCTTCGACGATCGGCTGAACGAGAGCTTTGCGATAAGATTCACGGTTTCACGGAAACTTCTCGAACACCGAAGACAATTGTCAGATACGCGAGGATCGATTCGAGAATGAAACTCTTCCTCCGAGACAAGGGAAGAGAGAGAGAGATAAGACGTCCTTAAATTATCAACATTCAAATTTTTGACGCAATGCCATTAGATTAGTCGCGAACGCTATTGAGTCATGAAAAGCAAACACTGCGAGATTAGAGGAGGACTGTAGTTAGTTCTCCGGTGATCTCACTTTTCCACGAACCGATTCGCAAGCGTCGTACGGAGCGTGAATGGGCATTGATTGCACGGTACGCCTCCCCCACGCGTACGGATGCGACGTAGGTATTCGAATGAATCTTCGTTCTAATTGATCCAAGCGAGTCAAGGTGCGTGATCTCATGCATGTCGAGCGGCGTCATGTTTTCATCGCCGCGTAAAAAGCCGCACGTAGGAAAACACGCGATCGGCTCGAGGTAACTGCAACCCGTGACTCGTGACGCTGATAGAACCCATTTACGGCTGACCAGCTGCTACCTTCTTAATAAGATGTCCTTCATTGATACGTTAAACGTTGCGTAATTATAATTAGCTGGTAGAAAAATAGCTTGGAAATAACAATTTTATAGCTTACTTCGCCGTACCCCCTACTTTACTACATCGACCACGTGCACGATGACGATGAATCTCGTAGTATAACGTTCCATTCATCGACACGCTCAATAACGCGATCGTCATGCCGTGCCGAATAGTGGGCACGTTATCAACGCGCCATTCGTGTTTCGGCACCGTGCATTTATCGAATGAACGCGGCCGAACGAACCTGCTAAATGTTTTCGACGACCGGAAGGGAGACGAATTATCGGCAAATAATCGCAGAATACTCGGTTAACGAGTTGAGAACGGAGTCTCGATCGCTGAGATACGCAAAGGTACACGAGGATGTGCGAAGATACGCGACGAGCATACGCGTATTCGAGCATCCTCGTTCATCAAGATGTGGTCCCGATAGGTGGGATCAGGCGCGCTGTTAACTGCGACTTCCCCGATCCATTTCGCCCTGGCTCGAAAGCTAGGCTCGTTTTTCGCGCAGCCGCGCGTAATTAAGCTCCGTCGAGCATCAGATAAATATTTAATTAGCCTTCTTCCCCATTACGCAAGGATGTAGAGGAGGCACGATAAACCGACGAGGCACGCAGGCAAAAGTAGCGCTGAAATTTCCGAACAACGATCGACGAACGTCGCTAATTAAATAGACAAATACGTAAGCGGGATTCGACGCGCGTTTGATTCATCGAGTGGAAAAGGGAGAAACGGCGCGAAGCGGCAATTAGCCGGCGCATATTGCGCGCCGTTCCGCGGAAATTGAACCGAGAGCGAAGAGAGATACCTGTTGGTTATCCGCGTGTTCGTCCGCGAACGATACGATCTCGCTAAACGAATGGTATCGGAAGCCGGCCGGTGGATTTGCATCCAGATGGACGTTAATGCGACCGACGATTTACGGCGTAAACGCAGCCAATTAGCCTTGACGCTTTCCCACATTAGTTAGCGGGTGATTTGTAGGAGGAGCGCACCGGGGACGTTGTGAAATTCCGCGAACGATTCTTCCAGATCTTCCCGGCGACGTCATCGCGCGTCGCGAAGCCCAATTAGGCTTGTTTGAAAAGTTCCTGGTTAATTAAATTACCGCCAATAACGTAGTCGTGTGAAATTATTTTTAATGTAAGCAGTCTCTCGGCAAATGACAAATTCGAAAGGAAGCCGCGTGTCGCTTACTGTAAAACGTTACGCCGCCACTGTCACATATGTCCCATTGATTTAACGACTCTAAATCGAGCGATTACGAAAACAAAGTGCAGTCGATTAACGGGCAATCGTCGCGTTAGATGGCAATCAGGAACAAGGAATCAGGCGGTAAATGTCTGATAATTTATCGCACGCGACGAAAATGTCTGAATCTAAATGCAATTCCTTAGGAGAATCGAAGGGATTGAATAGATGTTTGGCATGCAAACCTGCGTTAGGTCCGACGAATTGATTGACACAGATACGAGCTGCGATATATCCGCGACGGTCTACTTAGAAGCTCTGCCTACACGACAATCATCTCTATTTCGTCGCTTATCGTCGACGATTCGCAGTCATCAGAATGATTGCAGCCGATTACACGATTGCGTTAGCGCGTGCGACTCGCCTTGTCCACCCCGTGTCTCGAAAACATGATCTATCCTCATAGAAAGAAAGAAAAGTGGATCGTTCGCTCTCGGAACGATCTTCGTCGAGAGTGTGATCGTTAGCTAACGTTGGAAACGCGTAGGTTCCAGGCGCAATTGCACGACCATCCCCAGACCGCGAATCTCTGCTCGTTATTCCTGTAAAGTGTCCCGTGAAACGATCGAATTTTGAAGTTTAAACTTGCACGAAGTTGGCATTTAACGGAGTCGCGGTTATTGTTTGCCCGGCTAATCGAAGCACTCGTGGACCGCGGTTTTCCAGTGATCGCGTCCCAGTGATCTCTTCTTTCGCGTTTAATTTTGTTGAAGTTTCGAGAGCTATCGAGATAACATCTCTCTACTCGTGAAAGTAGAGCTTTTCCCCGAGATAAATTCGAATAACAGCCCGCGCAAACTGATTATTCGAACGAGCGAAAAATTATCCCAGTAACAGACAATAAATCTAACCAACTGTCCGATCGTGTCGTCGTATATATTTAAAATTACGAGGAGGTGGAATTACAGTCGGTTCATTTGAATTATTCCATTCGATGCAAGTCCCCTCGGGTTTTTATTTAACGAACGAGCAGCTGGCATAATCAGTGACATCAGGAAGAGAATCGGCGAGTAAGATGGATTCGTCGTATTACTTCCAGGCAGCCTCTATCTATTTTCACCGTTTTCTCTCGCGTTCGCGATTACCGGGGATTACGTGTGTGCGTGTGTGTCATCGGCTCAGCTGTGACCTACGACCCAAGCGATAGCCCCGACGGAGATAGCGTTAGTCGCGACTCTCCTCTCGAAACTCGCCACTGTCAAAACGTTCGAGTACGGATCGAGAGAAAGAGAGGCGAAAGAGAGAGAAGGACAGTCGGAGAAGACGCGATCGATGTCCACTCTCGAGCTAGTTGCCATGCCTCATCGATTATCGGTGATCCCGGTTTGCCGGTGCCCTCGTAATTATCACACGAAAAATCATCTAATCGGAAATGGCAAACTCGTGCCGATTGTCATCGATCGTGGCCGGGAATAAAAGGAGAGAAAAGCTGGATGGTCGATCGGGATAATTACGGGGACTTGGATGTGCACTCTTTTCATTTTCCACTCGTTTTTTCTTTTCCTTGAACGATTTTTTCAATTAGATTCCGATGGCGTGAAATTGGTCGCATCGATCGCGAAGAAAAGGCTCGATCGACCGAGACGCGGTTTCAAAGCAGAATTAGAACTGTTTCTTCGCGTTGAAGTCACTGGATGAAATTGTGCGAAACTAAAGGGACATACGTTGAATCGGGATGAAATTGTGCAATTGAAGAAGTAAAACAGACTTTGAAAGATCACGAGAATTCTTTTAAAATCTGTAAAAATGCGGATAGTTACAAAATAAAACGAATAAAAAGACCAAATAATTGAATAAAACTGTATGCATATAATGCCACGCATTTAAAGAGCAATGTGACAGCGAGTCGGCGCCTGATGAAGAGGATCATCGTCTGGTCAATTTAATTTGTGTCAATTCTTGCGACCAGATCGCTCGTTGAATAATACGCGCAGGCTTGGGTGTTAAATTCGACACGGTAGGAATATCCGCAGCACGTGAAAACAATACGAGAGCGTTGAACAATCAGAAGTTCGAGCCGAGGAATCGGGACGTGAGAGCGGTCGAAACCAGGCCGGAATTTCGTTGACGTGTTAAACTTCGTCAATTAGCCAGGGTCGTTAACTACGAAGCTTCACTTCCGTCTTTCCATTTGTTTGGTACTCGACCTGGAAGCGCATCGTTCATGCGTGTTATGACACTGTTTCATAATCGTATTGAGCTATGAAATTGTCCGCTTGGTAGGCATTTGATACAGCGGCACAGACGAATATTCAAAGACACGATTTGGAAACTAAGAGATTCGACATTTGAACTTGAACCTCTATCGAATTTCGTCCACTATCCTCGCATTATTTCGCAGTTATGTTTACCAAGATCGAAGCATCGTTTTGAAAAATATTTCTCAAACGAAAGCCAAAGCTGTCAACAACTCTCAAGCGTTTAAATCTCTTCTTCCAGATTTGAATCTCGGTGACCCAAAAATACGCGACAAAGTAGGCCGCGCGTAGACAGAGGTCCAGCTGACGAAAACATTCGCGGGGAAGCAAAAATAGAGTTTCGGTGAAGTTTTAATTTGGTCCTCGTGAAACGTTGGGAATCGTTTCTCCGTGGCGCCGACGGCACAGCTGCTCCCGCCACGAATGTGGAGCAACGCGCGCGCCTTTCAGTTTAGCCAATTGACGGAACGACGTTTACTCTCGCAGACGCGTGGCATCAAGCTGAGCAGCTTCAAACTCGAGCCCTTACTAATGTCTCAGCTTCGTTAAACGACGCGTACACTGGGTGAATGACTTTTGGTGTACATACGAGACGTCTCGTTACATCATCCATGGATTCCCGACACATGCTCGTACTATTTACCTGTCTAATAACCACTACACGTGCGTCTAGGCAACTCTGCAGAACGTCGTCTTTCTCTACTCTTTAATTTTAATAACCGTCCGTTGAACCGATGTTGCGATAAGGAAGTTGTTAGATTTAAAATTTTAATTATAGAGAAGAGGGTGATTGGACTATTAAACGAGAAGGTAAAATGCGTTCAGAAGCTATCGAAAATTTCTTGAGTTCTCTTAGTCCTTATTTCATGGTTTCTTTCGGATTAAAGAGAATCTAGATATGCAGATTCCTACCTGGAGACAGGATCGCGTCGTAGAAGGTGGAGAAATTTAGAAACCTCCCTGTAGGGGGTGTGCAGCAAAAGTTGGATAAAGACCGTTGGGGAAATTTTATCTCTGGATTGCATCGTACGGATAACGAAAGTTTGCCGACACAGCCTGTGAGATCTTCCCTTTCGATTCTCATTCGCGTAATGAGACTTTTAATTACGACGAGCTGAATACAGAAGTAAGGGCTAAAGAGATTACCTTACCTGGTTGCAGGTAAACGGAAATGGCGTCCTCTCTTTCGCAAGGGCCATGCAAAGGTTTTTCAATATCGCATTCCCGCTCGACGATCCGGTTATCGCGCCGCTCTATACACACGTTGACACTAGCGGTTCTGGAAGAGTGTATTATGGCGAAACGGACGCACCAACAGTGCTTGCCAGAGCCGGAGGAATGGTTCGTAGCGCTTTCGCGGACGCCGCAGACTTCGTACCGACTCACGTTTTCCTCGCCACATGGCTGGCCGTTGGATACTATAACGGAAAGAGCGACAAGGTGAGTGGAAGTGAGTCGACTTGCTAAGAATAAAGGCAAATTTTCTCACGTGCAAGATACACCGCTAAATAAACGAGACGAGACCGATCACTATCTTTCCTTTTTTCTGATTTAATTCGATTCCTCTTAGGTGAACACGTACCAGGTAGCTATCTCGTCGAACGGCACGCATTCTTACGTGGAACTATTGTATCCGGAGAATGGTGTACAATGGATTCAAGGTGAGTCGCACCCGAATGGTTTGCCTGACGCGAAGGCACAAGCAGGATTAATGAGCGAAGGAAGAATGTACACGTTGAAAGGCTCCGGGACGGATCAGATTCAGAATGTCGACAAGTGAGTCACTGGATACCTGTTTAAAGTACGATTTATCTTGTCTTTGACCGAGAAAGTAATCCTCGTTGTCCTTCAGATGGTCGAACGTGAACAGACCTGGACAGTGGCTGTTCCAAATAGGACCGATCTCCGACGACAGCGACGTGAAAGTTCCCGACAATATCGAAGGTAAAATTTCTATCGACTATCAATCCTTAGCTTAGATCGCTGGAATTTTTCGTTCGATCGTTTTTCTTCAGACTGTACCATGTGTTTCCTTATTGCTTTATCGATCAGATAGCAGCGCATCGAATCAGGTACCAAATTGTAGAATAGGAGCAACGATTTGCCACAGCAGGGCGACGTGTGTTGACTACGAGGTAGGCTTCTGCTGCCACTGCAAGCAAGGATTCTTCGGCAATGGGAAATCCTGCCTGCCAAACGGTGAGAATCGTCGTTTCACGGTTCCACTACGTCGTAAAGCCAGCAACCCCCTCAATTATACGCGAGTCACGTTCCTTTGATGTAGCTACGCTACATAAAAATTCGCTTTCAAGAGGTGCCCGTACTTTTAACCGACTCTTCCCTTTTCGACAGCGACAAGTGTCGCGAAACGAACGCCGACAACAGACGATTCCGGTCGCGTTCTCTCTGATCTATTCATAGACCACGGCAACTGACTACGCGGCTCTTTCGATGACCTCGTAAAACAGCGGATTCTCGGAACTAGGCCCTTTGAATAGCAAGATTCTGTAACCGACCACCGTGGTTTACGACCAGTACGAGCTAATTTCAGTCAATAGCTAAGAAAATTTAAAGGATTGTACAAATTTGTAGATATTCCACTGCGTGTAAATGGCCGCGTTTCCGGCACGATCAACGACGTGGAGTTCCCTGCGAGAGATCTTCAGTGTTACGTGCAACCGAAAGACGGAAGAACGTACACGGCTCTATCGAGAGTACCCGAGGAAATTGGCGCCAGTTTCCAATTGTTGGGTAATCTGGGCAGTGTGATCGGTTGGCTGTTCGCTAAACCGATCGGCGAGACGAAAAATGGATACGAGCTTACAGGTACTTCCCGACGATGTTACAGTGTACTGCTGACAAGCTTCACGAACAAAATACCAGTCTAACTTCACAGAGTGAAAGGAGTATCGTCTCATCACACTGGTTGGTAGATTGTTTCTACAAATTGTATCGCCTGACAAATGACTTCTTGTCAGCAGAGCACTATACAATTATTCTTTATCGCTTCTCCTAGCTTTATTCCGTTTTATTATTCCCTTTCCTTATTATTTCCTAACAAAACCAAAGACTCAAGACAAAACCATTGTTAACAATGGTTAACGTAGAGAAACGATCGATTCAGGGGGCATGTTCAATCATACGACGGTGCTGACGTATCCGTCAACGGGCGACAAACTAACGATACGAAGCAATTACCTCGGGTTGGACGTGTTCGGTCAGCTGAAAGTGGAGGCAATGATCGAAGGTACGTTGCCTCAGTTGGCCAGAGACACCAAGGTCGATTACGGTGACTACGAAGAACTTTATACGAGAGCGCAGGCCGGCGTGATCCGCGCGCAAAGCGAGAGAATTTGCAAACTGAACGAAGGTGGGGAAGAGCGGGAACTCGCTTTTATCCAAGACGAAACTATCGTTTATAACGAGTGTCCGTATCTCAACGTCGAACCCGAGGACGACACGACCAGATTGAAGTTCTACAGAGGAGTGACTACCTACGAGGCAACCGAGGGAATTATACGTTTCGCGGTGAATACAAAAGTGGCGCCCCTCGAAGAAGAAGATCCCTGTATTCAGGGAAGAGAGACCTGCAGCGACCACAGCTTCTGCGTCGTCGACGGCGATAGCTTTAAGTGTGTCTGCAATCCTGGGTAAGAAGTTTCACTTTGATTTACGCGCGTATTCTCCGAAGATCGCGTACAAAATTTAGGAAAACGTCAAAGGGATATATTTTTCTCGCTCTTGTGGTAGTACGGTTAGATGTGTTGAAAAATCGAAAAGGATTTTATTTCGTTTGTAGATAAATCACCTCGGTGATACTCTTCTCATACGTGCAATTTTCTCTTTTTGTTATCAGCTATCAGTATTTGTACGAGGAAGACGGAAGCGCAGTTTGCGTGGATGTGAACGAATGTACCGCCGGAAATCACATGTGCTCTCCCGACGCGCAGTGCATTAATCAAGAAGGCAGCCACACGTGTCAGTGCAGGCCCGGATTCTCCGGTGACGGTCGAATCTGCGAAAGTGAGTTACCAACGAACGGATATTACCGTAGTCTGATAACACGCCTAGCTACTAGTTCAACTGGAAAATCGATATTTTCGAGGCACTCCACGGCGAGACTCTGTTTTACGAATTGTCAATAAGTAGCGTACCTTTTGTTGAAAATACAGGTCTTCCTTCTTGCGAGGAAACAAGATGCGAAAATTACGAGCAATGCGTGATGATCGAAGGTGCGCCTAACTGCATCTGTTTGCCTGGATTCGAGGATACCGAACAGGGTTGCTATCCTACGTCGCAACGTGGTAAGGACGCTCATTGTCTGATTTTGTACATGAGAAATAGTTGGGTTGGTACCATACGACGAATTGTTGCAGCTTCCTGTGATGTCGAGGATAACTGTTCGTCCAATGGTATCTGCAATTTCGACGCCGAAAGGCAGAAGCACGTGTGCATCTGCTTACCAGGCTTCGTTGGTAAGGATTTACTACGTGATAACGCGAAGAAACATTCTGTAAATCGATTTAATCGTCTGATTGAAATTTGAAATATTTCGTGTAGTACAGAGGATATCGAATTAGTCGGAAATATTGTGGTACTTTGCAAAAGTAATTGAATCCACCTGCTAATACGAATTTCAATATCTTCAAACGCAACTACCAAGCAGCTAATTTCATTGCAGCTAGTCAGAAACTTGCAAGGCGATGTTAAAATTGAGTTACTACGGAATCACAATGGTTTCGGGCGATTCGTACGAAATCGTGCAATTTCCTCTTGTTCCACTATGCGATGATTTGCAAACGAATCTCGCGATAACCTTCCGTGTCAACGATCGCTATCGTTTCCAGGCGATGGCTACACGTGTTACCCGGAAGCAGAGCCAACCGCAGTGGACGAACCGCCGAAACCGCAGTGCGTGGAGGAGATGTGCTGGTGTCCAAGAGGCTGGGAATATCGGAATAACGAATGTATGCCGCAGGAAGGGTCTGGAAGATCTACTGACGTCTCTCCCGATCGGGACTGTAAGTACAACAAAGGGACGTTCGTACAAATGCATTCTTCGACCGCAGTGTCGCTCGAATTCGTTTGGTTTATTAATCTGGGCTTTGAGAATTTGAAATAGTGAAATTGCACGAGAAAGTATTTATATTACGAATTTGAAGATTTAAGTAAATCGTAATGAGAGTTTCAGTCTTATGACGAAGGGAATACACGGGTACTAAATACTAAATTTAATTATAAATTTAAAATAGATAGAAATTTTAATCTTTCGAGGAAGAAGATTATAGAAGTATTAAATTTAATTACAAATTTAATCCTCAAGCGGATTGACACGTATCGATGCATGACAACTAATCGCACGTAGAACACGATTCGATGCAGAGCCGTGATAGCACAAAATACGAAATGATTATAATTATCCCGTGTGATTTGCGATGATTACTAACCAGCAGCGACGAACGGTTTGCATCGTGCGTTTTAGTATCGGCACACCCAGTCCCGGAATGCTACGAAGACCACTGCGTATGTCCTTGGAGTCACAGTTACGACCATTCAGAGGAGATTTGCGTGCCTCGGCCCGGATTCAACCACGAAACGATGGGTCCATCTGGATTTCACTGTACGATGATACTCAGCTTGGCTTTCGCTAATTTTGCCTATTAACAAAATATTTCGCACGAGCTACACGCTTTCTGCGCACATCGATTAAATTCCTTTCGTTTATTATCTAATCTATTTACGAACAGATTTACTGTCCTATTGACAATTTTGAAATACTAGCGTATAAAACGATACGGTTTAGCTCGACGATTAATATCACGCGAGCAATATGACGGTCAACCTGTTACAAAACATTTGGCACGTCTCCACGAAGGCGTAAGAGCTTTCAAACACGATCGATGCGATCGACTCACAAAAACCCGTCACGAAACGCTCGGACGTGGATAGTCGAAGCAATTACGGATCATCGGGTAGAGCATTATCGTAATTGCACACGCTTGTGTCTAGTGTCGTGCAACGTGGTGAACAGGTGTCACCCCTACGCCCAATGTATCTACATGGCTACCACCGGGGACTACGAGTGTCGCTGCAATCCCGGTTACGAGGGCGATGGTATGGAGTGTGTAAAAACAGGTACGTTAACTTGCATCTTGTTCTTTCTTCGTTCCCATGAAATATCACCGTTCACATTCGAGGCAAACTACCATGGCGTTGTTATTTGTCGAGTGAATGAAAAGTGTTGTTCTGGCACAGAGGTGTCCTGTTTGGAGGTGGACATTTGCGACCCGAACGCGTCTTGCCAGCAGGAGGAGTCCTTAGCCAAGTGTGTGTGCAATCCAGGATTCGAAGGGGACGGAACTACGTGCAGTGCTATCGGTCATATCACCTTCCATATTTTTTTTTCTATTTTTTTCAATTCCTCTATCGTACATTTTTACTCGTAAAATGTCTATCTTAAAATTACGAATTCTCTTGTACTTGCTTCTATTCAGTCTGTGTTCGCGAAAGCCGAGAAACGTCGCTTTGTCACTTGCACAGTTGCATGATCACACACGATAAAATCAATTGTAAAAACATTTCTGAAACGAATCACGATTGATCGTCAAAATTCGTTTGCTTGAACGATCGTTTCTGATGCAGATGAATGCAGCAGCACCACTGATTGTCTGGAGAACGAACGATGCTCGTACAACCCGGCAAACTCGCGGTACGAGTGCACGTGTAATCCAGGATTCAGTATGGTCGATGGTCGCTGCGTGGTATCCGACTGCTCGACGAATCCATCTCAGTGCCACGTAAACGCGCAGTGCGTATCCAGCGGCGAAGGTGGCTACAAGTGCGTCTGCATCGAGGGATACAACGGTGACGGAGTCCGTCAATGCGTCGAGAACCACATTGGCTGCAACGTGCTGAATAATTGCGGCAGGAACGCGGTCTGTGGCTACAATCAAACCTCCGCGAATTTCGCCTGCGTTTGCCAGCCGGTATGTTTATTGAATCCGCAAATTCGTCCTGAATTATGGGTTTCTAGGTGAAATTGGAGAGATGAGATATTGATGGAGTTGCTGGTAATTCGATAGAGCATTTGAAAGTGGTATAAGAACGCTACCGAACAGTTAACTTTGGACTCGGTTCGAGCGCGAACAGTAGTAGTGGACTAAGTGTAGCCAGACATAGCACCGGTAATAGTCTCGTAAGATTTACAAAGTAGAGAAAGAATGTAACTGATCGGACAACTTTGAAAGTGCTCCAGAACGAAACCGTAGGAACGAACGGTCGGTAGTCAGACATGGTGCTGTTGACAACTTTATAGGATATTTCAAAACGCGTAAGAAAGTTATTGGCGAAATATAACGCGCGATTATATGAGTGGTGACAGTAGAAATAAAACGTAGATGGTCAGACACGACTATTCTTTATTCTCTAACGCAGTACATAAAGCTACAGCTAATTCATTCGTTACAAATGTCGTTGTCTAACGAATTGTGACTACTTGCAGGGCTATTATGGCGACGGTTTCACGTGTTTGCCCCAGTCATCTTGCAGACACGAACCAACGATCTGCTCGCCAGACGCTACGTGTGTGGCCGCCGGAGAAAATCAGTTTGCTTGCGTATGCAACGAAGGTTTCGCCGGAGATGGGACCAACTGCGAGCAAAGACCAAAACACGAAGCAAACTTCCTGCTGGTGAATCAAGGAATGGCTACGTTGAGAATTCCGTTCGCTCCGACGCACGAAAATCTCGGTAGCCCGATTTACATAGCGTACACACAGATGGCTATCGCGATCGACATCGATTGCATGAACGGGAAAGCCTACTCGAGCGACATCACCGGTAAATGTCAATATTCTTGAAACTTTACGTCGCCGGGATTACGGAGGAAATTTCTGACGAAAATATCACCAGCGAAGAAGCTCTGTCTAGACGAGATTTATTTTCCAGGTAATCGAATAATCGAGTTAACGTACAACGGATCGATGGCTGAGACGTTCTTGCCGAAAGTTAGCAGCCCCGAGGGACTGGCGGTCGATTGGATCTCGAGAAATATTTTCTGGACCGACTCGGGCAAAACGACCGTCGAGGTAGCCAATCTCGATACGAAGAAGCGGAAGGTGCTCGTTTCAGACGGACTGGTCAATCCTAGAGGAATAGCTGTACACCCGTATCGCGGGTGAGTATTGTTTTTTCGAATTCGATCATCCATTCGCTAGCCAGTAAATTGAACGCAAAGCGTCTGTTGCCTGAAAATTAATTATAATTTAACGGTATTGAGTTAAGGAGAAAATGTAAAAGCTTGTAACGCGAAATGAGGAAATTTGATCGTTTGCAGGAAGATATTTTGGTCGGATTGGAACCGTGCGTCGCCGAAATTGGAGTGGGCCAACGAGGATGGAACCGGTCGTGCAATCTTCCTTCAAGGGGATTATGTGAAGTTACCGAATTCATTAAGTATCGATTGGGCGATGGATGAGCTGTGCTGGGCGGACGCCGGAACATTTACGATAAGTAAGGACAGATCTTCCCATGAAATTTTCTCTGTTAACAGACACGCCACGATCGTCGTCTCGTAACTCGATAATTTTACTCCGTGCTTTTTTTTTATAATCGTTCGCAGGCTGCATGGAAATCGACAGCAGGAATATTAACGTGATCGCCAACGAGCTCACCTATCCGTTCGGTCTCGCGATTTCCCAGCAGAATTATTATTGGACCGATTGGAAGACGTAAGTTGTCGATAAAACAGCACTTCGTTATCTCGTATTGTACTTGGCCTAAACAAAAAGATACTCGACATAAATTGAATATTCGAGCGATATCGTAGTTAAAACGCTTTCAGCGTTATCGAACAGCCAGTAAAATATCTTTCGAGATAGTAAAGCTTAAGCGTGAATGATAACGAGCTAGGAAAATCGAGTAGAGTACCATGCAAGTTCGGAGATATTTCAATCATCCATTATTTACCGTCGTAGTCACAAAATCGAAGTTGCCATGAAGAGCACCGGGGACAGGAAGCCGCCCATATCGGTACCACCAGGGGGAAGCGGTAAATTATACGGAATAGTCGTCGTTCCTGAGTCGTGCCCGAGAGGTAAATCAAGTTTTATGTCATCGTTCCTCTCCTGTTCTCCGTCAAACTGATCACCCTCTTAAAAATATATTAAACGGATCGAATACCATAATTCCGTATTATCGTTCGTACCCTAACGATAATTGGATTAATCGTCATCGTAAATTATCGTTTGTCTGTTCACGACAGTGACCAACGCCTGTCAGTTCGAAAACGGAAGGTGTAACAAGGATCAGCTATGTCTGCCGAATGGTCAAAGCGGTAGAACGTGTGCGTGTGCGGACGACGCGACAGGACCATGTACTGACACACAGTAATGTTTGTAATTGGTCGTGGGAGATTCAGAAGACATCACAAGGCTCGGTCGGCCGATCAAAACAAAAGAACGTTTGTTATTTGACCGCTGGGGTGGCGTCGGACCACTCCTTAGATTACGTGTAAATTATAATATTCTACTTTGTATGATTAGTTTTTATCGTCCACGTTTTCGAGTAACAAAATCTTTTGTATCTAAAATACGGAGTCCGCAGCGTGAAGCTGGCTGTACGGTGCTGCGACTCGGTGACACGTTATTTAATAAAAGTAAAATAATAAAATAAGGAATACACCCTGTCTACTATATTTTTATGCGATACCTTGTTACTAGGGCGAGTATATATTTTATATACCTCTGTTATCCTTTTATATCGTAATCAGTGAAAAGTTGTACAAGTTCTTGCATGTAAAGTGTCTTCATCCATGCACGAAGTGGGAACTTCGTTCGAACTGACAGGCAACTACGTTAAAGCAAAAGAAGAAGAAGAGGCAGAAGAGATTAATTTCCTAAACGATTAAGAGTACCAAGGCGACGCTCTGTCGACGTACTAGTAACAGAGAAAAAAGTAAAATTGTTCCCGCTGGCTGAAGATACCGAAGCTTTGATTCGGCTTTTGAACGCCATTCTATACCGAACCGAAACCTCCGCGTAGTAATCTACTACGAAGGCAAGCCGGTGAACAGGAAGCCAATTACGGTGTTCATTACCGACGTAACAACCGGCCATTTCATTTTCCCGTCGCTATATAACGTTAATAAGCAACTACTTACAGGCCTAATAAGAATAACGCGGCTGGAAGTCGCGGTATAAAAACGAATCTCCGCTTACCTACGATCAATTACCTTTCTTCGCGAGGCTGAAGTCTAAAAGTAGAAGCACCACGAGAAAGAAGATAAAGTAGCAAAAGGAGAGGTTGATTGAAAAGTGGCATCGGCATCTGTATCGCAAAGAGGATTTATTGACGAATAATCCAGATAAGACAATTAAATTTTCCTTACCGCAATCTCTTTGAATGCGTTTAATTGGCTGGCCGCAAAATCGACAAAGAGTCGTTGCGGTCCAACGACGATGCAATGGGTGCTGAAGCGAAGAGGAGCGACGGCAAGCAAGAGAAAGCGACAAAGGGCATCAAACTTAGCTCACCACCACAACCGTAGAGACAAGAATCTCCTGGTAATGCGTCTCCAAGGAGTTTTCTCGTATTTCCACTGTTCAGCCGGGAAAGAAATGTATGACGGAAGAGTCCTCCGCCTTCTGTCTCACCGAGAAATTACACGGCTTTTTCATCGATCGACTCCAACTCTTCTGGTCGAGATAAAGCACGCGTATCTTGCCATTGTGAACATTTCCTGACATTGACGTCGACATTGTTTGTTGTAAAACAACACAAATATTTAACTGCGAGGTAAACAAGTTCGTGGAAGAAGTTATTTGTAACGTAAACACGTAACGCAAGCCAATATCGAGAAACGTGGTGGATATTGTTTTCTTATGAATATCGATGCGAGCTTACCTCCTACTTCCCATTGGGAATAGCAAAAGTCTGTTATTTACACAGGCGATTTCTCCGCCCAAACCTCCAGCATCGGTTGGTTTCAATTACCGAAACCGTGGTCAAAGGTTTCATTACGAATCAGTGACCGGCGACTGAGCGATCGCTTAATTTACCATAAAGCGAACTTGTATAACGTTTACGGTTGCATTTACAGAAGCATCGAACAGGACATCGTTCATAACACGTTGGCAATGCTCCCTTTTTGGTCGTTACCTTGGAAACTAAACGCGTTATCTCGAACGATTGCCTGAATATGAACGTTAAGAACTATTGGGTGGCAGGCAAACGGTAATATCCAAACCAAGCACGGATAATCCAGAGACGAGGATAAATTTACATACGAGAATTTTCTTCGCCGGGTTTTCAATATTTACGGAGAATATGCAAGAAAGCGATCGGATAACCAGTTAGAAAGTTAAGAAAACCTAGTCTGAGAGCTAACAGAAAGAGTTTTCCACGTGTCTGAAGGTTCGCAAACGTTTCGCATACTTGCTTAGCCCGAACGCAGTTACCTTTCATCTGATACACCGTGATTCTTCGCAGAGGCTAGAGAAAATCTAGACAGAAGAAGACTAGCGAACAGATCAACGTTAATTCACATAGAGGTTAATGTTGGAGTGGTACGGTTGGAAGATCAAAGTGCGATTGCAACGAAGGTCTCGAGAAAATTGAAGGAGAAGTATCACGGCGGTCAGTAAAGGGTCGAACGATGCGTTTTTCCAGCGAGGAACAAGCAGCGAGCGCTCGCTCAGGCCCGCAATTTGCAATTTGCAAAAGAGGCAGCGCTTTTGTCGATCGGAGGCCGGTGAATGGCCGCGCGAATTGGAAAACGTCGGTTAGACGTCTGCTAGTGACGGGTGCTCGATCAGCCGGTTGCGCCGTGCCCTTTTGCCGCAGCCACCGACTTTCCTCTGCCTCGGCTGCTTTCGCTTCACACCACCGCGTTTCCCTCTCTTTCTTTTTAATTTCATCGCACCGAGTGAATTAGTGGCCTGTTCCCCACCGACCGGCCGGCTTCCTTCGTTCGCCGTCGAATAAATGGCTGACCGAGTTCCAGTGAAATCGAGAGTTACTGGATCAACTGTGTTCCCCTGTGTTTTTAAATCGCTGGATTATCGATAATGATGACTCGTAGAATCGGTCGCCTGAGTATAAACTGCGGCAGTTTAAACCTCATGGGTCTTTCTTTTCTCATTAGCTGCGAAAAGTAAGTACACAGGCGTTCGCTTCTGTATTATAGAGGAAATTCTGAGATAAAGTTGCGTCAAGTTTTAATACACAAATTTGTGTCTGATGTCGAGAAAATATAAAGCTGCACACCCTACGCTCTCCACTTTTATGAGACTCTCAACCTTGCAAAGCGATATCACAAATAATCAGCCGACTCAGGACAACTATTCGTTTGGCCATAACGTCGTCAGAATATGTCGACAAATTTTGTTGATCTTCGTAATACAGAGGTGCTCGTTCGATTATTTTCCGGTATCAGAAACGCATTGGTCCGCGAATGAGTTTCCGCCCACCACGTCGTCGAAACGAACACCAGCAGTGGCTATACGGGTGTGCCTGTACGCGTTTAAACGAATATGATGAAACAGCAAGTTTGATTACTTCGTGAAACATTTTACCGCATCAAGCTTGCCTTTGATCGCACGATTGTGAGCGTACACCGGACACATGGGGCGCCACGTAAGAAAGTCAGCAGCGTGGGTGTTTTTCGGTATGTCGAGTAGGAAACGTCCCAGAGGAGGCGTCGGCGTTGTCGGCAAATAGCCGTGCCGCCTCTCGTTAACATTTACATCCCTGATATCGCCGTTTCCGATGCACGAATATTTGCAAGATCTCGATTACGCTTTACACACGCTGTTTATTTAGCCAAGAGCAACTTCTGTCAGTCCCGTAGACATCGTATACACGACATCTTCGATCTACTAGGAATGAACATTTTCCTCATTTTGTTCTGTCTTGCGTACGAGTTTTGGATGTCTAAAATCTATTTATGTTATCGACATCGATCTCCGTGTAGCGAGGTAAAAATTCCGTGTTTTTTAACTATCACTAGACTCCTATCTCGAAGAGTTTGTAAGAGTATTAGGTACTATCTGCAGAGCCACAAGAAAAATCCTTTTTTTCCAGTAACTTTCTATGGTGTCAGCAACAAAACGAGTACCGGTTCCAGCTGTTACTTCATATTGTTACCAAGGATCCTTTATGCCCTGTAGCTCACGTAGCTTTCATTCCGCGATATCCCTCGGTGTTTTCCCCTAACATTACCAGTAGCTCTGCAAACATTAGAAAAGTGTTCACGGTCAGCAGCTGCGGAGGGACCGCGGTTGCTGGCCACAGCGGAAACGTAAACGAGATTACGCCGCTATCTGGCCGAGTGTCGGCGACAAAGGAAAATAAGAAGCGGTTCCTGGCGACGTGACGGCAACAATTATGCGACAATTAACGGGCAATGCAATTACCACGCACACTGGCTACCGCAAATTTCCACGGAACCTCTCGCTGAAACCCTACGCTACGCCATTCGAAACCACATGCGCTTACACACGTGCATATACGAAGGCATGAAGGTTCTTTGCAGTCATGGGACAAGGGAGGAAAAGAAAAGGACCGCGTTCAAGAGGCAAGCGGAGGATCGAGCCAGGAGGGTTCGACGGGTCGCGAATTGGATGCGTCGAGATAGTCGAACGGGGAAGTTCTTGCGTGGCGGTTCGCGTGAGTTCGCGCGGAACTCGCGACCAGACCGCCGAACCATACCGGCGCGTCTAGTCCGCGTGCTCGCGCGAAGAGTAGGCCAGGAGGGGTGAACGAAGAGGAGCCGTGCTACAGTCAGTCGGCGGTGAGACTCCGCGTGCGACATCTCGTTGCCGTGGCTCTTTCCTACCCTCTACGGTCCGACCCTCGCGATTTTCCGCTTGTTTGTCACGTGTGTTTATGTGCTTAACTTCGATCACGACGAGGAGACAGAGGGTGGCGGCTCCTCGAGTGAAAAGCAATCGTGTAAAGTTCGATTAAAAGTGCGGCTTTTTACGAGGGCGAGTCTGCGCTTGATCGTTACTAGGATCGGTTGAAAGTATTGGGTAGGAGGACGAGTGGTCGTAGGGTAGGGTCTGATTTTTATGGGTGTTTCATGAAGTAATGTTGGGTCTCCCTGTTACATATTGTTCGACGATTCGGTCGGAGCAGAGACCGATGCACGGCCGCGACAAAAATATCCACGAAAAATCTCGGCAGGCGGCCAAGCGGCCTCGAAAGATCGCTACGGTTCGAGGGACGGGTTTGATAAGATAATTTAAAGAAGGAGTCGAGTCGTCGAACGTTTGATCTCGCGGCACTGCGCGAATTTTTCTTTAGAGAGGACGAGTAGTTTCTCCTTGGCGTACAAAAGCTTTTAAACGAATCTCATGGACACGCGTGATAATGAAAGGAATAGTTGGCGAATTTTAAATAATTAATTTTCATTTTTTATTTGAATCGAGTAAAAAATTGTAATTAACTCGAGCGTTGGAATTTTTTCGCCATACCTTAACCACTGGGTGCGCGAAGATCGACGATTCAAAGTCGGCCAAAAAAATCAGGCATGAGATTGCTCGGTTTTACGAAGTGGCTGTTCACGTGGCTATGCATATTCAGTCTGCCAAGGGAAAAACAAACGAATGAGAAGTTTATACTGGTATCCACGGGAAAACCGGCACGGCGATTTTCAGCGGGGCGCGTGCTTTCTCTTTCTTTCGTTCCTTCCATGCTCGTGTCGGCAACCAAACGAGCGTTTTTATTTCGTCGCCGGGAAGGAGATTAACAACCGAGGTAAACAGTTTACCGTAGGACAAAGTGCAGAAGCCATAGGCACTGGCGATTTCACCAAAAAATTCAACAGGCCGCGAACTCTTCCATCAACGTGTCACGCGGAAAACGAGCTCGCGCTTCATTTCACGCATATGTTCTCGTGTATTTCATAGAAATATCCATCCATTGATGTTAAAAATTGTCAATGGAAGAGAAAACGCGTGAAAACGTTTCGTCATTTTGCTTGGCGACGGGGAGTACGCGTTAACGGGATAAAAATCATTGAAAGTAATTGCCTCGAAAGCAAAAGACGCACGCTCAAAAGTCACTCGAATCAAAGAGATAATCCATTCACGGCTTATCGAAGAACAGGCTTATCGGTTTTCAATTTACACGGATGCTTCGATACTTTGCTGCTCTCTATGAGGAATATTCGATCGCCAGTCACGCTGCTGATATACTTCGATCCTTCCTATCGTCCCATAAAATACCACACCACACAACCCCTATCGGCATAACCCTGGCCGTTTTGTTTATGCGCTTTTATCGAGGCTAGGCCGTCGGTCTATCAACTTTTACTCTCGTCGATAAATCATTCTACCTCTCTCTTCCTTATTTTTCTCCTTCTATCGTCGTATATATATCGTTCGAGACTCGAAAATATTTGTCACGTACGAATAACGAGGTAGTGGTGGATTCGCACGCAAATGTAACCGCGTCGATTCAACGCGATAGTCCCAGGGGGATTCGCGGAGTTCTAACTCCGGCAAATCCACGCGATCAAGCACAGCTCGTCGCCAATTTGCACGCTGAATCGGCCACTGATATTGCAGCCGCTGCCGCCACATTCGGTCACGCGCCGGATGAAATCCAGAGCCGAGTGGCAACAAGATTGCAGAAACGTATGTGATCCGCGAGTGAGAGCGAGTGAAACGCGACGAACAAGGAACGCGATCGTGAACGCGCAGAACGCGTCAAAATTCGCGTGTGTGCTCACGCTAAATATAAGAAAAACACGGGCTATCCATGTGAAAAACAAAGGGTTGTTTGCCAGTGTCTGTGATCGTGGATCGCGTGTGCATCGACGAAGAACATCGAGCGAGATCGTGTAGCAACAACGGACCCGCGGAAGCTCGGAGGAACGTTAAATGAATGTTGTTGCAAGGGGTGGCTGTGATCGTGAGAGTAGAAACAGTGCACGGCGGAATCGGCCGATTTCAAGTCATAAATGCGCGAGAGGAGGAGCCCACAATGGTGGCTCAGCTCCCGCAACAAGTTCTACTGCTGCTCGTACTCGGTGAGTGGACATGCTCGCTGTCTATGTTCTATTATATATTTAGGCGGCGGTCAAGTTGGCCGAATCGTCTTCCGTCTCGCGTTCCTCTAAAATATAGCTTCGACCACCCGATCGTTATGTCCGACCGTTATGCCCGATCGTTCTCATCCGTCTCGACTCGCTCGAGTCTCGAGACTGAGCACGGTGAATATCGCGCTGCTACCTGTTACGCAGCTATTTGTTTCTCTGAAAGATTTCCTTCCTATTCCCGAGCGAAGCCTTTAATCGAATGATAGAAGTTGCCATAGCTGTGTTCGCGTTAATTTCGTTTCGTGAATTCGTCCGAAACAAAATACAATTACATGTATATCGATTCGTTTCAGCCACCTAGAGGAATCAAGAGTTTCGCGTAACTAGGTTTAGCTAGTCGATCAGTCGACAGTCACAAAATTTTAACAGACTAATTTATCGATCCGGTACTCGGAGAACTTCTATCGGAAAGTTTGTCAAATCGTGTTAATTGTCCGCCCTATCGATGCGATGTCCGTCAATGGGGTTTGTGTCGCTTCTGATTTCTGTCAATTCGAGCGTCTATCGATTGACTGGTCAGTGACCGCGCTAACAAAAATCTCTGCCAATCAATTCCTCCGTCAATAGGGAAGCTCGTCAAGCCGCGCGCATAATCTAGACATTTCGCGCGATCAATTACATTGTTCCGTGTCAGGAGGTTGAATTGCGCTTTCAACCAGACGGTAACTAGAACAGTTTGCATTGTTCTTGGTGAAGCAAAGTGTAAACTGTCGCTAGCTTTCAGGAACGCGGATTCTGTCTCGCGCCGAGACAAAGAGATTCCTTGTATTTTTAAAGCAAAAGCAAAATCACCGGGAAAATTTCGCTTTCGCCCATTATCGCCTGGAATTCCAACGTCTTTGTCCCGAGTTCGATATCGATTTGGTTGCTTGTTCCCTTCCAACCTTAATTCGGTTGCGTTGAATCGCGTTGTCGGACAGGCAGAAAATTTGGAGCTCGATCGACTTGACTAGGAAGGGACGATATGGTCGGATGGCTAATCCAGTAGAAGCCGACCCACTAGAACGAGAAGCGACGTTTAATTAAACAGGATTATTCGGATAGAAGTAAAATGAATAAAGTTTCCTCGAAGAAGACCGCGCCTGAAGATACACCGTATAAACTTGCCTCGACTATAAACACGAGATCAGAGGCTGACTGTCGCCGAGCTTGGAGATCCAGGCACAGACATTTTAACACGCCGCGGTAATTGCAAAATTATACGACGAATCGTGAAACAAGTATGACGAAGTCAACCCTTTTACGTGTCATGATTATCGATCCATAATGTCCGCTCGTGACCTTACATCATTGTATCCTAGAAGAATAACTCATGACATCTTGTTTGCTTATAAAGTGTTTAACAGTCTTATAGAATGTCCTCGAATTATCGAGAATTTGTCAATATTCATACTAGAAATTTACGACATTACGATCTCCTTTGTGTGCAGTCTCGCGATGCACGATATATCGTTTAAGTACGTTACTGATTTTAATTACAACGCGTTAAATATCAACAATGCATATCCAGCTCCATCGATGTATTTCCTTAAATTTCCGGAGCAATTAAAACCTTTTACTGCGTCTCGTCTCGATCCACAATTGAATTATAACTTACAATGTGTAATATGCCATTGTATAATCTAATGGGTTCTTCCTTTAAATAAATTACAATTTAAATCGAAATAACCACATCTTGCGGAACGCGCGATCGTCACTTTGGTCGTTACGCTCTTCAGTGATCACGGAATGGTGCAATGAATATCGCGCGTAACGTCGAGTTATTCGTAGTCATTTACGCATCAAACGAGAGAGACATAGCGAGAGCAATGTTCCAACGTAGGAATATCAGTCTCGCTGCCAAGAAGTCTGCACCGTTTAGATAAGTTCCGTCTAAGCTGCGTCAAAGGAAAGGCACATCGATCCGTGAAACAAAACTGTTCCTATTGCAGAGGGAGGTAGTTGGTTCAAAGAGCGCAGCTGCATCGCTTCTCGCGAGCCAACCGACTCGATTGCCTTTTTATCACTTGAGCGACGTTATATCGGATCCGTTTCTCTTTTGTTCGGCATCGCGACATCATTCGTTGTCACTTTACAGTAGGGAATTCGCATCCACGACGCGTGACATCGTTCGGGAAACGACGAGGCGCTTTCCTCGTCCGGAAGGATGAACGATGTCGACGAACGAGGACAAGTTTTGTCGTGCTGTGGCAGCAGTTTTGCCCGAGTCCATCTCGAACAATGCACGACAGAGAACGCATCGCTCAAAGGGATCGTCGAAAACACCCTTCGTGGCGGCCAAACTTGTCCGTCGTTACTATAAATCAGTTCCTCTTATTTGCGTACGCTCTAATTTGCGTCCGTTTCACCAAGTTTGCTTTAGCATTGTACTTGGCTCTTCTTACGCCGTGACCCGATCGAAACCGGTCAAACGGTTAATCTTTGATCGCGTTCGTCTAAACATAGTCTAAACAATGCCGATAGATTTATAACCACATACGCGTTACACGTCGATACGCTTGAATATCGGCTGGCACGTGGCTAATCGAATCAGCGATTCACAAAGGAACGACAAACGTAGCTACCGACAGGCACGGTAATCGGATTTCATTCATTCGCGGATTACGTGCTTCTCATAGGTTCACGAACGAAGGTGTGAGAACAACGAATCGCTTGTCGAATAACGAGAACGAGATGCTCGGCACATTTTTCATTACGAATTATATTTGATTGATTATTACGCTCTGTCGATCCGATGTTCGTGCCGACTCATAAATTTCCATAGAAAAGCGTGAGTCACGGCATACGGAACAGCCAATCATGATTTCAATATCGATACCTTCCACCGATCTTTTGACGAATTGTACGTCATTGAAAACGTACGTTCTATCAGTCGGAGAATATTCGAAAGGGATAAAAGCGGACGACCGATTTCATCGAGATGTGATCTCAGAGTAATTACCGTTCTTTGGTAGACAGCGACTGTTGTCTTTGCAGGACACTTCGGAATTTCAAGAATTAATCGAATTATCGATGCTACAACGTCCTCCGTTGTAGCGGCAAATCAATTTGCGCTCGGTGAATCCTCTAATAATTTTCCAGCGGCGGTCGAGTTTTCGTTTCGATTTTCGCTATTTGCACTGGACGATGGAGTTTTACGATTTCCATTTGTCATCTGTCTTCTTGCATGTCTGCCTATCTTTCGAGGCGCTTTTCACACAGACACTTTTAAAATCCTCTTTTCGCTGGTTCCGAGTAAGCACATTATCGGCTTGCAGCTTCGTTACTGCTCGACATTTCCATCTCGGAGACGGACCATGTTCCTCTTTGTTTCCCTAGCTCCTAGGAAGCCAGGCAAACGTTCGATCCTGTTTGAAGACAACACGCGGCTGCATACTCGCTTTATCTCCAACGTTTCATCTTTCAAAAGACGACATTTTATCCCCTGCTACTCCGCTGCTCCATTTCGCTGCTCGTCGATCTTTCTATCGAGGATTACCCGGACGTTTCAGGGATTTCTTTCATTCGTTATTCGATGCTGAACGAGCTTGTATACTCGATGCAAAATTGAAGCTAGGATTCGAGCGAATACAGTTGATAACCGAATTGAAGGTTCAAAGGAATAGATATTGAAAGAGGAGTGCTTTGTTTTCTATCGGCCGGCTCTTGAAAGGCTATTCTACGAGCAAATGACTACGTTCGAGTACTCGATTCGCTGCGAAGGATAGCAGAAATAGATCGAACACCTCACAGGCCGAAACCGAATATTATGGGAAACCCTTGCTCGAGATTAAGCGGCTACGTTTAACCAGTTTCACCTCTGAATGGACTGTATGCACCGTGACTTCGGCGAGTTCCTCAGTTGTATTAAATATACCTCGGCAACTTGAGCACGTGAAATTTCCACATTCACCGAAGCTAAAGATACCAGCGCCCATTCACCGTCGACGTCCCTCGCGGCGTCGATTTCGCGCGCTCGCAATTATTCAGCTCCTCGGGCGTCCCGGAGCGGTCGCATTTTTCCCCGTGACACCTGACGTCGACGTCGACGTTGTCATCGTGGTTGAACGCTGCTAGCGACATTAAGCATTTCAATAAAGGAAGAAAGGTGAATCTCGGCGTACAAAGGGGCTATGCAGCGCCAACTTATCCCTCGTCATCGCAATAACGCATTTATGACGAGACCGTGTAACACGATAGAATAAAGGGATGTTGCGGCCTGACGAACTTTCGCCTGCGGAAAAAATAATATAAAAACTTTATACGAGAGATTTTCGCGTTACGAGGTACCGGGTCAGTTCTCGGTTTTGAGGATTTATTAAAGAAGATGACGGGGAAGGAATCGTGATTCGTGAACGATATTTCTCGGGATCATTGCAATCCCGCGAACTCGTTCGCGGGAATTACGTGGGCACGGGGGTTGGGGCGTATGCGCGGCGATCATCGAGTTCGCAAATTTAATATCAGCCGGAGGAAAAGCTTGATAAACTCGCCTATCAGCGTCGACCGGGTTAAAACCCTGAGAGCCAGGCGCGGCGTAGGAGTTGCTCCCTTGGCCGACGCCGAGGTTTATTAAAGTCAATATATCGCACGGACAATTTGCAGCTCTAATTGGTAATAAATATTACGGCGTGGCGCCGCGAGCCATGACGATGCAGGCAAGATACTGGATCGCGAGTTTCCGCAGCTGGAATTTAGGATATCAAATTGAAATTCGTATATGGATGATTCGATGGATCGATAGGTTCCACGTTGGCCAGGAATAAACGTGTTTACTGGCAGGTTCCGCTGCGGAATAATATTTTAGAAAGCAACATATAAATTGTGACAGCGGCTGATACGAGATGGAGAATTCGAGGGACGGTTACACGAACCAACGATATACGGCAATATAGTCGATGTTTTGTCGATACTGCAACGAAATTCGGAACGCCACGCTCACGCGTAGCGTAACCATTCGCAAACCGAGGTGTAAAACTGTTTACCATCGAGTATGGTGGACACGGTGCACAAACAGTCGGCCGTGGTGCAGAGAACGTGACGAGGAGTGACCAAGATCGTGCTCAAACGCAGCAGAGGACCCAGTTATAGTTCTCAAGTATATGAGATCCGTTAATCCATTCTTTGGTTGCGCGAACAGTCCTCGACAATGGAACGAATATCCGAAATTCAGAGGCAAAGAGGCGGACCAATTTCCGCGTGGAAATATTATCGAGCATCTATATTTCCGAATGGGGATCCGGGTGCAGTGGAACTGCAGCGTCGACGATAGATAAAATTCTAATAATTAATAGGTATCCCGTCTGTTTGTTCCACGAGTTATCGTTTCAACCCTCGAAAAAAGCTTCTATCGCTTGGCTCGAGAGTAAGGTAGGTTATATATCGAGAATGGCTCGTACAAAACCCAGTAGGGATTTTAAGAATCAGTAAACGATGTTATTGCCGCATCGAGTTGAAGCACGACGCAGGATGTACAGGATCTAGAGGACGACAGAACGTTTGAACTCGTAATCGAATCGCAAAAGGATTGCAGCAACTCGAGAATGTTTAGTTTATAACGCAAACGACGACATGGAAGGGGCAAGTCGATTAGCGCCACTCGAAAATAAGCGCCAATTGATCAGGCGCGAACGTTCGTCCGTTGGGGTAAAATTCGATAATGATAGATTTTGGTGCGAGTGCGAATAAATCGGCAATGCAGCGTATAACGCGGCAACGGAACGCAGGGAACGAATCTTTCGAAAGAAGCACGCAATTCGGAACGTAACCGTAGAAATTCGCTTAATTAAATTTGCAGTCTCGCCGGTATCAATGAAGACTTCGATTAATTGCACGCGGAAGCGTTCATCAGTGAAATTGGATTTCGCGCAAACCCGTAGGAACGCGTCGTTTCCACTCGATTTTCTCATCCCAACATAGGCAATAAGCACGGCACCGTTGAATCCTGTGGAGCTGCTGCTTTCTCCCATTGCCGATCGCAATTATGCATTTACAATACCCGAAAAGGGTCCAAGGGTTCAAAGCGCGCGACTATCTCCCCGAGGCTTAAGCTCGAGGGTGTCTTACGAACGGTCGAACGGATCACTGAACGATACCGAACGACGAGGAACGGCGAGACCAGAGTATTAGTCGTTTGTCTCTTGAAACAACAATGCAATTTAATACAGAGGGGGGGGGGGAGATAGCGATACTTATCCAGGAAAATACTTGCCGCAGGATATAGTGGATATCCGATACCGTTTGATTTTTACAACTATGATGGTACTTATCTTTAATAATTTAAATCTGCTGACAATGATAGGATAATATTTAATATCTTTGTCAGTAAAGTAGCTAAAGATATTGCTGACTATTGCGAATATCATCCATCTGCTCTCTTTCAATGTGCAGTCAACTGCGGTTAAGAGGTTGAAGAAGTTATCTGTCGTTACACACTGACCAGCATCGCACATTGATCGCATCGATACTATTAGGTTGTCCGAAAAGTTTCTTTCGTTTTATGAGGAAATAATAGACGCACAACGTTTTTTGTTTTATATTATTTTGTCGAATTACGTACGATCCATTTTGTTTTGTTGAGATAAATACCACGACATTTTACAGACTTGGTATCACATTTGTATGAAAGTGCACTGTTGTAAATAAGATGTTTACGAAAGAAAGACATTTTTCGGACAATCTAATATAATTCCATAAATCGAATGGTCTATCTTGCCATCTGAATATCGATACTTTTGGTTAATCTATAGTATCCTTAAGACATTCTGTCCAGCGTTTTATATGGTAATATTATATTACATTCTTTGTCCTTTTATACTTTGTTTTTCTATCATTACTCCTTATATATATGTACTTCTTCCCTCTTTTTTCGTATATATGTATTTATTACTCTATTTTCTGTCCTCTACGTTAATCTTTTCTTTACGTTCTATCAGTGGGTTTATCCCGTAAATATAAACACATAAATAAAAAACTAAAATTAGCTTTTTCTTGCTGTTCGCGACGTGTTTTGTTCATTATCTCCATTAGATAAAAATGTGACAAAAAAGAAATCTTTCACTTCGAGGTTGCAGAAGTCTCAAGACGTAGAGCATAATGATCTTGCTATAAAAACGATGAAATGTGAGAGATAACTTATAACTTTTTCGTAAGTAGCTCGATACAAATCACGCGGTAATGTGTTTGCCAAGTTGGAAAACGACCGAACGATTACGCACGATAAGCTCGTGGAAGAACGATGATCGAGCGAAAGGGGATGCGGGCGAGAAAAGACTGATCCGAAGGCAAGGAAGTCTGAAACAAGAGGACGACGGTACTTACAGGTCTAAAGATTATTTGAAGCGTATAAACGGACCTCGAGGAGTGTTTAAATGCGTTGGCTGTCGAGTTATTTCAAAGAAATAGGGGACACGAACCCAGTCGCGGCCTTTGCGGCTCTCGAGACAGCTCTATCAAAGTACCGAAAATGGATTTTCTCGCGAGCAGGCATCGTGAAAAATGGGTCACTGGAAAACACCTTCCAGGTTGGGTTTACATCGTTTTGCAATCATGAAAAATAGTCAATGGATCAAGCTTTCTTCGAGTCGGTTGAATATTTCTTATTAATTTACGATCATAAAAATTCGAATAGAAAAATAGATCAGAAAAGTTCGTATAGTATAATCATAAAACTAAGAATAAGATATAAAACATCGCTGTTCGTTGTTTCGTACAGCGCGAAAAATGTGCGGCCTGTAAATTGAAAAGAAAAAGCGTTATCGTCGGAGTTATCAAAACTATGGAAGAACGATAGAATTTATTAAGATACACAGAGGATATCGGTGAAATCGGTGGAAAATATCGGGCAACGAGGACGTTTCCGGCGACGCAGCAGTCCACTTCCGGCCGGAAGCTTCCGGTTACTGCGGCGGACTCGAAATCACTCGGTGAGAACTTCTGTTCGCGTTTTATTGTTGCTACGCACGAACGAGCTTCCAACGTAGCGTACCATTGGGCGTAGCTATGGACGCTGCTCCTCCATGGAAAATATTTTCGTGAAACTCGAGAACGGTTTAAAAGTTCGAGTGGTTTGAGACACCTCCCACGATCCTCGAAACCAATGGAATCGAGCGTCGTGTTATTTAGCAATTCACCGAACTCGATGAAATTTCGTTCAACTTTTCCAAATGTTTTCTCTCGCTTTCAGACATTTACAGTCGTTGAATGTTTTCTCGGTATCCGATCGAGGCACCGAGATAGCAAGGAAACGCATAACTCGCGTATAAAGCACAGCACGTGGAAAAAATCGCCGAACCGTTTCCCTCTGCGTTTAAACAAAGCGATTCGTTTCTCTCGGAACAACGTTCAGAGGCAACGTATTATTGGCCTTTTTCTGGCTCTCGCCAGTAACGATTGTCTTTCAGCGAGCCAACTGATCGTGGGATCGAGCGATTTTCGTTTCTGTCGGTTAGCGTCACTAACGAAACACCGTTTCCATGGATCTGATATTGCCGCGTGGAATTGCCTTCCATTGCTTCGTGAAATGTTCATTGCTTCGTTGGCTAAACGTTATCGAATTATTTTGTGCCCTCGCTCGTTATGGATTACTCGTTATTTCCGAACGTTTGGCAATCACTCGGGGCCTCGGCAAATGCAATTCTTTCCAGGGTTAATGGAGTTCGTTGAGCTATTCCGAATGCAACTTAAGATAGCAAAAGGCATTTATGAATGGAAAAATTTCGAGTTTCGCGCTCTATGAAATCGGTACGGTATCATAAGTTGATGAAAATTCCATTTCTATATCGAATATCTATATTATTCGACGGCCATTGAAATTCCCGTGTATACTATTATCGAGTACTTCCGTTTCTCGATTCGACGGTAGCGATTATTTGTTCGGTGGATTGAAAGCAACGTAAGGGTTTCATCGATTATCGGGAATAACTGCATTATTACATTCCTGCGGACGCCGGACGGCGCAAATGGCCCGATCGTAAATGAATCGAGATTCTTTTGATACAACGTTACTGTCTGAATTGTTTCTATCAACGCGCTCGTGTATGCTGGATTCGCGAAAAAGCCAGATAATAGCCTCTAAAAGCCATAAAACATTTCGAAGGCATCGATACGAGCCGTTCATTTTTGTTGTCTACTACTTGACTCAACGCGATAAAAACGAACGTCCGATAAAAGCGATACGGTATCGTTAGACACCGAATGTATGTACATAAGATAATGTATGTAGTATCAGAAAAAGGGGGAGGTGTACGCGTTGTTACGCTGCAAGGTTTTAGTATGGGTCGCGTTTCTGGCCGTCGCACGCGGTCCTACAATGCCGCAGGTGGATCGCCTCATTTGCACGACGAGGGGCATACGATGTATCGACGAGCGCAAAGTTGTCGCCAAGCAGCGACTTCCAGAAACGTCGATTTCGGTCTGTTGTTTCAAAAGAATGCGGCATATGTGATCATAGGCGCGAACGATGGCGTGATCAGAGCGTAATGGGGGTCGTTTCCCCGAGAAGACCAAGAAATGATCTAAGGTCGAGGTAGTCCTTTTTGAAGATTCTAAGAGCACAGGTCGAGAGGTCGGGTGTATAAAGCCGCTAAGCCGAACGAACACGTTGACATTGTTTATCACTGAATAAACTGTTACGCTTTATCATTATATTCATCGTTATTAAATACACAAACTATACCAACTTGTTAACAAATAAAGCATCCTTACTTGTCCTTATTCTAGACCCATTAAGTTACTACATGTATGTACACGTGCATAAGATATAAAAAAACATTGTGTCGACCATTTCATACTCAAGGAGATTCGCGCGGACGTTTCCTTCCAGGTAGCTTAGTAACAATAAGACAGGGTAAAAAATCTTAATCCTGTCATCCCGAAATTAACCTGGATATCTGGGAGAACAGAGTGCAACGCCATAAACTGGAATTCTCGGACAACTCGACGGCACATACCGTGGGATCCAGACGAGCACCTCTAATCTCTTGCTTGCCTCGTGCTGCCAGAAACCCTAGGGTAATTGTCGCAAGGGATTAAACCTGTCCCTTAATTACATTTCGATGAACCAATCGGACGTACGTACAGTCAGAATATTACCTCTGTCTTGATGAACAAAAGGTATACGCTTGATAGAAAGCTTTAATGGAATTTGACCCTATTTTCACCCTTCTTCACGAGCTTTTCAAAGTTACGGCAAATACACGGACAGAGTCTATAGAGCATAATTACCGAGTAACCGGCATCTCGTGTTGCTCGATCTCCACGTTCAACGGATCGCGAAGCGCCCTCGGCAAAATTGAACCGTCTTAAAATACACCACGCGTCTCGTGTGCTCTCGAGACGAGCGCGGCCGAAGGGCTCGTGATTTGGCCACGAGCAGTGGCGGGCATACACACGCCGAAACAGCTCGTACGCGAATTAATGATATTAATACATCAACCTACATTCACAGGCACTGTGCTCACGCGGTACAACGAGAGACGAAGGTTACAGGATGTGAGTTTTGTTAATACATGTGAGCTCGATGCTGCGCGAGCTCCCCTCGAATTGACCCAATTTCGTGAAATTTTTGGCAGCCGATTCCAAACGATTCCGACTCGCATGTCTCCACGTAAAGAAGAATAACCAAATATCGCGATGATGTTCCAGCGATTGAAACGGACGTTTACATTGAATATCTTATTCTTCTCTTTTTTTTTTTCCAAAGTCTAAGGGGACTGAGAAAGGGACCGTCTATCACTCGCGCCAAATCGATCGTATTTGCATAGAAATAGCTGGCACGTCCAGCTGCGTCTTCGTGGAAATCCGGAGACTCGAATTCAATCTTCGTCGCTCCTCGATTGTCCGGCAGCTCGAACGAAAATTAGTATGGCGCCGCGGGGAAATAACGTGGAAAAGATTTCAATTGCTCTCTTTCTCTGATTGTAATTGAAAAAAAGGGGGATAAATACCAAATGGAAATTGGAAAGTAAATAAAGTCGCTTTATCTTCGATAATCTATGGGTCTCGGCGAAACGAGGCAAAGGTCGTGAAGTTTTCTAAAGGTACAAAAGCGAACGTCGGTCGATCGCGAGCCATGTAAATTACACTGAGCGTCGTCCGATTTGCTGGCTGCGCACAATCCCTTTTCTCTCTTTCATCCGTCTACGCCTGGTATCTCGTTTTCCGTTCGAGCGAATAAACCGTCGCCCTCATTTTATGCTGTGGCCCTTCGTTGCGAACGGAAAGTTAACGCGAAGTTGGACGAAGAGAGGACTTCGCTGCCGCTAACTAAATGACTATTCGAAACAAGGCTATGCCGTATACCTATATACAAACCATAGATTCTTCTTTTACGACCGTCATATTGCCTCAGAATGAAGCTAAAACATCGTCTGTATTTCGGTAGGAAAACTCGCTTGTACATACGTACGTACACGTGCACGAAAACATTGTGAGAAAAGTGAAAAAGAAAAATAAGGGGAGAGGAAAACGCAGAAAGCAAACGTAACAAGGAGACAACGTAATCAGTCTCTGGCAGTGAGTTCTAAATCTGAACTTGTTTATCCGACGCTAGATTTCCCGTGGAAAAACCGACGCGGACTACGGTGAATTCGTTAAATCACGCTGCCGTGAAACTCCGTTCTATTTCCGGTTTCTTAGCTAGCGAGCTCGGCAACACCGGCAAGAGAAAGACGATTCGCTGACAAATTTCGAATCCCGGCTACGAGACGATATGTACGTCTCGAGCCAGGGCCAGGGCAAACATTTGCGCCAACATAATTCTCGGGAAGAAAAGGCGAATGTTGAAGTTAAGCGGGGAACTGGAGCATGGGCTGCAGGATAATAAGAGAAACGGCCGAGGGAAATAGCGGAAGAGCAGTACGGAAGCGCGAGAAGGAAACCGCGACGAACAAAGAGAAAAATATTCGAACCAGACCGTGTGGTTAGCAGACCGAATCCACTGTATCCCTAAGATACAGTTGCCAGGTATCTTACAAAAAATCTGTTGACAATTTCAACGATCGGGATAATCTATAGTTTCGAGCTATAAGCCTCGTTAACAGCCAAACGAATTTTCTAATTAAGTCGTTGCAAAAGTAATAACTTCGCGATTGATGTCACGGCATTAGAGCTAACGGAACTAAAGTCTCTAGTCTACGGAAGTCGAGTGCTTTTGACGAGTTGCTGCGCTTTCTTGCCAAACGAAGCTGGAATTCTTTGATGTAGAATGTCTTTTACTGCTACATTTCTTATTTACTTCTTTATCTCCCGAGACGAAAGTTGGGAAGAGAAGTATGTTTAGCTCTTCTCGAATAGCTTTTCGTTTCTTTTATACTTTAAGGGCTTCCGCGTTCCGCGACACGTATATAAGCCATCGAAAACTACAACTCTGTCGCGTGAAACGTTTGAAAAACGCCGCAGTTAACGCAAATCGAGTTTCGATTGGTCATACCTTCCGGCGTTTATCCATATTGTCAAAAGCGAAATTCATCTTCGTGGACGGACAGCGCAGGTATAACGAGCGGAAGGCGAAAATCGGGTTCGGCGAAAACTTGGTCCATTACCATTGGGAAACATTTCGCGGTGTGTCGTTTCGTCCCGGCTCGTTTGTCAATGCAAAGTTTTGACGGTTCTTGGCATTCACGTTGTATATATACGAACTGCATTTATCCAAGGTAGAGAACGAGGAACCGAAGGGAAAAAAGAACTCGAACTACAGAAGAAAAACTGGCTACGGCGAACGAAAATATTGGGAGGACGAAATGGGGAAAAACGAGAACGAAAAGATAATCCGAATAGGTATACCGCTGCGGTTAGGAAAAAGTCGCAGCTCTGAATAAATTGTAAAAACTTTCTGCGAACGGATACGAGATATGTTAATAGACTATTTTCTTTTCTTTTGGCGCAAATTAATGATGTACGTAAACATACAGATCGATCCGATTTCGTCGGTGATTAAACAGATTGGTGAAAGAATGAGTGCTCGTTATTTTCCGATAGCCGCAAACAACTAATATCAGTAACCGCAAATATTGCGTTGAAAAACCGTTGCAAACGTTCGAGTCGGTTACATGAGAATCCTGCCATTGGTGTAGCTGTCACTCAAAATAATGTTACGCGGATCTCTCTTTGTCGATGCACCGAGCTTTAGCGAATTTCTGTGGCTTTGAGGCTAATTAAGCCCGCTGCTGAGAACATGGTTTATTAAACAATGACTATTCCACCGGATAACAACATCGATGTTGACAAAGTTGGAGAAAGTCCGTGGATTTGAATAGCTGAATTCGTGCAGCCCAAATGGATCCAAAGTTTGCTTGGTTTCGCCCAAATGTTCAAGAAATTACGCGTCCATACTAGTCTGATCCACGAAGAAGTAGCAAGTTTCTCGCTTTACGACCAATTCCAGGGAGTTTTGTAAATATGGGCAAGAAGATACAAGACGAACAACTACGGTCTTTAAATGGCTTCCTACGTTTCAGACAGAAAGCTACCTCGTGATTTTATAGTCCAACTACCAGATGTGACCAGAATTTGACCATCGTTTTGTAATCTATACGCGTTACCTTGGCTTGGGATAAAATGTGGCTTCGAAATTGTAATTAAGCCGGGTTTAAAATCATTCTCTTCATAAGTTATAAATAATAACAGCGCGCTACTGTTCTCAATCGACAGCTTCTATGAGAATTACACAACATTGTTACACCTCGGATGTGGTCAATTGGCTATTGAACTTTTGTTGGTATTTTAATACGTAATGATCTCTGGACCATGGCAGGGAAACATTGGCCATTAACATAACGATCTATAGTCATACGTCAGGCAAATTCGTAGCTGTACGTACTTATCGATCGGGTCGACACTTTCTCTGCGCTTTCAGTCGAACACGCCGTACTCCGTTCGCGGGAATTTATAGTCTGCCGATAAAAGGGTCGAACAAAAACGTCCTAGCCAACGTTTACTGGTCCACAAACGACGAATCGTTATTACGCGCAGCACGTAATTAAATTTTCATAGTCCGCATGCGGCGTACCGTGAAACGTTCGCCGGTCGTTCGTTTGGCGCCATGCCTTCCTCGTCCAACTCTATTTCTTACGCTTCCACGTAATTCATGCATGTGATTTTCTACCAAGGATGATGGAAATTTGTAGACGAAGAAGGAACATAGGAAATTTTCATTTCCACCTTAGGAATAGCAAATTTTTCAACGATATCATCCGTCAAAAAATAAAAGAAAAAAGAGAAAAAAACAGAGAAATTTTAAAGAATCATACGAAGTAAGATGAGATAAAATTGAAACACGTGTCAGAAGGATAACGGGGTTGGATGGATACGGTAACTGACATTCGTTCAATTTTATTACATTTAGAACGATAATATTTTCCTGGCCAAGCTATTCGTTCGTTTCAAGCAGAAAATCTTGACGACACAGAGCCGTTCCGCATTCCTTTCCCTGCGGACAGCGTAGAGTGTACACGAGCATAATATCCATGTCCGCGTTCAACGTAAACTTACGATTATACCCGCCTCAGTAAAATTTTAAGGAATTCTGCTCACGACATTCAAACAAATTACTCGTGCCTCGTTGCGTTCTTAACGCGTGCCGTCCTTCGCTTCGTTGAGCCATTTTACCCACAGGTATTGTCATCTATCAAAAGATAACACGTCAAAGGCCTCTCTGTTACGACGTTCTTTTCCTCGCTGTTCTCTATGACGCGGTCTCGCTATTGATTTAAACACGGGATCGACGCAGCTCTGTCGTCGATACGCGTGGCGAATTGCGTTATGCGATGTTTCGATCATATGTCGAACGATGCACGGTGAAATTGAAACATGGCGAAACAGGTGCGTTGATACCGCGTCCTTTGGCTTCGGTTGGTTCGTTTGATTCATTTATTCCTTGAATTCTACTGCTTGCAGTTGGTGGTTGACAGCTTCATATGTAAAACGTGGCTAACAAACGCTACAAATACATACGCCCGAAGCGTTATCCGTTTAAAAATTCAATAACATTGTTCGATAACGAGCGCATCAATCGGTGATCCACTGTAAACTTGCCGTAGATTGAGATGTCCGACCAAAGACGGTCTTATTTCACTTGTCGTCCAGTCAGAGGCGATAGTCGTTCGACCTTTCAATGTTTCAAGCAGTGCTGGAGCGTGTCGATCGCGGTCACATCGTTAGATTTCATTCGCTACAATCGAACACTCCATCAAACATCTCGTTGATGTCTCGTTTTCAGACAGTTCTATCGTTTTCTTTTGGCAAAAACCTCTTTGCCGGTTTCTCGTCTTCTCTCGCAATTAAGCGTTTTACTGCTTCCTTCGCGATCAGGTGCTTTACCATTACCTTCGCTACACGACGTCTCGGCTGCCAATCTCTACGCGACTATTTTTATAGTCACATACTCGATTAACGGCCGTGCGATCAAATATTTTATCGCTCCCTTTACGAGTCATTCTTCCGCTCTTCTCCGATGATCGAAATAATCTACGCTTAACTTACGTTCTGCACCAAACATCTTAACCCAGTTTTCCTCGATATCGAACAGCCAGTTTATCCATATTTACAGGACAGTCTAAAGCAAACAGATAACAAGGGTGACGCAGATGGTCGTAAAAAAAAGAAGACAGAAGAGAAAGAAAACGTGTGTCGAGCGACGTTACAAAGGGCGTTACAGACGAACGCGTAATCGGATTACCCTCATAATCAAGAATCAAGCATCGATCGATTCCCCCAGTTGGGTACTTCCACTCGACAGGACGAAGCTTTCGAGAAGCAACGACGCGGCGATGCACGCCTCTTGAAATCCCCTTGAGCAACCTGGCGTACGTGAGCGGGATAAAGGATTAGCCTCGTTTAGGACACGCGAGTCGTGACACGCCGCCCGTGAAATCTTATTAGTCGAAAAACGCGGCTCGGGTGGAAAGATCCGAGATAAAGCGCGATTGAGCGTTATCCAAGGTAAAACGCGAAGGCTACGCCCGCGGAGGTGCGCTATAGTCGATGCTGTCTCCTGCCCTCTAGAAATTCATCCCTTTTTAAAGCGGTCGAACTCGATGATTGGGATGAGCGGGAACAATTACGGCATGCGATGCTAGATGCGATGCTGCTGGGTACGCGGTTTTCAAGTTGCAGCGTGCAAGTTCCAACGAACACTCTACGAAGTTACGAGATGTTCTCCGGAGGCTGCGCAACCGAAAATCTGCTGAATGTTGGCCGGAGACGTTGCTCCTCTTCCGCCAGCTTATTTCATTCGAACAACCATCGCTGTGCTTCATTTTCTAGAGGAATATTTCCCTATCTTTCTTTTTTATTCTGTTTTCCTCGGCTTTCTTTTTTTGGAATATTTTCTCCGCTGGACGCTTTCACAAAGAGAACATCGCCGAAACGAAATTCAGAGGCGGAAGCAAGTGGCTTAATTGGCAAAGCAGATTGCCACGAGATGGGAAGTTCTTAATAGACTCCACGAATCTGTGCACTGTTGACTTGTATCATTTTGTGCTGGTATTACGGACTCCGGAATTTCGGCCTCTGTTACTTGTCAGAGGCATTTAAGAAAGTCTATAATCCTCTTAACGAAGTCATTGGAAACGTAATATCCATAAAATTTTATATGCGATATTCAGACACGATTTAACTTTCATGCAGCAGAATTAATTGAAATCGCGATACATCGATAGCACGCAGATTGCACGGGTTAAAAATAATTCGGTTTAGCCATAAATTGCCACCGCCCAATGGACACTGTCAGCCAAACGTTGTTCGCGTTTAGCGCAACTGATGACGCATTCAGCCGAACAGAAAGCGACTAGACGCGCGACATCCATGTTCATCCAACGAGTCACGAATAAACACCGGCTGTCACAATATTGGTCCGCGGGAATATCGCTGAGCACATATCCACTAGCCAGCCGCTCGGAAGTTGGCTGAATCTAGATTATGGACAGACGTCGTAACGCTGTCTTGGGGCGTTGTCGTTGATCGCACGTGTCACTTTCCGCTGGTCGGAGAAATCTTATGTGTATTCCGAAAGAGCGGGGGAAGATTGAAGCGGGCTGCAACATGGGTCGGACGTACGAATGACACGAAGAAATTTTCTGTGAAATGAAACGTTTCTCATCCGATTGATCGAAAAATTCTTCCCTATGGCGCGGTATTTATCGAATACATTTAAACGCGATAACTTTCGCCTCAGAGTTTTTTGGAAAATTAGAGACTCGTCCTTGAAATAATACAATACGTAGGATTACAGGATTCTAAATGAAATTTTAAACAAAGGCCATGAAAATTGTCCGATGTGAGATGCTAAGATTTGCCAAGCCGATCACATATTGTGAGTAAACAGCAGCGGAAAAGGAGGCAAACAAATTCAATGTAGCGTCTTGCTGGAACGGTGCCCGAAAGAATAGCAGCGAAACAGTAACCAGACGGAGTCTTTATTTGCACGTGGGAACTCGGAGCGGATCTGAAAGAAAGCCGCAAGATAACCGCAGCATCGGATACAAGACTATGTAAGAGTTTCGAGTGGTTGTGCGCCAGTATGGCACAACAACTTTAATTTGTTTACACACGAACGAGGGAACGACCACGCTGTACTCCATTATCCGTGGACTGATAATAGAGAAGTTCAGAAGCGGCACTGGGTCCAGTAGGCGTTCGATCCAAGTAGTTACTAACAAATTTTTGACGCGGAATCTCGTTTAAGTTTCTCGAGTAGAAAATAATGAAGTTGCCACGGACAGAAGCAAAACTGCTCAAACTTCCAACCGATAGGCTCGACAGGCTAATCAGTTTTCAACCGATGTTTCAGTTAGCAAATAATCCAATAAAAAAATTACGATCGACGAGGAATCCTGGTCTCGCTCGCACTCGTAACGCGAAGTTATCTCGCTGACAAGCACAAGAGCGCGTCAGACGTTATCCGCAAACATCCTTTTCGTTCTCGGCCTCAAGTCCTTTCCATTCGCGTCGGTTTCAGCAAGTAGGTTAGTCAGATAAGTCCAGACGCCTACGTGGTGCGATGGGGCACGATGTGGACGTTAAAACAGAGGCATCTTGCCTGCTCTATCTCGGATATAACCTTTCAACGGTGAATACCGTTCTAATCTGCTGTAAACACGGACGTGGTATTCTCAGCGAAGGAACCCGCGTCGTTCGCTATCATTCTGACACGGAAGAGAACGAAAATTTGCGAAATGTTAGCGCCATTTGGCCGGATTAGTCGACGTGCAACGCCATAAACGCCAGTCCGCAAATGTCGGTCGCCTTAAACGTGCCGCGTTTATTCTCTTCCGTGTTCCTCGTGCTACCGTCCAGCTTTAGGCGATTCGCCTAGCTTACAGGGCGCGAATGAAAAGCGAAACCGAGGTGCACGATGGCCGATAAGAGAACGTCGAATGCTCTCGCGCAAAAGCTGCTGAGACGCGTAAAATAATTTTCTGCGACAGAATCAACCGCTTACGGAGAACCGTGTATTTTTGGTTCCGAAAATTTCTACTAGAAGATATTACGTAGAAGTTACGTAGTGAAACGAAATTCTGTGACGTCAAGAAAATTTCTCGCTATCTAGCTTAGGTTGTGAACACGAACAATAGGATTTTTGTTTCGTGGCACACGCGGAAGTGAACTACCGTTTTGTTCTTTTCGTGCTATACGCCGTGTGACGTTTGAAAATTGTTCCTTTTTTCTTCGTACAATTTTACTTCGCTTTAATCTGTGTCCGACATTTGGCGACGCGTTCAGTTATCGTTTAACTCAACACCACTTTATACCGTATGGGGTGTAAAATTTACACCTATTACACTCAATCAACACGCCAGTGTAACATCTAGGACCCCTAGCTACGTGACCTAGATCCACGTGTATGCAACGCATTCAGCACCTAAGTACGTACAATGGCCGTGTCTGCGGCGAGCTACCATTAAGCTAACTTTTAGCTTATCTAAAACTAAATAATATTTCGATATGAACCAATAATCAAGGATATACAGGTTAGGTGCTATTAAGGATAACGATTACAGGAGCTGTAGAAGCGATCGTTATTCATCAGCAGAATGATACCGTATTGGTCAGACACTTTTCGAAGCACACAGTAAAAACATATTTAACCATTAAAATAAAATAATTCCAATAAAATAACTTCTCTCCCATGATTATTTCTGCAAATTGGTAGAATACAAAATTACTGGTTAAACGAATTCTTTTTGTGAAATCGCTATATTTTATTATCGAACTCCCTTTTTCCAGCGGTAATTTGTGAGGTCACGTCGATGAGTGGATGTTAGCACAATTTTTTCGCCAGACATCGACGATTTTAATATGTGCCTGCTGTTGAAGGTATCTCATAGCGGCGCTAAACGCGGGTCACGTTCGCGGCCGATTAAAATCGAAGCGAAACGGCGCAACAGCTTGTAACTCGATTGTCGACGCGACGCAATGCTGCTTCGTTTCCCGGCGGCGTAAACGTCTCGTGGCTGATTCTGGTTTCGTGACGCGCAAAAAATCGCACACCATTAGCGAGCGTCTCTTGTTCCCACGGATGACCATCGAATTATCGGGATCCCTCTTCACAATCTGCCCGATGCTATACGTTCCATTAAATCCACTTCGCGCCTTCTCGCCTTCTACTTGTTTGCCGCAACGGAATTCTATTCCGTTATATCCTATCCTATATTATATTTATATCCTATATTTTTCTATATCTTTCTCCATTTTTTTATCGTTTGCCTTACAGGCAGAGATTACGATGAGATTCTGTCGAACCTATGCCGGATCGAAGTGCTAATTATCAAAATAGAGCAAGGGCATTATTAACAAGCAATTTTATGCAACGCTCCTTCACCTTCTTTTTATCAAAATTAGATCTGTTGAATCGATGAGCCTCGGTATAAAGTATACTTCGTAAATGACGATGTAAATATTTACTGTCACGAGCTGTTAAATAGAGTGTACGTTCTATGCCTATATGTAAGTAGAAGCCTTTTTCAGTGTTAGAAAGTTACACTCTTAGAGGAACACAAGTCCAAGGAGGAACACGCTGAGAGCAGACTGGTCGAGAATGTACGATCAAGGTGATGCAGACTCGACCAACTTCGCGGGAACAATACGTGCTATCCAGATGACGCTGATAAAGGAGAAGTTATGCGGAGGCACTTTGTGCTTCGCACCAGAACCTACAAAGTATTAGATTTACGTAGTTGCCGGGTGAGCCAGGCTCAATGAACAACAAACTTTTGTACCAGCTGCGTAATTGAACGAAGTCGATATCGAATTCGATATACGTGAATTAAAAATACGGTCGAGTCGCTCATTTACGAGCTTTTTTAGTTGTCAGGTAGATCGTCAGATAGGGTGGGAACGAACGAAGACTCGGTTTCCTCCTGCGAAATAAAGTCAACGTGCCGAGAATATCGCTGCGAAGACTCAACGCTGGCTATTCCGTGTGCTGGCTGTGAAATATCGCGAACCGGTCGGGTTCGCGCGACGCTCGTCGTAATTAACTTTCCGATTACGCCTCTTGAATTAACGAAGGTCATCTGTATTCAAGCAAAGGGAAAAATTCACAGCGACCTATCGAACCGAGCCGGAAACTTCCTCTCACGCGTACTTTGCGAGAAGACGGAAACCAAGTCTGGAATAAGTAGTTCCGCGTTAATTTCTCGAGATTCGAAACGAATTATGACCGACACCGGAAAGCAAATTACACAGTACCTTGCGTATATATTTGAATGGGTCGTGGCGGTTGCCGCTTCGATGAAATTTTAGCAGGCAACGAGCATGAGCTGTTGCGAACGGGTGTTATAATTGAAATGAAAACGAAGGCGTCCATAACGAGTAGAAATAACGAACGGGTGTAACGATAGAAACGCGGTTCTTTCACCGAAAGTTCCTCAGAAATGACACGAAAAATGGAATGTGCGACAAAAGAGAAAAGATAGGAAGAATAACACGGAGACGTACTTTATTAATCACGCTTAAAAACTCTTCATGGTAGAAATAACAAAGCAGTTTTATCGCATCAGACTAAAACGTTACTGTCCTTATTACCATGCGGAAACTTCTGACTCGACAAGCAACGTGTTATTACACAACTAAACAACTAGATGTTGCTGCTGTTTTAACAAAGGGAACAGAATCGTCAAGACTTAACGAATAACCTGAACGAGCGCTGGAAATTTAATGAAAGCGATAAAAGTTCGCACGCTATACTTTCAGCCTCGAAATACCGGACTGGATTTATGACACCGTGTGACAAAGAGATTACGAACTTTCTACCAGATTCAATCCTAATCCCATAAATCTAGGGCGACGTGTATAGCTAATGCTTTTAGCATTAGCTTGTCTACAACGGATTGTCAAGTTAGGACTCCCATATACATAGGCACCTAAACTATCAAAAGCTTCTAAATATACTTTGCAACTGACTGACTTAAGTACGAGAAATAACTTGAAGCAACACCGTCACGAGCAAACCTTATCATAATTTTAACATTTTCCTGTTACCTTATTTTGTATTATATACAAGTATTATAGAATATCAGTATACGCGTGCTCTAGAATATACAGAACTCTATCTCGAATTTTAATTTCAAATGCGGACAATAACCTCCTGGATCGATGATCCCTGGACTGGAGCGAGTCCCTAGCCACGGCGCGCGCAATAACGAAACAACGCGAAAGATTGAAACGCAGCCCCCAGGGGACAGTGCTCGTATGTTTCCTCATAACTACGGAAATTGCCGCGAACGTTGAGGATGACGTGTGCTGTGCTTGTTCGTTAATTAGCGGTGTGAGGTTACGTTACTTCGGTACGGACCTCGGAACGAAACTTCGCAGGCTCTCGCAAGACACGACATCCTGCATCTCACCGGAGTCGTACGTCTGATAACGTGGAGTTTCGATCCGCGAGCAGTCGTCACAACGTTGCTTCGTTCTCGCTCGAATTCACCCGATATCCAGGAAAAATTCTGATGAGAATCGACGAGTGGAATGCAAAACAGGTGCCGATCGAACGGCTGCCACACGTCTCGCGGGAACGTTTATTGTCTCACGTACGCAACAAATTGTATTTTAATACGCAACAGCAGCGTTCACGCTTCCCCGGTAGACCGTAATACGATTTACAATGTGAAATACGCTACGTGCCGAATAAAAGTTCCAATAGTTGGATTGGTGAGACCCATGTTTGAACGTATAGAGTAATTCTGATAGGATATTTGATGGAATTTCGGTCGATAAGCAAAAGTGGAGGTAACGTAGCGCGATAAATCGTCCACGTTGAAATGAGCATAAGCCATGTTTGTCAAATCAGGCAATTGCGAAACACGATACTCGGCTACCTCTGGGAACATTCGCGAATAATCCAGATTCTCGGAGAACTATTCTCGAGGTAGCTCAGCCTTCGTCACCTTCATAACACATTCAGAATCAGATAGTATATTTATTCGGGTTCGACTGTGACTCTAGCTTCGTCACGGTGTTTGCCTTCCATCCCCTACCCTTCGTACCTATCCTTCGGCGAACTTGATTCATAAATATGAAGGCACGCGATGAGTAAAAAGATTATGAGACCATCTTAATTTCTTTGTGATAACTCGAATAGAAAATCTTCCGTTTGAAAAGAATAACGGAACCTCGAGGAAGGTTCGTCAGAATAGACGACAGGCCACAACCGGGTACACGGGCTGCAAGCGTATCTCCCTCGATTGTTGAAACTCTCATCGAACACGATAATCAGAAGCCAACGCGACGATAATGGGTTGGCGAGAATGCCACGTGATTGATGGATGAGAACATGCACGTGTTACCTGCTGGCCTGCCATTGTGACGTATCGAAGCTAGGGGTTAGGTTTAATGCACGTGCAACGGAGCCGCGATGGTAATTAATCGTTGGATGCAGCATTTTTGCTGTCGAACAGTGGGTCATGCACAGTACGCCGCTGCTGGGAAAGATGTACCGCGTGATGGAACGTTGGCATCGAGCGACCGTGTCCGAGAATCAATCGAAATTCCTCGGCGAAAATTAACGACAACTTTCGAGAAAACAACGTAGAAGTTTCATATGCAAACTTTATGCCTCGGAAGGAGACAAAGTTAGAAGGGAGTCAAAGCAAACAAACCTTCGAAATCCGTGTTTTAAAGTAAGTGCTAATTTTCTCCAAGTTTTATACTATTCGCAACTTTGTCGAGTCGTCTGCCGGATTAATTTTATCCGGAACATCTTTTAATTTTAAAAGATTCCGACGCTGCTGAGAACCAAAAAATGGTTGTAACCGTTGCATGATAGTTCGTAAAGTTGAGCGCAAAACAAAATGAAAACGGCGCAACGTGTGTGCTTTATTTAATAACTCGTCTCGTTGCCAGGAACGGGCAGCATTTTATCATCGTCTCGGTTTACTCCTTATTTCTCACTGGAACACGCACAGAGGAAGCGTTAAATTTCCTGGCTGCGATATTTTCATTCAATTTCGGCACTGCTGTTTTCGATTTTTAAACGTTTAACATGCAGCTACTGCTTATTTCATTATCGCTACTTTATGCAATGATTTTTATTTGATCATTCCGTCACAATAATGAAAAGCAAATGTATATCAACAAGATCATTAAAATTACTCAAGCTGGAACAGCCTAAACTTATGGCAGAATGTTTATTTACAAAATTAATTAAACAATTACATATATTGCCTTGACACCCATAGTCTCATAAAGCTTAACGTTACGCCTAGAACTTTCCAGTCCAATCTGTTATTCCATTCATCTTGGAATTTAACGAACTTTGCTGCAAATTACCTTGGTCGTATCTGTAACAGGCTAATTCCTTCGCTAACTGACCGATTTCATTAAAAAATCCCCGTTCGAGGTTTCTTGGATTCTGCACACGGTGTGCCAACTAAGTAAAAACTAGCTATACAGCTAATAATTATTAGAACGATTGCTAAAATCGAAAGAATACCGAGTAAACCTGCGATGACGAGATCTAATTAGAGACAGCAAGCAAATATTAGCTAGGACATGTGACGATTACGAATATCGACTCTGTGATGAGCGACGACTAAGGGGGACAAGTAGCAACTAAGAATGGCGATTGACAACCAACTACTTATTTCTAAGAGACCAATTTTGCAGTCACCCTGTTCCAATGAGTCTGTAACGAGACGTATCCCTTGAGCTGGGGTAAAGAAGTTAGTCTCAGGGTGGACGGGAATCCCGCCAGGTCAAAACTCGGCATTACAAAATATCAAAACACCATTAGGTCCGGTACCAAGTACTTGGACGCCAGAAGATTCTTTGAAACATGACTATGTGATACTTTTCATACAATGATCGACTTTTAACGAGACGAATTTTTACCAAGTGCAGCATATGGGTTGTAAGTCGACCTGCTAAGGAAATTTGTCGAATAGCGAACTAAAATATATACGATGCTTCGCTGTATCACAAAGTCCTCGTTGCATTTTCTAATAATCACTATACGTTATTTGTTTTTGCCAATTATACAAATATATACTACGTAAATAACGGAAGTTGTATAAAATTTTACACCATTAGTTATTAAATTTAATATTGAAATGGTCGAGATTGTCGGAAGCACAATCGCGGACATCCTCAAATAGAAAATGGAAAATCGAATTACTCCCATTGGTACCCGCTGATGTCGGATCTTTTGTCTTCTGTATTCTGGTCGTCCCGGCGAATTGTCTTTTAATTTCCTCTCATCTCCGAGGCTCTTCGATTTTTCAGCGGATAAGATGCGAGGAAATGAAAGATCTAGGAAAAGCTTCCTTGTTTCTAGGATCAACAAGAACGAAGGTCGTCTTTGCAACTATCGAAACCCACCTATTACGTATTCAACCGTCCATTACAGATTTCTCATTGTTCGCATAAATGAGACTCGTAAATACAGCGGTGCAAATGCTGTCTCTCTCTCTCTCTCTCTCTCTCTCTCTCTCTGTGGCACAAGCCAGATTCCGGAACAATCTCGTATTTGCCATTCCTGCAATGATATATTATAGCAGCAAGGCCTTGTAAATGGTTACAGAACTGTGCTAATTACACGCTCAGAATGTATCATACTACCGTTCGCAAATACGATTTGCATATATCGCGTCTTATCGGCAACTTTGCAACTCGACTTTGGCTTCAACTTTTTCCATTTGTTCGCAGAATGTAACCTGTCGTATTTTCATCTCTTGTTACATTTTCTATTTCCATTTTCTCTTTTCTAACGCTGACATTATTTTTAATATTACGCTTTTCGTAGTTTCCTGAAATTCCTTCCCAGCTCTTTGCCTGCACGCTGCTTTTATTACTGGAATTCCACATTTCTCGGAAAGATAAGATTTTCTCATTGCTGAAATTTTTTCCAAAATCATCTCTCTCCGTATATTCTCAAACGCAACTGCATTCTTATCATGATAATATTTCTAATTGTAAATCTTACTTTTATCACGATAGGATATTCCTGAAGAATATAGTAGTTGAGAAACTTGCGGAGACAAATTACTCCCTATCATTGATCAGTTATCTACTCTGATCAATTATCAGTTATCTTCACCAATACAGTTGAAGCTAAAAGGAAACTTTCAGAAATGGCCACGGTAATTAGGTGGTAACCAAGAACGATTTTGGAGAAAGCGGTCTGTAGTGATCACTAACTGACCATGAGACGAGCGCTATTCGCAGTAGAATATGCCGATCAAAGGATAATTGCCGATAACTTGAAATATATCTTTGCACATTTGACACTTGTGGAGTCCAAATTAGGAGAATTAGATAAAATTCCTTATAATAAATGCACGTTATCCATCCTTCTTCAATTTAGGAGCGAGTAATAACCTGGAATGGCACCTATTTACCTACTAATGCTTTGGGGAACATCCATACTCGAGTCGACTATTCTCTAACGACGTACATAAGAGCGTATTCTCGCTGCTTTCAAGCCCAATTCCGCGCGTACGAAATCTCCTAATTATTCTAAATGCTGCATCAACTGATCTCTCTAATATTGAAGAGACAATTAAGGGAGACTTCGCAGTGTTCCTATTAAATGGATCTGGTTCGTTGTTGCTGTAAAATCTCGACTCATACGCGAACATCCAAGAAAGAAAACGTGCCTATCGACAAAATTTTCGATAAAATTTCAGTTCCAATCATGCAGTGTATATTAACCACGGAAACGGGGACTACTCTGCTTCGACGTACTACATTCAATAGTGGTTAACGTACCGTAAACTCTGGTGAACGCTGTTCGGACTATGAGATAGCTAGCCAGCTTCACTGAAATTAACGATTCTATGCCTGAGCGACGCATATAATAACTTCATACCCTACGAAAAACGTACTAAAATCCTGCAAAATATATCTCGTCGAGAATAGTATATATTCGAAACGAATCTTGTTACCTTCTACTCACTTCGTTCTCGATCATACTCTAATTCACCGCGCAGATCAGATATTCCACCGGATCATGGCGTTAGTATTTACACGTGACCGCTTTCTGCCTCAATCAACCTGATGGACGGTACTCATTACCCCTGGGTGACCGTTCCAATCAGGGTTGGAACAGAGGGAAATTACAAACGGTTTTTTCTTTACGCCCTGATATGAATGGCCCTTGTGCAAATAAGCCTGTGATCGGTCGTCATAGAGAACCTAACACGAACCGAAGAGATATCTGCGTGTTCCTTCTTCCGTTTCACGCGGTTCGTGCAAATGTCACGTACTGCGTGAATTCACACTGGTCGATCCGATACACACCGGCAGCTTTGAACGTGATTCCGTTCGTTACGTTGATTCGTCGAATGGAAACATCCGCGGACAAGCTCATCGGACTAGAATCGCAACGATAGTCATCGGACAGACGATGACCGCGATAACGTCACCGAGACGGATGCGCATTAGTCGGGACTTGCATCCGATTAACGCGAGCTACCGTCCGACGTTAACTGGCTACCGCATCAATGCGACACGCGATGCCCTCCAAGGCAATGGACGCTCCTTCACGTGTAGATTGCATCTCAATTTGTGGGACGAACCGCGGCAGAATGATGTTCCTAATTGAAGATCTCAGGATCGGTTCTTAACGTTCACGTCGTGCATCATACGCTAAACACCGTGAATCACTCGCGTCGCAGCTGGATGCTTTCGTTCTTGTCGAAGGAGAAGAGACTTTTGGTAATCTGTATAAAATTTACCGTAAGCTTCTTTCGACTGAAATTCTCCTTCAACGGAGGATCCCTAGCTGTACGTGTGAAACTGATATCAAACAATTTCGTTAACAGCACACAGGTCACAGAAGAAGTGGCTTTTAGAAAGTTTCGCTGATGAGTTTCTAACATTTTCGTTCTGCGGAGAACAAACTGATGCTGACAGCGGATATAATAAACGTGAGGTGATATTGGGCGCGTTAAATAATCACTCGGTATTTAGGTCAACAATATATTTATTAACAAGTCTCTTCTTTTGATCGCGTCGCGTATCGTTCTCGGTCTCCGAAGTCGATCTCGCTGTCCGGTTACAACTCGCTTAACTGTCGATTGTACTCGATTCTTTTCTTTTTGTCGTCCCTTAATATCCCCACTATCCACGCGTTTGCTAGACGTCCGCGATCGTTGCCACGCACGCCTTCTTCTCGAACATTCGGCGGAAGAACCGTTGGGATATCGATGGCTCATTAGGCACTTCGTTTCAGCGATATACATTGTTTCCGAGTATCGCTACAAACGTCACGATACAAGTGATTAAACTGCTTATATCGATTGATAGCTGACACACGAGATTCGACAATGTTTGCGGTTAGCGGCGATAATTACCGAACAGGATTACGAAACGACCCTGCAACTTTAAAAATGCGTATAGATACCACGCGTGGAAATTTCATCTTGGTGGAACGTGGTCGGCGAAAAAAGACGACTCAGCAAAGAACGAAATATTGGATAGCAAAATCAATCTAGCGAATTCATTAAAATGTTCATCATAAACAACAATCGACCTCGCGTGTTTCGTAACGCTTTTTTCTTATTCCTGTGGCTTCTAACCAGAGGGAAAATTAGTTGTCCATTCAAATGCGTGGAAAATTTTGTTCACTGCGGAAGCAGGCGGATAGCAGGTCGCTGGCTGAAATTTCCTCTGTCGAGATTCAAACGAATCGACCATTAAGTTCGCGAAATCTGCGAACTCGCGTAGGCACGTACCGATTCTCCACGCAGTTATCGCGACATTTATTGGCGATATTTTCTCTGGCAACAGCTTGCCCGCTACTTTCTATTGTTATTCGAATTCACGGTGTAACACTCCTCTCGGTAACTCTGCTCCAGCGAATGCAAAAACTGCTGTCGTGTTGCGAACGAATTAAAAGCAAGTCACGTTACACATGTTACTGCAAACTTTGCATTAATTTGCATATATCCGAGACCAGCGTCATTCTTCAATGCTGCCCGATGTATCTTCGATATCATCTTGTTCCATCAATCGTACCTAAACGAGGTACAGCGGAATATATATACGAAAGAATGCGAATGAAACACAGGAAAGAAGTAGGCTCGTGTACGATTGTTGCCCGTAAATTTCAATTATTCCAATGTGTAGGTGAATATCGCTATAAATAATAGCGAGCGAATTAGCCTTTATGCAATTACCTGAATAAATCGCGGAAACGATAGTCAGATATGGTAGCCAGGAAGGAGCAACAAACGAGTGTAGAACGTGGGGAGGGTAGGTAAATCGGTGAGCATTAACGCGGAATATCGTTGACTATTTAAACCTAATGCGGCCCGATAAAAGTCCTAGGGCCACCCTTTTGTTCTTTCTTCCCTCTGTTTCTCGCCATTGTACCACCGCGAACAATTAAAATCCACGAAGGGCGTGAAGCTGCGGAATAATAACTAGGGTGAATGTTGCTTTTAAGCTTGATAAAAGGACGAACTGGCCGGAGGGCGTACGAATGAGCGCGACGACACGGTAAACGTTAGAAACAGTTGGTAATTCGTAGCAATTTCGTGTGATTTAGCTGCCCCTGGTTGGCGAGAATTAATCGTTTGGATGCCGCTGAAAAACGCCGAGATGAAACGATCGCGACGATCCACCATTGCTCTTGCGGCTGAGATCGTAAAAACAAGAAGGATCCTTCTTGAAATCCGTGGTGAAAAATTCGTTAACTTATCTTTGGGAACGGAACCGCCCTCTCTCCAACAGGAGAAAAAAGGAGAGAAAAGTGGATGAAGAAATTTGGTGTATGAGGCATTTATCAGGAAATATATGTAAGTTCATCTTCGCGATGGGAACTGTTTCATTTAAAAATGAGTAGAGATTCAACGCGATGGGGCATGGATCATGTAACGAAACGAGGATAAGCCGGAATTATGACAGATTAGTTCCTTCAGGACTAATTTCGGCCGAGTTAGCTTGATACATGACCGATCTAGTCGATTGATTAACCGAACAAACAGAGGTAATGCAAAATAAAATTGCAAGTTACCGAAATAACAACGTATTGAACCAATTTTACAGAAAAACTACATGAGCTACGCGTTACGCTGATCGGACAAGTATACAGATTAATTAAAGGTGCGCGGACAGGACCGTGTAACTCATTCATCGTTTTATTTTTTTCCCCGCCTAGCCAGTTGACAATTCCAGATAGCGGCTTGTGATCGATGGACGCGATTTACATGAGCCATGACGCGAGCTGCGAAAATAACACGAAACACTGGTCCAGTGTAAAGATTTAATTAAACCACTCTGTAACTTCGAAATTTAATAAAACCCGAGCAAAATTTTACATCCATTTTAATAAAGTTCGATAGAATTTCGATAATATTCCAATTTTTTAAAATAATATTCCAAATGGGAACGGATTAAAACTATTGAATCTTATCAAAGAAACGAGCTCTCGTTTTCCCCGTGTGGTATTCAGATCGATCGATAAACTTTCGCTTGAGAAACGAACGAACACTTTGTCTCCCGTACGAGTGCGACCACGATACAATTTGTTTGCATGCATAACTCTCTTGTCATCGATTATACAACAGGAAAATAACTCGAACTCAATGACATGTAATTATTACGGAACATGTAATTCACGATTGTCGTGCTGTCGCCTTTCGTAATATTCGCAATCGTGCGTCTGGGTACACACAATGCGGAGGAGAGAATATATCGGAACAGCTGGAAGGTAATTCGGATAAACGGGACAGTTCACACTTGTGATTTTCTAATGAGAACGACGTAGCGCGTACGAGTTTTCGGCTCGTGGAAGTTTGAGCTGGCTGCCAGCAAACCGCGTAACTCAGAATTTAGAGGACCACACGAGGCAGAGGGAAAGAAGGAAAAGATCGCTGGTTTGATTCTCGAGAACAGGAAATCGTAAAGCCGAGATTTTGCTTCGTTGCAGTTTACAATGTTATATTATAATAAATTAATAATTGTATCTTTTAAATAAAAATAAATATTTATTCCCTCTACCATAGAATTTGTACCGGTGATATATTAAACAAATTTGCTAAATAAAGAGAACGAAAAGTCTCGAAATGTCTCGAAATGGTCGAAAAAAAAATGTCGAATGATCCTGTCGTCGAATATAACGAATGTTCGTAATTATTGAGAACGAAAATCGACCGAACCCGATGGATGACACGATTGTCAGTTTCAGCGATTCGGGTTAAAAATATTGAAAGGGGGAAGGCTTCGTCGATATTTGGGTCAGTCGAGCGATTTGAACGCGTATATTGATACGATAATCGTATTTGGCGAATTTCCGTGGCGGTCGTTTAAAGGGAGAAGCGATAAGAGCGTTCGGGACAAATCGTAGAAACTTCAATCGGGCGTGAAGAGCGAGAAACGAACGCGTCCACGATAGAATAGCTTTAGGGCCCTGAACCGGAAGTCCACGTTGGACGTCCTGGTCATAAAACAGAGTTGTCGCTGCTGGCGTTGTAATATTTCATGTCTGGAAGAAAAAAAGGAACTGGCGAGAAAAAGGGAATCTCACATAATCTAGAACATTGGAAAGCGCGTTATACTTGAACTCTGGGTCAACCATTGGTCTTGCTACCATCATCGACCTTTCGATTTCCTACAGCAATTCGAAATCCTTCGCCTTTGTGCCTCGTATTTCAAGAAGTATAGCGCTCTGGTAATCCTCTTTCTATTCCACCTGCAATCTACTTTCGACCGCGATGCGGTTCATAATCAATCGACGGATAAAATGAAATCGAAGGACCAGCAGCTATAGTGGATCAATTTTCCCGTAAAATTTTCAATTTCAATAACTCTATCTCACCTTTCGATTCTTTCCTTTAGAATTTCGTTCACACGGTCTCTTTTATCGTCGCGTCTCACGCGTAACGATCTGTATCTACTTCAACGATATTACGAGGCTGGTATTTGGAATGCGTTCAATTAGAAAGAAAGGAGGATCGCGAATCGCTTGATGAACTCGCTCAATTTTTCCGAAAATTAGTTAAATAGCAATGTGTTCTGAAGCCATTATTTATTTACCACACAATGGTAATATCGCCATTGATTTTGTTAGAAATAACGAATGGTCTACAAACGCAATCTATATCATCGTGCTCCTACATTCCTGGAGATTATACCACCAAATTGCGTCCTATTCGTGCATCAATTATCACGGCGTTGGTACGAAATTACGTGTTTGGCAACTTTTACACTCGGTAGAAATCCCGCTCTTCTGCTAGTTCGGCTAATTTTCGGCAACGTAACAATCGAGCACCGGCGCTTCCTAACTCTTTAATTTCTATTAACTACGCTTGAGCTTCTGCATCGATACAGAAGAGATGAGTGGCACACCGACATGGGAATTGAACTTCGCAATTCAAAATTAAAAATCAAACTGTTTCGAGTTTAGATCCTCCAATTTATTAGGTTGACAATTTTCCTGGAATATTTGTCAAGCAATCCATCGACGATACATATCGTCGCGTGATTGAATCATTTTAAACGTTCGCTTAACTCAACGCGATTCGATCCATCGACCGAATATCAATTTTTTAGTAATATCCGCTATACTGACGCAGTATGATTTGTCGAGTGAGCCGCAGCAGCATCAAAGCCAAAAGCCTTCGTTTCTATAAATTCAATTCGCTTCACAAAATTTCAAATATGCGCTCCTCTTTCTATGCTCGGTGCAGATTCACGGCACACCGGGCTACAGAGAGAATAATGGAAATGCTCCGGCGAATCTGGTTTGCAGCGGAGCATCCTATGAAACTGCGAAAAGGAATCCAAGAAACCGGTTTCGCGATACAGATTCATAATTTCGTAATGAAATACCATCAAGCCACTTAACTGCGCGTGTCATTCACCAATGCGCCAATGAATATACCTGGTTAGATCGAGCTTCAAGGCAGCTGGCTCGAAATTAATGCCCCGGCAGCTCTTGTTACTCGGCAGCGAGTATGCGTGCCTGGTGCTTTGTTGGGTTCAAACGAATGATTTATCGTTTGCGTTCGATCTCATCGTTGGAAATCCCGCGTTTTCATTACAATGGACGCCCGAATGCACAAGACGGGCCTCCTCGTTAAAAGAAATGAAAGAAAACGAGTATGGGTTACTTAACGCGAGTTACCACTTGATGCGAGTAAACCACTAGCTCCATACAATTTCCATTTACACAAATTGCCGCGTCTAACGCAGTTAAAAGGGAACTAACTTTTCCATCTGGATAACTGTAACTCGTTTAAGTTCGCGCCTACGTTTATAAGCTGAATACAATTAATTTTTTCGAAAATGAATTCCGCGACGCGGGGCTCGGAAATGCTCGACTTCTTCGAATCATAAATCATTTTTCAAACGTAACGTTGTTAAAGGAAACGTAATTCATTCGGCGTAATGAAATGCAGTTTCCAAAAACGAAGTAAAACAACGAAAAGTCGATAAAAGTCGATCGAATGCTGTTACTGGCGCGCTTTCGCGGGTTTGGTCAACACATTCCGAGCATCTTGCAAGCACAAGCAAACTTGCTCGTACATCTTCGGACGGATTATCCGGATTACCGACTGGTGTACCAACTTTTTTTCGTCTTTACGGGCGAAACTTTATTGAGACGCACGTATATTTCGATAATGCTCGATTCCATTATCCACGACCCTCCTGCATAAACGCCGGTTCTTCGTTCGATCCACGGCTCTTTATCGAGCGCTAAAGAGGGACATTCGTCTTCCATTTTTATGCTCCCCCTACCACAGATGTTGCCCTGCCCCGAGGGACGATTCCCACAACATCTCGGCAACTTCTATATTTTGCTGTGTACATAGACCGCTTCCATGGAAAGTGAATGCATCTTCGAAAATATCTTCTCCGCGGATCGAGAAACTCGGAAACTTTACGACTATTTTATTTGTCCCTTTGAATTTGCGAAGCCATCACGATTTATTAGGACTGTGAATATCGATTCGTGGTACAAAGGGTCAGTGTCACTTTCTTGCATGGTTGTTTGGAAATAGCTTGATTCGGAACAAAAATATCGAACTAGTATCATGGATTCTCTTCTTTATCGAATATGCCTGATACTTAGCCCGCAAGCAGTCGACCGAACGCGTCTAATGATCGTATTTGCGTGCAACGCATTAGTCGTGCATTAGTACGCTTGGCACGATCGCAAAACCCGTTTCGCTATAAATAAGCCCGGCTACTACCCAAAACACGACCATAATAACCGCGAGACATTACCATAATTCTGATAAGCGAACGGTGACACCTGCGATTCATGCGATTGTTTTCTCGTTACTATTGGCAACAAAAAATCATCAGCGCCCATCGAAAAGAAATTTACATCGTCTCCGGTAATGAAATTTTACTATTTTCTGGTTACTTCGTTTTCACGAAGACAAGAATCGAAAGCGCGACACCTCTCCAATAGGCAGAAAATAAAATGATATGGAATATATCACGAGAGCGATTTCGCGAGCAACGTGACACGCTCGTCGCCGGAAAATTTACATCCGAATAAAAGCATGTATCGATCGTTGATGTTTATTTATCGGGATTGCCGACGTGGAATTCGTTTCAAGTAAATGGGAACGAAATCGCGGCCGCGCGCCACTCGCTCCACAGGTCGTTCGGCCCCGTTTTATTGTAACCGTTCGCCAAACTTGACTTTCTCTCGTATAAATTTCCCGGCTGTATAACTTTACGAGGAAACGATAGACGTTACGCTCGCGTGCTCCCCGCAAAATAGTTCGCGACCGCGTGCATGAAACGAGAAGCCCGTATTACCCACTCGTTCGGACCCTGCAAAATTTTCCACCGTCGAAACTTTCCTTTATGCCTGATATTATTTTCATCGAGCTAACTCGCCATTAGCTTGAATTAGAAACAGCTAAAATATATATTACATTTTAACGTAACGCCAAGTTCGAATATAATTCACGTATACGTACGTAGACGATTATTAAGTTCTTTCGAACGATATCGTTCGATACGCTTCACGGTGCTCGCTTCTAATTTCGCAACGATGAACTAATCTTGCGTTAGATTGGTAAGGATTTACGTAATACCTAAAAAGGCAGACGTATGCGTTATGGAATTTTAATGCATCGCATCCCGGCCCATGAAGAGAGGAAGCGGCAACAGAACCGTAAAACGCAAATCTCTTTCTCTGTCCTGCTTCCTACTCTTTTTTTTTATTCTTCTTTCCATTCTCTTTCTCTCTATTCGTACCGTTTCGCGGTAGTCGTAAAGCAGAGAACTCGTGCTCGACTATACGCACCGTTTCAACCGTTGGTTCGTAATATAAAAATCAGCGGTTTTATTTCTCGGATAGTTTCGACTTATCTACGATCAAAGCGCCGCGTTAGCGAATTTTCAACGATGCGTTTGTAATTGATCGCTTAATAAAACCACGTTGCGTATTTTTAATGCATCCGACACGTACAGTGATTCGCATGAAAATTAATGCCTTCCCTCTTCGCGCTGTCTACTCCAATGTGTACGTACGTCTGTCTCTCCGTGGTGTGACTGCAATGAATAATTCTCGACTACTTGCATTCAACGCCCGTATTCATTGTTACGACTATAGTTAACATATCTACAGCGTGATATCGTAGCACGGAAAAGGCGTATATAACCTGCCGTGTTATGTCGCAGAATTTCCAGAAAATATGCTTTTCAAATACGATTGACTGTACGACAGACAAATTTTAACGCGATGTTTACCACTTACTCGCTTGAATAAAATTTCTTCCTTTCGTATGAGGGAAGGGAACAAAGGAGGAAGAGAAACAGCAGAGAGATTTGGCGAATAAGCGACGGGATATTCAACGAGAAATTGAAGCAGTAATGCAAAAACAAAGGGGTAAACGACACGAAATCGTACCTAAGGCCTCTTGCCTTTTTACTTTTATTTTATTTTTACTGCTCGCGTCGGAAACGCAACCCACTCGTCGGTGTATTCAGAATTATTAAACGGCCGTAACGCGGTAGAGACACGTGCCATGAACGACTTTACTTTTGATCCCGAATTTCGCGTTGATGGGGCAAAAGTGGCACTTGGAAATTTTTCTATCCCCACTCTTTCTTTTCTCCCTTTCTCTCTCTCTCTCTCTCTCTCTCTCTCTCTCTCTCAGTACAGAAGAGTTGTTTCGCAGAAGAAAGGGTGGAATAAACTCCGTGTTAACTGGGAAACACTCCCAACGTCGCTACGAGCTATGTCTCGGGACAAGAAAGTCGACTGCTGCAGGCACACTCAGAGTCGAGCTGTATGAGAACTTTTCCCTTTTAAAAGCAGTTTAAGTTTCAAGCGTTTTCTCGGTGAAACGGAGAGTTTGTTCACATACTCGCTTTATACGCGTTACCCTTTCTGTCTTTTTCTTCCTGCTCTTTCTCTCATTTTCCTCTGCGATACGCACTTCTCGTCTTTTTTTAAATGGCACGAGAATGTAGTTGGCTTTTCGTGTCCTCGCAGAACATTCCTGAACAACACGGGCAGCTACATAATAGAACTTCGATCGTTCAACGATGAGTCCGTTGCAAAAGTGGCAGCTGCTATTTCGATAGATGAAACGTGGGCGATCCTTTTTAGAAGCTTACAGATGTATGCAGAAATGAAGCTCTTTTCCACTTACGCTCGATTTAAAGGACAACGCGTTCCTCTTCTTATCAAGAATAGCAATCGTAAAAGTAATACTGATTAACGAACCGAGCAATTCCACTGATTAAACGAGATCCATCGACGAGCGAGCGCATCTCATTCGATGGCTGGCAACCGCGTCTCCAGCGAGCGAGTTCGTCGCTCGAAATTTCGCTGGCAAATTCCGCGGATGCCTGGGACAAAACCGTGTTCGCAAACTTACGTAAAGAGAGCGAGGAGAAAAGAGAAAAACCCGATGATTGGTAATAAGTTGGGAGAGTCGGCGCGCCTCGCGCGAAGGAGAGTCCAAAATTAACGTGAACGCGGGTCGATGGGAAGAGGAAACGGTAGAGAGATGGTCGAGGACAGGAAAAGCGGTGCAACCGCGAGAAAAGGATAGAACGCACGGTCCCTCTATATTTAGAACTCGCGCATACCAGGCATTGTCAACGATTTCAGGCATGAAGTCGAGCGTGTCGTGGTCCGAGAAGAGCTTGCGAGCGTTCCGCGCGCGTAAACGCGATTCCCGTAACAGCACGACGCGATGTTGACCGACATTACCGAATTTAATCGCCGCTGTTTCCCGGAAAGCTAACGACGATGCACTGCCCTCGATAGGACATGGCGCATTGTCGCGCGGAAATTTCGTTTGGAAGTTTGTTCGCGCTTTGGGTATTTCGCGGGCGACTGTCAATTTCGCTGGCGAAATCGTGGCTCGAGCAATTTATCGTCGCCTCGGCGCCAGTTACAAAACCGATTACGTATTAAATAACATCGCGCGCAACATAGAATTCGCAGGATGCTAACGTTACCCAAGTGATCTCTCCGAGAGCTCCGATGATTCGAGGTACGGCTGCTAAATACGTAAACACGATCGCCTAAGTACTCGCAAACAACTATAGAGTCCATTAAATTTACTTCGAAGGTATTGTGCTTCCTTAGCGCTCCCAACCATCCTTCTTACCCCTTTCCAGAATACATTTATCTCTTCAAACATACCCTCCAATCTACCACCCTTTTCGTCTTTCGCTTCCTGGAAGACGAATTCATTACAGCAGAACCATACCCGATTGGGCGGAACGACACTCAGCCGTTACGTAGTTACGTAGATAAATACGCGCTGTTCCTGTTTCTTCGAAACACGAATGGAGACGAGAATGGACTCTGTTTGCGGGCTTAATTTTATTTTAAAACGCTCGGGATCTTCCATTTAAAATTCATCGAAATTTATGCCACGAAATACGAACGAAACTTCACGGTGCTCTGGACTCTGATAGAAAAAGTTTGAAGTACGAAGCGTTTACAATCGTATTCTCGTTGTCGTAAAAACACGCATTCTTCTTTCGCCACGCAAGAGTCAATGAATCGTTAGACTAATTGGAGAGCAACAAGAGCGTAGAATGCTCATTACAGCTACTGTCCGAAGTGCTGGCACTTGTGGACCACACAATTAATGTCTCGTCGCTAATGGTTTTATGGACGTGGAGAACTCACTGGGTTGCACGAAATCCCGGAGAATTTCCATTATAAATCGTCGGCTGTGGTGGCGTGGGCCGGGCAAAGTCAGCGAAAAAGATGGATGGTGCGCGCCACGAAAGATGGTAGGTGGAGTTTCCACCGAGATTCGACCGGAACAGATCTAATGTTACGATCCTCGTACGCTCGATGGTTACTGGCTTCGCGCCCAGTTTTTCTTCCGGGGAACGTTCTCCCAGCTTGGAGCCTCTTTCATCTTTAGAGATCAACACCGTTTTCAAATCAACAGTTACGAGCTTCCGTTTCCTTACGAGTTACAGAATTAAACAATACGGCGCTGTTAACCGGCGATAAAGAGCATAATAATGCGTCTCGCGTAATCTGCCTTTCCACGGCAACATATTAATATGCCAATATCCAAAGGGATTTCAGAATTTCTAATAAAATAAGAAGTATTCGGGAGGCTGGTAGTCGACGGTGAACGACGGTGCACCGCGATATGCTTCTGGCTGCTGAATTTTAATCGAAGAATAGAGAAAGGAATCTTAATTTTAGGAAATTTCCGAGAATAGAAGCCGCACCTTTCGTGGCAGTGCACCAGCCGGGAAACATCGGGACCGTAAATGCAGCATAAATTTCCCGGGCAAGCCGGTGCCTCGCAGGATCAGGAAAGAAGCCAATCTCCTGAAAAGCGTTAAATTATTAAACCGAATGGAAATGAATACGTTCGCCGTCAAGGGGAAATTTTAGACACGCGGTATTGTGCCTCCGTGCTTTTCAAGTCCAGAGAGTTAGAACTTAGTTAAACATTCGTTCGATTACTTCTTAAGTAATATTACGTTACAACTTCCGTGTACATCGAACAAACCCGCTATATTAGCCGGTTGTTTGAAATTCCTCGCGGCTACCTGTGACGTAGAGTCTCTTGGGATCCGTCGGCAAAGGTACAAAATATCTCCGAATCGCTGCGAAGGAAAATTTGCGTATTCGAGCGAGAAGCATTTCGTACGCGTCAGGCCCAACGCTTTACTTAAAGTTAGAATATCAGAAGGGGAGCGGGTCGACGATAAATCTGCCTGGTTACCGTTTCTCGTATGTTTTCCTTGTATCGGGGATTCGACCACAGATGCCGGATTTCCAAGACTTATTCCACCCATCAGTCGCTCTGATAGTTGTCACATTTATGATAAAAAAAATCGACGTAAAAAACTTCGATTGGATGTAACGGTTGGGAAACTCGGGACAAGGAAAAACCATTTGGAAATCCGGTAATCCTATACCATCCTGTCTATATCGGTGCCACGGTAAAAGTCTAAATATTCGAATCGATTAAGCGATCTCCGTACGTGGTCTTCGTTAGGCTAACCATCAAATTTTTGACGGCCGGTTAAAGTGGAAGAAGGAGCGTCCGGTCATGCGTATATCGAATTCTTTCGTACTCTTTTGAGAAGCCAGAAGTTAGTCGTAGATTGGTGAACATGCATTCCTCGAAGGGAATGTCGTGGTTTATTTTAGTACGAAGGATGTGCTTGTTGTTCTCGACACGCTGGCTTCGAGGCGAATCGGAATTTTTGATCGAGTCACATAGTGTCACTCGTGGCTAGTGGGATTTTCGTCGTTAAGTTTTGATCGACATTCTTCGCCAAGCCATTAGTTGTCTTCGAACGTTTCTTTAAACAGCGAAACATCGTATCAGCAAGTTCTAGAATTCCATGAATCGACGCGTGAACTAATTTCCATCATGCTATTACTTCGTAATGCAAAAGTTGCGGGAACTTCGGTTCACTGTAAGTTTCTTCGAGTGAGTCAGCATAAAGAGACAAGCAAGAAATCTTCGAAACAGAAGCGCGAAACTTTCTACGCGCGACTTTCCGACATCCCACGAGAAGAATCAATCGTTATGCGCCAGCTATTGTGTCTTGTTCACCGTCATTTTAAGAGGATAAACAATTTGGAAGTAGAGCTTGATGCACCTATGTGCCTCTGAAAGCTCGAAGAAAAATTGAATCGAATAGAATTGGCGCATACGAGTATCGTACAACGAGATCCATCATTTCTCAGATTTCAGATCCTATCGATGAATCAATTTCTTTTCTTCGGTTCACACGGCCTTATCGTCTCTTCAACCAGAACGATCTGTTTGAAAATTGAAAATTCCTGTTCGTGGGTATTCATTCTGATCGAGATGTCCAGCTGGAATTTAAATCCAGTGAAATATCCGAGGGCGATAATCGAGACGAATAATTAATAATCACGAAGAAAGGGATTGTCCGAAAGAAAATTAATTTTGCCTTTTCCGCGTAGCTTCCGTGGAATAAAATTTCAGACAGCGAGAAACATAAATCAGACGGCGTTGGCCGGGTTTAACGAAGGGTCAAGCCGTAGATCCCGTTCTCTCGTCTTCGCCGTTGGCTTCGCGCCCCGATCGTTTCTCGTATTTTACAACTGACCATAGATAAAACTCTATAATTCATTGGTAAACAGGAAAGTTTTTGTTTACGGTTACTGCACGATCGACTTTACGGCTGACACGTCCGGAATCGCGAATATTGTTCGTGCGACTCCGATTTATCGTCCCGGGAACTTTCCTGCTGGGACGAGCCGATCAGTTTAACAACAAATCGGCCAGACTCTAAATAAATAAATAAATTTCCACGTAAAATTCAATCGATAAAAACTGATACGATACTGCAAATTTCACGGCGATATAATCCCTTTACAAAGAATATGATTTTCCAAATAAAAACGATGATCTACATGAAAATAACGAAAAGAATAGCTGTCTGGTAATTTTTTTACAGGATCTCACGGTTAATTTAGGATAATTTCATATTACAGAGTACACTAAATTTTCCACGATGCTTTATCGCCTTCTATGAATATTACTCTACATACAGAAAGTTGTATTTTTATAGAAATACGAATAGTTGCATTGATCGCGCACCAAACACGATTTTGTGTCTGCGATTCGGTCGAGTGAGACAAGTGCTCCGTGCAGCGCCCACCCTTTTTACAGGAACAATTCCGTGGGTGCACGTTGCATGGGAGCGAAGAAAATGGAATTTCTCATTCTACACGTCGACGTTATCTATGAATATACGTATGCAGTAGATGTACATGTGATCGCAATAGTATCTGAATGCAGAATGCATGAAAAATTTCGATCGGATGAGAAACCTTTAATAATAAAAATTCTAATTGTTTTTAAGATCTGCTGTAGCGAATATATTTAATGGTACTCCTTAATGGTTTACTATGCTTGGATTTGGTCTGTCAAGTAAGTCAGTATGAAGAGCAACAAATAGGGTAAAAAGAATGTTATTATGTACATTTGTGTTTATTATGTGTATATTAATCTATGTTTCGACAAAAACAGAATATATTATTGAGATATGTATAATTTTGTGTGCTAGACTAGATTGGCCTCGTAGTAGTGACACACGTATGTAAATATTAGTGTGTGGAAGTAAGTGTGTGCACGGCATCTGGAAAAACAAATGAATGTAACCGTTCTGTCTGGTATGGAAGATGGTGAGACAAAGAATGTGTTCAAACGCGTGCAAATGTATATCGACGAAGATCCTGGAAATCGTTTATTAAATAAATCTAAAACTATTTTAATATGAATTCTAAGGAATGTTCCTTTATTTTTATTTCGCCAATTAAGATCCACAATTCTCAACATATATAGAAATTGATACGTGAAAAATTAGGAAAATAACGAACGTTGGAAACTATATGTAAAGCGTGCGCGCTGATTTTTCAACGGAAAGGCAATTTTCGCTGCTCGCGAATGATGCGGCGTGTAGACAATTCCTCGGAAGTTAGTCGATAATTCTATCTTGCCACGCGGCATAAATCTATGCTAGTTTCCCGAGCAAGTTAGCGAAGTTTCCAATTTGTATTGTATAACGTTCCTGCGTAGCGGAGCAACAAGTTTTAATCGCCATCTAACACGTCCTCGCGCAAACTGCGAGCTTCCTAACATCGAAATTTCACGGACGTGGATCGCGAAACGAAGAACGTGGATCGCGAAACGAAGAACGCGGAAAGCGAAGAATCGTGAAACACTCCTCGGCGAAGGCTAGTTGGATATGAATTTCTGAAAGTGATATATCCCATTCCTTTAGAGAATCACGTAGAAGGATTCTTCGCAGTCGGGGGCCAAGACGAGAGATTCTATATTCAAGAAACTTTTTCGATTTATCATCGAGTGCTTGCCGTGCCGCTCGTATTGCCAGGGAAACGCCTCGGGTACACGGTAACTTCGGCAAGCAAATAAATTCCTCAGCGTGGCAGGATTAAAAGTTCGACGAATAACGTTGCCCTTCTGTTCGATGACGATTTTTAGGCTTTTACCGAAATATCCAAGAACACGCGCTCGACAAATAATTCTCTAGCAGTGAAAAATACCTGATGATGTTGGCGCAAATTCCGCGAGAGAAAGTTTGTCAACACTTCGCGAATGCAAAATCTTCTAACGCTTAGACCTTAGAGGTTGGTAAAATTTGCCATAACTGTTGCAACGAAATATAATCCTAGGTCGGAGTTTCAAAGTCTGCCCTTTTCGTTGGTTCATTGATCAGATCTGTCATAAATATACGAGGATCGGTAATTATGCATCCGTGTATTATAATAATTTCCATTTTGCAAATATTTGCCTGATACATTTCGCGTTTTCGTACTGTTTTAATTAGCTCCACACGGTTCGAAATATTAATGGCCCAATTGTTACATGAAGCAACGCAATATCCGGTACCTATTCATTTAATTATTTGTAATTCATTCAATGGCGAATTTATACCATTGTGTTATAAGTTGTTTTTTTTTATATGAATCGTTTCAACTATCGAAGAACAAAGCTTCAGTTATATAACTGGGTTAATTTACGCGCAAGTAAATACTATTTATCAATGTAATTACGACCAGGTATAATTTAAACTAGACTCTATTGTTCGTCACACAGTCCTATCGATCTTTTTGTCTTTTAAAGCATTCTCGCTTTAAACTCGACACGAAACTTTGAATATTAAACAACAAGGGGGATGTAAACGCAAAAAAAACAAATCATAGCAAACCCATTAATGTACAAAAATGGCTTTCAGTCATCTTCCAAAGGATTCGCTCTTTCTCTTGAAAATTATTCAACAGCTCACGGGACGTTCTCCTGTTTTTATCCAACAAACACTCTTTGGCAGCTACATATAAAAAAGATTCATACTCGTGTTAATCCTGCAGGGATTCGTACGTTGTAGAGTTTAGCTGATTAACTGGTAACTTTTCCTTTCTTCTTGATAACAGGATTTATTTCACGGAGAGTACAGAAGCGAACGGTAGAAATTGAACTTCGACCTCGGACCACGGTCCGTTCGACATTACATTAAAACGTTCTCCGCTTGTTCCGTTAATTGCGTCCCGGGGCGTCGTCAATTAATAGAATGAAACGAAGCGGGACCACGTGCATGCCCAGCTGCGAGAAAATGAATTGGTGGCAAATTAAATGATACAAAAGGGAAAAGAAGCAGACACAGGCGAGCTAGACAGTTACGCAAAGCGGTATCCCGTGGGAAATTATAAATAGAAGGTATAATACTCAGACCAGCGCGCAGTCTGACATTGCGGTACCTAATACAAATAGTTAAACCAGCCGGCCAATTTATTTGAATTATCATGTAGCTTTAACGGACCGCTACATCGTATCTGTAATTGTCTGTCGTTATCGAACTGGCTCTCGATATCTAAATTTCGAAAGTTACATGAAGTTCGATAGAAAACCAACGACTTCTCCAACTATTAGGTATCCCGTGTTACGATAAGGAGAGGTCAACTATTAAAACGCGGAAACGCCGTTGGCGAAATGAGGAGCGGAACGTACTGCGAGGAAAACAATTACTGGCTGGCTATGGAAAAGGTGTAGACTATGTAGGAACGAGTACGAAACCGAGGCGGATCCTATCTCGGCGAAAGAAAGATGAGATTCTTAAAGGAAAAAGGAATAAAACCGTAAACAACGTGGTAAAATCTTGCGGTACATGGAAGAAGGAGGATAGTGCTCAGCCGTTCTCTCTTCTGGTACAGCGATGGAAGACGAAACGTGCTTTTAAACTGAGGCACTGAACAGGAGAAAAAGAAAAGGAACGTCGGTACGAAAAGGGTGTGAAAAGGGAAAACGGGACACGTTCTACACGCGCAAAGATCAGATTTACGTGGCCAACAGGAGAAGATATACACTTTTGGCGCGACTTTTGCGGCAAGAAAGCCACAGAAACGCTTTGCCCGAAGAATTTCTCGAGCTTCTCCAGAAAGCCCTATGACGATATCGCGTTTCAAATTTCAAGATAAACCGGTCGAAGCGCAAGCTGATAAGTGGCGTCGTCGGTTAAAGAGGAAAACGTGAATCAGTCGAGGGCTACTTCACTGTTGAAACCGCTGCAGACACTCTAACATTTTCCTTGATCTCTTTGCCTCGAGCACGCTCCAAAATTCCTAACTACATACTTTGAAGAAATTAAACACCTTTTAATCAGAGCTGCAAATCCGTCGAATCTGTCCAATATAAAATAGTTGTAAGTTACACCCCCTATAAATCTAATTTACCAAATTGTCCCAGATCTTTGTGAGAACTCTTTGTTGATATATATTACAGGACTTCGAATCAAGAGAGACGAATCTTCCAAGAGCATGGAATGTTCAACGTTGAATATTCCGTGACAGTGACAGAGACAAAGACTTCTGAAACAGCGGCGATCTTTTCGAGCGATGCGACGTACGAAAGTTCTGTCTGTACATTTCTGCATATCGATGCTTTCAAAGAACAACGTAGATCCAATGTTACGTTCCATAATGGACAAACGTACACTGAGCAAATTCCAACGGGTCCGAGCTATACATTTTTCCTTGAAGTACAAAAATACTCAAAGAAACGTCTGGTTGGAGACACTAGTATCTCGTACGCTAATATTTGCTAATAAAATTTGCGAGTTCCATAGAACAGGCAGTAAGATTACGTAACAGACGTGACGACAATTCTACGACATTTTGCGTGAAAAGAGTACGTCCATAAATGATGCAAATTAACGGACTGTCCGCGAAAGAGAATGGCATAGGTGTGGTTGATTAAATTGTACTAGACACGGACGTAGGAAAGTAATTCTTATTCTTTTTTTATCATTTTACACTCCATTATCGTATTAAAATTATTTATAAAAGAATATACGGAGTTTATGAGAGTAGACAATGGAAAAGTAAATACGTTAAAACTAAGGATAAACAAATTACAAATCTACAGCACGAAATTCCTTAAATTAAGAACTTGTAATGTCATAAATCTCGAAACAATATTCCTCTGAAACGGATCCTTTTGTGAATTGTCGTGCTTGTCGTATGCACTCGCTGCTTAACGAGAAAATGGGAAAACTCGTACCATTTGAAATCCATATGCTTGGAACGTTTACACAATAGCTTCCGGAAAGGGAATGATATTTCAAAAACTTTGATGAAAATCTTTCATACCCCGCTATAAAATCATCGGGGCTAAAGAACGTGTTTACGTTAATTTTGTTCTCTTTTCGCGCGACAGACTCGAATCGTTTGGTCGTAGGTTATTCAACGATTTCGCAATTTTGCCAGTGGAGAATTACGGCGAGAATTACGGCGTTCGTTGCGATAGTGGCCTTTCGAGAAAGCGGCGCAACTCCGTGACAAATTCAGTTACGTATCGAACGGAATTCGGCTACGCTTGTGCGTCCGTCGATGTCAAACCCAGATCGCGCACTGCGTTGATAGCAACTAGGAAAACGAGGGAAAAAAATAAACATAGTCGAAACAGCGAAATCGATTGGACCGCGTTTTTTTTCCGCGAACCGAATTTACAAGTTTCGTCTTTGTCGAGAGCGTAGTCTCTTCACTAGATCGGCCTAAACTAGTTTCTGGCCGATTATTTTGTTTTGTTCCTCCATTTTTCGTCTCTACGTTCCTTCGTATTCCACATGGCAATCCCGTGGTGAATAAAATTTCGCGAATACAATTTTCAACGTATTACGGAAAAACCTATTAACGTAACGAAAGAGAACGTACATTTAACGAATGTCAAACATCCTTATTCGATTATAAGATCGTTGAATTTCTCGATATTCAGTTCCTGCAGCGGTTCGTCGAGCGAAACGTATATTTCGAGATTTCCGTTGGCTGAAACATTTCGCCGACAAGAGAATATTCTAGTACTATACAAGGCTTATAATAACTAAAATATCATTAGAAAATGGCAACTATTAACAAGCTTCTCTTGACCATTAATGTTTCAGTCACTGGGACGGCCGCGGAAGCCACACGCGAGACGGAGGAGTCACTGTGGAATACGTACGACGCGAGAAGGAGCGGCCGAACCTTTGCCTCGTCCTTCAGTACGGAACGTACCACCGGAGAAACCAAATCTATCGGAAAGTTTCACCAGACAACTTCCTGGCACGCGGACAGCTCGAGTTCCCGGGAACGAGTCACGCTGGACTTGTTAAAACCGACCAGCGAGAGCCTGGACGAGGACGAAGAGGAGGAAGAGAAGGTCGAAATGCACAGGAATATCGAAGCGACGTATAGGACGGGAAAGGATGACACGGGAAAAGTGAAAATCTCGAACGAAAACGCGACCGTGTTTTCGAGGAGTATGGATGACACAAGGCAGAAAATAAATCTATCTACTTCACGGACGTTTATCCAATCAACGCCAGAACGATGGAGCTTTAACGCGAACATCATTTCCCCGGAAAGTTTTGACAACGTAAGTCGTATCATGTTTCTCCTGTTAACCTTACGTCTCCTCGATTATCGCTGCTATGTAACTTGCACGACTAGGGGAAGAACGAAACGATCTGGTTTCATTCTTCGTTTCCGCTGTAAGGCAATTGAAAACGAAGGGACTAATGAAATCTCGAGCGATAAAAGAATTAAACGCGAAATGATATACATTATTTTAACGTAATAACTGTAGATATATATTTTCCGCGTGGCCAATGATTTTACAGCAGGTCGATAACTATAATTTAACGTTATCACGATACCAGTTACCCAAAGCATCGTTACGCCGTTATATAATTAACGACCTGACACCTGAGGATTAGAGGATTATTGCTTATCGATCGTGTAAATTTTCAATCCTGCCAGACTTAAACTAACGTTAGCTTTAAAATTGAACCGTACCAGATGTAATACCTAAGAAAAAGTCCTATACACCTCGTGTAAACTATCACGTAACTTTCAAATATGTGTAGATAGTGGCGACGCAGAAAGCCAAGTTATTCGACTCCTGGAAAAATCGGAGGAATGTCAGCACAACGCCGACTCCGTTCCTTGTAAACGACGTTGTACGTCGTCGAATGAGGCACGTTACAGAAAAGAACGCATGCGAGAAATTCACTATCGGTGACGACAGTAAACAAGAATTTTACAGTCCGAGGTATCCAGAAAACTATCCAAACCTCACGGAGTGCGTGAAAGTCCTGGAAGGTGAGTAAACGTTTTTCTCTTCCTCGTTTAGGTCGTTTCGAAAGATAAAAGTCTGCTCTTTGCAGAAGCGCTTTGATATTGTTCCATATTCGAAACACGAAGTGCCACGAGCATGGTATATTACATCAAACAGAGTAAATTTATTATAGCAGCGAATTCCCACTTATCTCGATAACTCGTGGAATTAACTAGACGCTAACTGTGCACGTCGGAGTTCGAGTTTGATATTCTACTCGTTTCATATGTATAAGTTGGTCGTAGCCTGCTGGCTACGGCACCGACCAAACTTCGAAAAGGGGCGAACGACTAACACGCGCGACGCCGTGATTGATACACTCTGGTGGTTTCGTTGGTCCGACGAGGAGATACTGTCCGATGCCGACAGTAAATTTCTCTGCCGCTCGTCGATACAATGCATTCGTGCACGTCGGCGAGTCGAAAGAAGCGCATCAATTTTTCCCTTCCCGCTGTCCGCTTGGATGTCGAATAAACAGTGGCAAGCATCGAATTTATAATAAACGGGCCACGGGGAAAACTAGCACGGAGAATTAATAGCGTCGGCAACTGCGGTGTTTCGTCGCGACCGATCGCTCGTAAAGGAAACGCATTACGATTCGCGACGAGCAAACAACTGATTCCACGCTACTTTTACCACCGTGGATTCAACGCGAAACTACATCCTTCTTGCATCCTTGACGTATCAACCGACCCGGGAAGAGTAATTGCGTAAAACGGTCTGGCGAATGCGAGTCGAAATAATAAATCATGCCTGGGTCCAAGTTTTGATAACGAATCGATAAATCATGGGCGAGGTGACTGGAAATCCATTCTCGCGAGGAACGCGAGAAACATTTCCCGAACAATCATGTAAAAACTTGATTCCATGAATATGATGAAGATATTCATTACCTTTTATCGGTATCTCTTTTCACGGTTTCTGGAAGTCCCTGAAGAATACTGTGCGGGCAACGAACGTAATTACGTGCATTTATGGTTCCATTTACGTCAAATATACGAACCGTGACGCGAGACACCCGTAACTCTTTCGTTCTTTCGTTGCAGGGTTAGGGTGAGTAAACGAAGAGAAAGAGGTAGTAAAAGGTACGCGCCATTCGAGGAACGCTCGTTCCTTTTAGATGATCCAAACGCCTCGAAACGCGTCGGATTGAGCAAACGAGGGCAGCTGGGTCGTGTTGGAAATTGAGTCAGGGTCGACGAGCCTCAGACTGTGGACGCGCCGAATCTTCTTCTGACGTACCAAAATAGTATCCACCGCGATCGCTGGTCCTCGGCCGAGTTTTGGAAACGATAGGTTCGACAGCAGTCGCGTCTGTTTTTTTTATGTAAAACCGTAAAATTCCCGGTTGGAAACCGGTTTTCCAAATAAAAATAAATATCAGAAGGCAACGTTGTAAATCATTTATGAGCGTAGCTTGCAGACCGGTGAATAAATTCAGATTGAACCGCTTGTAAATCACACACAACCGGATGTCGATACGAACCGATGTGCCTTATTTCCTTTCTGGGCGTCTAACGTGCGCTACGCTATTGGCTCGGATTTACATGTGAGGGCGGATCGTCATGGATTACGAATAGCTGCGGTACGTAGCGAGTTTAAACCGTTACAACGTGCGCTGAATACGTTTAAGAATGTATTTTCTCTGATAATATTCTTTCCACGGTTTATCCTGACCGGCTGATAAGAGAGAGCTGCTGCAATTGCTTGTCGACTGATAAGAAAGTATAATCTTCGTTTAAAATAGCCTGTTTAACGCTTCGTACGAACGAAATTATATCGTTGATGTCGGAAGGAAACGAGGATCAATACGAACGTTAGCTTAAACGATCCTTGCAGCACGATGTGATTAGATGATTTGGAAACACCGATTATGCTGTGGTTAGAAGCTATTTACGATTGGAATCATTTAATCGAAAGATTTTTGAATAGATATGTATACACTGGCGAAAGAAATTATTTCCAAAATAACGTCAAAGATCGTTTTCGTAAACGTAGAATTCAATTTTTCTGGTTATTTACACTCGCGAACCGATTAGTGACGAACAACATACTATAACTAGCATCATTAAAGGGACCAATATGTTGATGCATCGCAACCGCTATTACATTGATCGAAGTGATTACGACATATTAAGCACCCTATGTAAATTACGACATCCAATTATCCTAAACATCAATACGGAACTGGCAGGGATTAAGGAAGTTTCGGGGTAAATTGACGCAATTCGCTCTCCGTTAAATCGTTTGAAATTGTATAAATTGTGCAACAACAGTGCTATTAAGTTGCACCGTGGCGCATTTAGTTACCATCGTTTCAAAATTCAACAGCGCAATCGTTGTTATTTCAAGTGCTGTTCTTAGTTTGCCGCCTTCCTTTCCTTTCTATGATTTCTTACGTGTCTAGGTGAACTCGTTAAACTCGACGAAAGCCTAGTTCTCGACACACGACGACGAATCGTCGAAACTTTTGGAGGATCATCGAGCGAAACAAAGGTCAATGTTTCAATCGCGTTTCGGCCGGTATGTCCCAGCGACAGGCCAGACACGATCAAAGTTTAATTGGAACAATTCGAACTTCTCTCTTCTGTCGCGACGCTCAAAGACGAACCGCTCGAAGCGAGGGCAGATCTATGTGCGCGCGCGTTCGAGTCTAACTGCAATTGCGAATTGATGGACGATCGGGCGCAAAGACTACTTGATTGTGTGCTCGATGTAGCACAGATAACGGGTAGTTTAGATCGAAATTGGTATTCTGTATGCATTCGCGATGCAGCTTCTGATTCGTACGAAACCTATGTTGGAAAAACACACGGGCCGCAGAGGCTAATGCAACCTAAATGTATGGTGCGATCACTAAAAGGGCACGATAAATCCGTCAACGTGATCAGTCCGTTCCCATTTGCTTCTTTTTCGCGACGCTGTATCGATAAGTTTAATGGATTTCTGCAATTTTTCAAAAAAATTCAAAGAAGAAGGGGAAAAAATACATCTGGAGAATCTCGTCCGAATAAAATAACTGATGGAGAACGAAACATTCGCGGTGGAACATCCCTCGTATGTTGTGCTTGTGCGATATTGCATTTGCCACGATAACATTTTCTCGTTCTAGAAAAGCGCTCGGTCGTAAACTACGGATTTTGCTGGTTCATCGGCAAGTTCCAAGAAACACTGGAAATTAGAACAATAATCGAGTCAATGAATCGGTGCCACTATATAACGCGGACACGGCTCTCGTTCGCCTTCCTTTTTAATTCTTTCTATTCTGGCTGACGCTCCTGATCGAAGAGCTCACGCAAACGGGCCAAGTAACCGTTCCGGAGAAACCGGCATCGGGAGAAGGTCCTAATTGCACGGATGAAACCTTTTTAATTGCTCGCTCGTGAACACGATAACGCGGTTACATCGGTATCATTATGAAATGTGGGACACCTTTAAGCAGTTGGAGCCACTCAGGCACGTTAATGAGATCACAGTTGGTTGGAGACTGAATAAGCATTCGCCGGATGAAACGCGATCGAACCTCTTCCGTTTTGTGGCATAACGAAGAAATGGGGCTCGAAGAACAGCAGTTCGTTAAACGGGTACGCTTGATCTCCCTTGAAGAACCGTGCGGTAACCTGACCAAACGACACAACTTCTTTTCTAATTACGAACGAATAATCAAACTCTCTCTTTGCGATCGTCAAATCGGTGGAATTCACCGATAATACAGCTTATAAATTATTAGCGTAATCCGTGACATAGTCATCCATGCGAAGGACAATCGGTTCTAAGCTCGACGAACATGTGACGCCGCTTATCGATCCCATTTACGGGCGTCGGTCGACTTCCAATGTCGAGTAAAGAAGATCGACCTTCGAAAGTAGATAACGAGGACACCATGTTTCGCGAACGATAACCAAAGAAAGCGGAAATCTGGCGAAACGCGAAAAGTTGCGAATGACATTTGGACGAACGCGACCACGATCACGACACGAGACTCGATCGTACTCGATTTTTCGCAGACATCACCGCTACTTGATACTTCGTTACCAGTTCGTTCTCCCTGTCTCGTTACCTGTAACCACCAACCAATTTACCAGCAGTGTAGGCAAGTGCAATTTAAAGCGCGTCGACGAGCGTACCATGGCTTTCTTACCTCTGCCAAGTTTCGCGTTTCACGCTACGGAACACAGGCTAGCGATAAAAAGTTTCCCTCTACCGCGTGTGTAACAATCGAGGCACGTTCGTTTGTCTCCTTTACCACTTATATCTCACCATTACTGCCAGTTTTTACGTTGAACGCGATCAGAATTGTGCTAAATGGTGTGAGTCAGAGACGCGATCGTGCTATTCGACGGCAAGGTTAATACTTTCGATGTTTGGACATCACCCGCGGGAGACATCGAAGGGTAGAAACTGGTAAAAAAAGAAACGAAAGGAAAAAGGTAGCAACCTAGAGCCCCAGAGAAAAAGGCTTTCTAGAATCGTCGGAGATAGGAGGAAGTCGTGGCTAAGTTCCAAAGTGGACGAGCAAATCTAGTTATCAACCACTCAGGAGGTAAGGGGCCATCAAAGAACCGTTTAATGCGACCCCACGTAAATCAAGGCCGACCGCCCTTCTGCCGTCTCCGTGTTTCGTGGAACATCGAAATACTCTAAGGCCGAGAGTCTGTGCAAGGGAAGCCATTAATTGCGGTAAGACACTGCGCTTGTCCTTGAACTAAAATGGCGTTAAAGACCACCCACAATGTGCGTTCCCATCGATCAACTTTACCGAAGAAACTGCTACCGATTACACCCCAATTGCACCGTCGAAGGAACGGCCTAACTTATGTTAAGAAAGATCAATCGAGAGTAAACCAGATTGTAGGAAAGTTAGGTGATTTATCAATGGAAAAGGAAAGAAGAGATAACACAAAATATGTTTCCACGCTAACGAAGAAGTCGCAACTTCCATGGGCGATAAAATGATAAAGAACCAAGACATTTTTCCACGGACATTTTTAATCAACGGAACGGCCAGAGATTACGTGCGATTTAACGATTTCGATCGTTGAAATTACTTCGGTCCATGTTCGAATCGGTAAATTCATTGGGGAGCAAGGACAGCGCAGTTAGCTGTGATAAAGTTGGTGCTGGTTAATTCCTTCTTGCGGCTGGCTCGTTCTCCATTGTCCTCTACAGCCGCGTTCCATGACGAGTGGCATCGTCGAACGCACCTCTAACTGCAATGAATCACTACGAAAGCGGAAATCTCGGCCGAGCGACCGTTTAAGCGCGTACAACGAAGTGCATCGATGCATTCCCATCTATTCTATCCCGATGTCTATACATCAGTCTGTGACAAAACGACGTGTTCTCGGTTCGTTTCAATCGTAACGTTGAATAAGCGCAAGAAAATCGCCTTCGAAGCGCGACACAAATCGTTTTAATTCAACCTGCGCGCATCGAGCGAATCGAACGTAATGTCGTTTCATCTGTGCTTTACGATACGTTAATTTTTCTCCTGATATTCCTTGCTACAGCATCAACCTTTCTCCAAACGATTGTGACAATATCTTTAGAGAGACATTGGACAAAATGCAAAGAAAAGCGCCTGGAAAATTTCATCAAATTATATCGTCGAAGAAACTGTTTAATTCACGATCGAACGTTGAGGAATACACGCGTCCCAAAGTGTAGATAAAGAAGAGCGCTGGTATATAAAATCCCTGAGGATCTGTCTCGGCAAACTCTCCCCTTCATCGGCTCTTAACAACGTATCTCCGAAAATGACTCGCATTTCAGGATGGATCATGCCCCTTCTCGGTCATCCTTGTCGGGAGTGCTCGTTAAATGTTCTCACTCAACGGGATACGACTTGATGCGAATGTAAAAGAATCGGCTCGCTCTATTTCCCAAACTCGTAGCGTCCTTAAGCCGCCTAATACCGTGTAAAATATAGCTAGCCTTCCCGTGGCTCCGTGTAAAATATAACCGTGTCTCTCCCCTTTACATTTCCCTCTAACGGCGGTTTTTCGCGGAATCCAATTCATTGGTTTCTCCTGCGTTAATGAAAACCATAAAAATGTTTCCTTCTTTTTACATCGGATGATCACGATCCAATTTTTACGATGTCTTTCCACCGACTCTCAGCTAAATATAATTTAACGAACGGTCGACATTTTACGCTCAGTTAAACAAGACGGGTGATCACTTTTTCGCGACTGTTTTTCGATCGATATTCGTCGTTATACCATAGAAATAATCCTTCGTAGCAGACCGATCTATTATCGTCGACCCTTTGCCGATGTAATGGCCGTCCTCAAAGTAAATGGATATATTACACGAATACGTGGGTGGATCTGAATAGGATATCATAAATCATCGACCATGAAAAAATGAGTTCCGTAGAGGTCGCGAAACATTTTCGAGGGATTTAAACGTAACAGAAAGTAAACTCGGGACTGGATTCCATAGAGACCTCGTTCTCCCCTTCTTATTCCATTCCACTCGAAGGAAAAGTGAAATAAAATCGCAATAAAGTTTGCTCGTTTGCCGCGCAATGAAAGCGAAATACCGAGTGCAAATTTATTTACATCTGTCATTAGGTTGTTAGCTCAATATTCGGTGAAACGTCGTTTGCACGGCCGGCGATATAATTCCATCGCTTCAAGAACACAAACTACTTCTATTCGCGTTGGAATAGGTGCGATAGGTCGTGAAAGAAATAATCAAGTTGAAAATTGGAAAGAAATTATCCAGCAAAGAATTGAATTGACGTTACTTTCGCGTTATAAATTCATCATTTCTCTCGAATAGAGAAGCTTTTACATCGTCTCGGCTTCAAGCATAAAGAGAATTCTGTTTTTAGATATAAATTCATTTTATATTTATTTTATTTTTATATTTATTTATATATATATGTATATTGTGTGTATATTTTTTATATTTATTTATTTACTTTGGAAACGATGCTACAGTACGCACTGTACTTATTCGATTTAGCATAAAGTCGAAAATTTGAACAACAAATTTTCACGAAATCACGAAGTCTGAAACAGAAAACGTAATGTTCAAAATCGATCGCGTATATAAAATCAGATTTCGACATTTTACTTTCGTTTTTGCAAAAGAAAAAAAAATATATCAATGTTTCGAATTAAAAATGTCTTGTTTGCTTTCGTTTCATAAATACCTGCACGCGCCAGGATATATTTCTGTCTACGGTTTTACCATGGGAAAAGTTTGCAAATATTAATCGGCGGTGCAGTTGCAAGAAATAAATATCCGATTTGAACATGGAGGGAAACTACACCATTTTACCGGGGCTTCGAGAACAAACCGGCTAGGTCATTCAACTCCCAGGAACCATGAAACGCTCTTCCTTATCTTGCGAATCTCTATGGAAAATTCGATGAACTACCCGCGGAGATGCTGATCATTATTGCGACCACGAATTCAGGGTATTGTCAAAAGTCCATTTTCACACTTCTTTTAATAGAAATTTTTGAACAATTTTCCCTACAATTACCAGAATAAAATTTATATTGTACCCTAGAAAAATCTGTTTGACGGGTAATTTTTTAATTTTTCTGTGAGAACTTTTACATTTCCAAATGGAGGTAATTGTACGTTTTCGACTCTTAATATATTCTACGTTATAATTCGCATTAAATACAACAATATCTCTTAAAATAATTTGTCTGAAATTACTCGAAAGATCAATAATAAATTTCAGGTATACGAAAGCCAAGCACGTACGACTGTAATATTTTTTCGCGGTAGACACCTAAGAAAGGCTTTCTTCTTATCTTTCTCGATACCTCTCGATATCTGACATCATGGATAAAATCCACGCCCATTAGTTACGGATATATTTCTACGATCGTGCCGCAGAATGAAACTCTAATCACGTTCTCGGAGAAATCATCCTCGAGCTTTCGTTCTAAGTTGCCGGGAATACTGTTGGAAAATGTGCGAAAATTTGTACAGACTTCGTGACTCACGGGGTTCCTTCGTACGCGAGCTACGAAAAATACGAAACGCCGGTGAAAATTCGACGGGTTTATTGGGAGGGGAACGCTAGTAGTTACGGAAGACGAGAGGTATGGAACCTGATAGTCAGAGGAAAATGGCAGCGGATTCCAAGACAGACGAGTTCGTAGGATGTCAGGCTAGAACCGTGATATACACTAATATCGCGAATGGTCGAATATTTGCGTGTACCTTGGATTTCACGGCTCAGGTAAGTTCTGCGATGACGGAAGCCATTTACTCCATACGTAAACGATGTTCACGGTGGCTGAGACGTCGTGAAAGTTGGTGTTAGATATCGACGACGGCGAAAGCTTAAACTTGGAATAGATATCGCACCCTCTCGCTCGAAATTACTAGATTCGTGGTTTCGCAGTATGTTTGCCGCTCAGCGATTAGGTAGACTGGGTCGATAGAAATTCGTGGCATCCAGAACTACGATGCGCAGTGACACCGTTACAGGTGTAACTATATACATAACGCCGTGACGCTTACTTTTGAAAAGACTAAGAAATTGGAGGAGAGGAAACGCGAGAGGCGGATCGATAAATAAGTCGTGAATGTCGTACAATAGCGGAGAATTGCGAAACCCTTTGAGAATGGCCCTTAATTTCCACAATGATTACAAGCAGCAGGCGGAAGGTGACACAATCAAAAGATAATGAAGCGTGAAAATAGGAGAAGAAGACTCTTTGAATCTGTTGAAAAACTCGATCGATCGCACCGCGACTGGAATACTGGTATTTCCGTGCGAAAGCGGGCAGTAGTTGGAGGCGAGATTGCCACCGCTTTAGAGTTTCCTCCCCCTCCGAGAAAATAGTCGCGACGCAGACCTTTATTCCTTCCTTCTTTTCTATCCCGCTTTTTATCGTTTCCTTCTTTCTTCGCATCGAAGAAACGCGGTTCTCTCAATGGAAGGCTCGAAGCGCCATTCAAATAAGAGCCAAGAACGGTCGTTGTTCGATGGAGAAGTCGCGACATTTTAGTGTCACGTACGATACCGTTCTCGATTCAGTCGGAGGATCGGAATCAATCGTCAACTGCGATTTTTACAGTAGATGCGTCATGTCGCGATGAATTTCCTGCTGTTGGTAAGTCTCACATAGAAAATATTCGTCCGTCCTTCGGACGAAAACGAGTTCGCTGTTCGCGTGGGCTGGCCGCAGATGATAGCCAGAATTTCATTCACAGCGTAACATAAATACACGAATGAAAATAACAGCTTCGTCGTGAGCATGACATTCCTATGCGGTTGTATAGTGAGAAAGCCACTAATAATACTCGTTTCGAAATCGTACCTTATCCGGATCATCAATACGATTTATCGCGTACATCCCCAGAGTACGTTATTCACGGAAACCGTTTGCGTACTTTTAATTGCCATGAAAATAGACGATCTATTTCTTCGAGTGGCGTTTAGCGAACGCTCAGAAACAAATACGCGGCTTTTATACCATGATTTTCAGTCAATAATTTCCTTCATATCGCGATCGGTCGGGTATAAATTTTTACGCGGCACACAAATGGCGATACGAATGAGATATTTTATTCGCAAATACCAAGTATTTATGAGCGAAGCGTAAACAACGCGCAAGTACTATCCTTTCCCTACACACGATGGACTTTTGGTTCACCGCTTGTCCGATCTCCGCTGTGTTATATGGTACAAAGCGTTCGTCGAACCATTTGGTATTTAGAGACGATTTCATATATCCACGTGCGTTCGTGCGTATCTCATTTTAGCGAAGGAATCTTTGCTAGCTTGAAATAATTATACCTAAGAGCAACCAGAGAGTTGGAAACGCGTTAATTGTTCGACAGAGCGGCAGCAATCCCTCTGCGATTCAGCAAGTGAAACGAAACGTGAGAACTATACGCACACAACCTACAGCCAAATACCGCGGAATTCCCCTCGTTGCCTTACCGGAAAGATCAAGTGAATTCTAACGATCGATTCGCGGTAAATAATTCTTGGATAATCTTGGTACGTGCGATGAAAGTGAAGTCGCGTTTGCATGCCAACGACTTCATTACAGATCGCATCAGCGATCGACTGGGATTTATATACGAATAGCACAGCTCGATGCTAAGAAAGCGGTCGGACAGCCTGATTTTGCAAATCGCACGTTCACGATGTCACCATACGCCCGAGATTCTGTCGCGCATAAAAGAACATCGATTTCGATTTATTGTGTGGAAAACGTGAGAACGATAGGTTCGCGACTCTAACGCTCGCCAGATAACTTGTCAGGTATTAAAGAACATATCCGACGAAGCAGAAGTTCTAAACCTTCTTCTTGAAAACGAAAAGCTTCGTCGGCGGAATCTTATGGGCCGCTTCTTTTAACGATCAATTCTTTCCAAGAATTTATGTCGCGATAAATGAGTTGCTTTTTGCCAGTAGATAAAAAGCACGTAGAAAGTACCGCGCTGTAAGTTAAACCGGGTACTTTACGGCATAAGACGAGTCAAAAAAGTTGCGCGACGAATACGAAGAATAACCTGGCCGGTTGCCAGGACGACTTTCGACGTTAACGACGTTAGAACATTGGTCGTGTAAGCCGACCAATCGGCCAAACTCATGCATAACAATCCAAACAATGCGTGTGTGACATCGCTTCGTATTTAGGTCACGGTTTTACGTAAATAGCAAATTAAAAATATTATCCCTAAATATTATTAACAAAATCGGTTATCATTCATAATTCTTCAGATACTGCGAGCACTTCAGAAACCCTTTAACATTGAAAACTCTACGACTTTCTGGTTAGATCCCACCTTGAGTACGCAAGCGTTATACGGTCGCCACGTCGCACTAAATACGTTCGGTTTATTGAAAGATCACAACATAAATTCGTAGGTTTTGTATCGCGTTCGCTAAACTATCCCATTCACAGTTGTGATCATAACTACGACGCTGTACTCCACAGACTCAACATTCCAACACTTGAGTGAGAAAGAAGATTAATTGACATTTTATTTCTTTCGAAAATTATAAATAACTTATTGTTAATATACTGTCTGTCACTCCTTCGATTAATTAATTTTAATACACGAACACGTCCTTCACACAACACTCCTGCTTCCCCTGTTGAATTATTTAACAACGATTTTACATTTATTAATTTTATCAGAATAATATACCGGATAAATAAATCATCAGAATATGCAGCTATGCGAATATTATTGTTAATTGATTTCTTCTCTGGATCAATCGATAAATACAGACGAATGACTATGAAATCAAACTACTCTCAGAATACACTGCACTCACTTTTCTGCCTGTACTTTTATATCTGTATCTTGTTGGATTAATTCTCTTCTTTTCTTTACCCGTTTTGTAACGTTAATTAAAAATACTGTTAAATCCGTACAAGAAAATGAAATAGCTTACTTTTGCATTATTCGATAAACAGTTTTTTCATGATTACAAAAATCACTCAATTCGGAGAAACGTCTCTATATTCGCTGTTTTCACAGTTTCTAACGAGAACGTTACCCTTCTCTCGTTTCAGCTAAGGAAGGCATGCTGTTGAAGCTCGACTTTCGAGACGAATTCAAACTCGAGGGGAGTGCAGACTGTCGTTACGATTTTCTCGAGGTACGTGACGGCCAGTACGGCTACTCCAATCTCCTCGGTAACTTCTGTGGCAAGAATTTCCCCCCAGAGATCACGTCGAAGACGAGATATCTCTGGCTGCGATTCCACAGTGACGATAGCATCGAGGACAAGGGCTTCAAGGCCGTTTGGAGTATGATACCAAGACCAACCTATCGTAAGTCCACAGTATTTCGATTCATCTACCCGTCTGTCACGTTGTCTTATTAGAAACGAACCTATTTCAATCAAGAATCCGTTGAGATTATTCGCGAGATACGGAATTCGAAGTTGCAAATTATTTCGTAGCTTCTGCAAACATGGTACGCGTATATCACGTGCCGATAAGTCATGGTCTGTGTATAGTAATATTTTGGATCAGGAAAATATCGATTAGTTGCTTCTCGTTGATAAATTTTATTAAAGTTCGAGCGCACGTGTATACAGAAAGAGAGAAACTAGCGAAATATCTGTATGTCAGGATAAAAATTGTTGCCCATTCATTGAAAACAAACGCGAGTGATGACCGGCGGTTCTCAGATTAGAATACTCGGTCGGACATTAGCCTCGACGACATCGGCGAACGTTGGGAAGCTTCCAATCCACCGGATTTCCCGCTCCAACTACGATCTTTGTGCAGAATTTTTTTTATCTTGACTAGTAATAAATTCTACGTGCGCGATTCATGTCGAAAAACTAGTGCTCGAAGCTGACTGAAAATAATTTCAACGTAATTTCTGTTGCTGTGTCCAAACACTGTCAATATTTGAGTACTGCTCCAGTAATCCATAAAATGTTACAGTTGGAGCCGAGTTTCGTGTTGAAAATTCCAGAATAAATTGTTCGTACAAAGCGATACATCTGCTCCAATTTTGCATTTTCGCGTAGTTTTACGAAACAGTTTTACGGCAATGCTAATTCAATACTTCGTAAGTACTCATACGTATTACGGTCTCCCTCGCAATAGCTACCCGTTTTGCTCTGCTCGAGTAGGCCAGATTACCAGAAATGCGGCGCCGATATTCATTCGCGTCTCATACAGCTCATTATTTCCGCGCATTTGCCCTGATCCGGACCGATGAATGCCGTTTGAGTATTTGGTTGCTCTTAATACGCTCCAAAACGCATGGCTTTCGAAGCTGCCGCGAATCAGTCTTAATGAGGGACAAACATTAAAACTCTGCTACGATGATAACGTCAAATTCAAACATCGAGGGGAAAGGAAATTAATCAGAAGCCGGGTGAGATGAATCTTTTCGCGCGTTTGATTCATTTCCTCTTGTTCATTGTGCTGCTCCGACCGCGAATTTTATAATGCCAATTCGGCACGGGAAATCAATTATTTCTCGAACAATGGTTGGAGATTTTTTGTTGTTTCCCACGGTCCACGTTTCCCGCTCTTTTTTCTTTTTTGTCCCTTTCTGACCCACGAACGCTGTTTGGCTCGTGGTGAATACGTTTTCTATTGGCTCTCGACATTGGCATCGAAGCTCGCGCTCGTAAATGAGCGAGTTGCATTATGCGCGAGAAATGAAACGTACACGCGAATTAGTCGAGGCAAATAAACACCTGACGATGAGTCTGGGGAAAGCGTAATACTGTAATAGGTGTGATTCACAGCGGGAGTGCCACCAGAACCGGAGCCGTGTGTCAAATACGTGAATGGCGTGCAGGCAATTATTAGCAGCGATGACGTGCAGGACAAGAAGATTGTCGCTGAGAAGGAAGGCATCCCCCTGGATTGCATGTGGAACATCACCGTCAATGAAGGATGGAAGGTAATTTCGTCAATTTCATCAATTTACGTCAGCACCATTTCGCTAATATCATTTCACGAATTTTCCTCTGTCGATAATATCTCGATAATCTTTTAAACTAGTTCATTAAAAAAAGGAAAAATAAGTACGCAACAACAAAAAGACAAACGTACAATGCACCGTATATTTTGAACTAAATCGTCCAAAATACTTGATGACTTGTCCCTTTGCTATCAGACTACTTTTGATCCCTGTCTCATCACTATCTGGACGTCCATTCTTTTTGGTCAAACGAAATCACGTCTGGCACGAAAACGTCGGTAATTGCGATGCCCGCTTTGCTTCATAAAATATACTGAGTAATTGGTGAAAATTCTTTTGGGTTTTCTCGTTCGTCATCAGAACAGAGATAGAGGGAAAAAGAAAGGACCCTTCACTGAGCTTTATCACAGGAACACGTACAACTTTCAGATTCAGCTGGTATTCTCGGATCCCTTCAAACTGCAACGACCAAACGAGTGCGACGCCAACTTCGTGGACATATTCAAAGAACGCACTGACATGTCCTCCAGAGAGAAGAATTTCTGCGGCAGCATCGCCGACACCGTCCTCATCACGGCCAATATCGCCTTTGTCAGGTTTTACGCGGAGCCTAAAGCACTGAACAGCAGCTTTGAGGCCGTCATGACAGCGCTCAGAGACAGAGATCCGGGAGACAAACGTGAGTTCACAAACATGCTCGATTAATTGTTCACCGTTGTTTACGACAGCTTTTATCTCCGTGTAATATCATTCGCGATATTACTTCACCGAATACAATTGCCGTTTGAGATTCGTTCGAGGAATTGCGTATTCTCCCTGATAAAATACCATCGCGCTCTTATTAAATGTTCGTATCGAATAGCTAACGAAAATTTTACTTTACAAACAGATCATGATATTACGGGGCAGGATATTAGCCAATAATGTTAATTAACATGTAGCTGAGCATGTTTATATGTGTTTACGATAACGTAGTTATCATTGCGTTAAAATGTAATGAACGACAACGAGTAAAGCTTTCAAGCTTTATGCACAGCATATGAAAACTGTTCGTTTTGATAAGGTGTATAAATATTTATTCGCTTGATAAAATTATTAATTAAATAGCGTGTCACGAATGCCAGAAAATTACAGAAACTTAATAAATGTCGCGAACGATCTGTTAAGAGACAAAAGGAGATAACCCAATTACATTTTATAACGACTTGTTGTATGATAATAGAATACACGTTAGTAACTGGCGTCTCACGGACCGTCATGAAACAAGAAGTTTAATTTCAATTATAACGAATGCCGTGCGAATATCGCGAAGATCGTCGTCCACGGCACGCAAGTAATTCAGTGTTAAGTTTCATTAAATTTAACGCCGGGGACGCATTCGTACTCGGAAATAGACAGATACTGGTCTAATGGAAATCTATGAAATAACGTCGCCTCGCCTGCGTTTTATGACGAACATACGAACAATGAAAAATACTAGGAAGAAACGAAAGAGCAATTAGATGATTGCCCGACTAATCATCTATAAAATGAAAGGTTATAATTTCTCTGTTTGTCAACGATCATAAATTGGTAGACATCAACAATGCGGACATTCCATTAACCGAAGTGACTTGTTACCGATAGTTTACGTAACACGCTGATTACGGAAGAGGACTCGTTAATAATAAACGAAATATCGATAATACAGTAGAAAGTAGCAAATTAGGAGACGCGAATATCAATGTTACTCGACCGAAGTCGCGATTTGATTCTGATGAAGTCGCCAGGAACGATGAAAAGTTTCTTACGTTCGACCTACCAATTGGTCAGAAGCGTTCTGCATGCTTCGAATAATTCTTTTGCTACGAAGAACAAAATATTAAATTTTCCGCGAAGCTTGAATCGTGGAACCATACGAAATATCGCTAAAATTCCATAGAACGATGGATATCCTCGTTCGCGACACGGAAAAAATGGAATCATGGACACAATACGTTTGCTTCTATTATATTATTCGTACGATATTTCACAGTCAAAAGAAAACGATCGCGTGCCGAAAGCCTTCTTTTTTTAAGCGATGGACTAGTTCGATTTCAGGCTCGATCGAACGCTCAGAGCTGACGATTACAGCGATATCGATAAAAATATATAATCGTCTTAACCAGTTCATATCACAGAGAATAATCGCTCGCGAACGGATCCCAGTTCTAAATTAATGGCGGTAGACTTGGCTGAATGGCAAATGGAGTAAGCCGCTGCGGTGCAGATACACGTACGAAATTTCCCGTTCTATCTCGGTACGAGAAGAATCTCAGCCTCTCTACACCTGCCACCCTTGCAGAACTAATATCTTACGAGCGACTTGCCCGCGGACTCGAGCAAAATTCACTTATTCCCCTATCTCTCGTACGATAAGATTTCAAATGAAAATTTTCTTGTACGGCTCTTCGTTCGTAGTATAAACGCGAGATTATAAGAACAATAGATTCACAAGTCCTCGACGTTGATACTTAAAAATTTTGATACTACTTTCCTTTGTATTTTTCTTTTCTCTATCTAACAACGTCACTCTCGTGTTCGTGCTGCTTTCATATCGCGGAAGAGATAGTAGTAAAATCAAGCAATTACCTTTCTAATTTTACATTTAACGCGACTGTTCTATGAGAAGTTTAAATCTAATCAGAATATATAACAACGTTATGTTCTCGTTAATTTGTTGCAGCTTGCCTCGATAATGAGTTTTATTGCGAGGATGCAACATGCATCGCCGCTGAATTGCAGTGCAACGGGAGAATCAATTGTCGTTTCCGATGGGACGAAGAAGATCAATCTTGCAACGTGAGTGAGCGAAATTTATATTCGGGAGGACAATTTCTATGCTAATCCTTTTGAAGCCCTTACATATTTCCTGATAACCAAATCTGGATCATTTCTACTTCGTATTCCTTGTTCTGAGTTATCCTTTCTACCTCACCTCTTGGTACTCTTTGTCTTCTCAAAACGGCATCGTTTATGCAAGCACGATCAACGCTTTCCGCGTTATCAGCTAGCGAACAAGCATCGTAGAAAAGTTGACTGCAGTTTTGTTTTATGTATGTCAACGTAAAATAGGGAACTTGAAAGATCTCGAGCAACTTTAGGGAACCATAGCGAAAGGACGGTAAAATGGGACTTTAATAAGATCTCTTCGTCATTATAACTGTTGTGACTAGCAGACCCATTCGGAAGCATTTCTATTGTGTCACTGTAAGCCAGACTACTTCAGCAAAAGCTCGCAGAAGCTGTCGAGGAACCCGAGCGCTGTCATGAGGAAAGTTCTTCGGCCTTACGTACAATATAAAGCGCTATTAAAACAAACGGATAATTATCGTAATTTATAAACAACGTAGTACGGTTTAGAGAGATTTGGAGATGATCGTTGTAAGGATGACCACATTATCCGGTTCACTATAGATGTATGATATACGGTGCCGCAAGAACGGCACGTTGTCTAGACATAATCGCTTTTCTCTCTTTTGCTCTGCTTCCGTTTGTTCCAGGAGGTTGATTACATTATTCGACGAAAGTTCAGTACTTCTGTTTAAAGACCCTGCCTCACACATATTCAGCGCGTACGTCAATACCTCACACACGCTAAGAAGTAAAGCCATCGTATCCTCGTTAAAAGCCTATAAAGTGTAGTGAAACGTTGGCCATTTTGTAATTAACATAAAAAGAACAACAAGGGATCGTAGGCAATTAAACCGAACAGAGTTACGGAAATTTGCACGTGTTGATTAGTATTTCGGGAATTATCGATTAAGCTAACCGGAACAGTGTAATAAACTCTGGGAATCCGGTATATACGACTCCAACAAAGACTTAATATCCTTTCGTCTTTCCATTTTCCGCCTCTCTGTCCGGGCTCTCGCCGGTTAATTAATTTATTCACAGCTGCATTTGCCAAGCTGTGGCAATCGTTTCGTTTTCCTAACCTTCGACTCGCGTCCACTACTGAGGCTGCGAATTCACTATGCTCCAATGCTGCGTATCGTCGGTCTTTTCCAAAGGAAAACGCTTGCGATTTCGAGACGGAAATTGTATGCACTTTTGACAAACTACCCGAACATGCTACCTTTGAAACGATGCCACGATCCCATCGATGAATCGACGGATATTAATCTAACAGCAAATAATGGCAGCGATATGCTATCATTCGATCGCATGCTTGTTTCTACGTGAGCATCTCTGTTTGACGTTATTCGGCAAACTAGGATCGATGTGCTACGAGTGCACCCTTAATCGGTACGTAAGAGACATCGATTCGTCCTTGTTTCGAGTGTGCTAGCACATTGTCTCATGAATCATGACGCCTCCCGATCGTTGCTGTCCGATAATCTGATTAACGTTCCAATTCGCATTTCCATAAGAAACGGGAACGATCGCTTCCAACGGACAACGTTCATCCAATAAACCTCGGATTTTATGTCTTCTTAGGATAGTAGAAGAAACACAATCGTCGATCGAGTAGCTCGTTAAGATCAAATCGGAAAAACAGAGTAGTTGGACGATCCGCTTAAACGAAACCCTTCTTTTCCTCCAAGTGAAAAGTTAAGATTAAAAGGAGTAGCCGCAAATAGAGTCCCGATCCGACAGGTTCTCCGACAGGTAAGGCAAAAAGTAAGATCCCACTTAAACCGCAAAAACGTGACTCCCTTTGAGGTCACTTGTTCCGTAATATTCATCCGTAAGGTCGTGAACTTCTTGTCCCTGGGAGGCGAGCCACGCTAAAAAGGTTATCCCATTGAAAGATGGTCGTTCGTGGATTCCTTTGTACTCGTGCGATTTATTGGGAACGCGGTGCACACAAAGCTTTTCCTCCTGTTTCACTGTAGCGCACGAACAACGTCCCGGGAATCCATTTCTATTTTCCCGGAAACTTGACGAGCGTGAAAAGCCACGATATAAACAACTCTCGCTCTCCCAGACCTGTGAAACACACTGCCTCCATTCTGCTACCCATTTTTTAGATGGTATGTGGCTCGCATCCGCGATGCAAATGTTTTTAATGCAACGGCCGTTTTTGACGTATCTTTTCTCTCACTCGTTCACTACCACCATCGCCCAAACGCATTTAACGATTTTCAAAACACTGGCAACAACCAGCTATCGAATAACCACACCGCTTGTTCTACTATTTCTCATGCCGTACTGGCAAGATTGCCACAATAGGAGAAAGCACATTGAATTCTCGGATCACTGAATGCGGTGTATCGTATCGCGCAAGAACCTCTCTATACCGTATCGATAACTCTATCAAGTTTCCAGCGTGTACGTTCTACATGAATTCATCTGGGCTGTCGTATGAAATCGACTTTACGGCCGTGTCCTTTCCAATGTTCCTTCGGCTTCGTATTCCGGCTACCTGACAGGAAGCCAGACCGTGGCGGAGCAATGTAAAAAATGATCCCAAGTCCGTTTCTCTTTCGAGCAGTTTGTTTAATGTTTTCTGACGGTATACAGAGAATTACACGAACGACCGAGGCATTTTTTACTGGGATTACTCAAACAGCAGAAACTCAGAGACAGATGGCCAGCTATAATATTTTTCAGACCCGTGTAAAAAGATATCGAAATTGCGCTTGGGCATGACACGAAGGAGCACGATAAATGTAGAAAATTAAACTCCGACCTTTAGGAAGGTACGAAAGAGATCGCCCGTAATTCCGTAATTACCGGCAAATTATTTAAAGAGTCTAGTGTCCGACTCAAGTACAGAATCGATAAAAATATTATTACCTGCGTTTGCGAACTAGTTTGAACTACTGAGATTGTTATTCACTACTTCCCTTATTTCTGTCCCGAGGCCTTCCACTATCTGTCCGTTTTACTATACCTAGTCGTGTCTCATGACTGCAATAAAGCACAGCAAGATTGTACGCCGCGATAGTAGAGCCATTCGCATGGGAAAACAGCCACGAAATTGACGGCACGAATAGAATGCACAACGAAATCGTGGCGAATACACGATGGTAACCATCCTATCCAATTTTATTTCCCTCTAATGGAAAGTGCATCCCTATACCACTTACTTCGTTTAGCGCTTGCTGGTAAATACTAATGGGAAGCAGACTCTATGAAAAAAGAGAGATACCATAGGGAAACTGTCGAAACGTCCGATGCAATGTTTGCTTGAACGTTATTAAACTATGCATACGATTACATAAACCTAAAAGTTTCGATCAACAATAAAATTATGCGTCATCGTCCCAAGCTAAGAAGAATAGTTCGACGATAGATATTGGAATCTCGATTAACTTCCATTCAAGTATCAATCTTCGTGATTCAATCGTACGATTCAAATGAAATAAGTCGTATTTGATTCTTCCTCGATCGACCAGATCGTGCTTTCATTTATATCCATCGCCGCTCTTCTTCTAAAGATATCGATTTCACAGTGACATCGGGTGTCGAGATATTCTACAATAATTACCGCCGCAAGAATGTTCTTTAATTATTATTCCTTCCCGTGATGCCAACCCTAGCCTTGCGATAACATAACACGGTAATCGAGAACATAACAGAATCCTTAACATATATTCGTTACTTCCTCGCTAATGAGAAGTTCTTCAGTATTTTTTACCTCGCGACTAATTATTTCTTTCCTCGAGCGAAAAAAGCGGATCCTCACCGGACTATCATTAATTTCAACGCGGCAAGGCGTGAATCTGACTCCACAGTGATCCGGGTCAAGGAATAGATGAACCTGTGCATAACTCCGCGAGGACTCTCGGTTATCATTAAGAAAAATTCAGTAGGATAAAGTTGCGATCGGCAAGATCCTTCTTTGTCAACGAGGATGCGCTGGTACGTTGCCGAGTATTAATTACGTAACTGATAGGAATAATCTCGCGCGTGTCACAGCGAAAGATTTTTAGATTTTATAAGATTATCCGATAATGATATAGAAGATCACCAGTGTTGATCAAGTTTGCAAATAACATCTTTTGTGCGAAAGGCAAATACTTGTCTTAGAAGAGAAAGAAGAGGTCTACTTGGAAATTCGGTTGTGCGAGTACCGCTTGAATAATTAGAAATGAAAAAGATCCAAGTAAACAGCAAAACCATCTTAAAGCGAAGAAAAGTTTCGAGACAAGCGAAGAGCCTAAATTAAAGCGAAATAATCACGATGGGGAGAAAATAAAAGTTTCAATAAATCAATGATCTTAATATCGTTATTTTGACTATTGAAGAAAACAGGAGTAAAAGAAGAAAACAGTGTAAATGGCAAAAAATGTTGCCTACAAAAAAGTCTTCATTATACTTGATATGACGTCCGGTAGCGTGGAGCCGAATAAATATCAATACGATCGAAAATATTGGAGTTTCGCTTGCAGGCCGGGATAAATCCCTGTTCGATAGAGGAGGAAAGCATCAAAAGTATCTCTCGTCGCGAATGCAGTAGCCGTTCGAAATGTATTTTTGCACAGACTTTTGCAAACACGTAAACCGTCCGTTGGAGTGTACTCGGCCATATAAGCATAACAATAAACCTCTCGGGCTTACGGAAGCAGAAAGAGGCATTTTCAACCCCTCAACTAGAATTTCTCGTTCTCCCTTGGCCATCTCTTCTTTTCTCCCTCCACTTGGTTGCACTAACATTGGTTCCAGCTTTCTCCGAGGAATGTTAGAGGATCTAATGCTCAGAAATCTCATTCGGTAGACATTCAGAAATGCTCCACGGGCATCTGCGTGAAAAACAGGGGCACGATAACTCCGTCTATTTTGTTAATGGCGCCGGCTTTTCACAAAATGTGATCATTATGAGCGTTGTTCTTATTATTCTTATCTCGGCCACGTATGCTCGTGCTTTAGCGATCCACTTGGACGTGAAAAAAATCAGGATGCATTACCAACGAAAACAAGATCATCCTTTCAACTCGAGAATAACATAACTGCGTTAATTCTAATCTAAGCTATTTTTATACGTATCAGGCACATTTCATTCTCTATTATACCACTTGCACGCCGATTCTACCCTTGTAATGGTAAAACTGTGGCGGTCATTTTTATACGCGTTCTTAGAAATTCTTGGCCAAACGAGAGGATTTCAAAATTAAGCCTCTGGCGAAATATGTTCGCCGTATCGGCTAAATTCCCACCATTTATAACTACGCATGACACACAGATACAGCGATAGAGATAAAACGAGAACGAGAAGAAAATGAAAATCGTAGTGTTTGGCGCTGTAGAGCGATATAGGAACTGTATTTGCACGAGCCCGCGATGAAAGAATATTATTCCCGAATTTTCATTTGTACACATACGAGAAGATGTATCACGTCACTCGACATTTTGACTACCTAATAGCGTGACTTTGGTGATGGCAAACGCGAAAAACAAGATATAGAAATGGCAAGAAAAGGACAAAACTCGGTTTGTTATGTTACACGTAATATCCTGCATTGCATTACGGTAACTATTCTCAATGTGTATGTATTTAGTAATCAACCGAAAAAATGCGCATGCAGTGATCTATGAAACATCTGTATACTCAAACAGATAATTAGTCAGATACAATACTTAGTTTCTTGTTAACAATTTTTTTCATGAAATCTTCTAGAAATCAATTATCTCAAATCTATCAAAAATATAGTTCATAATATGCCTCTGGTGAAATTCAATATCTTTGTTGAAAATCATAACCATTAATGTCAACCATAACTTCCTAATGTAAGTAAGTTTCAAATTATTCAGTGTAAACTAATTCGTATTACTTGAAGCGTCGTGGGTTCCAAATTGTTTACGATCCATCAAGAACTTCCCTACCTTATTTTTGCTTTACAGAAAAAGAAATCTCGATTGATCGATTCCCAGCACATCGTTATAATCCTCATCGTTTTCTCGCTGATTATGTTTGGCATGAGTTTCGCCTTCGTTTTCAACTGCGTGAGGAAACTGGTCCGGGATCATCGAATCATTCGGGTAAGTGATATTCTTTTTATCGTACATCTCTGTAACCATGCCAATCTGTCAGAAAATAATTAAGGATATAAATATCTTTACTGATGTAAAGCAGTTTGGCATGGAATTTTTCCAGCACGATCTTAACGCTTGTACGTTTGAATTGCTCGCTATTTATATTTCGATCACGATCATGATACATATTCAGGCTGTTCGTGTTCTATGTCAAAATCCTCTCAGCGTTAGCTCCGACAACCGATTATACTTAAAATTGTTATTTCTATCCAAAGCACGTGACACGTTTGCCAATCTTCGAAGATGGATTATATTTTAAAGGTCGCATACAATATCGTGGACAACATAAGATGTACGTATCGACAAATCACGAAAGACTGGAGGTTCTTTGTGCATTATACACGATTCGCCTTGTTACACGTTCCTAGAATTTCAATTACATTTCGAACACAGCAGGATTTCGATTCGGTTCACGACCTGAACTTGTCACGTACGATCACACGTGTCTAACATTCACGCAACTCGGAAAAGATTGATGCGGCACAATACGAAATGAGTCCACGGTTCGTTTCACCCATTCACGAAGAATGGAAAACTGGAGTTTGAAAGGGCGAATTATAAATGCAGGGGGACAACACATTAACGAGAAAATAAAAATTAATTCTGAACGAATGATCGACTTGAAAATACGGTAATTGTTTATGGATAATTGTCAGGGTTCCGTAAAACTATAGTCATTAGTGATACAACTCTGCATAATTATAATTATCGAATAGCTTGCAGCCGACCTTTTCATTTATTTCACCGAGTAAACTAAATACATACACCCAAATTTTCAAATATTAAAATTTTCATATATTAAAATTCGTTAATATTAAAATCACCAGATATTCAAATTTTTAAACGTTCAAATTTACAAATATTCAAACTTTTTAATATTTTAAGTTTCAGTTTGAGATTTCTCCAATTCTCGAACCGTGATAGAGCGAAACGATGTTGTTCGAATACGAATTCGAATGTATGGAGAATTCGCCAATTCTCGAACTACGTTAGATCGAATCTGCGTTGTAAGAGTACCGTGTTATACGGGGGATATCTGCATTGCTTATATTCGTGGTAAACCGATACCATTGATCGGTCGTTTCACTATCATGGAAAGTACGTTATTTGTAATATTAATCCAACATATGAGTTACCGAGACAGTGACTCTTCATTTTATTAAAAAAAAAAAAACAAAAAAATGGATGAAAAACCATTGAATATTTAAAATCAACGGCTATCTCTTGTAATTTTAATCCCGCGAATCAAAAGTGGCACACGGTATCACGCTATAATATTCATTCAAAGCTAACAACTGATGTGTCATTTACAAAGCTTCTTGAAAATGAAACCCAGAATAATATAATCAACATTGTGTGAGAATGTGATATTAAGAGGTATTAAATGGATAATGTTTCGTATTGTCAATTGGAATATAGCGTATCATAATATACATATGTTAATCTCCTGTTATTCATCAAATAAATAATGGTTATGTTGCAACTAACGAGACAAAAATATTTGAATAAGATTGCTCTATTTCAATAGTACAAATACCATTAACAAAGAGTAGTCATTAGAAACTTTTGACTAGCATACGCTATTTACGCTGCGATATTTAACCGACTAATTGGAAGAATTCGTTTGTCTTGTCCAGGAACACATTAGACAATCCAGAGAAAATCGATTAGACGAACTCGGACGAAAGACAACACCCTGTCCAATCTCGTCTTCCAGAACAGATATCAGGGATCGAGGAAGCGACTCGCCGAGCCTGGAAGTGATTCCCAGCAAAGAACTTTTACAGCCCACTACGCTAATACCACAGGACTATACGAAAGATCTCGTATTGGAGATGGCTTACAATACGAGGGACATGAATGATATCCATCAAAGTAACAATGTTAGTAATGCAACACAGGAACGTCTACAGGAAAACAACGAGGAACCAGAAATGCGCGATAATTCTTGTCAAACACGAGAAAGCCTTTTCGAGCCTCGAATCTCGGACAGTATAATACCCGTGGGTTTCACGACATTCGGCGTTCGTGGCCCGGGCTCTCAAAACGGGACCAATCATCTTCATCATCACCGTCATCATCACCTTCACCATCATCAAAGTCCGACACAGTCGCGCCAAAGTGGTCAGTCTTCTCAGCACAGTATGCAGCAGTCTTCCGAGCACAATTCTCAACAGCCAGGCTCTCAATGCTCTGGTTGTAGTCCAGCATCAAGAGGTCGGGACGGCAGTATGGGTATTTGTCCAAAACACAACCCTATCCCAGCTCCGCCCGGCTGGTCAACTCACGAATCTAGTTATCCGTTACCTCTGCACCAAGGTTCTTCTTACCCGGAACATCCGGATTACCCGTCGTATCAAAGGTTTCAAAGCCCGAAGCCAAGCAGAGAAAACAGTGTCTATCGCCAATCGCCGAAATTATTGAGGCAAGGAACGACTGGTTCCGGAGAGAGATACGGTAGTTCAGTCTATGGATCTGGACACGGATCTAGTAATACATCGAGCACCCAACACTCCGGCACGCCCAAGTGTTCACAACAAACGACATCTGACGCTAGGTACAGAGCAGAGGCGGTGATAGAAGTAGATCAGAGGCGACCCTTCAGTATAGAGAGCACAAAGAGCGCACCGGACGTGATCGCAACGCACTGACGCCGGGGTCCTGGGGATTGGGAGCCGTACAAGAGACGCCATCCCCGTCAAACAGTCGCTGATCTTCAGTTGCCTAGTCGGAACGATGGTAACAAAGTCACGGTAGCCACGCAGAGCTCCTTGGACGACGATGCTTCGACAAGTTCAACGATAGAGGCGAATTCGTCCTCCTGATCCACGCATACCGGCGCGATCGATCGGCCTGGTCAATTAGACCGTGCAATTTCGGACGACTCTAACTTATCCCTAGACAAGACTACGCAGGATGTCCTACGAAATGGCGAAACATCGAGATCTCTTAGTACGGGAAAGCAAAACGACGTTCCGTTTCCGAGATCGGTGGAAATCGGCAAAATAAAAGAACCAGAGACTCGTCAGGGCAATATCGGTGAAATCGGCGGAATAGATCTAAACGATGCCTCCGTTTCGGAGTCTATAGAGACAAATACGAGGACATTGCGCGGTGATGTTGCGATCCTACAGTCGACTGGACGCGACGAGATGCAGTCAATGGATGGTGTTCCGGTTTCGAAAGTATCGTCAGCCAGGCTGGCTTTAAAACTGAACGATCTCCCGATCCTGAGACCCCCCGAGGCCTTCAGAGCTCCCATTTTCCGTTGCAAAACACCGACCCTAGCGTGGCAACACTGCGGTTGCCCATCGCATTCCCATTTACCGCCGCGAAGATCCTCGGTCATCTGGAGTGCCTTGAAACACTACAGTCAGGAGCCCTTCTATCGAACCTGGCCTAACAGAACTAGCAGAAGGTTCGTTCGACCATTGAGGAGGACCGTGGGCACCCAGAGTTCATTGGATGGCTCGCGATCGTCTCTTAGCGCTCTCCGTTGTGTCGTCAGATCGATCGATATGACCGAAAGGTCGATGGATCTGGAGATCGGAGCTACAATACCATTCTAGGGTTTACTTTTAATTCGGGAGGAGTTATTTTCCGTGTGTTGTATCGATTGGATCACGGACCAAAGATTTTTGTAAGCGAGAAAACGGTCCACGCTCTATTATTGTTAATAATACGATACGAGTTTAAAATTGTTTTCTGTTATCGCTTAAATCGGATCAATCAATCGATGTTCGATAAAAGAACGCTGTTTAGTGATCGCGTTGTGTTGATCGCAAATTCTCGTTAACGTTACACGATCTTCACTGTTGCTATATTGATACGTTCCTTTCGTCGTAAATAATATTATATCGCGTTGAAACCAAAACACATTAGCGAAGTATATGCATTATGTTTTTCGAGAGCATACGTCTCTCATCATATCGTATATTTGTGGTATATTAATGTTAATTGAAGCGAAAAACTTACTATACTTCCGATCGTTTCCACTGCATTCTCCTTCATTGCATTTCACCATTGGAAGCAACAAGCGAAGGACACGTTGCGGGCTACATATAATTTGTGATTCGAAACTCGTATTTGTCGAGTAAATACGATGTTTTTTTCGCGAAGAAAATCGTGCCACACAGAATGCAAACATATCGAGACCGAGACACATTTCGTAATGGCGATATAACATCTACGATACTGACACGCATGTTACTATAGTTTTAATCGAACAACTTCAAAGTGATCACATAGTGTTTACACAGTTCAATAAAAATCAAAGTGAAGTGGTTAGAAAACCCGTTAAAGGGAGACACAACACATATTACGAGATGATTACGGGAAGTTATCTCGGCCAACGAGTAAGTAGATTTGTAATTAAAATATGTCAACTCGCGCCTAATGAACGACGATATTCAAGTCGAACGTAGCCTAACCCTTTTTTACACGCGGTATAGATTTCGCGATTCGAATATCTAAGCGTACGGTTATGATACTACGATAGGCAAACTATTTTTCCACGGTGTTTCCACTAATAATCGAGCATCGAGCATGTTTTACACGCACTCGATCGGAAAAAGAGAATCGAAAGAATGCATTTATGAGTCGATAACGTGTTCCATTTCGAATATATCCAATTCGGATCGATCAGAATGATCGATCGTCACGTTTGTAACGTACATACATATAAATTCGTCTCGATGGGTGAGTGAGAACGTTTGTTTGCCAATTTTCTGTAAAGTTTCTGTAAACTTCCCTAGAATCGCGTTATAGGGAATTTTGCTTTGTACGATAACATATTTGACATTTTCAGAAAATGCGATCGTGTACGCACGCATTTTATTGGCAATTGATTCGTTTCTTTTCGTTCTGTGCTGTTCATTCGATCGTTTGAATGAGACAGGAATACATACAAGATTTCGCGAACAATTGAAATTACAAGGCCAGCGTGCGTCAATCATCTAGCAACCAGGTAAATGATTAAATTAGTCAATTAAATGTTAAACGATCGTGCGAGGAAAAAAAAAGAGTAGTAGCGAAACAAAAAATGGAAGGGAAAGAGTGAACAACATGCGTGTTAACCGTAAGCATTGTAAGCAGGTACGTTGTAAAGCTGTCAGGAACCTAACCTAACTTATTATTAGTAATCAAACAATTCTCGCTTCTGTACAGATTACGTATTGCCCGTTATCATTTAGGACAGAATGTACAGAGTGTACACATTTGTATATAAATGACACACAAAATGTCTGTTCAAATGATACGTCAGACAGATAATAAATATAGTACTTTTAAAATGGCCCAGATTTTCGACCTAATCGTATACGTTTCCTTATAAATTCTTTTTTAACCAATTGCTTTCCTTTCCATTTGTTCCCCTCAATGCAATTTTCGTTTAAGGAATTCTGGGAATTTTTAACAAAGGTAAGTCAATATTCTATCCAATAATAAATTCTCTAAGCACTGCTTGACTATCTTGCTTCTTTAATTAATCTTGCTGCACTCGCCTATTCGCATCAAATTTAACGTTTTAATAGGTTTTTTTCTTAAGGAGTGTAAAGTTTAACAAAAGCGTTCGCTCTCCGGTTTGCTCGTTTGGCGTTATTAACTTTCTCGTAGCCCGAGGCGTTTCAGTCCTTAAACACTTCCTTCCATATACATAGCTCTTAATTAGCTTCAAATGATTTGCAGATCGCATCTCAAGATTCACGTGCCACGATAATTAGCTAGCTCTACTTTTACATATTACGTGGTGTCCTATATCGTCTTGATATACTTAGAAATACATCCCGAGGTTAAATTAAACAAATTCCCCGGTCGGAATTATCATAACGAATTGAATTTACTTTGCATAAAGGAGATAATAGACAGGGAAAGAGTTAATATCCGCGTGGACTTTCCGCGTACTGCTAAAAAGTATCGTGTTAAACGGCCAGAGGACCTTGACTTTTGCTCATTTAACAGAAACCCAGTCGTTTGACGAGGGTAGTTAAAAGAAAAACGCGAATAATGAAGACAGATGAGTTAAATCGCGGCAAAATGTGACTCTGCCGCTGTTGGTACGTTGCATCCTGGCATACATATTCATATAATATGTGTACACGCGCGATGTGCTATGTACTACTTCTATGTATAATAATCTATATGGTCATACGTAGTACTATACTCAGTCACCTTTATCTCTTCCGCATAATTTGTAATTTATGTACGCTCTCGGGTCGCCGTAGTTCCGTCGATCTCGGCGATCACGCGATGACAATGATGCGTTATATTTCACGGTGATTCTTCTGTCACTTTACCCAACGATATTTCAAAGAAATTTACAGCACAGATTCGTGCCACGGAACTCTAGTGAAAAGGTTAATGCACGAAACGATGCAACGTTGATTTCCCTTACATCATAATTTTTTATCGATCTTTGTTATGGAGATTTCTTGCCTTTTATCTATGTTATATTCTCGCGTTCAGTGGTACGATAAAAACGAACAATTTTCTACCGATAGTACGACTATCGTTTGCTGCATTTTGAATTTTCCGGTTTTAAATAATTAATCGAAAGTGGAATAATTACTGCTTCACGCGCCACTGTTCGAATTAAATTTTCATGGAAGTAGAAGTCCAAGAATAAGTGTACCGAAAGAAACAAACAACCGTATGCCGATCTTAAGTATGAAATTTTTTAAATTTAATTAAAATGCAAACTTAACATTGAAAATTATAAAAAGTAGAAATTTAAGTAAAGTTGAAAACTTAAGCTTTACACGTGTCCCTATTTGTTTAGTTAAATTTTAGTTAGATCAATATCTGAGGGAAGTAGCAAATAGAAATTCATGACGCAGCATTATCATATTCTCTTTTGAATAGTTTTATATTTAATTTGAACGTACGACATGAGTTACCTAGCTCGTACCACTGTCACGATGCAGTTGTGAATTTTCAAATTCATAATATATTCTCTGATCTCAATTTCCAGATTCATTTAATTTACGTCTTTACCAATTATGCGATAATCCTTTTATTATGTGCTCTTATACTGTCTCTTTAACTCTGTTATTTTGTACACTACAATAACTAATTTACACTGTGCTTATATCACACTTGTATAACAGAATTTAGTATTCATATAGCAAAATGTACATATTAAGCTGTTTATTTGAAATATTGATTAATCAGAAATGTATTAACGAGTTATCGTAACACTAAAACTTGCTTAAATATTTGGATTTCAGATAAACAGAAATGTTGATAATATTCTGAATAACATGTTTCTATAAAAATGATCGTTCAAATATTAATCTTCAAATTCCAACTCTATTTCACAGTAATACCTACCAGGTATAATCTAAATTTTGAGCACGAACTGCATATATTTCCCAAATAATCCAAATAAACGTAATTAAACTCGCATATGCCGGTCAAATTATTTATTACTCATAAACGATTGGAAATTTTCAACGATTTTCATGATATATCGCACGGAATATTCAGGTGGTTGCCCAGCAAGCAGAAATAGTCATGTGTAAAGCCAACGTATTGAACTGGAAGGGTGAATTTTTTAATTTATCCATGACATCAGCGTCACTTAAACCTGAGTAATCCGATTAGAGATATTACGAAGATCAGCCTGTTACTAGAGCCAAGAACACCCGGCTGAATGTGTAATCTTTAGCCAATGATGAGTTCTCTACGAAAGATTTTCAAGGGGTCTGGCGGCGTGAGAATGTCTCGATACATATCTAGTAGGGTTCAGTTGACGGAATTCCCTTTTCGGATGAAAATATACGAGATAAAGAGCTTTCTAGCGAGTGCGACAGACACATTTATTCCATTTTCGTACCTCCCGCCGTCTTCCTTTTTTATTGTCAGTCATTTCCGTTTCTTGATGCGACAAGTATTTATCGAGAACTATTATACGTTGGCCATTCGCCAAGGTGTTCCCTGTACAATCTAATGAAATCGTTTTGTCAGAGAAACCGCACGTTCCACCAAATCGATATAAGTAAATAAAAAAAGTAATAATGTCATTCATACGACAAAGTGGTCCTCGTTCGTAAAACGACCTATGATAGAGACGCTCTCCTGTTTTGAAAGGTGGTTGAATTCTCATATTATACTTCCAAAGTCGGAAGTGGAGTGCGCAACAGAACGAAGATAGGAAAGGCGGAAAGGAACGATACAATGGGAAAGCAAGCCTCTAGTTTCCACCCCATCTTTATTTATTGAGACATCCGTGGGTTACGGCGAATCGAAGTCGGGAGTTTTATGCTCATTGGAAGATCGCGTCTTTATGACGCCGCGCCGTAAAATAAGCATTTCGAAAGCATCCGGAAGAAGGATCTTTTTCTATGTAGCACCGAGCGAGGAGTACAAGAAAGGGGTCATGGAATCCGGTTTATATAGGAGGGTGAGGCTGTTCGAGTAGCAGACGTCGCGGTAAATATACGTTTGTAGGTCGTGAATGTTCCTACTAGTAGCTCATGCACACAGGCATTGAACGCATTCGCTTCTCTCTCTGTATCAGTGGAAAGATCTGTGTTTTTACCAAGCCACTGTAAGATAAATATTCCTTTCCTTTTTACCATGCTGTTCAGGAGTGAAAAAGGACCGCCTCTTTTCAGTTCTCCGGTAGACATGTACCTTGTCTCTGGTATTTTGGTGATAGGATACAAATCCTAGCCATCGTGTCTTCTTAAAATGTATCACATCGTGCCCTGTTCTACTATGAGACGAACGTCTTTTTCTTCGAGGTATTGGCGGAACAAAAACGACGATCATCGACTTTCGAAGATTAATGTTTTCACCGAAGAAAGATTTCACGACATAATGGTCGTGGTAACAGCTTGGTGGTAAATTTATTCGAAGGTAGGAAATAAAAGAAGACAAAGGGTTTGCTCCACCGTGGAAGTTGATCGAGAAAGAATTTGCCACGAAAGAACACTTACCGCGGGGACGAAAAAAAAAGAAAGAATTTTACATCCATTGGAAGATCACAATTTCATGACGTCGCGACATCTCGCGCGGATTGATATACGACCACTAAAAGGACTTTTAGAGCGCGTCCCTGACTTCCTAGTGGCAAGAATGCCTATTGGAAAATTACACTCCTCGTCGCAGACGGTTCGTGAACCATTATTCCTTGAAGGGTAGTATATTTCCTACCGTCTCGTAGGGGTATAAATATACCTTAATGGCATTGTCCTCGGAGGCGTGATCGACCTACTTATTTCACCTGGCGGACTAACGAAAATTGGACAATACGTTTTACTGTCCCTTCTAAATATTCCTTTCACTTGGTTTATCTTTTAATCCTGTGATTAAACAAGTACACGCGAAACGAAAGAAGAGTTTACTTTGAGCTTCTTACAAGCATGCTAAAGACCAATTAATTAACCAATTATTTTTAGATAATCTACCGCTGTTACGCCAACGTGTTCCTCCTCCACCACGATTTTTTGTTCACAACTTTCCGAGGTATTAATGAAATTGTTGATTACGGATTTAAGGCTAATGTTCTGTGCAAACGTTTATGTATAACTATTTATCTATTCTCTTCTCTATCCATTTCTTGTTTCATTAAATATGCGAAGAGATATTAAAAATAAAAATTGTCAAATGTATGTATATGATCTTAATTCTTCCATCTTCGGGTTGTAAATAATTCTAGCTGATACTTTAATTAACTATCATCCGTATTAAAATCTGCTGAAACTTTGGATATACTTTGAATACAGGAGTACATAAATTGTCCTCCCAAAGGACGAATAACTTTCCCAATTAATATACGTTTACCGGTAATGGAAACTTTCTTGTAGCTCTAGCGTATCGATACTTCTTATCGAATAATGATAATTAAAATCGACCAGACATCTACTCTTGTATTAGCTGCTTTTCGTTAGTCTTTTTCCGTTTCCTGGCTGCACGTCGAAAGCTCGGTAGCCTCGATATCAGGGTGGAAATAAAGTCATCGGAGCCTCAATTTTCCAGCTGATCTGTTGCGGATAAGGTAGATCGATGTATCCGCGAGAGGCTCGGCCCGTGTAAACAGCGTCATTCCTGTGTTAGGAAAAGAGAAAGAGAACGAGTGGCGTGGTAGAAAAACGGCGCAAACATCGCCGAGGATGGAAAAACAGCAAGAAGGAAAATGGAAGAATAAGGTCTCAGCTTTACAGTGTGGCTTTCGCGCGTGTACTGCGAGATGGCCGCGGATCAGCCTCTCGCATCTGCATCGTTCCGCATCTGCATCCGCCGCAACATACGGGACTCGTAATATCGGTTGGATGGCGATTTATGACCGCCCATCGGTTGCTGTCACTTTTAATAAAATGTAAATACGCGGTCTGATATATCCTTGAAACAGCATCAATTCGTATAACTTTATTCTGACTATGAATACCCCATAATACGCAGATTATGCCTTCGCCGTTTTCCTTTTCTATCCTTTTCTTCCCCTCGCCTTGTTTCTCTAATCGACGCTAATAACGTTCATTTTCATTTCCAACATGCCTAGGGCAGATTTTCGCATATTATACAAGGTGTTTCATTATACAGAATATACAGAATATATATACAGAATATTTGTTTGCATAGAAGTTGGACTCATTGGAGTGGAATAATCACGTCCTCTCGATAATATTGGAGAATTTCGCAAAATGAAATCGAGTGATCCGCAAAAGTACCGTCAAAAATATCCGGAACTCGCATTTCAATTTATAGAAACATTTTGAAAACATTAAAAAAATTATTATATTTTTTTCTCGTAGCTTGGCGAATTTTAACTGCGTGCATTCTGTTTTCTGCCATTTAACACACTCTCCATTTGCGGGATTAAAATGAGTCACCATATACGCGGTTGCAGCGTCATGAGTTTGCAGATAATATCCATTTACGAAGGGGCTCGGTTTGTGGAAGTTGTTCGCTTTTTTGAACTATGAATATCAAAAAGTCAGTAGAATTAAATAAAGTTCTAATGGGATGGAGGGTGGTATAATGAATTCGGAGTTTGCGACTCGTACAGAGCATTTTGGAAATTCGGGTTGGCCAGCGTGATATTTGTTGGACGAAAGATCAGATCAATGGAAATTTAATTAACCCGGGGGTAAGCGGAAAGTAAAGGAGAACGTCTGGCTAATTCGTTCTGCCGCGGTTAATACCTTTCCTCCTCTACAAATCCGCTCGCCTCTTTCATCGAGTTGCTCTCTTGCGGATTATCGTAAAGGAATCGACTTCGTAAGGATCTGTTCATTCGCGTAAAACCTATCGCTGTATACTTCTCTTATGCAGCCTTTCTCTTTTCTTCTTTCCCTCTTTCTGAAGTAAAATCGTTGCTCTACTCTTGATTAAACTGCTCGATTTTCGATATCGATCATGCCTCCGCTTGTTCACTTTTCATAGAAATGGAAAAACGTGCTGAAGGACATAACCGAGAAACTGGTATGTTCCGGGAGTATTTCACGATCTCTTAGAAACATTTTTGCCATTGAATCGAAACGGTCGAGTAAGTTAATTTTGCGCGTGGCTCGCTGGAGAAACGTGCGTCGGCTACTGCTATTTATACATTAACGTAGGTACGCCAACGTTTTCCGAATAAATTCCGCTGTCCCGTGGCTACTGTATCAGCTGTCGTTCCGAATTAACTTCGGTCATGAAATCTATAAAATCCGTGGAACAATCTACCGACGCAACGCGATATTCCTAGGCACGAAGATGATTTGGATCACGTTTCAACGCGTAACGCTACGGAGTAACATACTCTCGTTTCTAGGACCTCGCCTATCTTAGAACACTTTTTAACTTTACAGATTGGAAATCATAGATCTACTATGATATACGTATATAGGACGTATTTAACGGATGGTTAAAAATGCAATCGAAGGTAATTTACTTATTGAACGCGATGGTCACGCGAATGATAGAACCTGGCAATATTTCCAATTAATTTCATAGATCACTTTGCAGTGTTGGGAGATACAGAAACAAATTTAATCTCGTTCCCTGCAGTCAGATCGCCATGAAATCATGCACATCCATCGGACAATTATTAAATTAATCATTGTAGTTAATAGACCAACTGTAATCGAGCATCCTGTAAATAAGCATTTCACTGCCGGGTAACAGAATTTTGCACGTATCTATAACGCAATAGGAATAACGTTGCGTATAGAGACAGGTTTTCATTGGTCGAACGTAAAATGTCTCGGAGTTCGTAACTTGCACGCGATCCGTGAAACGATTCCAAATCAAGCCAGGCACAGCTATGGCGGAATTTGATTACATTAGCATTCGACGCGGTCAGGATTATAGGCGAGTTAAGTTTTATAAGCGTTCCGCGTTAAGTTTCGAAGTTAGCCCCAGTAGCTATTCAACGCGAATAATAAACTACGCAGGAAGTTGTCCGCATTCGGTAGCCGAGTTTTCTTGGTTTCACGTGCAATCGATGGCCGACTATTGCCTTAACTACTCCGTGGCTATATTCAATTAAGGTTTACGGGAAGGATCAAGCAGCGAAAGTTTAATCCCTGCCGGATGGCCGATGGATCCGACGAATCGCGTCGCATTGCCTATATCGCACTCAAATTACGGTATAACGAGATACTTGGCTGAAATTGTGCAATATATCTCTTTACTTGCCCTTGCCAAAGAACTGTTTATTCCGCTTTGCTCGGTTATTACGTTCAGCAGTGATAAACTTTATTATCACATCTTACGTCGAAGTTGTCACCTTAATGGAAAGTATCATAGACAGGACGAGAAATTTCGAAAGAACTGATACTTCGTCGACTCTTTTCGCGATTTAGAGCGCGACCGTGCGAAAATTTCGCTTTTATCGTCACTATCACGGCTCCTCTGTCGTCGTTATGCTATCGTAAAGCATAGTGTATTTAATGCTTCTTCGTTCACTTTGAAGAGGATTTGAAATTTAAGTGGCAGACGATCGATCTCTCTTGGCTGCCAATGAAAAGAACTCCAAGTGCGTTCAAGGATGCACCTTTTCGCTAAGCTCCCGTTTTTTTCCTCTTCTGTTTCCCTTTCTATCCGTAAGAGAGATAGCATTTGAGTACTTAAAGGACGATTCCCAGCAACGGTGTAAATTGCTGTCTCTTGCTGTTACTCTCGAATGAATCACGCTAATTAATGCGAAGGTAGCCTTCTTTGTAACTCGGATAATCGAGTCAGCCGGAGTATGAACTGGATAATGTTGGTTCTAGAAACTGTTAACTACTAACTACTAACACTATATGCATATCGTATCGGATTTTGTTACATATAACGAATTATATCGTCTAACATTCGTAGTACTTAGTTTATTCGCTCGAACGCGATCAAAGGCTGGCAATTAATCTCTGTCCAACAAATGACTATTTGTAAATTCGGAGTTAAGACGCGCGAGTGCAATTTAGTTGCGTTATATTGCTCCGCTTAGAAGTAGATACATGTTACAGAAATACGAAAGCACTTATCTTAAACATGTTAGAAAGCGATGCATATATAAACGCGTATGATATGTGATTTCAACTATAATTATCGATGATGATTGTTAATGACATAAATTTGGTTTCACTGCGAGATGATTATTCATCATCTTTTCATGAATTAATTGCCTATTACCATAGGATAGCAGCGAAACGTTTAATTGGGAAAGCTTCGCGCTCTCTCCGTGAATTATTAATTACACATCGCATCAAATCGTTGGGACGTGGTGCCAGTACAGGAAGTAAGAGAATCATAGCCGGAAATAGAGCGCTGCGTGGCATTTTAGCGACGGATACCATTGAAACGCGAGCGATCCTACGTGTAGGATCAATAAATGGAATACTCGAAGGGCAGAAAAATATTTCAACGATCGCTTTGTAATTTGTCAGCAAGCTGAATACAAATATATCTTGGGTCATTTTCTTATACAACGTATAATCCTCTATAATATCTACCGACCTGTAAATCTGTGCACTTTGTACGATTTGCTTTACGACTTATAACACAAGCTACATGATAACAAGATGACGAAAGAAACTTTGGTCTCCAATTGTTGATTTTTCAATTATTATCGCTTTAAGCGACTCGAAATATGTAAAACTCAGCTGAAAATTTTTTATACAATATTACGTATACATTATTACGATCCTGGATATCATCTGGGGCTCGTGACAATCGGAAAGTTGAAATCCGCTCAGTATGTCGAGGATTATCATTTACCGCTTATCCAATTGCCGGTGCACGGAGATAGGACCCTCTAGACGACGCCAGCGAATGCCCAAAGGGATACATCGTATTGCATGCAGTCGGTTATTATGCGACCAAGCGGTCGAGATGTCTAGCACGCAGCTACGACAAACGACGCCACGTGCCGAGTTGCATCGTTTGCTCGCCTGTTCTAGAGACTTGTTCAAATTGTAATATCCCGTATTACGGTCAATTCGGAGTTTCGCCGCTTGACTCGAAGGAAATTTCGATGCCAACCGTTGAAATCAAACAACGAATGGAATGGAGTAAGTGGCGGAACGACTTCAGCGTGCTGGAATTGACGAGAAACAAACAATACATATTACTAGTATCATTTACACGGGAAACGTATTCATTCATCATGCAGAGAAATGTTTATCAGGGACAGCTATTTATCAGGGAGAAGAAACGAGCGTTAATTCTATAATACCATGACAGATGGAACGATCGTGTGACGGCTTTGAAAATAATAACGCGATCAAGCAATCGCACCTTGTTAATCATCTATTGCTTCGTATGCTACCAGCGTCTGAAAATTTATCTTACGTTTTATTTACGGCGTAGTTTTATCGAAAAATTGAATACAACACACCTGCATTTCTTTTAAATGGATCTATGTATGCTTGTATTTACAAATACATATATTGTATTTTTCAGTCTTAAACAATGGCTGTGATATACATGAATCGTTCGTTAAAGTATTAAATGTCCGGATTGTGTATCCGTCGATACGCGGGAAAGGGAAACGAACAAAAATTGCTTGCGAATATAATGGCTAGCAACGGTCGAATTTTCGTTTCGAAACGCGAAACATCCGTGGTAGTACGGGAAACTAATAAACTGCGAACGTTCAATCGTTTCTGCTGCCCTTTTCCCCTCTCCTTTTCTCTTTAATGGCAGACGCACTCATTTCGCAGCTATTCAATTGAAAAAATAAATAACCAAACATCGAACGTCGCTGACTTGACAGTACTGCGTAATTTGAAATAAAATTACATCGACTCTATGTGACAGTGCTCAGTCAATGGATAGCAATTGCATCGACACATCGCCGTTCCAATGTTTCTACTTCGTGATTAAAAAGAAACATCGAGCTAGGTGTTTAATGACTCCGTGGTCAAACACGATGAATTTAGGTCGATAAAAAGAAAGCAAACACACTGCTTCTTCTCTCTGCGGCCTCGTAGAAATAATAATGACCGAAAGGAAATCCATTGTTCGCCCGGAAGGCGCAATAATTAATCACACTTTTACGCCGGTTACAGAAGGGTTCTACTCAAGGCTAATTCTGGTCGAGGCCGTACCCTGATTATCCATTAACAATGTTAAACGCCAACTATTATTTCATCCATTATTCGTGCAACAATGTGCCCCCTACTTATTCACACTTCCTTCGACCTATTCGTTTCTTTCTGCTAGCTATTTATAGCCGAAGGAAAAAGAGAAAAATGGAATTCTGTCACCAACGAAACGATAAAAAAGATTATTCTCAGCTCTGGACGAGATAATTCACCGACGTTATATCTCGCGAAGAAAAATTCTCTGTAATCCTCCTATACCTTATTTAGTTTGCAAGTTCTCGTTTCCTCTTCATTGACCGCTACAACCATTTTTCTATCGAAATAGGCCAGCACGATTCGACGATACTTTTTGCGAATCTTTAATCACTAACTAACTAACGTTAGCACTGAAGGTGAATCGCAAACTGTATTGCTCGACATCCTGCAGAAAATCAAGCTTTATCGTAATTGCTATTGCGGCGATACAACAGCCTCTCCTCTTTCTCCTAGAATGGTCTGACGCCATTAAGGATCTTTACGTCGTGCCGTTTTCCACTCCCATTTTCCAACCTGTAATTAGCGTATGAATTAGTCATCCTTCTTTCCTTGATCATTCTGATTCTACTGGCTCTTCGTTCCATTCGATCTCGTTAAAAAATAAAAGATCCACTGCGATTCCTATTATACAGAATTATTATTATTATGCAAACGAAATTTTCCGATCGAAATTCTGATTGTCTGAAAATTTGTATAATACAAGTATTCGCTTAAAATTCATATCTCGCATCTTCATCCTGTCGTTGCTTATTAAGGTCGAGAAAACAAACAGCAAGTGAGTGGTTTAATTAACGAGCTCGCCAGAATCAGGTAGGATCAAATCTCTCGCTATTAGCACGCGAACCGTGTGTCAGACGCGTCGCTTAACATTGGGCAGGATAATGCGTTAACGTCACGAACAATTAGCAATGAAACATCACTTTGTCCCGATGGATAGCGTTTTTAATTTTCTGGACCAAAAACTATTTTGAATGGAAGAACGTTTGCCGGCGTGAGCGTGACCTGAAGCGGAATTCGAGTTGTCCGCAGCCCGCTCGTTACCGACGACTCCCCTGGGAACGCAACCTTCTGGTTCATTCCGTGGCACCTCTTTCATCCCTCGGGAAAGCCGGTAAGCCAAAGGGAAGCAAGGTGATGCGGTAGCCCCGCACATTGAAACATACGTTCTCCGCTTTCGCTTACCCTTCTATATTCGCCCGCGCATCCACATTGCAACATTCACACAGACTCAGATATCTCCGTCACTCTCGTTCTTACCAGAGATAAAGGAAGAAGTCGCGAGGATTGGCAAAATCCAGACATTGAATCGAGCGCACCCTCGGGTACGAAGATTACGCCCTCCTTTTCGTCTTTATTCCACCATCGCGTACTGTCTGCCAGCACTTTCACCATTCCGATTTTTTGCTCCCTTTTCTCGGACCTTTTCTACGTCTCATTCTCTCCGAGCTAACAGTTAGCTTCGCCCCGCTGTTGAAAGCTGATAAATCCACGAACGATCGAGAATACTTGGGAATGACTAGAACGCGAATTGTCCGGGCCATTTCGACGCGAGAATATTTTTAAGGGCGACAAAGTATCGAACAGAGGGAGGAACGCAGGAAAGCGTAACGACGTAGTTGCGACCTATTCGCTTCGATCTCAGCCACGGAATGTCGCGCTGCGTCTCCCGCGTCAGCTTCGTCAGATTAGAATTTCGATGGATGTTGCGAGTTGCCGGAGATATTCCGCTATTGACCGCTATTTTCCTCTAGCTGGCAAAGGTATTTCGTGCTCTTGTCTGGCAGGCAGAAACACGTATACGAAAGATTTTGGTGCTTCGCGAATCTCAAAAGAAGGAACCTATCGCGGACTAGTTCGTGAAGAAGTTCGGCAAGGCATTTACGAATGCGCGCAGGCTCCTCGAATCAGCATTAATACATCAGTTTGTACGAACTTCCCAGTTTCCTTGAGACGGTATTTCAAGCTGATGAACCAGCCTCGAAACTCCCCCCGCTATAGTTCCGCTTTGTCGTCTCTCGGGATCATTCGCGCGAACCTACCGATGTGAAGGTGGAGAGAAGTTGGTCGCGAGTTTAACACCGAGTTTACGTAAATTTTGTTTACGCGTACATCTGGAACGGGGATGGGGGATACAAGAGAGTGGTCGTAACAAACGTAAAGGGCAAAGTCGCGGCCAGAAAGGTGAATCGAGACGGAAGACGCAACTGTGTATTGAGAACGGTCGTGGAAAAAGGCGAATTGTTAGAAAAATAATACCGGAGACGTCGTAGTGTTTGTATCGGGATACGAAGTTCAGCGGGAATGTTATTAAAGTGTCAGGATTGTATCGTTAGCTGCAGGGATAACGACCGAGGTAAACCCAAGAAAATGGAAACACAATCGCGAAGAATTACGACTTGGCCCGCGTAAAAAGAAGAAGCACGAATCGGAAGAAAAATTCTCGTATTTTCTTCGATAATCAAGTTGGTAGAAGAAAAAAGGAACATTTTATTCGCATGTTCTCGCCGTTCCGTCGCGCCTGCACTTTGCTCGTGAATACTCCCCGGCGTAATTACCTTCATGCCGAGCTTTACCGGTTTCTATGAAGGATGATAGTTTGCGACTACTGGCGGCCAACTATCGGGACGACTAACTTTGTTCGCGGCAAAGCTTGCTCGATATTTCGAGTAAGCTAATGAACGAAGAATACATTAAAGGAACAAACAGCCAAATCGATGGGTGGATTTATAGTTTGTCGGCACGTAATTGTCGTTCACGGCGAGCAAAGAGTTATTTCTCTTGTACAGAATATAATAGAGGAAGGAAAAGGATTAATTCGTTTGATAAACGAATCGAGGATTTGTATCGGGAAGAAATGCAAAAGGATTGCCACTCGAGATAATTTAGACTTTGGTAACGATAGAGGAAAGTTACTCGAAAGATTCAACAATGACGAAATTCAAAGCAATCTCCTTAACAAGGGACGACGATTAAAATTCGAAGATCGATTTCGAGGATTTCCCCGAGGCGCTATCTTGACGCGTCTAGCATCTCATTCTGCACAAAGTTGCCTTATCGCCTCGTTCGTCGACTAACCGTAATTAATTCGACGGATGGTTTCCTCGAACCATCTTCCACCCCAGACTTTCGCACGTCTGCAATAACGACGACCTACTATCAAAACGCTTTGTTAGTAGTCTAGTCCAAAAGCGGCGTCTCTCCTTCGCCTTTCATTCGCCCAGCTAATTATCGTTCACGCGCCGGCCTCTTATCTTCTCTGGTTGGCACGCGAGTCCTGGGTTCTAGGCAAATTACAACAGAGCGGCCTCTACGTACTCCGGAAATTACGAGAAAATCCAATGATACGCGATTTTCGACTAACATTCCGCAAAAAAATAACCGTGTTACGTCGACGTGAAAAAAGTAAGCTCATCGAGTTTACAGCAAACGAAGTACAAACCGTTCTGGTTATCCCAGTTTGCGTGGATTGTGTGACGCGTGTTTTGCCGCTATCCACTCACACTCTATTGCTTGAAAGAATCACAGTCACAATTAAACTTTTCGAGCGACGAATCGTCGAGAACCCTTCTCGTTCCTGCTTTGAAAACTTCGTTTCCGCGTTTCCATTCAACAAGTGCTTTGCACGCTCGATTGTACGCTGAAACAAGCGGAAAAACAGAAAACATCGCGCTATCGGTACTCCGTTATCTAAGGACGCCAAAACGTTTCGATTTCCTTCGGGGGAATCCGTTTCCTTGAGAAACTTGGAACGTTACTCCAGGATTCGATGCTACCGAGAGACTCGGTCGAACACTTCAGTATGTCGGTTAACAAACTGATAACCGCGCGAACCCAGACGGAAGCCAGCGTATCGAACTGCTTGATGAAACTTCTGGAATCGAGGAGAGACAAAGTTCACCGAGGCGAAGTCTGCCACTCGACTTGCTGCGGTCTTAAGAAATCTTATTCACGGAGCTACGAGACAACTCGTTCGAGTGCAGCAAATATAATCGCTTCGAAGGATCACTTCTTATATCTCGTATGACAGTAACACGATATAGTCTACTTACAATTTGAAACAAAATTTATTGGTGTCCTACAAGCAAAGTCTAAACATACGTTCCTCTTTGTCAAACTTCTTTCAAAAGGATAAAGAAAAATCGACCATCCGGACGGAAAACTGATAATCTGCTACCGAACAATCCGTCTCAAAATAAAGAAGCGTTTAAAAATATAGAAGACAGCGTACTTCCCTTTGCGGATGTGGCCATCTTGGTCTTGTTAATATTTATCAGTCGGTAGCAACTGTAAGAAAATATCCTGGCACAGAGTCAGAATGGTTTAAAGATCTGTTACAAGGGAGAATACTCTCAAGGGTTTAATATCCAAGAAGTACTATGACGTAGAAGTCAACAAGATCGAAAGGAGTTTCACGCCTCTGGCTTCGAGTTTAAAATCGAATTGCTGGCCCAAATCTTTCTCCAACGTATCGGTCTCGATGCCCAAGGTACATAGAACGGTACGTGTTACTGACTGCACTTCGTATTGTATGGACCGAAATACTGTGTGCATGACACAATTCAGATCCCGGCTTAACCCGCCGCGGCCTGCATCTTGATCGCGAAAGATCGTCTTATTGCGTGCTTCGATGAAATCGATCAGCATTCTTTGGCCTATCCAGAAGCTTAATGCGCTTTCCGTTCGTCCGATCCTTCTTTTATACGCTCATTAGATATATTGCTCTCGTGAACTGGTTCCTCGGAAGAGCATTTCAAGGTGGCTCGCGAGAAAATCGCGAAATATTCGTGGATTTTCTTCATTAAATATATGAGGTTTCTTGGAAGTACATTTCAAGGCAATCGAAGAAAGCGTTAAAGCAACTTAAAGTAATATTCCACAGTCGGTGATTTATCGTTTGTTGCATAGTTAAAAGTTCCGCTTCTTTCATCGGAAACTAACTTTCGCCTTGGAAAATCAAGGCAGAGAAAGGTAAGACTTTTAGAAAGAAGTACGCTGCTTCACCTTTAGGGCGAGTGGTATATCTTAGCGAGTTAAATAAGTAGGGTAGAAAGCGCCGGTGATTAACTCGAAAGAAAATGAAAACGAAGGGAAAGAGGAAACCTTTGGTAATAGTTCAACGATGATTAATATCCGAGCTTCATCGGCGTTCAACTTGTGGAAACTCGTTACAAATTAATTAAACCACAGGAGTGCCAGTAGAGTGTGATTTATTATATCGGATTATCAAAGGATACAAATGATGTACCGTGGAACGCCTATGAACATTCGCTCGAACCTTTGACGTTTCAGTGAAAAAACAATAGCCATTTTGAATTTGTCAAGTTCAACTTTGTATATACACCGGTATAAATATAAATCACTGTGTAAGAAGATTAATTTTGTAGAGTCAAAATCGGCACTCTCGAACCCGGATTAAACATCCATTTTGTCGATGCCAATCAGTCGTTTGCGAATATCCGTTTCACGATGGTTTCGTTGAAAAGCCGAAAAACGTCGCCCCTTTACCATCATTGAATTCGCTGTGCATAGCAACAAATTACGATCAAATCAAATCTTTTCCCTCTATCCCGATACTATGGCTTTTCGATTCGTACCGATTGGATCGATTGCCAATCATCCACACAAATTACGCAACTTGTTCGATATCGCTAGCCTCCAATGGTACGCACTTACATACGTTCAAGCGATATAGAAGAGAAGGATTATACACGGACACGATCAATACGATTGATCTTCTATCCGCAAATAATGTGATCGAAAGTTCTGGACACAAGATTCCCGGCAGTAGCTCTGTCTACATTTCCGACTCCAGATTTATGATTTCATTTCAGGAAATTCTTTGTTTTTGACTAACCGGATAGGATAATATTTTACGCGGATACACAGCCAATTTCTCTTCCTTAGAACACACAGAGAACTCTGTCTGTTGCAATGGTCGGATAACTTTTCGAAAGATCAATGAGTGGCCGTTGCTGCAAACGCTTTTCCGTGCTGGAATATCGAATAGGTATCATCATGAGCACGCGGAAGCTAATGTTATAAAACATAATGAACTATTCATTGGCTGTCCGGATTAATTTATCACCGGATTAACGGGTTTGCGACGATGAAATTCGCGAACTATTAATACGGAAATGGAAATTGTTGTTACGTTATCGAATCGTCCGTACGATATCTAATACTCGGTACAGATCGAAAATCGAAATACGTAAAGGGGATAGGGTGTTCAATTGGAATTTTGATTCATTGGATGGAATAGAAATTTTAGAATTTTACAGACGGAACGGAATCTTGTGTAATAGTTTGAATGATAACTGTGTGAAGTAGTAACTCACACGATAACAATTTAGGTAGCTTTTACAAGTGCATAACCCCAGGAAACGTTTTCTATTTAGGTTGACTCCACAGAGATTACTGTGCTAAGTTTACACGTGCAAGATAGAGACTTGTAAAGTTGGAGATTGCCGCACTAAGTTTGCAAGTACAATGCTCGACAAATCGGCTGTCCCTAGCGGGATGCAAATTTTCGAGGATGTATTTCTAATTGATACGTTCCTGAATATATTACTATTCGATCGTACACGAATCGTTTATCATTTACTCTTGGAGTACATATTTCGTTTCGTACATATTTTGTTCATTTAAAAAATTTGCATGGAACGATTGTAATCTAAACTATCGAACAATCCTTCATTTTTCTCATACCACATTATCGATACATATCATGCACAAAATATCATTCATGAAAAGAACTTTCGTACCTCTCTTATTCTCCGCTCGAAAGAAGTGAAATACTTTAGCACGTGATCGCGAAAGGGTGGCCAAATGCCCGATAAAGTCTGGTCTCGTTTTCTGAAGTGGTCTTATTTTCTCACTGCTTTTAACTCTCGTTAGCAGTGCATATTGGACTTCCCTTAAACTTTTAAAGAAGGAACCGGATATTACCAGCTCCTCTCTTCGAAGAAATTATCTTTATAAACGGTGATTTATATATGTATAAGATAATAGTTAGGAACAATTCGGCTGACTTCTCTTGACGAAAATGAAATCACGATTGCCGAGGTTACTTTTTTAATTTCATCAAGATATCGCTCCCATTTGTACTCGGGTGTGGCAGGCGTCGCTAAAGGAAAGACGGTAAAAAGCTTAACTAGATTTTTCCTCGCGTTACATCTTCCAGGATTTATTATAAGACTTTCGCGTAGAAAAATGGAACGTCTGTGGTCTTTTTTATCGTTCGTCCTTTTTTTTTTTTTTTCTTTGTAAAACAAGAACCTTGAGAAGCCGACGACTAAAAGAGAATAATTACGACCGCTGTGTCCTATGAAACGTTGCACCCGATTTCACCGAGCAAATGTATTCAGGTTTCTTATGCAAATTGCCATACGAGAACCCAATGGAACTGAATCCGCAGCGACGCGACGATACCATCCCCGACAGGTTGCTTCAACAATTTCGCATGCCCCTGCCATAGTTTCCTGTTCTTTTTCTCATACATTGTAAAACGAGAAATGTTTATTCTGAAACGATCGAACGTTTCACCGAGCTTCGATGCATTTATCTGGAAATTTATCATGATGTTGCGCTACACAGCTTTGCCTATTCAAACAGCGCGGAACAAAAAAGCTGGCATCGTGCGCAATGGCTTTGCAAACAATCGGAAGAAAGACGTAAACGAAAAATCTGGAATATCCACAGAGGAAAAACACCAAGCTATACAGGGGAACTTCCAAGGCTAAACTGAGACTCGCCGTGTTTTCCGGCTATCATTTTTCCCAGCTAGATGTCTACCGTGACCGGATTTTTACACCCATATTTGTTTGCTTTCAATTTCATGCAAAATCTCGATCGTCTAAATTCACTTCGCTGTTTTCCTGGTGTTTGGAAAATCCTTTGTTGTCACGAGCCACTCTTTCTCTTTCTATTTTTCAACGATTGATGTTTCCATTAATCGAGAACAAACTTCGTTAAATTCACGTTACAAGTAAACTCGGCAGAAGGATTGTTACATGTTAATTGATTACATGAAACACGATGTATTATAATCGCTATTTGAAGTTTTCTTCTCCTTCTTTCTTCTTTTTTGGAACGACGCGTTTGTGGCTACGTAACGCGCAGACACGTTCGATGGCGACTAATTTTTGGAAGATTTCGTTTCAGAATGATCCATTAATCCGACGCTATTGGCGAATTCGCAGCTTGTGTAAAGCTTATTTTCCTCGTCAGAGTAACCTACCGACAAATCTGGTCGTTCAGCCTGGTACGTGCAGATACACTGCGGGACATGTGCAACCAGTAAGCACGGCGGATTCGTATCGACAGTGAACAGATTGCGCTGTATTTTACGTAGCTGCCCCGGCATTTCGATTCGTGGTCCAAGCCGTCTGCTCCTGGAACAGCTGATAACGTGGCACGGTCAATTACGGTTGACACACCGACGCTCGAAGATCAAGCGAGACAACCCACCCTCTGACCAAAATCGCTCAAAGGGTTTGTCACTTTTCGTTCGTAACGCTTAAGGAATTTTCTTTTTTAACGATCGACGCGAATCGTAAGCTTGACGCGGCCGTCGAGGCTTCGTCGCTGTCACGCGAATCTCCGTAAATCGGATTTAATAAAAGTCGACAAACGTATCGTATGTTCTTTATCGAATCCAGCAGCTACGATATTGTCGACTGTTTCGCTACGAGCGTGCTCCATAAACAGTTTTCAGAAAAAAATTGTTAGTCTTCCATTCGCAAAAAGCTCGGGAAAAATCAGAATTGTGATATATGCATACATTGTTTGTTTCTAATACTAATCGAGAATTTCGATATGGAAAGTTTGATAGTGTGTTTAGCGATACAAGTTGTCTGGTAGATAGAGAAGTACACGATGACCGAAAATGCAAACGAGAGGGTACGAGTGGTCGACTCGTACATCTAAATTGCTGGAATTCACATTTTACAATTTGGCGATGAATATTATAAATCGTATCACTTCGCGCGATATTGTTAAATGAGGAATTATTAAACCAAATATAACGATACACGTTTTGTTCGCAATTTACGAATATACGTTTCCTTCGAGCGTCGCTGAAGCATATTGCGATCAATTTGTATCAGTCAAGAGGAATTTTTATTTTGTGAAGAAATATAATACTTCGAAAAACACATATTACGAGTGATATTCTTTGTATTTTAGCGAGATTAGATTTATCGGCAAGCACATCCTGTTGGTTACAGAGGTAGAATTCCATCTAGCAGAATTACGATTATTGTTACATGACGTGCGTTGCTCAGAATTCAGAGTATCGACTTCAACACGACAATAGGAGGGATGATAATTTTATGGTTGGACCAGTTTGCAGTAGAACACGGCCGTGTGACTAGGTAGGCGTATTAGAATTATCTGCGTAATAAACGACACGAATACAGCGTAGAGACCATTCTAAACGTTTAAATAAACAATCGAATCATCTCGAATTGTCTCGCTGCGGTTCTGTTACCTGTGATGTCCACTGTTTTGCGATTCCGTAGCCGGCAGTTTAATTCAATTCTTCGGTATATCTGCTCGTCGTTAGAAACGCTACATATACGTGTATTGTCGAAAGGTGTGAAAATCTATATCAGAGGGAGCGTGATTCTCAATGGCGATGCAATATGTATGGTAATGGCGACAAAAACGAAAACTGTCATTTACTTTCCCTCTACCAGCCGGTCTTTTATCGCTCAGCCCTGATTGTCGACATTTCTTCAAATTACCCTATCGCCATTGTGATTCGTGTCTGAGGGTTGCCCTTAAAATACGAACAACTTCGATCAGATCGATTGTTCGCAATTTGTGTGAACGAGAACTCGACCAGATCGCAGATTGTTGCCCATGGTTAGTTATTTTCTCCATGGAAAAACGTCTGGCTCTGTTGATTGAATACTTTCCGCGGTGATTGGATTTGAAACTAGCCAATGCGAAAGACAACTGCTTTTTATCTCTATTCAAACAGAGACAAAGAATAAATGAAGGGGGCGTAAGTTCACGCAACGAAAATATTTTTTATCGGCAACCAGGATTATCGAGGATTCGCAAAAAGGGTCATCTCGTGATGGAATTTCTCAGGCAAGAAGGGAGGCTAGACAGCATGGAGTAATACCTCGATAATGAAATTCCCGAGAAAATTAATTAATCGAACTTGAGACATCCGTCCACTTAATAGTCGACTGCTGTCGCATTTAGGACCATCAATTATATAATGGAACGGTGATCGATACGGAAGACGGTTTTTCAAGATGAAGTTTTTCGCCGTTGTGATTTAAAGCGGTCGCGCTCAGCGTGCGATGTGAATGTATTGAACAATCACATGGAACTCGACCGTTGCTTCTACACCGTGGAAATCGACTCGTTCCTCGTTTAAACGAATTTAACTTGAACGGAAGAGGAGAAGGAACTAAATTTGAGTTTGATCTGCTTGGAAGGTAAACGATTCTCTGTTGAACCCTCTCGATTCAATAATGCATCTCTGAAGATTGGAAGAGCCAAAAGAATGTTACAACGATTTCGTTCAATTTCAGCGATAGCGCGAGATCATCTTTGAATTTGTTCGCTTTTTTAAAATATTTCAAACAAATGAAACGGATCTCAGGGAGGGGTAAGAAACGAAAGATCGATGCGTGAAGGGTAGCAAGGGATGTTCTCTCGATTTTTCAGATGGCATCCATTTCTACGACGAGATTCTCTCGTTCGAGAGGAACTCCTCGAGATTAGGGATAGCCAGAAGGAAGAGGAAGAAGAAGAAAAGGTAAAATCAAGGTTAACCTGCAAGTCGTGTACCTACCAGGCCACTTACCAAGCTTTCTTTTCGAAGCTCATTCCTTCTCTGACCGCACATTTTGCACTTTCCTTCCCGTTATTTCCTCTCGATAGCTTTTACACCCGCTCCAAGATCCTCGTCCGGTCGATTGGCTGAAAAAAAGACCACGACCTATCCCGGCTTCCGTAGATTTGTTCGAAGAAAAGCGTAAAATAAGTTGTCAGCTTTGATATTCAGGTCTTCCTCGCTAGAATTCACGAGTTTTTTAAATCAGCATCAGTTTTAAATCTCGCGCAGTTTTACAGAACTGAAATACTATCGACGAGGGTCAAAATATCTTCTGAATGATTTTTCATATTTTTATCCTCGATATTACAATTTTCAGATATAGTAGAAACAGCAAATTTTCATCGTAATTTATGGAATGCGTAAAGTGTGCGCGCTGATGTAAAAACGAGCAGTATCTACGAGTTTAATCGTACGAACGTTCGACTAACCCCTTCGAAACAATTTAATCCTTTGACCATTTAGCATTCCGCGCACCGCATCGAAACGAGGAAAGCAAAATTGAGGCAGAAACGGTGTAACACAGAGAACGCGAATGGTTCTCTTCTTAGCGGAATAAATGCTGATTCATCGAGTTGAGGAAATTATGGCCGAAGAATTTTTAAGAAGCGCGAGTCTCGTCATATCGATCATATCGACCGTTTTATATTCGCTCATCGAACGCGAATGCATATTTCTATCATTCTTTGCCGGAGTCGTCTTCTTTTTATTTCGCACCCCTATTCAGCTTTCTGTCTGCTCGACTCCAACCTCTTTCAATCTCGTGTTCGCGCAACGCGATGTAAACGACGCATCCACTATCCGCGTTTAATCAGCCTGAAAACGGGCCAGGATATGACAAGTGGAGCATCACTTTGATAGTTTTCATCGGCCAACTTTTCAGAAATATCTCTCCAAAGGAAATCGTGTATTTTCACTAACTGCCAGATTCTCGCGATTATAACGCTCCATTATCGTGGCATCGTATTAGGCATTTTATTTTATTATCCCGGAAACTCGTTTACGACGATTCATTCGGAAGACGGAGAAAGTCTGATGTAAGGAATGAAACTGGCCGGTGAAGTTTCAGCTTTTCTCGGTCGAGACTCTAAGAATTCTGAATATTAATATCCTGCCCGAGATGGAAAATCCGATGGCCAATGAGCGAGGAAGAATGAATGGCAAAATGCAGTAAGACTGGAAATTAAAATGGAAAGACAATGAAGTAAAAGTCGTAGACTCCGACAACACGACAGTAGAGGAATCTTCGAATTCCAACGGTTTCTTCAACTTGTCTTCAACTTGTTTCTTCGACTTGTCATCTTATATATACGATACACGACTATCTATCTCTTCCTTTATCGAAATGATTGAGATCGCGTACGTTTATTTCTAACCAGTGCGTTCTTCTATCGCAGCTAAAATGTAAACAACTCGTCGTAGTTGTTCCTCTTAATCTTCGTTTGAAAATTATTATACAGCGATGCTGAAAATATAAAGATAGAGTCTTTGATATTCCGGTGCATGAATTGGAAAATAACAATCATCCAGGTAAATAATAGCATTGAATAAACGAACAGTACTGGAGCACAGTCGAAATTAACGGAGTCTTGCGCGAACGGCAATAGGGAAGAAATGTGCAGAAACCGCTGTTTGAGAACTATTTAATGGTGGCCGCGTGTACAAATACCAGGCATGCATAATGTAGCATTGAAACTCGCTGATACTAGCGAAGGTTCTACCGTGAATTTCCGCGAAGAAAGACACACCCGGTATACAAATGAATGTGGTTTAATAGAAAAACCAGCATGTATATTCAGATCGTCGCGATGAAAACCGATCTAGTAAAAAGGCATTTGCAGCTGATGAGGGTCAACATAGAATTCTTGACAAAAATCAAGAAAAATAATCGGTTTCCTAACGAACAAAGGAATTTGTAATTCAGGTCATGAAGTGGGGATCGTAAATAAAGATTCAGGATTGCGAAATAATTAAACTCGAGGCAACGAGAAACAACGAGTTCAAAAATGTTTCAAGATAACTTCCCTCCGTGTAATCGAGGAGGAAGCGTAATTTCGCTGTGTGATCAAACGATTATTATTGGCTTTAAAAATACATCTTTGTGAGTTTAATTTTATACGTATAAAAATGCAAATGCGAGTTGCTGTACGGAATTTCAAAGACCCTAACGAGAAAGCGTTATGTATCGTCGATCGAGATACTAAGAAGACCGGTAGCGGGATTTCGATTCAATTTCCGCGACATTAAAGCGAAAACGCTTGGTGATGCGTGTATGACCGACTAAACGAATCGATTGTTGCCGAACGAGCAAAAATGTCCAAAAATCGAAGCGTTCCTTCCCTGAAAATTTAACGAACAATTTAGCCGTGCGCCGTTTCACATTGACTAACAACGGCACAAGCTGGATATTTCTCGTCCATGCCGTGGTATTTATTTTACAAAAAAAAAAAAATCGAATAATCTTTGTTCTTTGTCTCTTTTCTTTCTAATATTTCTGTCCCGTGTGCAAACATTTCAAGCACGAACTTTTCAAACGCGCGATTCACGTTTATCAGAAATAATCCCGAATGTTCTGTTCAAAATAAAACATTACAAATGAATTTAATATCCATTTACTGATAAAATATTTTTGAATATGCCGTTTATCTGTGATAACGCATATTACCTTCGATATTCTGCCTGAGCGACTCTTTCTGTCAGAGGAAAACTGAACAATATGTGGACGCTAATCTAGATACCATTTCGTTCGCTGAAGCGTACAAACAGAATGTCTCTAGACTCCACGAAATAAGAGAAGTTTCTTAATGTCAAATCGATAAATGAAGCAGTCGAGCAAGTTGCCAGCAAACCGGAAAGAATACAGCATCCCCTTGCTTATGGCATGCTGCCATATACCGTGACCTTGGGTCCCTTGCAATTTCAAGCCTATGCACGATCAGTGAAATATTGGGCTATTTAGCTGATATCGGAACAGCAATAAATCGGAATGACGATATTAGGAGGAAAACAAAGAAGAGCACGGTATAATCATCGGAACGGAACACTGGGATGAATAATTTTTCTAGGCAGAAAGCGTTCGCGATATAACAAGGGGCAAAATTTTCGCGTATTAAGCGTTCCACGTGGATGGCACATTTCGCGCATATCGGATCGAATGGTACCTTTAAGCGTCGAACAAGTGAAGAACAAGGCAGAATACGTTGACAGGCTTTCATGGCTGAGAGCATCTGAAATTGGTTCATGTGGTATCGATGGAAATGGAAGAAGTAGATGGAAATTAACGGTAGATCCGCTGGAATTGTTCTATCGCGCGAGAAAAGCCAAATATGTTCTGTTGGAAAGTAAATTTCATATCTTGTGCACGGTTAATTTCTATCAAAGAGCGGAAGAGAGCATAGAGAGACAACTTATCCTTTTTCGTCGAGACCGTCCCCTTCGCGAAGCATCTGGTAGAAAAAACATCGACGCCCAAGATTTATTACTGCATATTATTGCATATTACAAGCGAGTGGAAGGGCGGACTTCTTATTGGAGTCAAGTTTAATTAAAGCGTTCCCGTGATTCGCGTGAATTCACAGAAGTGCAATTTACGTAGTCGCATAGCGGTTCGCGAATTTTAATAAAATTCCTCCTTCTTTTGGTCATGTTTTAATGCACTTTGCGGTGAACTGCGTGTTTCATTCCGAATATTTACTGTTCTATCCGAAATACACGAGCTCGCGTATTTGCACAACCGTGATCCTCTTTACGGTTAGAGAAAAAAAAGTCACGTTTTAAAACCCGAGATTCTACGATCGTGCAAGTCTTCCTTCCTGGCTCGTTTTGACGACCGTCTACTGAAACGTTCGCGACACTTCGATAAGACCGTCGATTTTCTAGCTCCGCGAGCACCGTCTCGTTCCGTTATCCATCGACCCTGCAATTATCGGCTTCGTGTCCAAGCCAGAGATTTTGAAGCGTTCCAAGAGACAGCCACGTCGAAGAAGGTACGAAAGTTCTCGCGTTATCTGCAATCTCATTTCAGTGTATCGCTTTTCTTACTGATTCGCCGCGAGAATCGTCGATATAATTATAGTAGATAAAAGAAACTCCGTTCTCCACGGTGGAGAGAAAGAGAACCGAATAAATTGTTATTCTGGCCGAGTATCAGCCCCATTTTTAAACGATCGCGCCGATAATTGTACAAATTAGGCTGAAGACGTTACAATAGCTATACGTACACGCGTGTTAAATTCCATCCGTGCTCTTTGCAGAATACGTATCGATTGGTTCACGTTCATCGTAGAATTCCCGTAGGCATTGCAAAGGTGGCTTACAATTCAATTATATCAAGCTATACGCCCTCACGTGGCGTGTTGGCTTAATGCTTTCTCGCTGCGGATAATTAAATTAACGAACTAATAAAAGCAAGACGTGCCCGACTCCGCGAGTACCGTGATAGCTTCGCCCACCTCCTGAAATCAACTTCCCAAACTTCCCCAATAAATTCTATACTTTTTTAATAATTCAATTCGAACGAGATTTCCAAGTAAATTCTTTACACCTTCGTATACAGGGCTGCGGAAATTGTCCTTCCGAGTAACAGCATGAATTTATGCATGATGATCGATTCGTTCTTGCGATCTGCCGCACCTTTCAAGAGAAATTAGTCTTGCAGAATAAGAGCCGAAGAAATTTGATAAAACAGAGAGCTTTGCGCGCCACGGGAAATACATTCTCGATGCAAGGGATGTAAAGTATGTCGTGTCTCGCTGATACATCGATTAATTTTGCTATATGCAGACGAGAAGATGTCTGTGAATAGTGAAATAAATAAACATGGAGATAAATGGAGATAAATCTTTTATTCGCAACCTTCTTATATAACGAAAATGAGAATGCTACAAGCGAGGATTCTAGTTGTATAAAAGTACATCCATACAACTATGTAGGCGCAAAAAGTTATAATTAACTTTCAGAAAATGTAGAATATACGGTTATTTAAGAAGCAAATATATTCATTCCATCTACGACGCAATTTTCACAAATGCTGTTCACCCCCCAGAATGAGTTTCAAACCAGTTCCACATTTGTTGCATATGTGTTTGTTAATCTTGAACATTTAGATATTGATCGGTCTGTTTAATAAGAACAAATTATACGAATTGTTAGCTCAATAAAAAAGGTACTATGCTTGTGTTAGAGACAGAGATACAAAAATGAAGCTATTAACAATTGGCTTCGCCAAAAGATCCTAAGAATGTCTACTTTTTATCAAAATTTCTCGGCTATCGTTGCCGAATTTTAATCCGCGGCAACGCGACGTATAATTTAAATTAATATCCGAGTTTAGTCGAACTTGCATCTGCGTTCGCGCTCAATAATCCCGAATCAATGGTATTGTCTTTATTGTTCTAAACTACTGTCGAGCCTGTTGGGCAATTCAAGCTCCTCGTACGCGTCGGACCAACTCTCTATTCGTCGAAAACTATTTATTGGAATAAAACACGACGGGGAATCGGTTCACTCTAACGCGCAAAGGCCGGAGCAAAGGCTCGTTCCGCCTGATCGTAAATCGAATAAGCCTTTTCCTTTTTATGAAACAAACGAATTATCACGTGCCTTTCATCGTCGCTAGAATTTACATGACGCGGAAAATCGCAGCGTATTAAAAATATAATACTGAACAAACAGTATGGCTAGAACGCCTATCATCACCGCACTCGATGTTTTCTTTCCATCTTTGATGGAAAGTAAATACGATTTCTCGGTTGCGATTCACCCGCCGGTCGAGGGAAACGGGAATTTATCCACGTGGATTCATTTTTCTTCCCTGTTGTTACGTTTCAAAATCTTTCGATAAAAAGCTCCGGTACGTCGTCACCGAGAATTCTATGTCTCTTCAGTGGAAACAATACGAAATGGATACACCGTAATTGCACGAACAGGATAAGTAAGAGATCTCGACACGGATAAACTATGATTAAAACGTAAAGCCGCCGGATATTTCTAACTTTTCCCTTGGCTATCCTTCGCCGCGAGTAATCACTCTGCCGGGCAATTTTAACCGGCATTCATTCGGTAATTCCACCTTAATTAACCTACTGTAAGTTCGGATGAATTTGAAGAAATAAGAAGCGACTCGACGATGTGATGTATGCAAATTGCCACCGGTTGAAACGCTATTGTAGAACTTCTCCGCCTTAATAAACCGTCTGCTGTATAATAATTCGTCTCGAGAGTAATGCAATAATAAAATTTATGCCGTCGGAATGTGCAGTTATTAGCAAAAAATGAAAAAATCATTGATAAATTTTAACTGGATGGACTCGGCGAAAAATTCACTTGTCGCTTCGCTCGTGTTTCGAGCATGTCGTGAAACTTCCGTAGTTTGCGAGCGCGATTTCTTCCTCCGAGTACGAGACAAGAGGCTAATCAGATCCCGGTTCTTATCTCGGGAAAAATATGTTTTCCTTCCGGCACGACGTCTTCGTCTACCTTTTTCAATTTCGTAAAAAGATAAACGCCGAACACAGCCACGCGACGAAACGCGTTCGCGAAACAAAACGACGTGCTAGAAAGGTAAAATCTAATTTATCATTCCGAGCAAAATGATGTTTAATTAGCTCGAACAGCGGGAATCTGGCAAGCTCGATCGTACAGAATATATCTTGTTAGCTCGCATCCGCCGATATCGAGCAAATCCCACTATGCAATCTCGAACAAAGCCTCGTTTCGCGTTAATCGATTGCGTAATCTGCGAATATCTTCGTACAGTTTCGCTCGCGTTTCTAGTGAGAAGATGGAGTTTGTTGGTGAAACTTTGATGATACCTCCGACCTTTGCAAACAAGCCTAGAACGATCGGACAAGATCGCATCGTTCAAATCGAAGTTCTACTTGCCTTTAGGTGCAACATAATTAAGCTTGAACCAGACGAAGCTTCCCTACCGGGCTTGTAAATTGAATGTAACTTTGTCGCCACGCGGCGGTTCATTGTTTCGAGGTTCGAACAATTAAATGGGCACAGAGTATACCATCGTTAGCTACGTGGAAACAAACTTTCACATTCTCGGATAAATTAGCCCGTCGTTACATAATTGAGAAATCGAAATTCACTCGATAACCGCGCTGATTTTTGTCGCGGCCGATTTCGCTTGAAATTTCATTTCGCCGCTCGTAAACTGAATAAAAGCACGAAGCACACGCGGTAAATGGAATCGAAACAATGTTCGTTCGCAAGAAGCGTTCGCGACACCGATAACTGCCGAGTTATCGAATTAGGATCGCTGGCGAAGTTCTACTTGTTGAGAATGGCTTGTATTAACTATCCAGCAGGAGTGGAATTAATGTCATGCCTCTTTGTTTCCAACTGAATAAGCGAAACCATTCACTAACACTCTATACTCTGTAAAGTGCGATTGTTCCAGCCGGGACATTAAACGCCTTACTTAATACCGATGGACGTGGCCAAATTTTTGACATAGTTCGTGATCGTATTATCCAGATCCTCGTCAAATAGAACGTCGTACCATCTCGTCTGTGTCCTCGAGAAACTTTTGTCGACACGCAGATATAATTTTCTAATTAGAGTCACCGTGATTAAAGGGGCAACTGTCGGCGATGCCGAGTTCTTTGAGTTTCGAAAATCCTTTTATATACTTTTCAATGAGAAAGCGCGATCCTTTCAAGATTTTGCGAAATGCTTTAGCCTTTAAAGCCGGTAGTACGACGGTGCAATGCTGCAGCAAAGAAAATCACTTTTGCTCTTGGCAAAAGAGCAGAGAGCGAGATATCTATATGCAAAGAAGAGTATTTAAAGAGAGGATTACCGATATTTCCCAATAGATTCGTCGGCTAAATATCGCGAAACTAGCGCGTATGCTCGATACGTGGACATAAAAATCACGAAACGAATATATGGACATAAAAATCACGAACCGTATCTGGCGTTAATTAAGTGGTCTTGCCTTGCCGGAAATATTCCGGTCGTAACGAAGTCGTGGCACGCGGAATACCTGCTCGTAAAAACGAACGTGCAATCACAAAAAGCGTTGCCGATGCGGCGCGTTTTGAATACGAGCGACCCGACGATGAATCCTGCCTAGGTCAGGGTAGAGTTTGAAGAGGCTACTTGAAGCTGGCGGCCGCAACGCGTGATACACTTGAAGAAGCAACTTTCAAATCTCTAGAGCAACATCCTTGCCGGGATAACCACTTGAATGCGTGGCCCATAATTAGAGCTGCGAGACACCGAAGTTATCATCAAGAACCGACGCCATCCACTTTTATCGTTCCGACCAACTTTCCTCTAGGACGCGTGCGCGTCGCAAATTAAGATACGCGACTCGAAGATGAACGAGGAACTCGTTTTTCCCTTTTTAATGCTATAGTTCGAATATGATACAACCTCGAGATGTGCTGAAAAATTGGATTTCCAGTGTATCGAAATTAATACGGTTTCATCGGATCTCACGGCTTTTAGTATTTACGATAATTATTATACAAATTGTTCACAGGAGGCAGAAAATGAATGTTTCGACGTCGATGTTCTTTCGCCTCTTCGTTCTTTCTCGTTTATCTCCAATGTATATTTGAGAAGCAGCAAACGAGAGATAATACTTTTATTTTACTTCGCAACTAGGCCAATCGTTGTCAGAATAATTAGTGCAACCAAACTGGTAAATTTCGTCTCTCTCCGCTTTGATTTCCTCTATGTACGGGTCCAGATATCGATACTCCATATCTTGTTCGAACGTGATCCATTTTTCCTTGGGCAAATGTATTTTCAGAAAGTCCAATTGAGAGCCACGTATGAGCCTAGAAATTCCATAATCCTGGATAGAGGATTTACGCATAGTTTCGTGGCACGCTGGCCTCGCAAATATGCGAGTTGAATATTCGGCTGGTGGAAAGGCCGCTATAGAAATTCGTCAACTAGCTGCGCACGATTAACATAAAACGCAAACATATTTCAGCGAATACCTAAAATTTCTGCCGTCTAACACTTGTATTGGCAGTCGACGTAATGCCTCTCTTATTACTGGGTCCTGGTCGTAAAATAAATCGTGGGTATATAGTCCATATTTGTGATATCCGGACAAATAGAACGCGTGTTTCTTAATCTTCATTCTCCAATCGTCGCGATTGTTTTGAATCTGACTTTGATAACGCTTGATCAAACCACTGGATGGTTTAAATATCCGAAATATCTTCGACATCGTCGATATTCTTTCGAGCGACGAACAACGAGAACGAATCTAACCACAAACGTAATATGACGTTCGAAAGACGATCGTCGATTATCAGCCGAACGGAGCGAAATAGTCTCGTTTATCGAAGTTTCGCGATTATAAGTTCTCCATTGATCTTCGATCGTCGCTAATAATTGGACTATTTCGTCGTGCTTCCGCACAAAAGGATTCTCATAATTGAAGAAAGATTTCGCCAAGTGGTTGACTTTTAAAGCGAGCAATCTCCGCTTGCGAACCAAATTCGGAGAACTTGTCAAGAGTTTCGCATACCATTACGGGACAATGCTCCGTGAAAACGCGTTACTCTGCCGTTTCATCCTCGTAAACTCTACGTTGTTTCCTTGCCCTGCGTTGTTACTCAGAAATCGTTCTAATATTGTGCAAACAGCAAACTACGCTAAAGAAGGTCGGTGTTCCCGTCAGAGAGAAACGTTAGGTAGACGAGCAGCGTGTACCGTTCGACGATCCACTTTTGCCAACTTCTCACGCGATTACCTCGCGAGAGTTTGACTTTGTTTAAAATTCAGCTTCCGGTATAATCTATCTATTACGCTGTACTTTCTTTCAATTTTTCGAGGAAATTGAATTCCTCTGCGAGCAAGTAGACTGCGTTTAATAGGTCAAGCGTAAATATAATCGTAAATTTTAATATAACTTCCATCGCGATACTCTATCTAAACACCTAAATAGAAAAACACCTAATCTTTTGAAACACTTAAAACTTTCAAATCCTCGCTACGGTATATTTTAGAAACCAAATGTTAACGTCTATGTAAATACGGGACGCCTCGTTTGTCAGAATCCGGGACTTGGTTCCGGATAACATCGCCAATATCTCACTCCGGCGTAGTCGACTTCAAGCCGTGTACAAAGTGTTAAACATTAAAGTACGACGGTGGAATGCTCGCGAACCGAGCAAAAACCGTACAGCCAGGAAATTATTCTCGCACAGTTTTCCACGGGATTCAGAGGAAACGTTGGCTGGACGATTTATGCGAGAGATCGGACCGAGACAAGTAGCATGGAGGACGTGCATTGTGCATACATATACGTTTCGTCTGGAAGACCGATTCGGGCGCATACACTTACAGTCCAACATTACACAAAGCGGAGAAATAAGATTTATATCAGTGGCTCGGTTGGTAACGTGCCACTGGCACAGACTGACCATCCCTTTATCGTGCGTTTTGTAGCACAAGTTTCCGTTTCTGTTCGTTTTGGCCGGTTCTAACCGTTCGACGATCGCCTTCTTTCCGTAAAGTCGTAAAGCGACAGCTTTTCGCGCGATTCCGGATACACGTGCGTTATCCTCTCAACCTCCATTTTTCCTTTACTCGTGCAATTCATACACGTCAGCCGAAACACGCGTGCAATTTACCCTGTGTTCAGAACTGTCCAGACCCGTGTGTCGCGAGGACTTTAAACGGAAAGGAATTCATTCGTCTTTTAGAGGATCCGACACGCGTTCTCAATGAGAATCCCGTCGGATTTCAGTTGGAAGCGGCATTCGCAAAATATTTCTCTTGGAATATTAGATTTGTTAGGATTTCCCCCTCGCATTCCCCGAAAATTTTTGTCGGAATTAATAACAGCAGGATGTTAGCGATATCGACGCACGCGGAATAAAAGCTGTTTACCAAATGAGCCACAAACAACGGACGAAATCTAGCAGATACTCGTTAATATTTCAACAGGCGGGAAGAAGATTTGGAACGTTCGGCTATTGAATGCTGGCCTCGTGCGAGCTACATTTCCTTGGCGAGACGAATCGTCGAAGATCCAGCTGTGGTTTCCAGTAAATCACAGACTCGAGTCAGAGTCGGTCACGTTTAGGCAGCCTCCACGTGATTCCAAGGTAAGTGTTCTTCCTCTCGGAAGAATACTTCCCCGGAGAGTTCAGATCTAGCGAATGGTAGGAGCACGCGTAAAAGTATCAACGATCGTCCGAAAAATTAGACGACCCCGTTCCTTGCGAAGATTTCAATTTCCGAATGTGTTTTAAAGATATCGGCGATTCGTTTCCTACGCTCTAAAATTTATCGCCTCTCGAAGCTTTGCTTGGTCGATCGGTGAAAGTTCGAGTTATGCGTGGATGTCGCGAGAAATATTGTTTCTACTCGGCGAGACACCGTGATCGTAGAACTCGTCTTTCATAGGGTTGATGCGTTATGGTTATGACTCAACCTCTGGAAAAATAAAATATGAAGCGTCGGCAATGCATGGAAAATAATCCGCACGGAAAGGCAAACAGAAAACGGAAGGAAAATAAAGTATTCGTTGGTGGAATTTTCTATAAAAATTTCCCTTCCGTTGACCGAATCGATATCTCTCGTTATCTTTCGTGAAAACGATGGAAACTTTTTCTTCGCAGGTGGTGAAAAAATTCGCGTGTTTTGCGATACACGCGAAATAGAAACAGCAAGCAAAATCAATTAATGCTGCAAAGGCGTAAGTCTCGATTTTCCTAATTTACTGACAGGTCAATGACGAATTAAATAAAATGAGTAATATCTTGTTATTAATTGCTTTCATCTAATTCGATTCGTGCCGCCCGAGGGTATATCGTGTCGGTTAATTTGATTATTCAATGTTACGAATGAATCGATAATCAGGATATTAATACTAAACGGATTTGCTCATCAAATATGCATTATGCATCGGAACGTGATCAATTAAGGTACACGTGCCAATCGACGATCGTTACCTTAAATTTCGCCGATATATTACTAATTGTTCGATATGCATTCACGCGCGAATCATTACCTCTCTGATCATTAATCGTAATACACGTGATAAACGACAACAGATTTACGCCTTCTTCTCGTTACCTTCGAGCTAGATGTTCGTACACTGTTCAAGACGTTCTTTCATCTGTCGAAAAATCTTATCGCTGATCAGTCGTGTAATAACCGAGTAGTATTTATCTTTGGTTAAAACATCCCTTCAGCTTCCGCAATTTATCTCCCATGAAACTCTGTTCTCACGTGTTGAGGTTATTAGACGTATAAACAGAGAAACGCGTGGATAAATTGTAAAGTAGAAAAAATATTTTAATACAGAAGTGTAAGTACAAGTAGGAATATAATTTGAACTGGTCCAGATCCGTACGCTAGTGTAACATCAATCCACATCAGAGACCAGGCGACACACCGCGGGCAAGATGGCAGCCAGATATCTGCACATCCTTGGCGCGTATCCCCAATAGTCTTAAGGACCTACCATGGGTCTTGGCATTTTCATAGTTAAGGTCCTTCTCGTTTATATTATAAATAATTAGCCATGCCTATTAACACACGTAAGTCATAATTCACTCCAACAACTTTATGTAAAACCTAGTTACATTGATACGTTAAGTACGCGACTGTTATAAGGGTAGAGACCGGTAAACATATGTTGACTATTCTAAGAATACAGAATAAGTGAGTTCTACTGACGATACTGTGTCTGAGGAAAGCTAGGAGTGGGTGTGTCTAAGGACACGGCACTATCGGATTTGTTGATGGTAATTTTGGTTAAGGAAGTAAGGGCAGTAGACACCGTCTCCGATTGGATAATAAGACGTTTGGTGGATCAGGAAGGGTTTTAGTCGCCCTCGTCAGAAAGTTGCTAACGAAATATACCAGACGTGAGGAAAACCAACTTTCCATAGTAAACAACGTAAAAGGAAATCTAAGACAAGAGACACTCGCTTGGTCTGAAGGACCTTAACTATGAAAATTCCAAGACCCCTGGTGGGTACTTGAGACTATCGAGGGTAGGCGCCAAGGATGTACAGATATCTGGGTGCCATCCTGTCCTCGGTGTGTGGCCTGGTCTCTGATGTGAATTGACGTTACACTTCCATAGTTTACGCGTATAAAAGGAACTAAGCACGATTATAATCATCGATCTATTTATTCTTTAATCAAACAAGTTACTCCTTAAGCTAACAATACATATATATGCAACGAATAACAGTTTATGGTTTGCCTACGTCAAAGTTTATAGACAATGATCCGACTCTCACCGCTTTGTGAATACCAAACTTTGCAGTTTCTGCATTTTCCATTGTATTCTTCAACGTGTCTCCTCCGTATTCCAATAATTTTATTATCAACCTATGATATGCGACTGTTGATTCTCATTCTCACCACAGTCCTTTGGTTTCTGCTGAATCGCGTTAAAGAAAAAGCAAAAAATCTTCCTAATAGGTTGACCCGGCAGATCAGGCATCTCCAAGAATCCATTTTTAAATGGCAATAAACCTGATAGATTAAAGGCACGTTGACTGCCAACACGAGCTTCATGATTTTTCGCTCGCCTCTCTTCTTTCTCTTGGAAACTTTCAGCATCCGCTTGTCGCTTACCGGAGTGTTGATCCTTGCCGCCATCCCAACTGGAAAACAAAACAAAGAAACTAAAGGCAGGCGGATCGAGGTTAAGTTTGCCGTTCAGATCGAAAGCTTGCCTGGGAAATCCGGATTCGCGAGTGTCTCGTTTTTCTTTTTTCGTCTGTGCCGATTGCACCGATCTCCGATTCGATTTTCGAGGGAAAAGTTGCCCGTTTTCTTCTTCACGGCCGATATCTGGTTGTCGAAAGATGGTCAAGCGAAGTTTGTCACTGGATATCGCGTTTTTATTCTTCAGGCAACTGCGGACTCGCTGATTTTTCCACGTGATTTCTTCGGTGGACTTCTGGAAAGAAGTTCGAACAAAGTTCCCTCTAAAACCTATTTCGTTCATTATGACAATTTTCCCGGCAGGAAAATACCTTCCAAATAGACACAACGATGAAATGACCAGGGTAATTAGCCCGCATTGTCGTTCGAACTCACCTGACCAAAGTTTTTCCAACGAGATGTCGGAAGTTTGTCAAACGCTCCGTTGTTCGCCACAGGTTCCTTTCTCGAGGTAATTACTCGGCCGTGGACTAGCGAGTTCTGCGGATTTGGATTCAGATGCCCGGAATTTTCATCTCGAATCAATTGTTCCTTGCAGTTGGCACTCGAGAACAGACAAATGCAATGAAGCGCGAAGAGGAAGAAAAATATTGAAGGTATCCTCATCGTAACAGAGGCGTTAATTTCGACTGTTTTCACTGGGTGTTTAATCGATTCTTAGTCGAGAGGCTTTCTTTATAGAAGTATTTGACAGGTGTTTGAGAGACTTATTGCGTAAACCATAAGGCGTTTTTCGAGATTATTGCAACTGAACGAACACCACCTAATTACCGTTTGCACAGTCTGTTACTTTCATTATCGAAGACTATGACGAAAGAATATAAAATTCAATAAAGAAAAATGTTGATAAATAGGTGGAATTTTCGCCCAAATTAAACACAGATCGACTTGTCTAGCAAATTGATAGACATCTCGAGGACGTTTGTACAAAAGGGAATAAATTCCAGGTCGATGATCGATAGCTGTACAAAAAAAAAAAAAAGAGAAAAATGTATAAAATCGCTTTGAAAATATTTTTGAAACGAATCTTGACAGTATTTTCTTTAAACGACAGCAGATTTGTCGGAAAATCGGGCGTCAGTTTTACTAGTTGGCCGAGGCACGCGCGCGTATCGACCAGAAGGATATAACTTTGGCAAAAGGGAGGTCGAAACTTTGTCCAACTATCGTCGTTTTTCATGCAACTTTTCCGCTCCCCCTTACGCGAGCACTCCAGCATTCGTAACATTTTCACGAAAACTTTATCGTTCCGTGATCATAACGCGGCGTGTCTGCCTTCCTCCAAATGAACTGAAACGATCACTGAAAGCGGTGATTTCGAACGATATTAAAGCTTCCGAGAACAGTTGCTTCAGAACAAAGGAGAAAAATATATTCCCCTTTCAATCAGCGTTTCCTTATACGGCCGCCGTTCTTTCACAAAATCGAGGAAAATTCGGGTTCCGGTTTCGCTGCTTTACGGATCGTCACGTACGAAGTCTAAGATCAGCGGTTCGTTCAGACGAGCTAATTGTGAACGAACCTTAACACGCGACGCGTCGTATTACATTTTAATGCGACATCGTGGACGTTTCTTGGTCCGTGTCTCGCGATGAAAAGAAGGGTGCACAAAGGAGCTTCACAGCTAGCAGAAGTCTGCGAAATAAGAGCTGTCGACTTTCTTTTTCTCGTATGGGGCTATGCGGTGAACATCAATGAGAGCTCTATTCATAGTTCCGAGAAAAGAATCGATTATTCTATTTGCTTGCAATACTATTTTCTCTCTATTTCTTACGTGAAATAGAGCTTAGGTGGAAATGTATGAATATTGGATGAAGATCGTGTGGGTCTCTAAGAAACCTTCCGTGCAAATGGAAGTGCAATCGGAAGTGTCGAGCAGCGCACGTGTACAGAGGCCGCGATATTTCGGTCAGCAATTACTGCGACCGGAAATGGAATGGTAGCCATCGTATGCCATTCCCAAATGAACCGTGCGGGCAAATCGATGCTAGGTCCAGTAAATTTGATTCGGTGCTCGCTTCGATTTATTAAGAAACTTCTGAATAAATCGTTTAGCGATAAATTGAACGCTTCAATTACCCTCTTACAGCCGGCTCTATCGTTATCATATGGGTGGTGATCGAAAATCGATTGAGTGGACGATTAAATCGTCGATTAAACGTCGAATATTCATTCGCTTTGCATTTATTGCCTTTCGTCGATATAATTACAAGGATAAGAATATTGTGCGATTATTAAAATAATTATTGTCGTTAGTGAGTATATGCAGTTGTGAGTATACATTATACAGATTCTTGTGCTTTTCTATATTCGAACACGCTACCACGTTCGACGAATCCTCGAGATGTTTTCTGCATCGATGACATTTTTTCGCCGGGAGAACCGTAGCCACCGCCTCCAGGAGTTTCCAGAATGAACGTATCCTATGGAAAATTGTTAAAATTCAACAAATATCAAACAAAGCTCGACTTTCGTTTGCATTTTCCTGCGAAAAATGAAATTGGAGACGACGAAACGCGTGAGCACGATATTGCAAACGTAAATAGAGAAACAAGTTTGAAAAAGAAAAGTTGCCAACCAACAGCCGTATTCCATTTTCTCTGTGGTCCAAGCAGTTGTAGTATAATCTTGCTTCCTTCTTCCAATAACAATGTAGGTAATATCGACGAAAATTTTGCAAACAACGTGTATAGAGAAACGTTGCCAGCAGCAACTTGCAAATAGACCCGATTATATCGACCGAGATAAAATTTTTTACAGCTCGGCGTAAAACGCGAATAGATTCGTTGCTATTTTGCATTCTCGAAATGCACGCGATCCGCGGTTTGCTGTTTCCATCGTATCCCGCAGCTTTTACAGCGTCGTGTAAAATTTATGCAAGCCATACGTCTACGTCTACGCGAAGGAGTGCTCGTTGTAAAAGAATTCCTATCTTTCTTACCCCAGGGCAAACAGGCACCGCGGTTTTGGGGCCTACATTAATTCTTCTACCATCGGCTCTTTGTAATGTGTTTCGTCCTTTCTGACCTGGCCGTCCTCCTGCTAGTCCTGGTGGACTATGCACCCTTCTTTCCGTCAATATAGACAACATCATGGGTGCTCTATAAAATTTCAAAGACGTTTACAATTAAATGTTTTTTAGAAAATTTACGATACGATATAAGTACCTAAATGTCATTTCACGAACGACACCATCGCCACCAGGATGTGCACCAGCTCCTCCGCTTCCGGGTCGAAGAGAAAACTTGTTAAGAATAACTGGATAACGAAGTTCTAATATCTCTGGATCGGTGATTCTTGTATTTGTCATGTGTGTGTGAACTCCTCCTCTACCATCCCATGTTGGTCCCTTGGTAAACAAATTTTCTGACAAATAAATATTACTAATTTAAGTAGAAGAAGTAGAAAGTTTGAATTTCTTACGGCTCCACTGCCTCCAGCAACAGTTTCGTAATAGCCCCATTCCTCAGTGCCAAGCGTCACATTGTTCATGCAACCCTGTGACGCTGCACAAGCTCCGAAAGCTTGCAGAACTACATCAACTACGCGTTGAGACGTGAGCACGTTGCCACCGACCACCGCTGCCTCCTCTGAAGGATCTAAAAGAGACCCTTTTGGAATAATTACCTTTACGGGCTTTAGGCAACCCTGGAAACGAAATGAATGGCCAACATTGTGAAATTTTCTTTTACATTTAACAAGGTTATGAGGTTTAATTAATGAAAATTCACATTACCTGATTCAAAGGAACATCTCTACCCACTATGCATCTCAGACAATAAATTAACGCAGAAAGAGTAATAGCCCTAGGTGCGTTACAGTTGCCCCATACTTCATACCCCGTACCACTGAAATTTTCATTCTTTCTTACACCAAACATTCCAAAGATAGTAATTATATGAGTATGAAAAGAGAGAAAAACTTACGTAAAATCACAGACTGCTTCGCCCTTGTCCGCATCAATGTTCAAAAGGAGCTGAATAGGACTTCCGTCATCTAGATAATCTACTGCAGTTGCTACAGTGTTTCCAGTTTGCTCGAGAAGCTTTTTGCCAACAGATTTTAACATATCCCTCACAGCAACCTCAGCGTTGTGCTGAATATGACCCATGTAAGCTTGCACTACATCGAGACCGTATATATCGATCAGTTCGTTGACTAATAGTGACCCCTATGAAAAAAATATTTTCTAAAATTACGAATGAAAAAACAAGATCGTCGTTATAATTACTTTGTGATTGGCTGCAATCTGAGCTTTGAGATCGCTCAGATTATCAGGCAGATTTCTGGTTCCGGAACTTCCTGGGATCTTTCCAGGTGCCATCAACGCTTCCGTCAACTCTTTCTCTCTAAATACCCCTTTGTGAACCAACAAGAAACTCTTGAAAGTCGCTCCTTCCTGTGGAAGAACATAACTTGTTAGTAATTATCATATTAATGGACATAGTGTAGACACATTCAGCAAACGAAAACAGCTGACATTAATCAAAAAGAGAATTTTTTCTGAGTTCAAAGTTTTGGAAATCTTTCATACCTGGAGCAAAGATGTTGAATGTGGTGGCATGGAGCCAGGTGTAATGCCTCCTATGTCAGCATGATGTCCTCTGCTGGCTACAAAAAACACTGGCTTCTCTACGTCTCTATTTAAACACATTCCAAATTCAAGACATACAAATATATTAAATTATTGTTATTTCCTAAAATTAAAGAGTAAATACCTGTAAAACACAGGGGTGATGACAGTCAGATCCGGAAGATGCGATCCTCCAGCGCAGGGATGATTCGCGAGAATCACGTCCCCTTTTGAAAATTCACCGTTGAAAGCCTTCATTTGATATTGAACCGTTTCCTGCATGGCACCTAGGTGCACGGGTATGTGCGGAGCATTGGAAACCAGACCACCATCGGGTCCAAAAACCGCACATGAAAAATCCAAACGCTCCTTGATGTTCGTTGAGATAGCGGTTCGCTGAAGAATCCTTCAAGGTCATAATTTCAATTTATCAGAGCCTCATACTTTAATAGACTCTCTTAAGTACATTTTATCCATCGATCTACCTGCCCATTTGTTCGGCGATGCTCATGAAGCGATGAGAGAATATGCTCAGTTGAATGGTATCCAGTTCGGTCGTGACCTCGGCCCTTAGCCCTTGACCGATCGTTATCTTCACATCGCCGCGAGATGTGATCGATGCGGTGCAATCGGGCTCGATCAAAAGAGTGCTCAGACTGTCCATTATAATGGCCGGCCCGTGAATCACGTGGCCAGGTGAGAGAGAATGCAATTGGTACACTTTGGTCTCCTGGTAACTATTTTCGAAGTACACCATGGTAGTCTAGAAGAAGATTAGAATTCCGCTACCTGGTCGTTGATAGATTGGGCTAATTTGGCGTAGTTTTTCTTCTACTTACCTTTTCTATCTTTGGTGAAACATTGGAGAAAGGTAGATGTGGATCTTCCTGGATATCAATCTTTCCTGTGCCTCTTACTCTTATGTCGTTCACCAGAATCTTTCGGTTGGACATAACGAAACCAAACTCTGTTTGGTACCTTAATTCGATGCAATTATCATTAAAGGTGAAATATAAAGAAAGAGGTCACAGATTAAAGCTTCTTTGTCTTCCTTTTTTTATATCAATACAGAGAAACTTTACCTTTCCAAGAACGTAGTAAGGAAATCCCCATGTTTCGTGGCGTTATTTTCAGAATTTTTATTAGGGGTGCACATTAGGGCGCAATCTGTTCCTTGATAGCGCAAATGCAGGAAAGATTCCGTCTCTATATAAGAATCAGGAAATCCTTGAGCAGCTACCTTTTCTCGAACCTTCTTTTCTAAGGCATCTAGACGCTCATCCAGACGTGCAAATGATTCTAAATAAAAAAAATAAAAAATTTACATCAAATCGTAAGAAGCTAATGTATTGTGCACGAGCATTTTTATTAAATATACCTTGTTCATAAATTTCCGCACTGGGTTCCTGAGCTTCTTCCACGACATCAGCCAGGGCCATTCCGTAGGCCGACAAAATTCCAGCGTATTTATGAACGAAGACAGTCCCCATTCCTAGAGAACGTGCAATAGCACACGCGTGTTGCCCACCTGCACCACCGAAACACGCCAAAACGTGGCGAGATGTGTCATAGCCTTTTGCCTAATTCGCAGAAAATAACAGAATTTTTTAATAAATTAAAATATTATATAGTGTATCTGTGTAATATATAAATGTTAATAGACTTCATACAGCTTAGTAAATACCTGTGTTAAAGCTCGTATTGGTCGACACATAGTTTCGTTGGCCACTCTGATGAATCCCATTGCTACTTCTTCGACGGTCATCTTCGGCCTATGCCCCTCTGTCGCTAGAAATTCGTTTATCTATAAACCATAGTTGATTCGTCGATAAACTACTGATTGTTTCACATAGTATGATGATATTTCAACAGAAAATGCGTTCTATACTTGATTCGTAAGTGTTTGGAAAGCTTCCATCGTTCGAGACTTGTCCAGTGGTTCATTCTCATTCGGACCAAATATCTTCGGGAAATATTCCGGCAAGAGTCTTCCCAAAGCTAGATTCGCATCAGTGACAGCCAGAGGACCGTTCTTCTTGTAGCACGCTGGACCAGGATGGGCTCCAGCGCTCTCAGGTCCTACCTCGAAGAGACCCGACCTGAAGAAAAGCATCGATCCACCTCCTGCCGCAACTGTGTTCACGTCCAACTTTGACCCAATTTCAAGATATGTTTGAGAATGTCGTTTAATCGTTTCGATTAACATCGACTACATTGCGCCAATACAATATCTTTTCACTTCATATACGAGGCATCCTCACCAACTTAATAGTTTCAAGATAGTTTATCGTCGATTTGGATAGAAACATTTGATTTGAATTTAAAGAAATTGAAGCTAATATAAAGTAGGAGTACCTGTGCAGCCTGGATCGTGACGCCAGCGGTCGTGCTCTCGTAGACGTGCTCATAGTTACCACCATAACGACTAACATCAGTTGAGGTGCCACCCATATCGAACCCGATCACCGGTAAATCGGTCTCTTTGCCATAGGTAGTCATCGCATAACCAACTACACCGCCAGCAGGGCCAGAAAGAATGGCTCGAGACCCATTGAATCTATAAAGACAGGCGCGTTATACTAATTGGTTTTTATCGGTCTCTTCGTTAATTCGATAAAACTGCATTTACGAATTCATCGGAGTCAATCCACCATCGCTCTGCATGAACAAAACGTTCACCTCTTTCAGTTTATCTTTGAAACCAGAGGAGAATCCCTAAAATAGATTCAGTTATGATATGAAAGATTAATATGAAACAATATATTAAGAAAAAATACCTGCAAGTATTGTTTAATATGCGGTGTCAAATATGCATCGGCAGAAGCAGTGAATCCTCGAGGAACTATCCTCGTCATGGGCATAACTTCGTGAGAAAGCGAGACTTGCGAAAAACCGACCAGTTTCGCCAACTCGCCTACTCTTATCTCGTGTTCCGCAAACCTAAAATAAACGAACAAAGTATGAGTAAAGTTTGATAGAATATTAAATTAAATTATAATTGACATCCGATGTAACTGACGTGTAACTGTGCGCGAGAACCACGGCTAAACTTTCAATTCCCGATCTTCTTAATTCCTTCAGATCTAGTTTTAATTTCTCTTCGTCGAGTTCTTGAGTAATAAAAAGATCCTCGCTCGTAGATCCCTTCACTCTGCGCCATTTTTCACTATCCAAGTGACATTTACCAGGCAATGCAGGTATCACCCTGCATTTAACTTCGACTACTCTCTCATATAATACCTCCGGTGTAATTACTTGCTAAAGAGAAAAGAACGCAATTTTCATTGGTTATTTCACTTCACTTATTTTAAATTGCATATTAATTTAACGCTATATTTAAATACAAACCAAGTCGAATATATTCGGTCGTGCTTGATTTCCTATAAAAAGAAGATCCTTGAATCCTTCGTTTATCAGGAGCGCCATCCTCGCGCCTTTTCTTTCTAAAAGAGCATTCGTAGCAACTGTCGTACCCATTCGAATCCATGATATCAACGATGTATCTATTTCCCCATTGATTTTCTTCCCAGTTTCCTGAAATTTATGTCATATGCCTTATGTCATATACGAAATCAAATTCTCAGATCATAACTATATATACCTGTTCGAGAATTCTGCGAATTCCTTCGCGTGGCGCGTCCTCGTAGTTGGCAGGATCTACAGAGAGCAGTTTCATCACCCGAATCTTCCCGCCTGGACATCTGGCGTACACGTCGGTAAACGTGCCGCCGCGATCTATAGCGAACTCGAATTTGTCGTTGCTCATATTACTCGTGCACTACTCGACAGGTACTCGAAGAATGGATCAACTACTAGGAATGGTTAAGAAGCAAGAGAAATTACTTCATCAGATAATCAAAGGTCTACAAAGAGCGTAAAATTTGTGCACAGTAATGCCTGATAAGATTCGACGTTGACAAGTCTCAATGATGTATACATAACAAAACAAACAAACTAATTACGCATGTTTGTCACAAATAATAGATACAGGCAGGCAATTTTCGATTATTAAAGGAAATTGAGAATACACAATGATTATCGACGAGAATGCCTTTTTCTTTCCTTTCTTCGATTCAATAATGATCGAGGCAGTTTAAATCAATAATGCCTGGTTTCCTTCTCTATTGACATGATCAATGGCACTTCGTGTTTTGGAGCAACTATTTTGTCAAGTATTTTCCGGCGTCGCACACTCGATAGCAGCACTGTTGCGAAAATTGACGCAGTAGGCTACAAGCATTGACTAGAAATAGGATGCAGTGTATACTCGTTTGTGCTACTAGTATCCACTAGTACTTTTCCACAACGACCGATTACATCAATTGCGTAACACGATGACGAACTCCGTCTAACCGTAAAATTTTCTTGCAACGAGACTTGTAAATGGTTCTCATTCATGAACAATCGAGGTTAAAATATGATATCATCGTGGACGACTATCAATTAGAATTATTATGAAAATGTCAGGAAGTTTAGAAAATAATATTTTTAGAAATTGAGTAATTCGAAGTAGTGAAATTATTTCATTCGCCATTTCTTCGATGTAAAATATATTTTTTATTGAATTGTTAGTTGCATCATAGTCGTTGAATAGCAGAGAATATTGGATCTGATATTACACATCAGTCTGATAACGATGAGGGTCACTGTACTCCGGTCGAGACTGCGCACCAACGATTTCTGCTTCTATTAGAGACAATACTCCGGGTGGGCGTAAAGTAAGGCACCTCTAGGGGACAAAGTCCAGCTCGAATTGGTTTTCCTCAACAAGGGGACAATTTATTAAACTATGACGCGGTGTTTCATTTTACACACATTACTTTACAGAGTTGCAGTCGCTTTGTGCTCGATTCCTCCACCAGCTTTATATAAAATAACTTAAAAGTCTTACTTCTCTAGCAACAATTCTACGTAATAGATAAAAATACATCTAGCCGATTAAGAATTAACAATCCACAATTTTCAGGACATGAGTTTCTTTCGGGAATATTTTTCTTTTACATATACGCACTAAATCTATTTGTTTGGTCCGTTTTTACAATTCTGAATCACAGAGCTTTGAGATGACAAGGATCGTAGAATAAAATAGATATAGAAAAATCTATAAATATAATATCTTTTCGAGCTAACTTTGCGATGAGATGTTCGGGATAGTTGCGGATATTTGTGTGGACAAAAGATAAATCTATCTAATAGACTCTTTCTCTCATCAATAAATAGAAATTATACAAAATTGAGATTGTTTATACTTTCATTGAGTTTTCTCAAGGATTCACAATCGAATCTTCCCATCGAGTATATTGTTATAAATTTCTTCTGTCAGCTTCACATAGACACCAGAGTTGTCAAGGAAATAAATTGGATCTGAAACCTGTATAAGTAAAATTGTAAGAATAATATATTATAAAATATTAAACATAAAAATTAAAAAATTACCTTTTTAATATTGAATCCGTCTTCTTGAAGATCCTTTTTCTTCAACTTAAACGTGCCTAGTAAAATAAAAACTGTTATCATTTAAATGTTAATAACTAAAATAGTAAATACAAAAACTAAGATAGCAAATAAATCCGTTGGAATTAAAATACTTGCCAGTCATCGGTAATTCTGATAAGACCCGAACGAAAAGAGGTCTGGCGTACGATGGCAAAGATTTTTTCAAACCTTCTGCCATTTCTTTGATGTTCAGAGTGTTTTCAGGATCGTAAACGGCAGCCATTCCAGCTTTCCCTTCGGTTCCAGGTACCTGTTAATCACACAACATTTTAAATCTACTCTGGGTGAAAAACGATCAATTTTTATCGGCAATTACCTCGACTCCATATACAGCTGCGTCCTTTAAACCTATCAAGTTGCTGACAACAGCCTCTACCTCAGAAGTGGCGACATTTTCACCGTGCCACCTATAGTAACAATTATAAAGATTGTAAATAGGTTTCAAATCATGCAGGTAAATCTGCATAATTATACTAAGAAGCCTTGCCTAAACGTGTCACCAGTCCTATCTTTAAAGTAGAAGTATCCAAATTCATCCATGAGCAAAATATCACCTATACAAACAATATAGTTACATTATAATATCGTTCTTAAATACCTTGATATATCTTTCAATATTCTTTATCGGTTTATTTCACTGACCAGAATTGAAGACTCGGTCTCCTTTTCGAAAAACATCGCGAAGAATTTTTTGTTCCGACGCTTTCCTATCTACGTATCCAGAGAAGTCATTTAACACCCTCTTTGGATTGATTTTACCCACGAAAATACCTGACTCTCCTAACAAAGGTGGAAAAATTTGTTAAAGGAATGGGACATTGAAAACATATACAGTTAGAGTTTCCAATTTTTAACAGAGAAATATGTTATTAACCAGGTTTGCAACGAATACACAGGCCGTCTGGTTCTCTCAAAGGTTCTCCAGTTTCTTCGTCAACTCTCAATAACGCTACAGGATACAAGGAACCAGCGCAGAGTGGCACGAATCCCACTGCGCCAATCTTGTTATCGATGTTCACTGAAAATAATTCAGAAATAAAGTAATTTATAATCAGAGCCGACCAAAGAGTAAAGTACCAAGTGAGTGTGAATTACCAAGATTCGAATTCCCTTCAGTGGCACCGTAAAATTCGCCTATTTGCTTCACGCCGAACCTCTCCACGAAAGGCTTCCAAATCTGAGGTCTGAGACCGTTTCCAAACATTAATCGAACTTTGTGCGTGGTGTCACAGGAAGCTGATGGCGCGGTGAGCAGATACCGACAGATCTCGCCGATGTATTGGGCTATCTATAACCAAAGTATTCTCTCATGCAACGAATTAAGTCCCCTTATGGTTACAGGAAATATATACATTGAACTCATTCTCTATTAATTTTCAACTTTTCAAGGCAACAGGAAACTCATAGGATAAGAAGATGGAACAAACTTTATCTTCGACAAGATTTAAATTGATGTTCATAGTAAATTTAAGAAAACCGAAAATGATAATAACGCAAGAATAACTTTACCGTGCATTCATAATGAACGCAATCCGACCAGAATTTGGAGGCGCTGAAGCGTCTGCGGAGAACAACCGTGATTCCTCTCAGTAATGCTTGACCTACTCCAATTAGTCCTCCAGCCGTGTGATAGAGTGGTAAAGAATTGTAAATTCGATCGGTCGGTCGTAGGTTCAGCATAGAATTCACGCCGCACGACATTAGCATGTACCTGAAATGATGATTGATCGTCCATGACCGCGTCACGATCCGTTGCAACGCAGAAAACTATGCTCGTGTGACATCCTCGAATAGTGTTTGACAAAAGGAGCATTGCCTGGACTTTCGCATTTCTTCTAAGAAAATAGCATCGTACAAGTGTTCTAACAACTATGACAAGAAAATTTTAATGTTATCGAGATACCAAGAACTTTTCTATTCGAATGCTAATCATTTCTTGCAAATTGGTAAATGTAAGTTTCCTCTGAAATAGCTTTCAAGGTAAAAAATTCTCGTAAGTCGGCTCTTTACTAACAACAGCCATTGAACATGCCAACTTCAAACCGCTGAAGTATTAATCGAGAAGGAAAATAAAGATGTTATACCTTAAATTGGTAATAACGGCAGCTTTCGGCATCCCGGTGGTGCCAGATGTGTATATATAAATCAATTTGTCTCTAGGGGTACCAAGAGCCACGGTATCCAAGGGGCTGGAATCGACGTTGCTGATTTCCGGGTTCAGATCGATTGCTCCTTCCAAACACGGAGTATCAGGCAATTCTGACCACTGATACAGTGCCACGTTCGGAATTCTCTCCCTGATTTCGTTAATAGCTAAAAAGAAGACATATTAATCTCAGTTTCAGATGCTATTACACAACTGAATGAAAAACCTGGAATTAACTTATGTTTGTTTAACTTGGTATTCATTCTGTGTCTTACTTCTGAATTATTAAAAAGACAGAAAAGTATATATATATATATATATATATATTATATATTTTATATATTTTATATTTTATATATAAAATATATAAAATATATTATATATTTTATATATATTATATTATATATATATATATATATATATATATATATATATATATATATATATATATTACGTGGCATATTCAAGATTTTCTGAGAAATTACTATTCGCTGTTTTCAATTATAACAATTATAGCAATTTTGATATTTACCATCTTTAAAATTTGATCCAAATATGACAGCCTTGCAGTTAGCAGCCTTGATACTATGCACCAGAACATCCTGCCGAAGGTTTGTGTTAAGAAGGGCACCCACTAAGCCGGCTTTGCTCAGACCCAACCAGATACCTACGTACTCAGGCCGACTTTCCAAGATCAAGCCAACGCTATCTTCGCGAGACAAGGATTTTCCATGGAAGTAGCGTCCCAATTGATTGCTGTATTCTTCCAGCTGCGTTCGCAAATCAGAAGTATCACGAATTGCTCTCCAGACTGTAATTATTTCAACTCACCTCCCGATAACTCCATTCTTTGTCCTCGAAGATGAATGCAATCTTGTCGGGGTTAGCAGTGGCGTGCCTGGTGAATAATTTCGCCACGGTGAAGTTTTGCCACTCCCACCACCATAGCAACACGTTCACCCGAACGAACCTGTATGCGCCCCTATTGTCCAAACAAAATCATTTTTTCATTGCTAACTTTAATATTCGTTCCCTAGCTTCCAAGAATTCTTTAGCGTCGTTACGAAATTTATCGCATCTTTTAGCAAATCGAAAACAAAGCAATCGGAAATAAAGATCGAATATCGATCAGAAGGCGATATAAATCGGTCGTTAATTGCAAGCAACAAGGGAAATGTGACGATAAAGAATGTGTTGTCGCGTATGATTAAGATAGGTGACAATTTTTAACGGCAACTCTGCGAATTCTACGCAACACATTTCTGCGATGGGAAAGAGGTTAGTCGCAAAGGGATCAAATGAAATGATTAGAAAGGAATTAGGGTACAGGCAATGAATATGGTTGGTTACATGTTTTCTGGCTCGGTGATACGTGTCTCTATCGCATATCGTCACGTTCTTCCCTAACGATACGTCCTTCTCTTTCCGAACCAATTGAGTAATTTCGCGACTCGACACGCGCGTTCATGCGTCCACGCGAATGCGATCATTCCGCGATTCTTTTCACCGCGTCTGACCAATTTTTATTTTATCAAAAAAAAAAAAAAAAAAAAAAAAAAATCGTGGCATTCTGCAAATCAAAAAATCAAGAAGGAATTGAAATTTCCTCTTCTCTAAAATTCATTAAGTATATCTTCTTCGGTTTACTCGTTCTTGGAAGAAAGTAGTTTTAGTTTGATTTCATCGACGCGTTTAAAGTGGATAAGTAGGATAGAATAATAAAATAAAAATAAATAGGTGAATGGTATAGAACGAATATTTTAAAAAATATGAAATCGCATCAACGCCAAGTCTCAAACGCGAGAAAAGCGCAAGAAACGCTACGTCCCCGGAAGATTACGCCTTTGTCGAAGCTCTCGTATCGCGGTGAGCATACGACACCAGCGGTCAGTCCCTTCCAGCGCTTCCACGGTGATTAAATGAAATCAAATAAAATAACGAAGCGAGCTATGCGTGCTAGGTATGAGGATAACCCTCGACTACGATGCATCGTTCGCGGTTTCGTTGCTATGTGTTAATCACACAGCAAGTATTCACTTTAAAGCTGCAGATAGGTGATAACTATCTCTAGACAACTTTCCCGGTTTCTTCGAAGTTATTTCTTCTCCTATTTATCTTTATTTGTAATTGTTTTAGATTGATAATTAATCGACGAAGTTAAAATATCGACAAATAAGAAGAATTTGTTCGTGATATATTGTTAGCTCTATCACAGTCGTTGTGAATCGTCGAGGCATCGAGATTCACGTTAAAATTTTCGTACGGAATATCGTTCGAGTACACGATTCTTCATTCTTCCGAAACGTTGTTCAAACTATTTACACGAGATCATCAAAGTTAAATTTCGTTCTAAGCTGCTTTGTCCCAAATTTCGTTCTTCTCTATTAAAAACACAGTGACGCATACAAAGGATCATATTATACACAAGTACACAAATTTACAATTTTCCATAACTCTCGGTATTTTTTATTCAACACTAGAATGCTAACAATTACATTTCGAATATATTTTTTAACAACAAATTTTCATTGAATCGGAAATAATATAAAAATAGATGTAGTCTCGTAGGAAACCGCATCGGGTAGAGCACTCCGACACAGGGCAAATGAGACGGTTACTCTTCGAGTCGCGATAGACCAGCGCTTAATGGAATGTAAACGCTGGCATCCAGCACTCGTTGGCGGACAAGGCCGTGCCGCTCGGTCTGTTTATCTTTCGACGAGAAAATTTTGCAAATGATGTTTGCACGATTACGCATTTTCTGCGTGCAATAGCCTCTCGAATGTAAACGACACGCCAATGCGCCATCGTTCTCGTTGTAACTGATATTTCAACAACCTGTTGCGATCGTTTGTACACGACGTGTCGCGTTGGTTTTATCCGATTCCGTGGCAAATTCACAGTCTCGTGCTTCATTTTAATCTTAGGCACGAAGAAAGGCGAAAAGAAATGAAACAACGTGAATAGATCGTTCGCAAGTCATCTTTCAGTTTTATCGCAACAAATAGATTTCAGTCATCGAGTTATCACGATGAACTTTGGTTAGATTTTGGCGATATTAGTGTAGAAGGATATTAGTGTGAAAGGAATTTAAGTAATTTTTATTTCAAAGTGCGTAGAGAATACCAAAGTTTACTTCTTCATTGGGACATTTTGTAAACATCGAGTTGATGACATACTACACTCGATAACACACCACAAGTTGTCAGCCGCTGGATTAATATTTTTCTTTCTTGCTTGACGAAAGTAGACAAAGTTCCTCTTTTACGATCGAAGTGTATGCTATATGCGTTCATCGAAAGTACTTTTGATGCAGAATTCTATCAATTAATATGTAACTAATACTATGATTATGAATAAACGCTGACCTCGTGCCATTTGAGCACGTTGTATAATCAGTGTATCGATCGAGCATACACTTCACTATAGAAAATCATGTATCTGTCTATCGATAAATCAAATTACACTTTATACAAATTTCGGATAGTTACATAATCTTAAAGCAAGATATAAATAGAACGCGCACTTGAAAGGTTTTCTAATTTTAGATTTACTTTCTGCAATCGTAACAGAATCCTTTCTCCATTCCTTTCTTAATAAAAAAAAAAAAATTACCACAATGTTTTGAAACTTTGGTTGTTTACATCCTCGTAAAATAAGTGTACAGCACAGTACAGAAACGAAGAAGAAAGGAAGTAAGCTCGATCCAGTCGAAACCAGATCCCCTCGAGTCTCGAAACTCGAGGCATTTACACGATGGGCCATCGAGCGTAATCGCGGCTTCAAAACAATGTTATTCAGCCGGTTGTTTAAATTCCATGCGCTCCATATTGGCCCTACAATGGTCGTTCACGGTAGCACAATGCGCGGGATGCATCCGTAGATGAACGTGTGGCTAACTACGAGCATGCACGAAGAATACTCTCGCGATCGTGCTCGTGAATCAAGGATGGTTCGTGATCAACGATTCTCATGATGGAAATCAATGCCGAATGGCCGGGTCTTATACGATTCCTTTACCGTGTGTCTCGAACGAAACGTATCCATGGAAGAAGAGCTTCGTTCTTCCGTCGAAATTTTAAGCTTCTATATACTTATTTTGGCGGATTCTTGTGTTCCTCGAAATTCAGAAGATCGTTTGTATAACGAACACGATTATCGTCCGGCCGAAATACTATTGAACGCGATCAAAGGTCCTATATTCAAGAGAATCTACGCCCGGACGCGTGATCTCGCTCGGATACAGGACCTTTGATCGCGTTCAATAGTATCGTAAAATTTCTTAAGTGATCTAATTGTAAAAGATGAGTTAGGAGAAAGAACCTGGCGTATATTACAGCCTGATGCATATATATAGTTCCGAGCCTGGTGACCTATTCAGATGTCGTTTGAAATGAATCACGGGGATTAAAGGTATTTATCTAAGAATCCGCACTGTACTAAGTATATGAAACGCGCGTGTCCTTTTCGAAGATGTTTACGTAGGAAGAGGCATTTATAAAAGCGTAGGTAGGAACGATTAAGAACACACATTTTTGTTAAGGAATTCGCACGAATGGATCGTGCACGGTTATTTATTCGAACAGTCGTGTCGCGCTTCCTTTTTCCTGCAATCACGCGAATCCCGATTATAAACACGAGCACGTGGTCTTGTCGCAATATCACTAAACGTCAAACATGTCATTCGAAGGCCGTTTATCGAATGGAACATCGACCATGCCTCTGTTAATAATATTGCTGTTCAAATTAACGCGTGGCGCAATTAGCCAGTTTGTTTAAAGTATCGACGCGTAAATATTGAACCAACGGAAAGAGAAAATAATTATGTCATCGAAAAATATTTCGACAGAAACAGGTTGCCACGATGGTAACCGTTTCGCGTTTCCATCGCGAAACTTATGAAGCTTGAATTCATCTTTTTCAAATACTCACAGCACGTCTCTAGGCAAGGTTTTGTAGATCAAGTAAATGAAGCGCCGTCGTTTTCCCGTGAACAAATAAGCGCCGATAAATACGGACAAAACCGCGATCACCAACTCGTGCACTCCCATGTCCCTGGATCTGTCGGCGCACGTTCGGTCGCGAACGTGAACTTCGATCAGGTGAACTTTAGAGAGAAAGGAGAAAGGGAGGGAAGAAAGGAGAAAAAGAAGAAAGAAAGGAAGGAATTTGCCGTAGATTGGGTTTACGTTCGATGACGAGTACGCTCGACGCGAACAGGAGATCGATGCCGCGACCAAAACACGACTAAACGTCCGCCCGACGACGGTGTACAGTGCACACGATGCGACTGTGTTCATCAACATGTGTACACTCGTACTTACTCGCCTCGTCTCGCGAAATGTGCGAGTATTCGTCATTGATAGTCAGTGACGTATAATGTAGAGGGGAGATCGTACGCCGTAGCTGCGTTCGTTTGTGCAAGGAAGTTTTGCGATAACGCGCAAACGAGCTTCCTTCTTCTTATAATTCTAATTGATCGTGATTCCTTTCTAGTAATTTAGAAAAGACTAACGTATACTTATTAAGGATTATGATTCACAGAATTAATTTATGAGTGAGAAGAACAGGGCAAGAAGTAATGAGAGTGAATTTGATTATAATAACGATGATATTATATTTTCTAACGGACTAATAAGGCCAAAATACACAGTTTTGAACTGGTATTTTGTGATCGCCATGAGTTATATTATATGGAAATTAAATTTCTAGTAAAATAGTTGGAATTTCGAAATGATTTCTCCTAACGTGAACGCGAACACGTAGAACAGTCGAAGGTTCCGAATACGTGAGAATCGATTAAAAATAACAATATATATATTTATATAAACTTATGATAAGAATACACGTAGATCATCCATGAAAGACAGGTACAAATATAAACGTACGCTCGCAAAGTGTGTTTCAATCCGGAAGGTGCCTCGGTTACGAATATTTCACGACGATGGATACTGAAAAATAAAACGCCAATAATGCGTACACGTTCGACTGTTCAACAACCATCAAAGCGATATGAAACGCGTGCACAATCGAACGAGCGATGAATAGTGCCAAGAATGCAAGAGAAAACTCATTTAACTTGTTATGTTTAATTATAATGCGACAAATTTCTCAACGACTTTGATAAACGACCTACCTAACTGTTAAAAAAGGTAAAAAAAAAAGGTCAAGGTGAAAGCGTGTAAACAGATTAGAAGTGGAAAACAGTGATGAGTACCTGGAATCGAACGATTGGGACTCGCTACACCGTGTTCGCTATCTGAGAACCAGGTAAAGCACCATGATGTCCAGAACTGAAAACGATACGCGTCGATCTGACTACGTGAACTGTGTTTAGAGGGACACTTCTTTATGTGATAGATGATGAAGAACATAATCTAACAGCATGAACTATGATACTGCGGTGCACTATGTTCACGACAGATAAACACAGATGTTCGACGAGTAAACTAGAAATGCGCAATCAGAGTTGCAAGATCATAATTGTACATCGATAAAAAGTAAATTGCTCTTAGACGATAATTAACATCACGCCAGCAATAAGATATCAACTTTTAGCACGAATACTTACAAATTTAATTTTTTCAAGACCAAAAATCTTACTGCACTTTTGATTTATTTCTCTCTTTGAATTAAGATGTTCGTATGGTCTTACAAAATATATGATTGAGCATTTCTATTTCAAATGCAATAAAAAAAAAAACATGCGCTTAACATGCATCTTCTACTGATAATGTACGTCATACCAATGATACAAACGACGACGGTCACCGTAATAGTGACGAGAACGATCCTTGTTTTAAAGTTCTGCAGCCACGCCCTCTGTTGAGCTTTCTTCGCTGCCGCTCTAAATTCGTTTCCAACCATACTCAGTCGATCGCTAGCTTCTTGTAGATCCTCCAGCCTCTCTCCACGCTCCATTACCTTCTGGACATTCTCCCGCATCACCTCCGTGACTTCCTGAATTTGCAGCCTAACACTAGAAGCCAAATAAACGAGTATCACCGATACGATTCTTAAAAATTTTGTAACTATCGTTTCTTATTTCTGAAACGATTATCTATCGCCCGAGATTAAGTTAAAGTATAGCAGAAAAGAAAATCGCATTCTATTTACAAAAATGGAAGATATTCTTACTTATCCATCTTCCCATCCACTTTAGTTTCTGCGGACGTACTTGGTTGACTAAAATACAAATATTATCCATTAGAATATACGAAAACAATTATTCCAAACAGAAAAAGAATCATTCGATACGTTAAACTCACTTGAACAGCATATTTTCATCCGGATCGCTATCGTGTTCCAATAGCAACTCCTGAAATCATCCAAATTTAAATTTCCCGCCAATAGACCTTTATCCTACGGTACTACGAAGCCACAGTAGCCAACTTGTCTCAGACTACTCACCTTTTCATCCTTTGCTGCACTTTTGATGTCCTCCCGGGACAAATCCCATTTGCCAGTCGTTGACATGTTCATGATCAGTAAGTCGATCGATGCCGTCTTATTAAACGATCGTTAAACCCGCTGATAGTACTTAGTACGATCGTGCCCCGAATACGCTACAGGAATACTCGACACGTAGCCATATTGCTAAGATACAACGCAGTCCGCCGTTCCATCGAGAACTGGAGGTGGCTCTATTAGATTATCTCTGTCGACGTTAGATGGCGTCATCGACACATCCGGTAAAATATAGGATGCAAATACGTACATGTGGCTGGAATTTGATCTCCCGTGATACATGTGAACTCTTTGGAGTTTATCGTAAAAGACAGCAACTGTTGTTAGGGAAAAAAGCTTTTCTTAGGGACTATTATGTTCTGAAATTATTTTGCTTCTTTTTTGTCAAAGATAATTAAATAATTTAAAAGATACATTTAAAAAATATAGTCTGGTTATGTATATTGCTTTTATTTCGACATAAACATCTAAGGCCTAAATCCTACCACAGATATAGAGTACAGCACGATAAATAACAAAATATGATTGTCGTGTGAACGTGCAGGGAGTCTTGGCGAAATGTACGATAAATCCTGTAAACTATAGGAATCTTAAATCTTTTGTCCGCGTCATCGAAGTATTTAACGCCTATTTTCTGAAAAAAGACGGAAGAAGAAAGTGCGCTCCCTGCACGAGCTTTTCGCGTATGTAGAGTCATTCTTACAGAGTAGAAAAACGTCGATCGTGTGGATGACAGATCGTAATAAAACGTATTGGACGAGCTTGTGTATATAAAAATAGACCAGCCTTTCGGCCAGACTAGACCTTATAGGACGATTAACAACATTTGTAACGGATTTTGTCGTCGTTCACGAACGATGCTTGAGAAAATATAACCGTTTTCGAACTCTTCTTACGAATTGACAATGATCTAAGACAGAGGTCAGACTGTGATAATCAGGACACGTGAATGTTTACGATTAAAATACGTATAATCGATTGTTCTCTACCATATAGAAGTCGCTGCTCGATATGTGAAGCACTTATTTCAATTTACAGATATTCATAATATCCTGAAATCACTGTAACGATCGATCGTTACCGGTGATCAGCTGGCCTTTTCGGAAACAACATTAATAATATGATAAATCTACATGCAAATATATCGACGGAGAGACCGTTCTCCATCCGTCTTGTACGTTTTTAGGCCGTCCCTACTCGACTGAATCTTTTCTTTTTTTTTTTTTTTTTTTATTTTCTTTTTTTTTCACTTCGACAATCCTATAAATACTTCCCTGAAATACGCGATACCAGCTTTCGCGGCCGAAGCTCCGTTTCGCGGGAAACGAACAAAAAAAAAAATCGTATGAGCGTCTTTCCTATCTTTGGAAGACAAATTAAAAATTATTCAGAAAGATTATACTAGTAAATTTTCTTTTTAGTCAGAGTTGCCTATTATATTAATGGCGCGAATTCAGAAATAGAATTCTCGAATTAAAATCTTCAAAGTAATCTAGAGCTTTCGTGAAATATCTTATTCCATATATAATCGCTAAGCTATTAACGTTACATTATATTTCTACACGATATCGTACAATAAGAAGCGTAGGGACGTCCAGCGTCGCACGAATTGGACGAAGCCAGCGTCCAACGAAACGAACTGAGAGGTTTGATCGGCTGACTCGATCCTCAGAGTGAAATTCCACGTTTATCAGAAACGAAATGACCGTCAACGACGAAAAGCAACGTCGTTTACACCTTCCGTTGGCTCAGTTAATTTAATAAATTAATGACACGCCGTCGACAACGTCTTCGCTCACTTGGCAAACGTATCCTCTCTGAAAATCGAACCGGACGAGGAACGATTGGAACTGATCCGACGACTAACTTTCGCATTGACACGAATCAACTCGTTCCGAAAGTAAACGACGATCAGCTGTTTTTATCTCAATTAATGGAAGTTGTTTAATTGAAACTGATATATCGCATAGCAGCAATTATCGGAAAACTCCCTCCCTCTCTCTCTCTCTCTCTCTCTCTTCGTTTTTGTACGCGTGTGTATGCGTTACACGTGAGAGAAACAGTGCGTTAGTGTTTCACCACCAAACAATCGAATGCAGAGTAATTTATGTAAAACGTTCGACATGGTTCTCTAGGAAATTTCGACTTATATATAGAAATCGCGTGACAATGTTTGATCGAATAATTAACAAGAGTACGGCGGAATAACTAGAAACCATAGGAATAATCGCGATCGATACTTCTCAATGACATAGAGAAAGCGTAATAAACCTTGGAGTTCTTTTAACACCTTCGGCCATAAAACTGTCGTTTTTATAGCTCGGTACTTTTCCTCCAACTTTAGGGGTGAGCGTATCGATTGTTTTGGAAGGAATCACCCAGTATATAAACGAGCGCCGGTGTAGAACACAGCCAGTTGCAACACTAGAGCCGAGGGACACGTGTTATCCATTAGATCCTAATAAATAATCGAATCGCGTACCATGCAGCCGCCAAATTTACCCGCGCTGTCATTTGTCTCGTGATAAATTTTGCGATCCTCCATCCTTCGGTTTCGATTTCGAGATCTTACGCCGAACATGTCATTAAAGAACGAGCGTTTCGTATCGGAGATCAAGAGAAATTGACAGCTCGTCAAATTGACTAGCGTACTGTTTGAAACTCGTTTCGAGTACAAAACTCGTTGCTTGGTCCACAACCAGTTTTCTTCAATTGTAAACGACACTTCGGTCACCACCGACGGGCGAGAGAAGGGTAGAGTAAATATTATTCGAGGGCACGATTGAGGAAGGGTGAAAATTTCCTTGTTTGCGCTTTCTATCCATCCATCGACTTTCTAGGACGCGATATGCCTGAATAGCGATAGGCCTGAATTCGTTATGAGACTAAAAACACGGCGAAAAATCGATACACGTGAGAAACGTCTCGTTTCGCTGCACCATTCCGCCATCCTCCATTTTATTCGTCCTGCTAATGTAAACTCGCTAAAACCCATTTGCTTATATGATTTTAACGGAATCCTCTTAACCAAAAACCACAATCACGCTGGAACAACTTTTCCATTAACGTACGCGCTCTTTGAAACAATATTTTGCCACTTTTTTTTCTCGAAATTTACATTACATACCAGCAAACCGCAAACTTCACTCGACGGAAACGTTTGAGCTTCGTGAAGTTTACAACGAAGTTTTACATCCTCACTGTTGCGATTCATCGGGAACAGAGCGAAATATCGAACGTCGTCGGTCAATGATCGCGATATCCTCTTACAGCACGTGCAGGTTCTCGCAGCTCTTACTCTTGCTGTCGTTCAAGCACATCTTGTTCAATATCTCCCTGGCGAGATTTAGGCTGAGCGCCGTCTTGCTACCGTGCAGCTTAGACAGAATCTTCCTCTTGCTACTCTGGCGTTTCAGCTTCTTGTCACGGCTCTCACGAAGTCGAATCTGCTTGAGCACGCCTACCAGAAGCTCGTCTACATTGTGCTGGATACCGCTGGATGTCTCGATGAACTTACACTCCCTCGACGTTGCTAGCTGCTTACCCTCTTTGAAAGAACACCAACTATTCGATCACCAGAACACTCATACTCTCTTCCTCTTGCTCTTCTCTCTCTCTCTCTCTCTCTCTCTCTCTCTCTCTCTCTCTCTCTCTCTCTCATTCGTTCGCTTCCTTTTCGAGAAGCTTTATCAAATTCGCAGTTCGGGATCTTTGCACAAATGCTTCCGAATCGAGTACCGCGTTTGAGTTACTTGAATGCACCTTAAAACTCTGGCAGATTTCTACGAAATCTTTCGTTTCGCGACCAAAGGGAGAAAGAATCGATGCATCTGTGTCCGACCGATCGTTTCATTGTTTGAACTACATATATGTATGTATAGCTATCCACGTGTGGGACGAATCACGTGTTTGAAAATAATAGGATGAAAATATACCATGGAACGGTTCAGGGAATGAAAGTTCTGGTAATAAATCTACGCGAACAATTAACAGGCCTTTTTCTGCGAATTTGATATAAAAATGGTATCTGCCAGCCCCGTGCTCCTTAATTTAATCGATAGATACGTACTTTTCAATTATTTCAGTTACCTACAGTACTTTTCAATTATTCGAGCTAGATATTCGAGATCACTCTCAATGATTTTTATATTGAAAATGCATTTTGTCCGAAAGCTAAAACTCACCGTTTGCCGTGATCGTCCGACTTCTCGCAAGATCGGACTTGTTACCGACTACAATCACTGATCGTTCCTGCGTGTAGTGCTCCCTCCATAAGTAGTTTAGGATCTCCTCCGCAACCTGGAAGCTCGTACGGGACACGGTGGAGTAAACCACGATGCACGCGTGCGGCTCGTAAGTGGACAAAGAATTCTCTACCTACACGAAATTCGTAGAAGTAATTGCATTAGATACTATTCAGGACCTTTGTTCGCCTTGATAAACTCGTTTAAAATATCTTTTATTCGTTGTTCGATTCTAAATCAAAATGTAAAGATTTAAATTTGTTTTCCTTTTCGCGTTCGAGAAACGCCAACCGTAGCTGTGCCGCAAATATTAAAAGAAAATACCAGCAAGTCAGCTTTTCCGAGTAATTAATCTTCGGAATTAATTAAAATATCGTTGTTTATTTCGAGTTAATTTTCTTCTTTGATTCGCCTTTCTCAAGCCAGGTCCCGTTACTTAGCTACTAACTTGACGTTTATCCGCCATGTCCATCCACCCAAGTTTTTACTCTTATGCAACAACGTTTCACGGTTAATTGCGTCTCATGTTTATAGAATTTTCGGCAAACTCGCGTACTCGGGCGTAGGTGCAAAGTCTTTGAAACGAGAATGATACTTACGCTCATTTCCACGTGCGGATGATCGATAAATACCATTTCCGACTCCTCGCCATCCAGCAAAATCGACACTGTCTTTTCCCCGAACTCGTCATCTGTCAAACAACATAACTCTCTTCATAACACATCAATATGAAATAGGACGATTTAAAGAATTGACGATAAATTAAATTTTGTTCGCGAAGCCTGAAACCAATAAAACTAGTCGGTGAAACAGAAAACACTTTGACAGTGTTTTTTATCGAAAGACCAGTTTCCAGCAGCGACAAAAACAACTGGATCTCTGCACGCTTCCAAATGCGAAACGAATAAAAGGAGAAGCGAAAATGGCCAAACCGTGTTATACATATGATTATGATAAAAATCTTAACGTTCCTAGTCTTTTAGTGTTCGTAGTATACCAACATTATGTGTTTTAACACGTTTAAGCACGTTTAGAATCTAAATTCTACATTTCAGACACCGTTGCAATATATTCCTCTCAGCCTAATTTATTTAACTAGCTGTTACGCGAATAGTATCTCGGAAACAACGAACTTACAATATTTTTGCTCGAATCAAGAAAGGATGTCATTCTGTCGGCGCGAGTATAAATTAGAAAGTATCATCTCCGAGATGTTAAATGACTAATTATTCAAAATAGAAACACGCGAAGGATGTAACGGAAGGGAAATTAGGTGGGAGTATCGTATAACCACGTGTACAGCGTAGCGAACAACAATTGTCCTGTAATAGGCCGAAGGCTGCTTCGACAGGTAGGTGTACAATACTATACAAGCATGGCGAAAGGCCACATTAACGATCCGCATTGCTAGAGTTACACGAAAGCGCCATTATCGCACGCGGCGAGGATCGTGTTCGTGTGGAACGGAAACCGAGGTCAGGCCATTTGGAAAATCGTCAACGAGATTTTTCTCTGAATTACCAAATGGACGGGGACCGACACTCGAGTATCGTTACGTCGAAACGTACAAATCGAATCGACGATCTATTTTCTACGAAGAAAGATCACCTGATTTAATGGCGATTATGTCGATTAAAAAATTGTGAAAATTCTGTGATAAGCGGTTGGCCATTTGTCTGACGATAAGCATGATGACGTAGAGCGTTTAACGAACTCCGTTATTAATCATCATTAGACTGTCTCCGAAGAAAGTCTTCCTTCGCTCGTTTTTTCCCACGCAAACAGCTTTACTATAGTACTTAATAAAAAAAAAAAAAAAAAAAAAAAGAAAGACACAGAGCAACCCACGGGTATGAAAATAGCGAACGTGTTAAACGCGAAGATTAAAATTTGTAAAATAATTGACAAGGAGGCACGGTGAAATTTAATTCCAAAATTCTTCATTAAAAATGGTCGGATAATTAGACATACGAAAAAGTTGGCAAGAAACGAAATACTCGTTATATCCACAACCACTGCCGTGATCTCATGCGTGCATTTATAATTAACGTTCCTCCCCGTATAACCGCCAACTCGTTTAACCAAGTTCCAGCGAGCCAGAATTTCTTTCGGTATTTTTGAACTAGCTTGCTACCAGTGGAATACAGTACCTGCATTCGTTAGAAAGGAATAAGAGAAAATGTCGAGTATTGGCTAAAATATTTATTCGTACGCAAAAACATCCCTTCGGTATATCGGTAGAGCGTAAATTTCCCTGAATTTGAACAAGATATGTTTCGAAGAACCACCCTTTCGCCTGCTCGAATACCTTTCTTTCCTTATCCTCGGTGGAAAAGTAGATCTCCAACCATAAAAACTATGGAATATTTAATAGCCAAATATGAGGGGACGTATCGTTCGAAGCCTCCTTTATATCGGGAAAATCAAAAGAAATAATCGCGGCGAACTTTGTTCAGTTCTTCTATTTCAGATATGTTTGCTTGCGTTTCGGTATTAAACTCTTTGTACTGGAAAGCCAAACGAACGCCAGGCTCTAACCAGCTTGTCACAGTTCCGGGGTTATCGGGCACAATGGTGATACGATGCATACAAACACAAAGAGACATGGCAAAATAAAAGAGAAAAAAAGCGCGATAGCGAAATTATCGAACCGCTTGGTTATGCTGTAGCAATGGGAAGAAAAGAATAGCCACAGCTCGTGACTCGTTTCAGGAGAACCTCGTTATCGTGCTTTAAACAACGCTCGAAATGTGGTTTTCTTTATTAGAAAAAAGAGAGGAAAAAACATAGAGGACGAAAAGAAAATAGGACTCGGAGAGAACACGGCGAAGTAATCCTCTTTTCGCTTCGCTCTATTATTAACTTCGACGCTACACGCGATGTATAGGTGAAATTTAGTTATCGACAGTAACTACAAATACAGAAAAAAGGTAAAAGGACAGGCAGAAAATAACAAACAATAGCTACTAAATTTTTTATATCGATCGACAGAGAATAAAGGATTAGACTTACCCAGGCTAGCATCGTACGTGTTTATGTACTCGCTGGTCATGAACTGCGAGACCAACGCAGTTTTTCCAACTCCGGAATCACCGAGCAGAACCACTCGATATTTCGAGATCTCCTCCATTTCTTCGCTTTCCGTGCTATCCGCTCCCACGCCTTGTCCGCTGCAGCAGGAACCTTCGAACGGCGATCTTTCACCCGAGACATTGCTATTTCTGAACAAAATTTACCGTACAGCGACTATTGTGTTGTCGCGTAGGATCGAGTAGTACAGAAGCTGCGACTTAATCGTAGGAAATTATCTCAATTCGATCTCTGTTAAGAAATATAGAATGTTGTAGGGATGAATTGTAAAATGTTATATAAATCATGATTTCCACAAGACGGTCTATGGTTTTCGCAGCTACGAGCCCTTCCAGCCCAGATCTATAATTACCATCTATAGTTCAACCAATCATCGATCTCGACTCAATAAAGTCCATCGAATTAATTTCTCGTAAGTATATAGAGCCCGCTGCGGGAGGAGACCGAATCCTATTAGCGAGCTTCGCTCGAACAATGGATTACACGGTTCTTCGTCAAACGTGCACATTTAGTATGTTGCATCTAAATAACTTTCGGTTACGATCGTTGTTTACAGAATAATCCTATTATCTCTCCAAATGCAAAATCATGCCCGTTTCAAGAGAAGGAGAAACACGACACGGAGGAGAAACACGTGAGGATTGTTGGAATTTGCCGAGAATATCGAGAAAATATAACCATTGTCGCAGTGGTGCGTTTTGTTTCAATTTTGCAGATTGCTTCGCTTACAACGATCGTCGACGTTCTCATACCGCGAATGTTACTGGTCCTTAATTAGAGACGAAGCCTGCATAAAAGAAATCTGAATTAATGCTACATATATTCGTGGCGATGCAAACAATCGGTGATCTTGATTGTTTGGAACTGCGATGTAATTCAAAGATATAGAAACTATTTCGAAGAACGTAACAAAACCTTTTGATATTTAGGTGATGCAAATTATAACCGATCAAGTGTAAAATACGAGATTGCACGTTGGCGTGATTCAATCTACCACGGAAATTCAGATAAATATGAATTATTATAAATAACACGTTTCGTATTTCTCAGAATCTTCCATATGTACACGAAATGTTATACATTTTCCGACTTTTCTTCCGCGAGGATTACTTTCGATTTATTCGAGGAATCGGGTCATCTGAAACGGCAATGCAGCCACAAAAATAAAAATCGTGGAATTTCGCGACTGTCTCGGTTGTTTTCAACTCCACTGTTCCAGTCATAAACTCGACAAGACACCAATACCTTGCACGAAAAATTTTAATAAACTCGCATCGATACTCTATCCTTTCTCCATCCTCGACGTTTTCTCGGCAAACGAAAGGGAAAATACGTCTCGACGTGCATCCAGGAGAATGCATATCGTTAAATTGTATCCATCATATCGAGCCTCGTCGAGCGACGACGCAAAGTTTCTTCGTTTTCATCGTCGGCATCGATGAAAAATCGTCGGTTAATGGACCAAAAAGCTCTCGAATCGAATGTTTCGGCCATCGAGGGTTCTATGGAGTTGAGTTGAACGGTAGGGGAGAGATCGTGGTGAAATCAATTCCAACGGCGATTGAATTTCCGCCGATGCTACAGAATCAGCGGAACATTACACGAAACATTACGTAAATCCGGATAAGTTTTCGAAGCCTCTGGTCGATTACACGCGAGCCAATCAACGAAACGAAAAGATCCGATAAGTTTCAATCATCTCGCTGGACAAAGGTGAAATTTTCTTGATACCGAAACTTTCGATTTATCGTACGTTTGTATTACTTTGTACACATATACAGCAGATGGGAACGAAATACGAACAAGAAAATCGTTCAAGTAATTCACATATCGCGTGGCTGCTTACTGCACGCTGCTGGTGCACATGTGGATCAAATATCAACCCTGTTTGATTTGTTATTAAATTTTCTTTCAATTTAGAACCATCCATATTACACGTACATCTGGTATGTTTGAAAAGAGCACATCGGAAAGGACCTATTTGTCGTCGAGGGACATAGCTATAAATTCGTGATATTTTGAGAATAAAACCATTTACGTCGATGTACAGTCGAACAAAGGTATTCGCTTCTCTATTCCTTCGATTTGCCACTGTGGCAAGATGACTTCCTCCAATCGACTGTCACGTTTCCGCGAGCCCTTATCGATCGTATGACGGGGAGCTACATAATCAAATTTACGTGCATAATGTTGGACACAAAGCGAGCGCGTGGAAAGGAGCGGTTGCCGATTTGGGATTAACGCAGCAATGGCTCGACGTAAGCAGCGAGCTTGTCTCGATGCAATGAAACACGAATTTCGACCTAATAAAACAGAACTCTCTGCTTTCAGCCCCTCAGTTCGATTCAGCGAGTTAAAGTTTTACGATCTTCGTCGCCTTGTAACTGCGTCGGCTAACTCTGTCGAGGAATTCGAGTTTTAAATCGGAATTTCAAGGTTGAATGAGTTGTTCGATCTACAGGAAATTAGTAGAAAATTGCCTGGCATTTTATTTATCGGCGAATAAAAATTGCGAATCGATGCGCGATTGAGCAGAATAAATAAAAAAAAAAAAATTGTGCCAATGGAGAAACAGTGTGGACACGGTCAAAAATGCCCGAATAACTGAAAAGCAGCCGATATATGTAGCGCGTTCCACGCGACTGATTTTAATTGCGCTGCGCGGCGGATTACACGAGTAGAAAACGGACCACTTTGTACGGTCATCGTGATAATATTTAGAATGCTAATGAATCGGGCAAAGTAGCAGGACGCGACGAACGTCGCTATCACGAATCATAATTCTCATTGGCTCTTAATTTGCTTGTTAAGTTTATGTTTCTCTGGCAGTGGTATTTGCTATTTTTCTGCGAAAACACTGCGTTTATTCGTTAATAATTTACGTTAATAACTTCGTCCATTTATTCCGAGAATTTATAGCCATTTATTCAGAGAAACGCTGTGGCAAGTCTAAAATCTCGACCGACGATTATTCAACTGTTCCTTTTACACGATTTTCAAGACTCGGTCTCGTGGTTCCTCTCGATCGAGACACGCGTCGTGTCCCGGCCAAGAACAATGCTTCGTGCATTCCTCCGGTTTGGCACGTGTGTAAGTACACTTACACGAAACACGAAGATGAGGCTGTAACGTGCAGAGTTATATATAAACGGAGGGACGAGAAAGGGAGAGATCTCTCCGGTAAGAAAACGAAAAACCGGTGCAAATATTTACACCGTCTATTTGAAGAGACGATGGAACGCATCGACTGGGCTCATCTCCTTGGATACGATGTAATAATTGGCGTAATAACAGACGATCACGACGAAAGCGAGAGGCAATCTCCACCGGAAGAATTTCTTATCGTCTAGACACAATGGTAGTCGTTTCTTGCTCGACGATCATCTTTCCAGCGACCAAACTTTTTTCTGCAACATCTCCGTCGTGAAATTACACGATCGTCCAGGTTCCTCTTTTTCTCCTTCTATCGTCAGGAAAACACGTAAATTTTCATCGATTAAAAGGATTCACAGAGAGAGAGAGAGAGAGAGAGAGAGAGAGAGAGGGAGAGGGAGAGATTAAACGTCCACATCAACGTTGATAAATTGGCGATAATTTTGTAGAGAAAATTTTCAGATGAATCGTCGAAAAAAGCGAGTCGAGGTTGAGAGCAGAATCCGAATAGCTCGAACATCGATCTTTGCTAGTCACGTTGAATAAGAAACGATGTTGTCGCATCCGAGTATTTCGATGAGATTGCACGCAAATGGAACAGCAAGAAGTTAGAAACAAAGTTGCATTTATCGAATACAGTGAAAAAGCGTAAAGAAGCAAATGGTTTCGGGTTTCTAAATTATACTCACATAGAGAATCGTTCGCACTGCGTTCCAGCCAACTTCGTTCTAAATGTACGAAACGCGATTTCTTTCAAGCCAACCTTTCATCGAGTCTATTTTCTTTAACGGTAATCGTCGAACGATCGAATTTCCTCGTAGAATTCGTTAATCCTCGCCAACGGCACATTACCACGGACGAACATAAATTCAGAGTTGGCTGTGCGTAAAAGGTTGACGAGGAATGAGAGGCTGGACGATGGAAACCTTTCGCGTAAGCCAGAGAACCGACCTCCCTGCGTGAAACCTATTTTCCCGGGCTCGTTCCCTGTGGGATCGCTCTCGGTGGTCTAACTAACGCCTGGGCGCAAACAAGTTGTGACTATTTTGAGGGGATTCCTACGATGTTTCGAGAGAACCGTCCCGCGATGATTGTACAAAGGAAAATTCGTTGGAGGGTATCGATAGAAGTACGTCAATGCAAAATGAACGTTTTAATTAAAGAACAATCTCTGTAGCAGGAAACCATTTATCACAGTTTCTATCTAATTTCATCCAATTTTCCATCGAAAATTATTAAATGAAAGTCACCTTGAACGAGCTCGTTACGTCGCGTAGAAATAGCGTAACCTTAGTCATTTTGTTCAAACAAATATAAATAAAAGTACTATTCTAGCAGCAGAATGGTTTGCCAGTATGACGCATGAACGTCATACCAGGCCAATAATTAAAGTTTCCCGTCAAACTTTCCGATTAATTCAACGTTGGCTGACAATTACTCGGCCTAGTTCATATGTCATTTGATGTGCGACGTTTGGACCGTTTCCATGGATGAAAATTCGATTTGCTACAATCACTAGCATGCATGAGTCATCAATTATTACTCGCATGTAGCCGTAGAGAACGCTGATCTTCCACGATCGGAAAGTGACTCATCCTTTAGTTCGGAAGATCAGTCTTTAAATTTAGTGACCGATCACCTTGCGCGTTGAAACAGACTGCCTTGAAAGTATGTCGCAGAAAAAAATACGAAGACGATACGTTTGCAGAAAATCTGGCAAAAATTCAAACTGCGTTTCCACTGTAAATAGTGCTCAAACGAGGGTGAAACTCACGAACGTTCGTGAAGAATATGATTCTTAGATTTCGTGAGAATGACTCACTTACATTATGCAAAATTATTGTGCTTTCAAGTAGATATATATTTTTACATATACATATTTAAATGGAAGAATCTCTATCGGAATTTACTTCTTCTTAATATAAACCAGAAGAAACAGAAATTTATAACGGAAGGACCTGCGCCAGAAATAAAAGAATTATCGTCGTAATGAAAACGTTGAATCGACGTTGGTTTAAGAACGTTTCATCAACGCTATAAAAATTCTCATACTTGATCTATCGTTTAACCGTATCTAATTCCTCGATCATGGAGTTTCTTCCACGAACTTCCCTACCGTGACTTTTTCTCATCAAGAAGACGGATTACGAATCGCTATTTTCCTCGGCATTACACAGAGGCAGTTCTTGGAGGCTCCACCAGATGTGATTTCAAAATACCTTACAACTTCGATGATTGCAATGGCTAAGAAAATCCTCAGGTTTCAAAAATTCGCTTTTCGTTAAATTTTGTCCTAAAGAAACGGGAAATTAAATTATTACAAAGATACACGTAACTGATTATAAATTGGTTCCAGTTATCTCGAGTCGTTATCAGAGTACTAATCTTCGACGGCGATGACTAACAATGAGCTAGACGTACGTCGCGGTTGTCGGAAGAACATTGACTCAGCGTCGAGACACGTACGTTGCGAGCCATTCGAAATTCCACGAATATTCCTCGCCGCGTCGTAAAAGCCGCCAAACACGCTCAATATTTTTCACCTTACCCTCTCGCCCCCTGACACTCGTGCATCTTTACCGCCACGTGATCGCGGACTTTCCCTCTCCATCATCGGTTACGGGTTTAGAATAACCCAAAGCTCCGCGGTTCGGACCATTCGTGAGTTCGATCTCGAGTTGTTCGCGTCTCCTTTCTTCACGGAAACTTCCTTTGGGAACCGACTGGCTAAGAGAAACCGACGCGCAACTTTCATTGAGTAATGGAGGTGGCTAAAGGTGCGTGCTGCTAATTTAATTTGGTACACGATCGAATCCCTTTTTACTTTTCTAACTTGATTTCCTCCTGTTATTTACGTCCAATCTGGCTTATTTATTTCACTTTCTAATTCTAATTAATGCTATCAGTCATTTCCTGTGAATCGGAATTTTTCGGAATTTGGAAAATAAGATACGATTAAAATAATCACGAATCAATACATCGGATGATGTATTAAGATAGGAATTTGTTCATTTCGGCAGTGAACGAAAACGCTGGTAGCCTCGTCGAGCAATCGATGAACATCACGGCGGAATCAAAATCCGTCTCCACCATGAAATCCTTGGAGAGCGTACAGACCAAGTCCGTCATCGAATCGTCGACATCCATCAAGTCCGTGACCTCGTCGTCGACGAGGGCGCAGCAGTCCATGGAGTACGAGGAGACGATCGAGTACAGCGACTAGATCCATTATCGTCACATCAAATCACAATTAAAAAACAACAAACGGATACCCTTTTGACGTCGTGCCACGCAGAGGAGAGTTGACGCGCGGTATTTTTGACTCGACTCTATCTTCGAACCACGTACGATATTAGTGTGTTCTCCCGATCTGTTCCAACATTTCCATGTGAAAAATTCGAGAATGAAATAGCCGATGGAAGACACTCGAGAAGCTAGTCGCGTTCTTGTCGACTGCGTCACGCCAGCATGGTTTTATCGAAACGAGATTCAAAGGAAATACGGTTAGTGCCAGGCAGAGAGTCTTTTCTCGCGTCTCGCATGTTGATCTTGGATCGAGTCAGGAAGAACGTGCGACCCAGCTACGGAAGCGGCAGGGAACAGAAGGAAGAGTACACCAGTCGAGTCGAATAGCTGATCGACGAGTCAAAGCGTTCACGGCCTTTCGAAGTGGCTTTCAAAAATAACCACTCTCTTTTGCACCGCATACCTGATAATGAAAATAAGAAAAATAAGAAAATGAAGGAACGTTTGGAAGCCTCGACCATGAGCTCTGGCTCTCCTCCAATCGGCGCGGTCCCCCGCCAAATAGCGATTCGCCCTTTCCTTTTCTTCCTCTAAGGATCGTCCCTGATCGTATCACCGATCCTCCTTTAAATACGCAAGCCTCTCCATCATTGTCACGACTTGATCCCACATTTCGTTGCAAACATTTGATTATCTTTGTATAATAAAGTTTCTAAGATACTGTTCTCTGGTTCGTTCAATACCGATCTCTCTCGTCCCCCATCTATAGCGAGCGTTATTGTTGTCGTTTCAGAATAGCAACGAGATTGCTGGTTACCTAAGCGATGTGCTTTCAAAAGTAAAAAGACAGCTCGTCCACATCCATGCCCTTCGTTGAGAACCGTAAGCTGATTGCACGGCTATCTCGAATCCTCACAGAAAAAGAAACGAAGAGAAAACGCTTGGAGAATCGTTGAACGATTGCATTTTGTCCGTATAATTTTTCAGAGTTTTTTAAACGACTGATTGCCAAAAATTGCTGGAAACGACGCAACAGTAATTTCGTCGACTGTCGTTAATTTTCATGTCACCCTAAAACTTTCGACCTTGGTCGAACGCGTGCAGCGATTGCAAAAGAAACGTCATCGTTCCTGGTCATGGCGAGTCATGGACGTTCGACAATTCAGCTGGGCTCAACGTCGTTTTCGAGATCCAATTAAACGACGTTAAATGAAAAACGTGAAAAAGGGGCAATACGACCGACGTTTCCTCGTTTACGATTGCTAATATCTCCCCCTTGCGAGAAACGTATTCGAATTAATATAGAAATCGACCCGTCGACGAAAGCGAGATTTCTACGCGATCGGCAAAGGTTACTCCAGCCCTTCTCATCGATCGCTTTATTCCATTTGTCGATAAATCAAGAATATCTCCGTTTAGATATAGGATACGATTATGTCATAAAAGATAAAGAGGAAGATTTCTTCGTGCATTTAAAAAATGAAGCTGCAGTCGATTCATTCTCGGTAGCGACGAATTAACTTGTTCGCCTAGCGCGTAAATTATCCGAATGAGACGGAAAACGAAGGTCGTTTATTAAATGACAACAAGTAGAAACCGGAAGTTCAAGCAAGGATGATACATGCGAAGATTTATAAACGTCATTTCTCAAACGTAAGAAACAGAAAGAGAGAAGTCTTGTTTAAAGGAATGATATCAAGAAATAAATTAGAAGATCCGTGAGAGAGAGAGAGAGAGAGATGAATTTGTTCAATGAAATATATATGACAGTACGTTGGCTTTTATCAGTACACAATGCAGCATCAAAAACTAGCGTTGAATTTTGCGTACCGATTCAACTTGCACGACAAATTTGACTGTAAACTAATCACCGGGTAACAATTTGTTGAAATATACAGTAGGATATAAAGTGCGAAGTTAACAGTATGAACTGGGTTAATTCACTTGTTGCCGAAATTAAGTGGCACTCTCTAGGGGGACACGCAGCGGCCGCTGGCGAAAGTTTAAATCGCCAAGGTTCCAGGGCTTTCTCAGTTACGACTTCTAGTTTAGGGAAGACAGCCGGCTAAACATGGCATGCTGGAAGCGTGGAACAAGTTTCCATCTCATCGAAAAGCCTGATAAATACGGTGGAAAGTCCGCGAGAAAATGAATATCAGGAAACCATGGAAAATGTCCAGAAATGAATTTTCCTTTATCTTGACAGGATCGCAGAATTATGCGCTAAAAATACGTAGTTGGCAATTGATCGCTGGCAATCGGAAGATCGAAATTTAGAGATTTTAAATTTAGTTTGGTACTAATAGGAGGTTGATATAGAAGCCAGAAATTTCATCCGCGTTTTCATTCGTAAGAAAAATAGCTTTCAAAGTATGTGGTTTGGCCATAAAACAGCTCCTCGTAAGAGGCAATTTTTTCCGTATTTTTCAACATAGCCGAGATATATCTGCAGGATAAAGATATTACCTGCGCCGCGTGTACGTGTAGTTTCCCCCATGCGTTGACTTCATTTATGAAATTTCTCGTTTACTGTTTTAAAACACATCCTGATGAACGTCCATTAACCGAAAATCATAATCGAAATTATTTTCCACTTCGACGTACCTCCTTCCGTGAACTTTCACTTTTTAATTCTTACCTAAATGTCTTCGTTAGAAAAGGGGCCACGCGTTTTAGCGTGATCGATTTGTCAAGGATTTTATCGCGACGCGAACGCGATTATCTTATCGAACATGGTATCAGGAACGCGATCCCCAAATAAACATGCCCTTCCTGTGCTTATCACCGGCGAATTAAATTTTCAGCATGGTAGCTCTGATTGTCATAAATTTTTATCGTGACAATCAGTTTAACGGGGACGAAGTACAAGCGCCATTGCCATGGGTATGAGCGATTTTTCTCTGTCAGGGAAGGGAAGGGAAGGGAAGGGAAGACTTATGGCCTCTCGTAACGAAAGTCGAAGGCAAACGAATGAAAGCGCGAACGTAGCGCCACGATACTACCTCTACCTCTACCCGGTTGGAAATGTCATGTGCTCCATGGTCGCTAAAAGAATGAATTTTCGAGAGACGGAAGCAAAAATCAATCGATTTTCTTTCATGACTGAAACAGCTTGTTTTATTAAAAGCGACTAGATCGAAGAGCTTAATTTACAAAACGATTAATTTAAACGATTATTATCGCAATTCTAATGCGTAGAAATTAAGGATACGGGGATCGATATCGTTGGACTGAAATATACCGTTGAAGACGATGGCCGAGGTTGACTCGAAGGTATTCGAATCATAGTAGGGAAGTCGACAAACGTGCACCATTAATTCCGTTTCCGCTGAATCCTCTAATAACCCCACCAGTACAACGAGATTCTCTAGCGGGTGAACAAGTGTTAAAAACGATGAGGGGCGAGCGATGCAAATTGAGGGACAAGTAAGCGTATGATTAACATACTGTAATTGAAATTACTGTAGTCGGATTCGATGCCGAATGCCTCTGGAAAATATATATAATACAAAGAGCGTCGAATCCATGTTCTAATTGATTTCTGTAAAAGTTGCAGAACAAAAGAATTTTCTGGTAATATTATTATGTTGAACGAAATATCGATGTTTTAAATTTACATATTTAATGGTTGAAAAACCGAGAATCAATCACGTTGTGATGCAATTAATTATTAGCAGGGCAATGACATGAAAATTGAAATCGGTCTGATAGGTTAAATCCCGGTGGTAGAGAGTGATCGATGGAACGAGCATGTCGCGCATTTTGCCCGTCATTGTTCTCGTTCTAGATCGGATTCAGCGCAATTCAATGGAAACGAAAAGAATCAAGAATACTGATCCTGGATACGGAGGAGCGCTCGATTATCGGCTTTGAAATTCCCGAAATTGTAGATCGTTCGCTCGTGCGACGAGCATTCTATTCAAAAAATACTAGAACGCGATAAGCTTCAAATTTTTTGCCCAGTGCTCTGCACAATCAAGGCACCATACGAATCCTTAATTTTTCAATTTTCGTACGTTTCGCTTCGATTATTTCCTACTGAAACATACTTATGACGAGTTTTCACAATCGCATACACGAAAAAACATAACTCTTAACAAGGGTTAATTACCTGCTACTATTGACAGAAGTGTTGCTCCTGCTACGTCTCGAGATAATCGAATCACCGCGATTAACGACGCCTTTATGGGTGATGCTGAATGCCCGAAGTCTATACAGATCCTCTCCTGCTCTCGGGTTGTACGCTTTCTCTGGTAAACTATGTACTCGCGGCCTGATGTGATCTGGCACTGAAACATATTGACAGACAGTTAATTAAAGCCAGGCCATTAGTTCAAATAGACCAACAAACAATATAAACAGATATCGCTCGGACATTCGATTAATTAGATAGTTATCTTCGTTTTCCATTTGCTCTCTCGGTTATTCGTCCTTCTGAATCTCTATGAACGTAATGAACGTCAAATAAATCTCTTAACAATTTATCAGACAAATATATACATGTACGTAAGAAGAGTATCGCGCACGAAGAAGAAAACAAATAGAGAAATTTTAAGAATAATTTAATCGAAAAATGCTGTAAAAAGGTACTGCGATAGAACTGTCCTCATCGCATACCAATCGAAGATTGACTCTCTTTCCGCTGTCCGGGCATACACACGATTCGACTATCGAGTCGGTTCGCGCTTCAAAATACTTTGTCTTACTGCGGTTAATGTTTCTACATACTTACATACATATTCGAAAGTAGCGTGAGATCAATTTTAAGCCAGGATTACAAAGACGTTTCATACGTTGCTCGTAGTACGTCGCGTTTTCTCCGTTGTACAAATGGATGAGTATCGTATACGCTGCGTGTTACACGCCGACACTAAACATTCTATCGCATTGCCAGCGTGCTGTGTTCGCCGCGTGCGACACGCGACAGGCAACGTAAAAAATGTCTGTGTAATCCCAGTCTTAAAGCAAAGGATACACGAAAAAAAAAGTAAATAATCCGATGGAAGAGTGAAAGGCAAAGAGCTTGATAAGTTCACATCTGGTAAAAAGAAACCCTCGATTTACGTTGAACAAACTACCATCATTTTTTTTTCTTACTTTTGGAAGTTCTCCAATTATGACGTGACGCACAGTAAATATACGAGCAAAGCTTTCGAAGCTTCGAAGGCTGTTCGAACAGCTTGCTAACTTTTCAAACGTTTTTTCTCCCTACTTACCAATTTTGGTTCAACTCTTCTTTTTTCGCTCTTAAAATATAAAGGGAAAACTGTGTTCTAATCGTCGTTTTATAATGCGTGAACTTGAAAACTGTTTACAATCGCCATTTCAATCACCAAAACTCTCGAATTCAAAACGAAAATTCCAGCCCTGTAAACTCCGCAGAATTTCATTCCCTTTTTCAACGCGGTTTAATGCAACCGGTTTCCAACTAACTTCCACGGATATACCATCCTATTCAACTTTTTCAATATTTTTCTGTGGGCTCCATCGCATCGATAAATATTTATGTAGGTATAATGTAGTTTAGCCGAACGACTATTATACGTGAGGAATTATAATCTACGTCACGTTGCATGTACACATATTTGAATAGAAGTATTACTTAGCAGAAATGCGAAATGAAGGGAGACCTTAACGTTCGGACGTAATCCAGTATTCAAAGGGTCTGCGAAATACCATAACAGACCATAGGTCTTCGTTGGTTTACAGTGCGGTCACAACCAGCTCATGCATACTACATCAGATCCTATGAACCACCCAGGGAATGGCCAATCGTGGAATAAATTTCTGTTCAGAGTCTTGCAATTATTTCTATAATATTTTTATTTATAAATCCCTTTATTATCCACTTAATTAAATCTTCAACAGAGCCCGTACCTCTACTTCTACCACCTACGCAATACGTGCTATTCGTGGTTTCATCTGCGATAAGTCTGTTTCATCTGTTGCAACGAATAGTGTTCATCCTCTAATTTATATCAATACTATCAATACGTTTTAAACTCTCGTCTATTCTGATTTGACAATAGAACTGTTGTACTATTGAACCACAAAACACGTAGCACAGAAATAAAAATGAAAAATTAGAAAAAAATTGCCAAAAATTGCATGATCTCCTTACCATCTATGTCCAACAATGAATAATCGAATCCTTAGTGGACGAAGCAGATGAAAATGGCTGCTGAAAAATCGTTGCCGTCAAACAAACGGCCGCAGAAGAAATAATTTTACTGGTAACCTTCGACGAGCAACAGTTCGTTAACATACAAGGACAAGTTCCAAAGGTGGATGAAAATTGAACCAGGAACACGTGGCGTACACGACGACCGACAAAGCGGGCATTTAATGCGGTTACAGGTCGACGAGGCACTCAAGAAGTTCGTCTCCCGAGCCGAGTATCTAATTACGGCAACGACACTGGCTAAAACTTTGCCTAGTCGAAATTAGCGGCAAGTTTTCATCGATTCGAAGGGAAATTCCAATGCCCTCAAGCAATCGGAAGCTTAGACGCGCAAATGGGAGCTTCGATGACTATCGTTTGAAACTACGAATGAAATCCGATCTTCCAAGGTATTTCGGAGGTAAGTGGAGAAAAGATAAAGCTCCCGCAAATTGAGAGACAGCGAGGGCACAGATTGAACTTGTTACTACGCTCAGACTGATCTAGAAATAAGAGTACAACGAGGCAAATACAACGGAGGGATTCGATGAAAAAGTAGTACAAATGCATCTTCCATTAAAAGCGAGATAAGTAGAGAAAACAACATATTAATTACGTTGAGAACTTTGTCACGTCTGTAAATCCCTAAGCTTTTAGAAGTACGTGTAGTAACATGTTTTAATACTTCGAAGCATACGGATTTCTCTGTTAGATTTTATCCTTATTTGGATTTTTCGACCATTAACAAAAAAATTAATAATTCGGCGAAAACAATCAAATCTTAAATTTTATGTCAATTTTCTGAAGGTAAAAATAATTAAGCTTCAAGTTAACTTAAATCTAACTCGCAAACATTTTCGGCTCGTTTTTCTTGTTTTGAATTAAAAAACAACGGTAGCTCCCATGAAGCTTAATTGTCCACAATTTAGGTAAAAAACACAATGCCCGAAGGCTTTCTCGAAACAGAAGCAGCACAAAGAAGTAGAAGGCGGTGAATAATTAAACCGGACGCAGAGGAAATGACGAAGCCAATGGAGAAAGCAGGAAGAATCCCGAGGCGTTCGAGACAAAGGCGACCCGTGTCTGACCTAGCCCATCCTATTCCACTTCGTTTATCCTATCGACGTATATATCATTGCATCGCCTCGGTTCGGTTCGTCTTATACGCGTCTTATCTGAGGAATCGTAACGATAAATGGGAATATCACCGGTCTCGTTCTTCCCTCTAAATATTTTCAGAATGGCAAAAATACGCCGAGGAATTTTTGTCAACAAAAATTCGCAATATTGCGCGTGCCACGAGAAAGAAGCCGATCATAAAAGCATCCGACAAAAACCACGTTATCAAAGAACAACGCTCCCGACTGGCGAGCGTATCTGAGCATGTACATTTCCGCGATCATTTTTCCCTCTTGGAAACGATTGTGTCGAGCGTTTTGTTGTCGGTTATCTTCTGGACACCCACATTTCAAGCGCTTACTCGTACCTTTTCCTCTTATTCACTACGTTATATTTTATACCGAAGGACATTTCTCCGCTTTGAGATTTTTTTAATCGTATTGGTTAAAAAAACAAGAGGAAAAAAGAGAAAGGAATCGAAAGGACGACGTGTATTATCGTTTAACCGTAAATATTTATCCTCTTATCGTTGGATATTTTGTATATTTAAATCTCTCATAAATAACTATATAAACAACTGCAGTCTAGTTTATCATCATAAACAGGGGAACAATAATTTACATGTGGCATCAATTTCCTATTTCCGACCAGTACTCTCGGTTATTAATGAGAATCCGCCCGCCAGCCAGGAAAAAACTTATTATCAGACGAGATTATCATGACGATCTACGAGAACGTGTCTCATTTTTCCTCGTTCTCCTCTCTCCGCTGCTATTTCTCCACCGGTATGTAACTGGTTGACCAACACGGCTTCCTAACATCGCTAATCCTAATATCACATGTCGACGACGGTTTTGTTCCATCGACAGAGGTCGTCGTTGGCTTGGTTATTTGCGGAAAGTATTTACCCAACGGACGTCGGCCGCGTAATTAATTTCCGCCGTGCAGATACGGCCGTCTCGGATACTCCTGGGTAATCTGTCAGTTTGATATGTTCCGCAGCTCCAATGCCGCCAGGAAATCCATTCAAGGGTAGATCTACAAGCTATCCCCACCGCGAAACTTCGACGCACGGGGGCAGAGATTACCTTCGCGATCCTGTTCGCGATATTACCTAACCCTCGATGGTTCTTCAAGCGAAGGAAGCGGTGGAACCTTTCCTTTTCCACCCTCGTCGTGTTGAAACGCAGATGAAAAAGCGTTTTCAATGTAAATTGAGCTTGAGCTCCGTGGCATCGACGCGAATGCAAAGTGATCGGTGTGACTGAATCTTTTTTATTTCCCCTTGTTTCTCGTTAAAGCGCAACAACGTTTTGATGAACGAATAGACGTTAGATATTGGAAAAATTCAAGATTTAATAGCTTCGTTCGATCGAGACGAATGTTCATAGGGACTTGCATAATTAATTGCTCAATGAACGAATTCGGCGAGACCACGTTGTACATCGTGATTGCGCGATAGTTCATTCCGCGGCCCGCTGTTAGATTCAGATATAAGGTGACATAAATTAGACGTGTATATTTATTTCGTTGGGGGAAACCTCGTTCCACATTCGAATTGCGTATTGAAAGTTTTAAACCAGGACAGGCAGCTCGGTGCCGTCGCCGCTTCCGATACCATTCAAAGTAAACAGTAATGTACGATTAAAAACGCCGGTAACAATGGTCGATCTGATAACTTGACCCCGTTCTAGCGAATCTGCCGCTCAATTGTTACGACTCGGTTACAAAAATTGACAGGAAGAAAAATATCGTGAAAATTCCTACGTCTAACTAAAAGCTGGAATGCCTGATAAAGTTATACAAGTAAATATAATTCTCTGTCATTTAAATTGCTCCGAAGAAAGAAAGATCCAGCAATGATAACAATTTCTTCCGACCATGAAACACGCACAGTCTGCTTTTACATAATAATCCATCAAGGATCAAAAACGTATTTAATATAAAAGCTATTATACTGCTGCTATATATACCAGTGAACAGAAAAAGAATTTCATACATTATAGAAACAAAAGAAATAACCGCAAACGAAATATTAATAAAATCCTTGAAATGCGCTTTCACAACCACGATCTTAAAACCAAAATTTAATAAAGTAAATTGAAAATTGACTGGAAAATGTCAGCCCTGTATACAAGGTAATCCAGCTGCGTCTTTCCACTCCATCTTTACGACGTCTACCACCTGCCACCATCTACCGTCCTTAACCGCGATCAACGACCAGAAGACCGAAGAAATATCGCATTCGACAGCCTTAACGATGGAAATACGTGCTTACCGGGTAGCTCCAAGAAATTGGAGGTCCTCCGTTGCCTGGCGCGGGGGTGAGCGCTGAAGTTCAACGGACCCACGTTCTCATTGCTGACGTTCGACAAATTGGAGCATTGGCTGTCGCGGGAACCCCGTCTGGACGCGAGATAGGCTGCAACACAGAAACGTCTCGGGCAATTTCATCAAATGCTGGCCGGGAATTCGCGTCGCGTACAAGGTTCAAAGGGATTTGTCGCGAATAAAGGCGATCTAGAATCCCTGGTAATTGCTCGACGCCGTTCTTAATGCCCGTGAAACGCGCCAAACGACGATTCCCCACGATCATGGCGATGACCGCTAACCCCTGACTTTGAGCCTGTTCCAACGCGTGAGCAAAAGCTATGTGCCTAGCCCAAGGGATTAAAGATCGAACGGTATTAAAGGATTAATCGCTCGAAATACGCGGATCAGCCTTTCGTTCCCGTAGGCAAAAAGAAAGTTCCCGATGGCAAGGGAAAAAAGGAGCACGAGCGGGAAAGGATACCGGCTGGAACGAATAGGACGAAAGCTGGTTTTATTCGCCGCCTTTAAACGAAGATCCAATTGGGATTGGTAAGACGGTCTGGGGAAAATGATTACGTCGAGCCAACTTTTAGTTTCTCGGTAGCCCTTTCCTTTGTCTGCCGCGTGACGTGATTAAGCACAACGCGAAAGGCTGAGGATTATGGAAAATACGTGACGCGAGACTCGAAGAACAAAGCGACTAACTCTGAAACACACGGGCTAATAACGACGTTGCTATTAATTCCAGCGAAGCGGAGATAGGAAGAACATCATGCACGGTAAGATGCTTTAAAGCGTTGTAATTATGATCTCTGTGCCGTGCAGCCGCGAGAAAACGGGGACGCAGTTTATACAAAACAGAATACTCTGACTTTAAGAACAATGGGATGTTCCAACCCGTAAGCAAATTACGTTCTCGCTGGTACCAACGAACCGAGAAGCGCGCCTGGCGTTTCCGAAATATATGGAAAATTCCACTGCTCTCATCTTTGACGAATCTGACTTCTTCGAACAACCGTGTCACGTGGCCGAGTCGTCGTTCACGTTTACCTCGATTACGAAACAATTGTCATCGATTACAAATTGATTAAAAAATTTAACTTCGGAAGTCGCGTGGCTCGTTACCGCGTTGCACGCTTCGAACGACTCGGGGGAATCAGTGCGAGATGCTACCAGCATTAATTAAAACCGATAATCCTGCCATCGCACGTGACATTGAAAAGAAATGGAGGGGAGAGGAGAAGGAGGAATCGGTAAAACCGATGGAGTAATGGCTAATGATTTTAATCCTATCGACGATCCCCCTCGTTGATCGCCACGCGAGAGAGCATTGTTCCGCGGATGCTTCAACGGCTGAATAATTAGAGGTGTCCGGAAAACGATGTATCTCATTACGAGATAATATAATTTGCGATTTCACTGGACACGAGACCCGCCCACGCGATAACGAATCGATAATTAACTCTCTTTGCCTCGTGCAACGATAGCCCCGTTAATTGAATCTTTTCCGCGCTCGTTGCACTTTGCAAAGTCTTTTAAAATACGATTCCGGAGATTCTTTCGACGAGAGAATTGCCAGTCGACAATACGCTCCCGAAGATTGACCCATTTTGATCCAATAAATTTTCAATTAAGACTTCCATGCTCTTTTTAAGCGAACTTTTGACAAATACAATAGAGGACAACTTTATTAATATCCTTGGAAAAACTTTACTGGAAATGAATTTTATTTTGTTCGAGACCAACGGTAAGCGTACCATTGTGTGATGATTTATTTTACTCACCAAGACCACCCTTCATGGAACCTCTTCTTCGAGGGCTAGAGAGCAAAGTCACCTCCGTATCCGCGTCCCCCATATCAGTCAAGTCGCTGGTCGATCTCCTCGACATATTTTTTCCATTTCTCCCATAAACATCCTCCGTGTTCTCGTTCTGACTCTTGCTAGATTCGTTTAAGCATCCTTGACTGCGATTAAAATGACTACTCTTCTTGCTACCCTTCTTACTATTCGGACTGTCATTTTTATCTCGGTAAGATCCTTCTACGCAAGACGTTCCGGATTCATTGGTCTTGTAATTCACGTTGCTCTGGTGATCCATAATCATTTCAGAGTGCTTTAGACTAGACAATCCGTGAGTCAAAGAGGTGACGATAGTCGGAGACATGGGATTTTTAGAACCACTCAATCCGAAACAAGAACTTTTACGATGATCGAAAGATTTCAGGTTTTTGGAACCGAAATTCGAGGAACTAGGAGACCTGACCGGCACTATAGGCGAGACAGAGACCGGACTCCTTGGCGGATAGCTCATGGTCTTCCCCAAATTTTTTCTACACTCGGAGAATTGAAAAATAGGAGATTTTCTATTCGGTGAGTGCAACAGGTCCGGGGTCGGACTCTTTGGACTCCTACATCCCTGACGAACGTAATAACTCGGACTTCTGGGCCCTCGATCGGGCTCGTTCAATCGTCCAAACTCCTCGAAATCGAAACTTGTATTGGGTGTCTCCGGATAGTATTCCGGAGGGAACTCAAAAACCAATGGCGTGCCCGGTGATTTGCTCACAGACAATTGCGTGGGACTTCTGCGTCCTCCGATCGGGATTTGAGGTAGTTGCGGTAGCTGACGGGGACTTCGCGGGGATTTTAGATGTATCGATTGTCCGGGACTGTTTGTCGCCATCTCAGCTCGATAACTCGATGAACGTCCTTGCTATCCCTTTTGATCCCTGCTTGTCCTTTGCTTATTAATTCTTCTTGCCTTCGTGATTTTCTTCTTTTTTTAATTTACCAAGCGAAAGCAGAAAGCTCCTCTGCCATTGCGCTTCCACAATGATGATGAAACACGATACTCTTTGTTGTGCCGGCTCGCCACGAGTCTTCTCCGAACAGCGCGCCAACCTTCCGGAGTGGATTGAATTTTCATCTCCGTACCCAATTGTCAAGTTGCTGTCCCTTCTACGATGGTTCTCTAGTCTTTTGCTTTTACGCACTGCTATTACGGAATGACGCGGTGATTCGGAGAACAGCCCAAAGGGTGAGAAAGGATCTCCGAGAATTCGTCTGCAGACAAAGAGATTAAAGGACACGCTGGACCCTTAGAACTCTTAAAAAAAGGACAGTCCGATGAACGCTTCGTATCACATTTGCCATTCGAAGCAACCACTCAAATAGAAATTGAGAACGTTGATATTATCGTGCTATAAAAATAACAAAAATATCCTGTTATAAATATAGTACAAAATTTACTTTTCAATGGTAAATAACAACGCCAACGAGTGTCGAAGAATATTTTCTTGTGATTGGTATATAAAGGACAGCAGAGATGCCAACAAACTTTTGTTCCTGACACAGCTACGGTTTCCGAAGGTCAAACAGACCTCTTCAAACACCGTGGACGCTTGCCTTCGCTATCGAAGGTAACCGAAGTGCGGCAACGCGACGATTCGCCTGAAAAACGATCGGCTTGCGGTGAAACGAGTGTAAATAAAAAGAATCTCGCAAAGATATTTTATTTCCCTTCGGCTGTCGTAAATTTCTTCCTCGTTTCAAGCCAATGATAAAAGGGAAGCGTCTACTAAGAGAGAATCAACTCATTCACCGCGATGTTTTTCTCAAACGCAAAATTTATATGAATAATCTTGCGCGCGGTAACGCGAACCTCTGCAGTAATTTCGTAAAAACCGGGCATATCGCGTTTCCCTTTCATCTTTGCTGGTTAATTACCAACCCATCTGAAATCAATATTACGAACTGTGAGCCCGTAGTTGCACCGTGTTTTCCATTACTTTTTATTCAACTAGATTTTAATTAATATGTGAAAATATTACAACAAGTTAGAAATTTAATACGAGTTATTGACAGCAGCTCGTGCTGACGTATCTGCACCTAAAGTAGTCGAACATTCTAAGTGCTCGTGCCTCAATTATCGTCCTCGATTCGACAAACAAACATTTGAGAGACTTCAATCTCACCAGTCGCTTCGGTTTGTCACCGAAGAATTAACCTGTTGATCGTAACCGCTCGAGAGATATCTTCACGCTACATTTTTCCAACTTCTTCGGTAAATTTCAAATTTTTCTCTTCAATCCGAACGATCTCGTTAGAAACCAACGACACGCAGACTGCCGAAAATTGACAGCACGAGGAAAGCGGAGAACGTTATGTCGAGTAACGGAACACGAAACCACCGAGCTACCTCTTCGACAGAGGCTACCGCGTTACTGAGGGGTTGGAGCGTACGGGCCGCCATCTCCACCCCGCCAGCGACTTCACCCTGCTCGACCTCCCACCTCCAGCGTCCCCGGGGCTTCCTTTCTCTTCGCACGTGTCTCTTTATCAATTCGATCCATTTCGCTTCCGTGACTCCGCGGGATCTCCGTAGCTCACCACCTGATGATGGATTTCATCTTTTCGTTGAAGGAATAAAATAACGGTACAAATGTCACGTGTTAGAGGACTCTTTTGAGGTCCATTATTTTCCAAGAACAGCTGAGTTCAATGAAAGATAATCCTATTTAACAGAAGCTGTTTATGTAAGAGAATAGATGGATATCAGGGGAATGATGTTCGATTTGAAATCGATAGCGCAAATACTCCATTGTATCGATTTCTCTATCCACGTTGAAGATTTCCGCCTATGAATTTACGTTATTATTTTGGTAATCCGTTATTACCATGCTCGAAGAATATTTGCCAGCGTCCGTTAAACATATATGTTAAACGCACAAAGGGAAACAACCGGAACTAATTACTGATATATGAATTGATACATATTTCACCTTAATATCAACAGACAGTTCGTATTCATAATAAACCTGTTGCCAAGAGAACAGAAACTTGCGATACGATTTTGATATTTAAATTAAGAGTACAAACAACAAGTTGTCCTTGCAAATCAGAAAATTTTGCAACGATAAACGTTACATCTCGATGCTGGCTTTTTCCTAATCCTATGCACGGTGAAGTTTTATTGGAACGACGGAAATTTTATTCGCTAAGCGGATGCAAAGGCGCGCAGCTTTCCCAAGGGAAATTGGATTCTCGTATAAAACCGCAGATACTTACTAACGTGGCAACGGTCCCTTTAGGGTAATCGATGGTTCACGATGACACACTATATAAACGTTCGCTGAGATTGCGCTCGAATTTGCACCGCAACGTGTGGTAACTGCTCACGGATCAAGCCCTGTGCTTGCGGTCAAACTTCGGCAAACACGACCAACAGGTAAACGTGGAACCAGATTGTCAGAAACAGACACGATGCTGCAATTTTCAAAGTGGAAAATTGCCCTCGAAACACGGTCGATGATCGGAAATATTACTTGTGGATCCACCTTCGTTGCATTTATCAATCTTATATCCTACGTTAAAATTATAAGAGTACGTTCGATATAGACTCGTCTTTACGACGCGTGGTCAACCAGACTTCCAACTAAAGGCAATGCCATTGAAAGACTCAATAACGTCCATCGCATGTGTGGTTTAGGAATAATTCGAAAGTATTGGAATGACATGAAATGTCATCGTTATTTATCAGATCGTGAGGGAGCAGCGAAGAAACGAACTGAATTCGTACAAGTTACGCGCTGATGAGGAAAACGAATCACGCGCCCTTAAAATATCGATTGCCTCTTCTTGAAGATAGTTTCGACTGATTGCCAGTAGGAAAATCGCGTCTGTCATTCCAAACATCGTCGCAGCGCGTCTTTCAAACCATAACTTTCATAAACTCAAGAGAGATTCATGCTCTGTGCGCAAAAAATTATAAACTATTCCCTATCCAAACGGATCTAATGGCAAATTATCATGTTCCTGGTATTTAAAAAATTTCCAGATATCTACAACTAACTGCCAGATATCACTTTGATAGTGACGGCATATCTTCGCTTTTATCTACCGATTCCAATCCCGATAATATGACTCGATCGCCATTTGTTGTTTTAGTATCAATGTGAAACAAAAATTCGATTCAGTCGATGGTCAAGTGAGTCCCGGATGATTTATAAACTGTACTCTGTGAAAGTTCCTCTGGCACAGTGAGAAAATTCTCGGGGAGAATTTCTCACAGGGTAAAAAAAATTTGGCGCTGTGAATCACCAGTACTGAGCGTTCCCTATACGCCATGCCGTCGTTGAAGCTATTTGGCGTGACATTCGATCGATCAAACGCCACATATATGCCCGGTGAAACTGTCAGTGGAAAAATTATCCTAGACATACTAAAAGAGAAGCAGGTTAGAGGTGAGTTATTGTGGTTGTGTAACGCGATAGAACCTTCAAACGTTCAGAGGAATCGTCTTCGGCTTTTAACTATGTAGTACATACATAGTTTGCGAATTTAAAGTCATTTCAAACTAAACGTGATGTGGTAATTGATAATTACAATGCTAATGTGAATTCGATATGAGAAACTGATATCTCTGCAAACAATAACATCCTTGTATTGTTCTCTTCCCCGATAAACCGCTTTACTACGTTTCATCTGAAATAACTGTTACAGTAGCATAATCCTGTTTTCGGCAACGTTAAATGTACGCAGCTCCAAAGGAAACTCGCACGTTCTTTAATTACGTTGCCAACGAGACATACGTATAAGCCGATAAAATTTTCGCGTACCTAATCTCTGTGCGTTGTTCCAACGAATTCTGCAAACAGCAAGGAACGTGCGTCGTTGAAAAAAAATTACGAAGTGTGGATCATTAGTAGATTCGCGGTTGATCGTCTCTAGTTGAAGACGTCAGAGTACAAATAATATTGTATCATGAGATGATCATTATTTCATTTCGAAAAATTGCGCAATTCTAATTAGGCGCATAAATATATCGTTATTTAATCGTGCTAATGAGATGAATCAGTCTGATAAGATTATTGTCTTTTTATCGAACGGTATATCCAGAGATAAATAGAAATCGATTATAAATTTATCTAAAATCTGATTGATCCTTGATTGTAGGACTATATGTTAGCACAAAGGGGATATCATATGTCCATTGGACCGAAAGTGATTCATTAGATGATTCAAAGACGCAAACCTATAGCAATTCGGAGGAATACTACCATTTCAAGTACAACATATTTGGTGTACAGGATTGTGAGTGAAAGTTTTCAAGTTCGGCAGATTTAAATATTTAAGCAAGACGATGATCAGATGATGATCGACGATAACAGTGTTAATGAAAAACAGAAGATAACGAATGAAATCTACGAAATTCAAGATAGTAACGAGCTTATCAATTTTGCAGGTCAGGTAGGGCATAAAATCCCCTACGGACATAACGAGTATACATTTAGCTTCCGATTGCCCAATAATATACCATGCAGCTTCGAGCACACGAATGGCTACATAAGATACACGGTAAAAGCCGTGATCGATAGACCATGGAAGTTCGATCATGAGTGTAAAGCAGCGTTCACCGTGATTTCGAATTTAGACTTGAACCTTTATCGTGAAAAATGCGTAAGGCATTGATATTCATCTCTGGAATAACGTGCGAACGTATTTCAAATTAACGAATTATTCTATTCCTCGCACAGTTTGGAATCAACGATGGAATGAGGAAAACTTTCAGTCGCTTGTGCTGGTGCGGGAAAGGCTCGATGGATTTGCAGATCACAGTACCTTCCTCTGGATACGTACCAGGGCAGACGATAAATACAACGCTGAATTACGCGAATTACTCGAATGAAGTGATTACGAAAGTCAGCGCGACATTATTACGAGTGAGTGGCGGTTGAAAATGGTCGAGATAGCAATTTCTCCAATGCCGAAGCATTATTTTATTTCGTCCTTCGTCTATTCTTTTTCTTCTTGCAGAAACTCCAATTTTGCGCGACATCGAAGACATTGAGTAATGTCAAAGTAATAAAAAAAGCGACCCATTTTGGACCATTTCCGAAAAATGAGCAAATAACGTCGGAGATTTTGGTACCACCCATGGCACCCTCTTATCTTCAATATTGTAAAATAATAAACTTAAATTACGAATTGATCGTCTCTGTTCACATTTCGGCAACGTAAGTAATACGGATTGAAAATGGATAGTACTTGCAGCTATTCTTATTGCTTCGGCTCAGATTACTATCGTAATATCAATACTAGAAACAAGTATGATAACAAAGATATAAGTTAATAACTATGACACAGTATAATAATCGCGATTTACTTTCTAAAATCTCAATTATGTTCATCGATGATTTTATTGATGTGTAAAATCAGGTGTTCTAAAATTAAGAGAACTTATCCTCTTCTGATCGGAACGATACCATTATATTATCCGTCTTTGCCATCTCCGTACAACGTCGTACCCTACTCCTCAAACTCAGATGTGACGAAGCCCGCGATAATGCCGATGCCAGAACAAGCAAGTGAATCAAATATTCCGACAGCTCCAGCACAAGATCTAGCTAACAGTTCTTCGTTTAACCTGGATATAAGTAAGAAATGAATAACCTGTGTTTAATATAAGCAAAAGAAAATGGAGTAGCAAGTTAATGGGCATTACCTTTTGTCTCTTGTTTAGCACCACCATCCTACGAAGAATGTATATCTGGAACTCAAAACATTAAAGACCACAATGAGTCGGATTTCGTGTACGGTGCGAATACTTTCTTTGCGCCTAGATATCCTGTGTTTAACTACCCAACACAAAGTAAGATGATAAATCCATTAGGAAACAATCTAAGTGTTTTTAATCGTAGAATAAATTATCAGTTGAATTTCTTTCTTCCAGGTATATCGAAATGAATGGAAGATTATAGCGAGTGGGAGTCGATTACCCGCGTGCCTGAGTCGTTCGAGACAAAACAAAATTCACCGGCAGGTGAAAAGCTACGTTGAAGATTCTCTATATATTTTGGTACAAGTTATTCACCGATTTTTACTATTTTATATGTACGATTATATACACATTTGCACTATGCTTACAAGCATATGAATATACTTTTCGTGCTATCGATTTTCTTTCATGACTGAACCAGCTTGTTTTATTAAAAGCGACTAGATCGAAGAGCTTAATTTACAAAACGATTAATTTAAACGACTATCATCGTGATTCTAATGCGCAGAAATTAAGGATATAAGGATCGATATCGGTGGACTGAAATATATCGTTGAAGACGATGGCCAAGGTTGGCTCGGAGGTATTAGAATCATAGTAGGGAGGTCGACAAACGTGCTCCATTAATTCCGTTTCCGCTGAATCCTCTAATACCCCCGTCACTGCAACAAGATTATCTAGCGGGCGAGCAAGTACGAAAAATGATGAGGTGAGAGCGATGCAAATTAAGGGACAAGTAAACGTATGATTAACATACTGTAATTGAAATTGCGCCAGTCGGATTAAATACCGAATGCCTCTAAAAAATGTATATGATACACAGACCGCAGAATCCATGTTCTAATTGATTTCTGTAAAAGTTGGAGAACAAACGAATTTTCTGGTAATATTATAATGTTGAACGAAATATCGATGTTTTAAATTTACATATTTAATGGTTGAAAAACCGAGAATCAATCACGTTGCGATGCAATTAATTATTAGCAGAGCAATGACATGAAAATTGAAATCGGTCTGTTAAGTTAATCCCAATGGTAGAGAGTGATCGATGGAACGAGCGTGTCGCGTATTTTGCCCGTCATTGTTCCCGTTCTAGATCGGATTCAACGCAATTCTATGGAAACGAAAGGAAGCATGGATACTGATCGTAATACGGGGTAGAGTAATCGAGCCGATGTTCCAGGAACGCGTTCGATTATCGGCTTTGAAATTCCCGAAATTATAGACCGTTCGCTCGTGCAACGCGCATTCTATTCAAAAAATATTAGAACGTGATATGCTTCGAATTTTTCGCCCAGTGCTCTGCACAATCAAGGCACCATACAAATCCTTGATTTTTCAATTTTCGTACGTTTCGCTTCGATTATTTCCTACTGAAACATACTTATGACGAGTTTTTACAATCGCATACACTGAAAAACATAATTCCTAACAATGGTTAATTACCTGCTACTGTTGACAGAAGTGTTGCTCCTGCTACGTCTCGAGATAATCGAATCACCGCGATTAACTTTATGGATGATGCCGAATGCCCCAAGTCTATACAGATCCTCTCCGGCTGTCGAACTGTACGCTTTCTCTGGTAAACTAACTACTCGCGGCCTGATATGATCTAACACTGAAACATATTGATAAACAGTTAATTAAAGCCAGAGTATTAGTTCACAAAGACCAACAAACGAGACAAACAGATATCACTTGGACGTTCGATTAATTAGATAGTTATCTTCGTTCTTTATTTACTCTCTCGGTTATTCGTCCTTCTGAATCTCTATGAACGTAATGAACGTCAAATAAATCTCTTAAAAATTTATCAGACAAATATATACATGTACGTAAGAAGAGTATCACGCACGAAGAAGAAAACAAATAGAGAAATTTTAAGAATAATTTGATCGAAAAATGCTGTAAAAAGGTACTGCGATAGAACTATCCTCATCGCATACCAATCGAAGATTGACTCTCTTTCCGCTGTCCGGGATACACACGATTCGACTATCGAGTCGGTTCGCGCTTCAAAATACTTTGTCTTATTGCGGTTAATGTTTCTACATACTTACATACATATTCGAAAGTAGCGTGAGATCAATTTTAAGCCAGGATTACAAAGACGTTTCATACGTTGCTCGTAGTACGTCGCGTTTTCTCCGTTGTACAAATGGATGAGTATCTTATACGCTGTATGTTACATGCCGATACTAAACATTGTATCGCATTGCCAGCGTGCTGTGTTTGCCGCGTGCGACACGCGACAGGCGGCGTAAAAATGCCTCTGTAGGCCCAGGCTTAAAAGCAAAGGGTACACGGAAAGAAGTAAATAAACCGATAGAAGGGCGAAAGGCAAGGAGATGGATAAGTTTACATCTGAAATTTGTAATTAAGAGTTCAAGCACCGGTTCATCAAAATCGATCGGTACCGACCGCAGAAACAAACGATTTACGTTCGACAAACTACCATAATCTTTTTCTCTTACATTTGGGAGTATTGCAATTGCGACAGAATGCACAGTAAATATATCAGCAAGGCTTTCGAAGCTTCGAAGGCTTCGCAATTTCCTGTCCGAACAGCTTGCTAACTATTGAAACGTTTTTATTTCCTACTGACGAACGAAACTTGTATTGGGTGTCTCCGGATACTATTGTGGAGGGAACTCAAAAACCAATGGAGTGCCCGGTGATTTACTCACAGACAACTGCGTGCGACTTTTGCGTCCTTCAATCGGGATTTAAAGCGGTGCGGTAGCTGACGGAGACTTTGCGGGGACTTTAAATGTATCGATTGTCTGGGATTGTTTATCGTCATCTCAGTTCAATAACTCGATGAATACCCTTGCTATCCCTTTTGATCCCTACTTGTCCTTTCCCCAGAATTTTTTCTCGCCTTCGTGTTTCTTCTTCTTTTTTTAATTTACCAAACGAAGGAAGAAAGCTTCTCTGGCGAGCTCATTGCGTTTTCACAATGATGATGAAACACGATACTCTTTGTTGCGTTGGTTCGCCACGAGTCTTCTGCGAACAGCGCGTCAACCTTCCAGAGTGGATTGAATTTTCATCTCCGCGCCCAATCGTCGAATTGCCCTCCCGTCTACGATGGTTCTCGAGTCTTTTGCTTTTACGTATTGCTATTACGGCATGACGCGGTTGTTCGGAGAATAGCCCAAAGGGTGAGAAAGGATCTTCGAGAATTCGTCTACAGACAAAGAGATTAAAGGACACGCTGGACCCCTCGAACTCTTAAGAAAAAGACAGTCCGATGAACGCTTCGTATCACATTTGCCATTCGAAGCAACCACTCAAATAGAAATTGAGAACGTTGATATTATCGTGCTATAAAAATAACAAAAATATCCTGTTATAAATATAGTACAAAATTTACTTTTCAATGGTAAATAACAACGCCAACGAGTGTCGAAGAATATTTTCTTGTGATTGGTATATAAAGGACAGCAGAGATGCCAACAAACTTTTGTTCCTGACACAGCTACGGTTTCCGAAGGTCAAACAGACCTCTTCAAACACCGTGAACGCTTGCCTTCGCTATCGAAGGGAACCGAAGTGCGGCAACGCAACGATTCGCCTGGTAAACGATCGGCTTGCGGGGAAACGAGTGTAAATAAAAAGAATCTCGCGAAGATATTTTATTTCCCTTCGGCTGTCGTAAATTTCTTTCTCCTTTCAAACCAATGATAAAAGGGAAGCCTCGACCAAGAGAGAATCAACTCATTTACCGCGATGTTTTGCTCAAACGCAAAATTTATATGAATACTCTTGCGCGCGGTAACGCGAACCTCTGCAATATTTTCTTAAAAACCGCGCATACCGCGTTTCCCTTTCGTCTTTGCTGGTTAATTACCAACTCATCTGAAATCAATATTACGAACTGTGAGCTCGTAGTTGCATCGCGTTTTCAATTACTTTTTATTTAACTAGATTTTAATTAATATGTGAAAATATTGCAACGAGTTACGAATTTAATACGAGTTATTGACAGGAGCTCGTGCTGACGTATCTCCACCTAAAATAGTCGACCATTCTAAGTACTCGTGTCTCAATTATCAACCTCGATTCTACAAGCAAACATTTGAGAGACTTCAATCTCATCACATGCTTCGATTTATCTCCGAAGAAATTAACCTGTTGATCAAAACCGTTCGATGGTCACGCTACATGTTCCAACTTCTTCGGTAAATTTCAAGTTTTTCTCTTCAGTCCGAACGATCTCGTGAGACACCAACGTTCCGTAAACTGTCGAAAATTAACAGCAGGAGGGAAGCAACGATCGTTATGTTGAAAAACGGAGCACGAAACCACCGAGCTACATTTTCGACAGAAGTTACCGCTTTACTGAGGGGTTGAATCGTACGGGTCACCATCTCCACCCTGCCAGCTACTTCACCCTGCTCGATCGTCCACCTCCAACGTCTCCGGGGTTTCCTTTCTCTTCGCACGTGTCTCTTTATTAATTCGATCCATTTCGCTTCCGTGACTCCTCAGGATCCTCGTAGGTCACCACCACCTGAAGATGGATTTCATCTTATCGCTGAAGAAATAAAATAAGGTTATAAGTAGGGAAGTAAATGTCACGTGTTAAAGGACTCTTTTGAGGTCGATGGTTTTCCAAGTCGTACGTATTTATAATCGTAACGGTAAATCGACTGTACGAGCAGCGGAGTCCAATGAAAAATAATGGTATTTAACAGAAGTTCTTTATGTAAGAGAATAGATGGATATCAGGGGAATGGTGTTCAATGTGAAATCGATAGAGCAAATATGCCATTGATTCAATTTGTCTACCCACGTCGAAGATTTCCGTCTATGAATTTTGCATGGTGTTGCTCGAAGAATATTTGCCAGCGTCCGTTATACATACGTGTTTAAGGCACAAAGGGCAACGACCGAAACTAATTACTAATATATGAATTGATACATATTTCACCTTAAGAGTATAAACAACAAATTGTCCTTACAAATCAGAAAATTTTGCAACGATAAACGTTGCATCTCGATGCTGGCCTTTTCTTAATCCCATCCACGGTGAAGTTTTATTGGAACGATGGAAATTTTATTCGCTAAGCGGATGCAAGGACACGCAGCTTCTCCAAGGAAAATTGGATTCTCTTGTAAAACCGCAGATAATTACGAACGCGGCAACGATCCCTTAGGGTAATCGATGGTTCGCGACGACACATTATATAAACGTCCGCTGAGATTGTGCTCGAATTTGCACCGCAACGTGTGGTAACTGCTCACGGATCAACCCCTGTGCTTGCGGTCAAACTTCGGCAAACACGACCAACAGGTAAACGTGGAACCAGATTGTCAGAAACAGACACGATGCAGCAATTTTCAAAGTGGAAAATTGCCCTCGAAACACGGTCGATGATCGGAAATATTACTTGTGGATCCACCTTCGTTGCATTTATCAATCTTATATCCTACGTTAAAATTATAAGAGTACGTTCGATATAGACTCGTCTTTACGACGCGTGGTCAACCAGACTTCCAACTAAAGTCAATGCCATTGAAAGACTCAATAGCGTCCATCGCATGTGTGGTTTAAGAATAATTCGAAAGTATCGGAATGACATGAAATGTCATCGTTATTTATCAGATCGTGAGGGAGCAGCGAAGAAACGAACTGAATTCGTACAAGTTACGCGCTGATGAGGAAAACGAATCACGCGCCCTTAAAATATCGATTGCCTCTTCTTGAGTATAGTTTCGACTGATTGCAAGTAGGAAAATCGTGACTATTATTTCAAACATCGACGCAGCGCGTCTTTTGAACTATAACTTTCAGAAACTCAAAAGCGATTCTTGCTCTGTGCGCAAAAAAATTATAATGTATTCCCTATCCAAACGGATCTAGTGGCAAATTATCACATTCCTGGTATTTCAAAAACTCTGCTATCATTAACTGCCAGATATCACATCAATAGCAACGTACATATTCTCGCTTCTATTTATCGATTCCTATCCCAATAATATTCCTCAATCGCCTTGTTTGTTGTTTTAGCCAATCAATGTCAAACAGAAATTCGAATCAGTCAACGATCGAGTGGGAGCTGGATGATTTATAAACTGTGCTACATGAAAGTTGACGATTTGAGTTTCCTACACGATAAAGAAGATTTTTCGCTGTGAATCACCATTACCATTACCATATACGATATGGTGTCGTTGAGACAATTTCGCATAGTATTCAACAATGAAGACGCCACATATGAGCCCGGTGAAGTTGTCGGAGGAAAAATTATCGTAGAGACGACAAAAGATAAGTATACTAAAGGTGAGTTACTGTGGCGACTGAAACGCGACTGAATTTTAAGTCATTTGAAACTAAACATGATATGGCAATTGACAATTACAATGCGGATAATGTGGATTCGATATGAAAAACTGATATCTCTGCAAACAATAACATCCTTGTATTGTTCTCTTTTCCGATAAATCACTTTAAAACGTTTTATCTGAAATAACTGTTACAGTAGCATAATCCTGTTTTCGGCAATGTTAAATGTACGCAACTACAAAAGAAACTCGCACGTTCTTTAATTACGTTGCCAACGAGACATACGTATAAGCCGATAAAATTTTCGTGTACCTAATCTCTGTGCGTTGCTCCAACGAATTCTGCAAACAGCAAAAAACGTGTGTCGTTGAAAAAAAATTACAAAATGTGGATCATTAGTAGATTCACGGTTGATCGTCTCTAGTTGAAGACATCAGTGTACAAATAACATTGTAGCATGAAACAATGTAATCATTGTTTCACTGCTATTCGAAAAATTGCACAATTCTAATTAGGCGCGTAAGTAAATGGTTATTTAATCGTGCTAACGAGATGAACCAGTTTGACAAGATTATTGCCTTTTTATCGAACGTGTATCCAGAGATAAACAAAGATCGATTATGAATTTATCCAAGATCTGATTGACTCTCGATTATAGGACTATATTTCATTGTAAACGGAACAGCATTTGTTCATTGGTTGGAACATGATGCACGAGATGAGTCAAGGTCGCACAGCTTTGCCAGCACACAGGAATACTTCTCTTTCAAGCAAGAAATACTCAGTGAGAGAAGTAGTGAGTAAAAGTGTTCAAGAGATTTAAATATTTGAGCAAGACGGTGATCAGTGTTCATGACAAACAGAAGATATCGAATGAAATCTACGAAATTCAAAATAGAAACGTGCTTATCAATTTTCCAGGTAAAACAGGGCATACAATCCCCTACGGACTTAACGAGTTTACATTTAGCTTCAGATTGCCCCATAAAATACCATGCAGCTTTGAAAACCGAGTTGGGTACGTAAGATACACGATAAAAGCCGTGATCGATAGACCATGGAAGTTCAATCACGAATGCAAAGCAGCTTTCAGCGTAGTTTCGCGTTTAGATTTGAACCTTTATCGCGAAAAATGCGTAAGGAATTAATATTCATCTCTAGAATGATATACAAACGTATCTCAAATTTACGAATTATTCTATTCTTCGCACAGTTGGCAATCCACGATGAAATGAACAAGAATTTCAATTGCATATGCTGGATCGCGCAAGGCTCGATGAGTATACAGATCCTGGTGCCCTGCTCTGGATACGTACCAGGGCAGGTAATAACTATAACGATACGTTACACGAGTACCCCGAATATACCGATTACGAAACTCAGCACAAAATTATTACAAGTAAGTGGTGGTAGAAAATGGTCGAGATACCAATTTCTACAATGCCAAGGCACTATTTCGTTTTGTCTTTCGTCTATTCTTTTTCTTCTTGCAGACAGTCCATTTTCGCTCGCCAAATAATACACTGATTCATACAAATGTATTAAGAAAAAATAAGCATATACCACCATTTCCGCTAAATGGGCACATAGTATCGGAGCTTTTAATACCACCAATACCACCCTCTAATCTTTATTATTGTAACGTAATAGATTTAGAGTACGAGTTGGTCGTCTCCTTTCACGTTTCGAGTCCGTAAGTAACATTGATTGAAAATCCATAGTATTTTCAGCTATTTTTATTGCTTCAGATCAGATTACTATCGTAATATTAATACTAGAAGCAATTACGATATCAAAGACATGAATTATAATAACCATGACACAATATAATAAGCGTGGTTTAGTTTCTAAAATCTCAGTTATATTCATCGATGATTTTGTTTATGTGTAAAATCAGGTATTGTAAAATTAAGAGAATTTACCCTCTTATAATCGGAACGGTACCATTATATCGTCCAGCTTTGACATTTCTGCATGGCGTCGTATCCCGCTCCACAATGTCATGCATGGCACAGCCACCTATGATACCATATCCACCATCGATGTTAGGGCAATCGAATGAATCAAATATTTCGATACAAAATCGAAACATTTCTACGATTCACTTGGATATACGTAAGAAATAAATAAACCTGTTTAATATATGCAAACGAAAATGAAGTAGCAAGTTAACGAGCATTACCTTTCGTCTCTTGTTTAGCACCACCATGCTACGAAGAAGGTTTCTCTAGTACTCCACACATTAAAGATATGCATGAAACGGATTACGTATTCGGTGTGAATAATTCTTTCTCGCCTAAGTATCCTGTGTACAACTATCCAGCACCAAGTAAGATCATGAATTCATTAGGAAACAATCTAAGTGGCTTTAATCGTAGAGTAAATTTTCAGTTGAATTTCTTGTCTTCCAGGGCTACCCAATGAAAGTTTATAGGAACTACGTGTCTAATTCGTTCGATACATAACAAAATTCACCAACAGGTGAAAAGCTACGTTCAAGTTTCTATATATGTTTTGATACAATTTATTAACTGATTTTTACTATTTTATATGTATGATTATATACACATTTGGACTATATTCGCAAACATATAAATATACTTTTCATGACAAAAGAAGTGTACATTTTGTTATTCCCAGCTAAAGTTTGAAGGCATTAGGGAAAAGCAACAGTTTTACGAAAATGATATATTTACACAATTTATTTTTATATCTCAACATTGTCATATTGTAATCATAATCATCATCGAGTCATATTATAATTATTAAAAGGAGACAAAAAGGAAAAGTTGAATATTATCTTTAAAAAGGTGAACGAGGAAAATTTCGTGACAAAAAGTAGCAGTATAAAAGGAATGAGAGATTCGTCGGAAAACCTTGGGTAAATCAATAGATCGCAAATCGGTCGTTCTCAAAAAGGTTTGGATAAAGAGAAGAGTAAAAAACTTACAATAGCTCTTGAACACCTCTACTCGTGTAACATAAGTGGTTAAGAATATGGAGGAAAGCTTATCAACAAGTTGCAAACTTATCTCGAATCATCACTCATATAACATCTACTCTAAAGTGTATACAGCTCTTGATACTTTAGCAAATACACACGGTACGATTCACATTTTAATCACCAAATGCCCGAGAAACGTGTCATTGTAGGAACTGAACCCAACCATCTTAATGTTAAAGGCTGTCTTAAATACTGTGAATAGACACGGTCGTCATTCTTTTTTCTTTGCTTTTCAAGTACGACTTGCTATCGGATGACTGTGAAAACTTTTCTTTCGCTCTGAGCATGAATCGAGCAAAATAATTGATATGTAATCGAACACACTTTGAAAATAATGTTAATAATACAGCTAGTAACGGAGGCTAGACAAAGTCAATTCCAATTGTACCTTTAATGTTCATTGTGGCTGGTCCCATTACGTGCGTTTATGTTGTACATAATTACAATAATCGTTCTTAATTAACTCGTTCCGAATTAGCTCGTTAAGATAAAAATTCCACACGAGCGTCAATTTGTTGTTTCTAAATAATCATACAATTGTGTATATGACAATGTTCACAAGAACATCCGACGCAGTTAAAAAAAGACAGAAAAAATTGTGCTACAACAATTTGTTTGTACGATTTTGTTTCCAATATGCTTCAAGTATAGGAAACGAATGTGTAATCCTAAATTGGCATTTAGTATCGTAGAAGTACTCGTGGTGTTTAAAACTGAATTTAAAAAATCGTAAATATACGTAATGGTATAATTCTAAATGGTAAATTTTTGTTTGATAATTATCGTAAGGTATACCAAATGATATTGTATCAGAAATAATTTTTAGGAAAAGAAAAAAGGTAAGAGTCAAGAATTGAATCAAATATATTAAGAAATAAGAAAAGAATAAAGCAAAATCATAATTCATCAACTTACGAGAAGTATAAAATTAGTGCTTCGAAGTAAAAGTAGCAAAAGTTCTTGGACTCGTGATTATATAACAAATAAAATGGTAATTTTATATCTTTTGTGTACAACACGTATCAATACATATGTTCTTGACTCGATAATGTTTCCTGACTTTTTTGCCTTTAACTCTGATTATTCTGATCCATCGGGAGGGGAAAGGAACTGTGCGCTCCGACTTTACAAAAATTTGTTTCGCTTATATTACAATAACCTTCCCTCGATTTAAGACATTCAACCCTTAATATATTATTATCATAAATAAATTTGGTCTATCGGTAATATTGTGAATACGCCGGTATAAATACTGGCAGTATTTGGTTAAGTAAAAAAATCATGATCACTAGAAGAGGTAACTGGTACCGACTGAATAAAAGATGAACGAAACAATTATTCTCGTGCCAATTGCGAATATTAACCGGTGAGAAACGACACGATCTATCAATCCACGAACACTATATTTGGTTGAATATATATACACGATTATTTCTTGAACTACAAGAGATACTACAGATATATCCACACAAGAGTTATTTTATATCCCAATAATTTGATGAATAATCGTGTATATACATCTAACTAAACATACTGTCGATAATAAAAGAGAGCAATAAACGACACGCATGTTACAACTTCCAGTAAACTTGATTTAACATTCTTTCATGGGATTATCGGGGTATTGCAGATCTATTCACGATACGATCTAAATTTCTTGCTCTCCTATATTAACACATTGGCTTACAATTACAGTATCATAAACTCTTATTTCTCGAATATATTTAGTTTTTATATTACAATAAAATATTGCTCTATCCTCCGTAAAGAAGAAAACGGTAAAAAGGTTGCGCTTATCCAATATTTGGTACAGATTTAAGAAATTTTAATGCCTCGTGAACAGATCTACCATGGAACCACCGATAGGAAAATATAGTGAGACAGTAGATCCATTTTAAAAACAGCAGTTGTAAAGATGTCTTTTAACATTTCCATTTGATCCACAAAACTGTCCCGTGTATTGTAAACTATGGTGACCCACATATTAGTTTCTGCAGCACTTTGTTTTAAAAAAATAATCAATGTGTTGTCGCCACCGCATGGCGCAACGGGTTCAAGACAAACATCAACATTTCGTCTCTACCATATTTGTATACATACATTCAATACAACATTAACATTAACTGAGATGAAGAAAAGGCAATTTACATTGTCGCCGTGTGTTGATCCAAGTCATGAACCAGAGGACACTGAGTTGTGCACACATAGCGTGTGTTTTTTATGGTGTGTGGTATATGTCTTTACGTAATCACTTTACATTATTACACTTTTTTTTTTAGTCCACACGCTTTCCAATATCCTGGAAAGGGAAACACAAGTGCTAAATTGGAGGAAATATAAGAAATATAGTGAAATTGTCAACCAAATCTAATACATGACCTTACCATAACTATAAGTATAACTTTAACCCTCTCTCTTAATGGCACCTGGTGCTTCTGCTAACCCTTTAACCTTAAGCCGATCAGCAGTTTTAAGAAATGCAGGCAACTGATCTTGCGAAACATTAACTTCTCCTGCATACATAAACTCCAAAATAGCTTGAAGATGACTGTATGCAACATCTTTTAGAATTATAATGGGGTGTTTGGACGGATTTTCCTACAAAAAATTTTAGAAGATTAACACTTGCACTGTATCTCCCAAACATTATATTTCGCATAACAGGATAATAACATACCTCTAACAAAGACTTAAAATAGGGACTACAAGCAGATAACACCATCTTATGTGCTTTACAAGTTTGACCATCACAAGCTAACGTCACATCCGTAAAACTTTTTTCATCTCGTAAGTGTTTAAACGATGATACCATATTAGATTGGAAATCATTCCATTTAAGAAAAAACTGTTGCTGTTCATCTGCCATTGTTGACGACCAATGTTCCAATGAACCTTGCTTGGATTTCAAAACTGGAAAAACAAGTTTTAGTAACACGCACTGAACTAAAAATATATAAAACAGAATAATATAATGATACTAATGACAACGTTATATAAATATCACCATGCCTATAAGACCAAAAACGCATATGCACGTTCAATCACAAAACATTTGTTTAATAACTTAATCACATTGAAACACGTAAACCATGAAATGAAGGATGAAATTTCTAAAACGCATACTAGACAATACGTTGATACCTTGCGTGGAATTTCGTGCAGCAGATTTTGTTTAGGTTAAGCCCAAAAACAATCAGGCAACTCGTGTACGATACGTTTGAGAATATTTGGCAAAGCAAAAGTAGAAATAAAAAAGCAAATATCACGCCACGATGCAAATTCCTACTTTAGTATTTGAAAATACTGTGCATGACGTGTTACTTGTATTTTGTCATAACAATACGCGTACATCCTTCGGACCGTTCCGTCAAAGGCAGTCGTGGGCCCAAAACGGCCCAATAATACGAAACGCGCGAGAAAAATAACCTAACGAAATCTAGTACTTACCTTAATGTCGCGAAGCACTATATTCTTGGTAGCAATGGTGAATCACAAAAAGAACGTGAAAAATATATATTTCCGAAAAGTTTTTACGCGAATGTTACTAATTTTTTGTTGTGGCTAATATCACGGCGAAGAAATTCGGTTAGATTCGGATCCTTTCGTCGTAGATCGGCTCGCAAATATTATACCGACTGGCTATGATTTCGTTTTCCGTCTGAAGATGTCGCTGGCGGCGTTGATTCACGCGCTTGGAGGAATATTCGAAATTCTCCCTACATAAATGTCAATCCAAAATTGTATATCGACGTCATTGCGGCGCATAAAATGCATTCCTAGATATAACATCAAAGAACGCGGTCTCCTGAAACAAAGATAGAACGGTTAAAATCACACATTATAAGGTTCAAATTCCCTTCTCGACGAATCGTTACTCTAAATTTGAACAGAACCGCTCATAATATTTTACGACGAGGATAAAAAAACATTTCGATATCAGAAACATCATTCCATTATTCGTTCCATTCCCGTACAACTCGCATAAGGATCTCGCATCTACCGCCGATAATATCCTCTCTTACTTTGTTACTGCTAATTGCGCAATCTCACGCAAGCAATTGGACAGATATCGCTACTCGGCTAACTGACAAATCAAATGTGCCCGGTATTAGAAATCGGTTCCGATCGAGTGCCCAACGATGACGGTAACGATAATCGTCAAATCGGTTGTCCTACGAAACAAATCGCGCGTTCTCCATTCGTGTGTATATAGTTATAGCGAACGGAGGCCGCGCGTCATCGAGACGGCGCGTATACACGCGTCGAAAGGCAGAATGAGCGAAACGAAGAAGAAAATCGCATGGAAAGTCTTTCGATTTCCGTGGAAAATCCGTGGATCGAAAGGACGGCGGATTCGTGTATAAGTTCTTATAAATAGAACCGAGAAAGGCGAGCACCGGAAAAGTTTTCCTGTCGCGCGATGCCGCGACGGGACGACAGCATGTCAACCTGTAAAACGAACAAAGAAAGATTTAACCTAGGAGAGAGGGAAAGAGCGACAGAGAGGGAGGAAGGGAAAATAGAAAGGAGAGGAAAAGAGAAGGAAGGAGCGATCGGAATAAAACGAAGAAAGAGAGAGAGAAAGAAGGAGCACGGTGGACGCGCGGTATCCGTGCTCTTAGCGCGGATCGCTAGAAGAGGAAAGAGGCGAGGAGAGCGGCTGAGAGGGAAGCGCGCGAGCGCAAGCGCAATGAGCCATGGAGTTGCTCTCGTCGCACGCCACATTGAAAGCTTGCGACATGCCGCAAAGCCGCTCAGTCGTGCGCCAGCTCTTGTGCGGGTGATATCGTTTTCTCGTTTTCTGAGCATTCTCTGTGGTGTACCGTAACCGTGAGCACGAAAAAGCCCGCGTAGGCGTGGTGAACGCGTTGGCGCATACGAACCACGCGGTTTTAACCGAGTAACGATCATCTTGTGTCCTCCTAAGGCTGCCGAAAGTTAGCGCGGCGCGCTTCTTCGTCCTCGAAAATTGGAATAGTCGAGGGTCACGTTTTGGTACTTGGACCAGTGTCAGATCTCGGCCCGTCCGCACGGGAAAATCCCCGGCTTGCCGCTCGAGGTCGTTCTCTCGTGGTAAAATTTCACAGCGATACGATTGGCTCTCTGTTTTTCCGTGGACAACGTGTAATCGAATTATAATCCGAAATACGGGTCAATTATTCAAAGAAACCGAGAATAAAAACAAACGGACACTCGGATATAAATACAACGATAAGGCGAAAGAAGGTGATAGTAGAATCGCGGAAAGATATATCGTATCTGTGATGTGCGAGTGAGCAATGGAGTCACCAGTCATGTACGATTCAGCGGCCCATCAGGCTCAGGCCCACGGTGCGGCCGATCTCAAGAAATCTCAAGTACTCAACAACAATAATAACAACCATCAGAACAACAACAACAACAACGCAGCGAACAACAATAACTCTGCTCTGCAGGTGAATCATAATCACAGTCAGCAGCAGAGTAGCTCGGTGGTGAGCAAGGTCTCGGCGAGCAAGGCTAGCCTTCACCAACAGTACGCGGAACATTGCGCCGCAGCCGGTGAGCTGACAGACCTGAATACGCCAGAGATATCGTTAGATCTGCAACATCTGATCGATGATAGCCACTTCAACGACGGCCTGTTAGATATGTTAGGTGCTAACAACGGAGCCGTGAAACATGTCAGAACGCCGGGTTATCCACGTACCACGCTCGCGTACATGCCGCAACCTGTCCACAGCGGAGCGAGTTATCACCAGGGCAGCAACAGCTGTAGCGACAGCAACAGCTCGAGCTCCGAATCGCCCAGCATTAAAGAGGAACCGCTCGATCCGGCGGACTATCGTCGTCACTGCCCGCAATATCCACCAGGCGGATACAGCCCAGTTACAAACGGACCGTTCGCCAACGGAGCACCAACCTTCACAACTTTAACGCCGTCCACGGTACCTGGAGGGCATCCCGGTGCACCGGTGCACCAACCACCGCCTCGGGGAGGACCGATGAAGCCGGTGATGGCGCATCAACATCACGCAAACACTGCTGCCGCTGTTGCCAGAAAACAGACCAAGGCCATCGACAAAGCCAGCGACGAGTACAGAAGACGACGCGAAAGGAACAACATCGCGGTGAGGAAAAGTCGCGAGAAGGCGAAGGTACGATCGAGAGAAACTGAGGAGAAGGTGAAGCTACTGGTGAAAGACAACGACCTGCTCAAAAAAAGGATCGAATTGCTGACGGAGGAACTGAACGTTCTTAGGTCTCTGTTTAGCAGCGTCGGCGTGGTACCGGAACAGCTCCATCGTGAGATCTCGAGGCATCTCGATCAATTCCAACAGCACGCGGTGGGGCCCATGTAGCGCACGACATCGTCGTCGTTGAGTACCACGGTGGCATCGTGCCGCCTTTATTACGCCCTTCTCTCGTCCACCGGCATCGACCTTCGTCCCTTGCCTTTCAGGTCGATTCCATTGCGAAAGAAAGTCGTTTCGAAGCGACTTCCATTTTCCGGGTTGCCCGATGGTTCAGCTCCATTCTTTCGCACCCGCGTTATCCGGATCTAAATAAAAAAGAATGTCCTGGATTGACATTCGACGCGGACGTTACTGCGTCTTTTCTGGTTTCGTTCCACGGTGTGGAGAACGCGAGATGTACACGTGCGTTTGTTCGAGAGAAACGACGCACGCAACTCGCGGACAGAAGAAAAGACGCAATGGGAATGGAAAACAGAGAGTAAGACGAAGAGAGAGAATATCTCGTGGAGCGACGGGAATGAACAAACGAAAGAGGATAGCAGAAGAAGGAAGAGGCGTGACTCGTTTGAAGAAGAGACGCTCGTCGGTTTCTCCCCGGGAAGAGCTTTTCGGCAGCTGAAGCTTACCTCGATAACCTCACGTGTGGAAGAAAAGTGCCTCTGCTCATGACGAACTTTTGTTTACACCAAGTGCATCGGACACTTTCCCCCCGTTCGTCTGTACACGACACGCAATGAAACGAAGAAAAAGATTTAGAAAAACGAAAAAAAAAAGAGAGCGAACAGAAGACACGAGGAATGATTTTCGAGGCTTCTCACGTGGCCACCATGTTACGATCCTCTTCTTCGGACCTTCGGTGTTACACGAGAGATAGATGAAAATTAATCGAGATGGACGATCGATTCATTCGATCTTCTTTGTTTCTTTCTTTTTTCCTTCTTTCGTATCTATCTTCTATTTTTTTTTCTTTTTCTTTTTTCTCAATGTACGTAAGACTGGGTGGTGGTTACCGCGTGTCTCGCGAGTTCGCCACCTCATTCGATCGCGTAATTCGCAACACGAAGACACGTTGCGATTCTGAACAAATCATGCATCGATGTGTACAAGCGCATCAATCACACTCTCACATACATAACGCTCACACGTAACTGAAATACTTACATACGTAGAGGCGCGTGCTCGCATATACATGCACCAACACGTGCATACGTGTATCGATGCGCGCATATGTAAATTCATTTGCATAAATCTTTGATTCTCTTTACATTATACATTTTTGATGCACCTTCCACTGATCATACATACGAGTACAAAGTAAAACACGCATATTTACACATACGTGCACATACAAAAATTTACACATACAAATCTACATACAAAGTGACGATGCGATGGGCGCGATTCGTACGTGCATCGCGTTACGTTCAGACTCTTAGATATCGACCGATCAAATTAGATTATCGTTCTTGTTACCAAGTACCTAAAAAGATATACAGAGATACCATAATTTGCGATCAGCATCGATGCGATAACAATGTCCATGTTACCTTCTCGATTCATGTGTTGTATTTTCTTCGACAGGGTGAAACGGCGCAACCATACCCTAAAAACACACACACACACACACACACACATACACACATACACATATACGCGGGAAAAAAGAAAAGCACTCATTCACATGCCCTTGTATTATAGCTCTATTTTAATTTTATTATATTCGAGATGTATGTACATAAAAAAAAGCTAATATATTTTGTTAGAGAAACGAAACGAAGCGGACTCGTGTTTTTTGTGAGAGAACGAGAGAGCGTGAAAGGACGAAAGGGAAGAGAAAATAAAAAATTATAAAAAATGTCGAATGTGTGCGAGCATGTGTCTAAGAAAACTAATCGTTATAATTATGTGTTAATGTGAACGACGAGTTAGGCGATTGCGGCGAGAGAGGAAGAGAGGAGAGATAGATAATTCACCGACGTTACCTGGGATTTGGTCTAACCAAATCCCCTTTATCTTGAGTTACCGTAAAAATCGCGTGAAGCGGGCTTCATCCTTTTTTCTTTTTGTCTTCCTCGTTCGTAGATTTGATCGCGTGCGAGAGAACGATATTTGTTATTACCTTATATACGTACTTGTGCGGCAAGTTTAATACTTTTTCTCTTCTTTATTTTATTTTATTTTATTTTATTTTATTTTATTTTATTTTAATGTCTCCTTTTCTAAGACATTTATCGGGTCTCTCAATGATGCACGACTTAAACAAAAGTGTGTACGCGTTCATCACTTGCGTGTGTATGCCCGCGTACATCACGCATGTCCGCACACCAGCGTGTACGTGCATGTGCACGCGTTCCTTGGCGTATGACTGATGTATGTTAGGTACGAGATTACCTGTCACGGTTGTCTTCTTGTCTATGCACAAATATATTTTGATATAAAAATGACGTTATTTTTTGATCGCTCTAAACTCCTCCAATTTTTCTAAAATATCCCGCATCGTATCCCCTCTTCAACGTTCTTCTTAATCTCTCAATACTCCAACTCCAATAAAAATGAGACGAACAACAGTCACCAAGGAGCACCGTTTTGAGAATCCCTTTATCTCTAGACAAACTGTAGATAACATGGAATACCAATTAATACGAAATCAATTGAGTCATTGCTTCCATATTACTCATAATCGTGAAAAATTGAACCACGTACAAAGAATATCACAAAAATCGAAAGGCCAGAAAAAAGCTTTCGATCATTGTCTCTGTAGCCACAAATCATTTAAAAGTGTATACATCGTTTATTGCGATGTAAAATCAAACAAACCAATCAAAATCTACCGTTATCACGAAGAACGTAAACCATGATGAGACACTTTCTTGAACAAGGTTTTTTACATGGCCAGCATAGAAAATTGCGAGATAGAACTTTAACAAATGTAACAAAACACGATAAAATGACTTCTTGATGTAAACAAATTTTTTACGGACAGAAAACGACGATATAACTGACGGTCATTAATCTGGCAATAAAAATTGAGTGTGTCGCGTACGTAGACAACGGGCGCACAAGCGGAAAGCGATCGGCCCTCTCAGCGACGCGAATCCGTCGGTGAATGAGTCACAAGATAAGTTTGTTGTTAGTCAGATAAATAGATTAACACTATTATAACGGTCGTGGCGTTCTTTTTGCGCTCTGATGGGGTAGGATACGACCGCTCGAGATCTACACGTGCGAGTCACTGCATCGAACGCAATGACACCAGAAAGTAGACACGTGCGTATAATTCGGTCGAAAGATGAATTACTCGCGGTGCAATATGTAAAAAGAATCATGAGACATAATATTTACGTGTTTGCTTCTTTCAGCTAAAATCGTCGATCTTAACGCATTTTTTTACTCGCTGTAAATATTACAGTAAATCCCTTTTTGTCAGTAAATGACACTACGAAGAGAGTATTAAGATGAGTGGCACACGACTAAAATAATCGAAGCACGTGGCTTCTATCAACAGGTTTTCCAACTCGCAACTTGCTACCATCGCTTTGATGCACATGTTTTCAATTTCTTTTAAGTTAGAACACGATGTTTCTTCGATATATTTCAAAGATATATAAAGATTTAGTTCTTATATGACTAATGATCGGTAGTATTTTATTCACTTCGCTTCTTGTTCACGCACCAAATCAGGATTATTAGCAATTCGATACCGAAGTGGCTGGTTTTTGTATTCATCGGCATACAAATGCAAATATAGTCATTCTCATTGATCGAGCATTGTCGTATTATCTTATCGATTAATCTTTTTGCAAAAGAAAAAAAAAAAAGAAAGAAAACCTCTTATAGCCGCATCTTATAAAATGAGAACATCGATGATTTCTGAAAAACCTTAGAATTTAAGATAAAACGAGCAAAAGTTATGATTCACTTGGCACGGTGTTTCGGTCCAGCGCAGCGTTAAGAAGGTAACATAATTAGTCGTTAGCTTACGTCAATCTGTCCCAGGGCTGAACACCGCGGTCTAAATATACCTAAATACGACTGTCATATAGAGATACTGTATGAGAAACTCATGCAAAGAAACAACATTTTCCAAAATTACCACTTTCTACGAGAAATACTCGGCTTAAATGTCCATACGGATATGGAAGGAAATGTTTGAACAACAGATGTCATTGACTTGTTCCACTAATCGTCGATGTAACAGAACGCGACTTCTCGCTTTCATGACGGTAAACTAACGTTGACACACCTGCTGCGAACTAATCGATACTTTAATTTTTCTAAACGTTACATAACCGAGAAGCTGATGTACCAAGGATTGACGTTACCACCTGCGATCTAATCACTCATCGCTGCATTTTCCCGGACAAGACGTTTTCGAAGACTCCATTATCCTTAACAATTCGCGGGTAGGAAGCGAAATAATAGCGTTCCCGTTGTGGAAAGGTGGAAAGGTCATCGAGGTGCTCGATGCTGTGTGCCGCGTTAAAAGTATGACATAATGCAACGAGTTTTGACGCCGCGATGTCTACGTGCACATGTCGCGGTCGCCGCTAGTTTTAGACACAAGCATTGCCAACCAACGCCAGCTACGTGGCCATAGCATGGATTTCGGCAGGGCCGTGGAAACAAATAACGCTATTTTGTCATTTTGACGATTCTATACGAGGGAAATATGCCGAGTATTTCCTTCCAAAGTACCAGTGTCACGTTCAAAAGTGACATCCTCGAGATCGAACTGTTGTCTAAAAAAATGTACGAATGACCAAGTCAAAGATCGACCATGTATATCGCTCGATACTATATGCAGTACTTTTGTAGTACTTAGGCTACCACTATCTTATCCAGAGGGTATTTTTCGCTACGAGTTGAATTTTGACAAAGTCGCTGTTATTAGCGACGTACTGGCAACGGTATTATTATCCACCCTCCTATTATTCGTTCGCTCTCTATTCTGGCTTCGACGGTATATGGGTTAGGGCCAGTTCTAGCAATACCGTCTCTCACCCACGCACCCGCGCCCGCGCCCGCTTCTTTTCCCTTGCTCAAAGAGGAACACGTACTCTCGTATAGAAGCGAACGTATTCACGCTGCGTCTAGAGCAACGCGAGTACTCGTGTGTTTTTAAGAGCTCGTGAAACGATCGCGAATGCAATTATCCTTTGGAGTATCGGATTGACACCATGGGACAACGTTCATAATTTGTTTAAGCGAATCGTGAAAGGTATACAGAGATTTTCATCGTACTCGTTACTTGACGAATTATAGAAACACTCCGCAACGCCACTATTACCTGTTCTTTCAGTAAAACAGAAAGGTATTCTGCTCGTGTTGCAAATAGCGAAGCCAAGGTCTCCGATGTAAGTTAAAAGGTGATTTATTAACTATTCTCTTTGCCTCTTGAAAAGAAAATGAACTTTCTTCAGGCATTTTACGATCCTCGTCATTTTTATTATCGTTCCTAGTAAAGCATAAATCCACTTCTTAAATGGAACATAAGGATCTTCGAACGATCCTCCTCTAAACGAAGCTAGGTAAATTGGAAGCGACACGAGTCGAGAGAAAGGAGTCGGTGGAAACGCGTGAAAATCTGATTCCGCCAGTAGGGGAGGACCCTTTGAACAGGGAGAGAAGGTTCCTCTTATCTTCCCCTCCGTCCGTTGCTCCCTCGGATGGATCGAAAAAGTATCTGGCCCAGAGTTAAAAGGGGAGTCTCGTAGATCGGCATCGCGGTTCACTGCTGCGAGCACGATGTGGGTGTGACCTGGTTTCCGAGAGTTTCACTTTCCTGTAACATCGTTGCACGGAGGAGGTAAGGAGGATTCGACCCCAGAGTTACGTCATGCATTGTTATGCCGGCCGTAACGGGTCGTAGACGTACGTGCGGAACTCCGCGGGAATTAAAATAAGCGGCTGACTATTTTGCCCGCGTGGATGAAAACTATGGCTTGATTCTAGGGGGAACTTCGCGAGCTGCGCGATTCGTCAGAAGCGTTCACCGTGCTTGATTGCTGAGTCACAAAAACGGAAAGCCGGATACAAACGTTTGAGCGTTCCAACCGTTTGATCCTTCGCCGAGCCCTTGGTATTTCTCTATGACTCCTCGTTCACGTAAAAACTGCCAAGTCCGCGCGAATCAGCTTTACCATAACGTTCTCGATTCGAACGACACGAAACGCTCAGTTGCTTCGGAACGGAGCATAGAGTTGATCGATTTACGCGGATTCCACGGCGCACAATGGCAACATTAACGAATTCATAACGCGTGCGATGCGTAATGCACACGCTCGCGTGTCGACGTTCATGTACGCGCCTGCGCCTATCTTCGCCACGATCCACGAGCGTGTGGCGGCATATATAAAAGAGCGTTCTAGCGTGCGACCTATATTCCACGCCTGCATTGCTATATTAGACGCGTACGACGCATCAGGGACACGCCTGAAAGCGTCTTCCTCTTCTGACCTGATGCCAATCAAACACCAGTTCACTGAATAATTCGGCGGTTTCTACTGTCAGCTCGTGGTACGCCTCTCGTTCATCCTTTGTCGCAGACAACGGGATTGGTCTTTCGGTCGCAACGCCACGTACGCGATGACATGACTTAGATTTTTTAATCAAGAGAAATAAAAGAATAGCAGAAGGTAAGAAAGTACAATGACATTTAATTTTTTACGCCTCCTCATATTTATTAACGTGTATCGCCGAAGAAAGTTAATAAAAAGCTGCAATCGGTATTTCATATTCGGTAATAAGAACCGTCGAAAAAAGTGCAATAAAAAGCAGTAATCTCGAGATACCGGTGCACCAGCGCGACTCTGAATAGCAGCCAGACTCGTCTAATGATTCGTCTGTCGGTGGGACGCATACATAAAAATGTGTGTGTGTACGTTTACGCACCCACGCGGCCACGAGGAAGTCAAGAATTTATTTTTATCGTGGTTCTTCCGTACGACCGAACGTTACGGTCTCTCGATCGATGGACCCGCACCGCAGAGACGACACCGTCTCCTCGGAGTGTAAATTACAATTTGACGAACAGACAAATGCCTCTAGCACCTTGCTCTATCTGTGTCCAAACAGTGGCGCGCGTTTGCCGACGTATTCTTGGTACAAATACAGATGATCAAACACGGATTGTCATTCTTGACGTTCTCGACAGGCGCCAGCGTGGTGGTACGAAAATCGAAAATAATCGCGTTTCCGTGAAATTCTGTGTGTTTATTTCTTACGGCACGAGATCCCGAGTTTTTTCACGGTCGAGTCGTGGGTACTCGCGGCGTGCCGAGCGAAGAGAATCCGCGATACACAGTCGCACAGAACTCGATCGATCGTTCTCAGCGGCAATATCGTCGATCAGCATCGATCGATCCCATTGGCAAGCATCTCGCTACAGACGATTCGGAGTTGGCGCGCGGTACGATATTAATAACCGAGCGAGAAAGAAACGCAACGATTCCGTTCGCCATATGGTCAACCTAAATTCTAAGAGTCCGTCGTAACTAGCATAACCGGGATAACCTACATAAAGAGAACTAGAGATACTAGGGCTCCGCCGACTGGAGCATACGACTCGACGAACCAACCAACGAACCGACGAATCCGCACAGCGCCGGCTACTGTAACAACATATGTACGGCGAATGTCGAGAATTCCTTCCACGTTCTTCGACCGCGGAAAAAAAGTGAATGAAACGTCCGGCATAGCGATGCCCGAGATCCCGCGACCCGCTCTGAAACTTGCTTATTAGAACGTCTATCAATCGTGGTTCTGACGATGCTATCGAGAACGTAGCGTCGCTCTTCTCTGTTTACTCTTCTTAATGATCGAACGAAGAACAAGCAAGATGTTTACCATACGATACCACGATCTTAATAAAATTACCTACTTCCTTTCCGTCAAGTAAGAAACTACGTCCAGCTAACGAAGTCATAAGACATGCCGATGTTTCGATATTAATATTCGTTTGGCGAAACACGAGAAAAGCCTGAGGACTTGGATGGCGTTCTCTCCGATTCGACAGCCAACTCTGCACAGTCGTTGTCCTCCTATGGACTGCGGTCGGGACTTCTCCCATTAAATCACAAATGAATGACATTAGCGGTGCTATAATATCGTACCACTATTACCGTGACGGGTATTACGTGTCACGAGGCGCGCTCGCTCCCTCTTGTCTCCTTCCTCTTCTCTCTCTCGTGGCCGCGGATTCCCCGTCTCGGTCCCTCGCCTCGGCAACTCTCTCTTTCCATCTCCCTACGCCAGTCTCTGGAAACACTCTTACCGTTGCATGCAAGGAATCAGGTCACTGCGCTGCAAGAAAGCAAAAGCGACGGTACGAGCCACGGATTAGTATTATCGAATATATACCTATATCCTCCGGAAAAGGACGATGACTAAGGCGTCGTTTCGACAGAACTTTCGCGTACACATACGGCCGAGCATTGGCATGGCGCGCGAGCGAGCGCCGCCCCGAACCTCGGCATATGTTTCACGGGAACGCTTTTGTTTGTTTTCTCGGCTGGCTTTCCGCCGCGGAAAAACGAAAGCGTTTTCGCTTTCGGCCGATCCACGCGATCGTTCCACACGAATACGTCCATCGATTTTTCGTTTTCTCCCGAGAAGAATCTTTCTCATTTACCAACGACGAATTTTAAACATCATCCGTGGATAATTCATTCTTTCGATCGTGACGTGGTTCTTTCTTGTGGCCAAGTTTGAAAGCTTTTTAATCGTGAAATTCGTTGGATATCGTACTTTTTGCGAGTCGCGTAGAACCAACGTGGTTGTAAATATTCCTGAAAAAGTCGTGGTGGAAGTCAGATCATCTAGCCGGGTCGTAGTTCAATGTCGCTGTGTGTGCGGTAGGAGTTTCGTAAACGTGTAATCCGCGGCGATCAGATCGTGCGTAACACGGTTCGTTAGAAAGAGAAGCAGAAAAGAAGAAAGAAAAGGAACGAATTGCCTAGTGAAGCGTGTACCGCGAGATTATTATAAACACTCGCACTGACCAAAGAACGGGATTTAATTGATTGCAAGATATCGCCGACGACCTCGTATCTATAGCCGCGGCAATCCTTCGTATGTAATTAAAACAGGAGCGGAACTCACCCGTTAAAAAAGCAGTTAGGACGAAGAGAAAATTTCTTCAGAGACCAACTTACAGCCGGTTTATTTCGATTTACGAAACGGGAACGCATCGGCTGGCCTGCATAAATGCAACTAGGCTAGTTGAAACGCGCAATAACAAAGTTCGTGTTCCTCCGCCGCGGTGCGTGAACGCGTTAATTAATTAAAAAAGCTAACCCATTATACCCCTCCACTTCAACTTTTAATCGTATTTCCGTACTTATTGTTGGTGCACGTGTATCTGATAAAGCTCGCCTTTATCTAATATTAAGAAAATCACGTATCACGGTATCTGCGATGATTCACGCATATTTCTACCATAGGAGAATAAGCAAATCTAAACGAAACGAGAGTTTTTGAAAAAAGAAAAACGGGTCAGGCTGTTTCCAAAATACTCCAAAACGATGGTTTCCAAGAAGCGTGTCTGAGATATTCTAGGATCTTGTAGGGCTGCAGAGCATGCCAGGCTTGACAACGACAGCTTTGGGAGCAGTTCAACTATAAAGTTATCGTTATTAACAGCATATTTGCGTCCGTGAATCTTTCTTCTGCACGCGTCACGTAGGAACACCATACAATCGTCGTCGTGTCGCCCTCTCAAGCCCGTTCACTCATGCAATTTATGACACGTCGCGCGCGTGTTTAACAGTAGAAAAGGTCGAATATACGAGGACATGTCTGACCACCGACGTTACTCATTCTACGAATCGACGCAGGTCGGAACAAAGCGCCACGATAAATCGTGTAGAACGTGAACTATAGACAGGCGCATCGTGACGTCCTATTTGGGTTTTGCAAGTTCGCGGTTTTGCACGTGGACCGATACCGTCGAGTCGACAGAAACGATTGTTCGGCACAGGTAAAATCGCGTGTTCTTTCGTAGTTCATCGAACTGTCATTCGCGTTCGTTCCCGGCCATTCGATTGCACGATATGAAATTACTCGTTCCGATACTCGCTCTTTCTACTATGGAAAGATTCTTCGCAATTATATAAGAGGTCGATGGGACGCACGAGGACCGTACAGATGCCAGACGAAAAAAGGACCGGTTTCGCGTGCTCGCGAGAACGCTTCTAATTTTCCCCGAGAAACGGTCAGCCTCGAAACTACTTTCCGGATTCCACGAGCAAGGACGGACGGATCTCATCCTTCGAGGTTTCTAGATGCTCCTCTCCCGTCGCCATCGTCCAACTCACCACACTGGTACGAGATACTCCTTTGTCACCGCGATCGCTCGCGGACATTGTGAACAACCGCGGCTTTTTTCAATCGATTCTTCGTCTCTTGGAATCGCCAGCAAATAGCGGTCGTTCCATTTTTTCGATCAACGCAACGACACAGAAACAGGTGACCTTTTCTACGAAACTGCGTTCGAGAGCCACTGGCCATTGGTGGGACGCGGTAAATTGGTTTCTGGCCGCAACTGAAATTAATCGATTTTCGGCAAAAACGGAAACCAAACGGAGAAAAAACGTAATCCTGATCGTTAAGTCCTGACCGATTCACGAATTACGATAATCGTACGCAAATTGTACGCGTAATTGTTTACGATCAAATGAACAGGCCGGATTACGATAGATACTGGCCAGGCTACGATCGACAGTCGCAGTAATGATGGCGACTGCGACGACAACGCGATCATAATAATTATTGCATAATGACGACGGCAAACCTGCCTACCGGCGAACGTGGTAGCAATCACTTTCCTTTTTCAGTGGCCTGGATCATCCTATCTTCCTCTCCGAGCTTCGCGATCGCTATCGTCCCCCCGTTTGCATCGACTCTACGATCTACCCAATCGATGCAAACGCTCGACAGCAAAATTATCTTTCTAGCAGGTTACATAAGAAACTAGGATAATATAGATCCGTTTAATCGACTGCTTTAATAACAGTAACGGTGAGAGGTTCCGAAAATAAAGGTTAAAGCATCTATCGCATGTCGAAGCGTATTAGACGTTTATTTTTAGCTAAAATTTGTTACATAATTATAAAATAGAAAACTCGTAGGAAGAGCGAACTACTGGCAAGGATTCAAGTATCTGCTCGTTTAATAACGTACCAACAATGTTGCGAATACGAGACTACTTCCAAATATAAAAGAAACGTATAAAATTTACTCTGTGAGAAGCGAAACTCCGATCACCGTGACCGAATTATTTTCAACTTTCGTGATCGCGTAACTCAATGAACAAAAGTATGCGCAAAGACGTAGCCAGCGAAAAATCTCAGATCTCGAGAAATAACTTTCGCTCGTGCGAGGATCGCGAAGGATCGAAAATCTACTGTAACTGTATTAGCCCGGTTATTCACTCTTTTTACGCGAAAGAAACCTCGACCGAGGGATACAGAGCGATCGAGCGACGCAGTGCATCCACTTGGCGCTTCTCAGCCACGTGTCCATAGGTATACGCGATTGTTCGTGGCGTGTTCCACGGTATACGCATACGAGGATCACCGAGAGCACGCCCGGACACCTTTTATGCCGACCGACGTGTCTTTGAAAGAATACTAATGCACGTCGTCCTCGACTGTTCTAGTAGTAGCTCTCGAACCGACAGCTTCCGGTCACGTCGATACGATGAAAAACTACTTGGGAAGAACGAAAAGGTTTTCTCTCGAAAGTAGGACTCGAAATCTCTCCCTATATATTTAGTATTTTCCTCGCTTCTCGACTGTGCCGTATAAATGATTTTAAAGCAAAGTTAACCTTACTTTCCGATGGCGCCAAGCTTAAAGAAAGGAAATCCGTTTACGTGTATCCGTGTACGCATATTGCTATTGACTCTGGATACAACGATCGACTCGCAACATCGCGTGCATTCGGCGAGAGGAATCGTATCGCGACAATATCACGGACTGCAGAGAGTAAAGGCAACGAGCAGCTGGCGTAATCGTAATTCATAATCGATACCGTGATCGAAAACGAGTCTTCTCAGCTGGAGCAGGGAACAAGATCGTGTTGTGAACGGTCCCGATCGCCGGTAAATTGCGTCGAGATCAGCGGAATAAGCAAAAAATAACGAATGCGATTTAAAAACAGGCGGGCGCACACGTACACACCACATACGTCCTTGGACCTCAATCCGCATCGCGCACTCTTATTTAGGTTATTCGTCTTGTTTAATCGGCAAACAATTCCGTGTGTCGCCGTTGAAACGCCACGGCGAAACAAAAAGGAAAGCAAGCGTCACGGAGGAGCGACAACGACGACGAGTCTCGTTCCAAGGGAAGCTATAAATCAACAACATCGGCGAAGGAACTCGTAGGACACCCGTGTGTCGCGAGCTTGTTCACGATTTTGCTCGAAAAACACAGGTCAGGTAGAGAACCAGCGAGTAATTTCGGTGCGCTCTACCACGCTCGTTCCTTTCCCTAGCTCTCCGTGTTTCTCGTTCGTGGCTCGGGAAGTGGGTCAGCCAGATACGAAGAAGCGTAGGAGAAGAACATGGCAGCATCGTGAGCTCGAGGATAGGAACGGGAAACTTTCGAGTGTCGTTCTTTCGAGTTCCTGTTCGCTCGTCGGATAAGGGTTTCGAGGCTGACAGATACAACGAGGAATTTAAATATAATATGTGGTCAGCGTAAGAACAGCTATAGTTGGCAAATATAAACGCGAAGTATTTATTTGTTGGAAATTTTTCGATCGAATAAAATTGTTGTGATTTGTCATCAGAATACCTTGATGACGCGTATAAACAGCTTTCTTCCGGTCAAGAGTCCGATACCGAGTAAAAAGGTTGCAGTGAGGTCAGAACGATAATATGCGACGATGCCGCATTCTTTCGCTCCTTTTTCCTTCACACCCGCTCCTCATACATACGATGTTTGTTATACGTATTCATTGCGTAACCTTTCGGTATACCAAGGAACACAACAGAAACTGCGAATGAGAGCATAGGGTATCACGTATCTATAGCATGAATTTTAGTAACGAACTGCGTAGAAATCAGTGGATCGGCACGATTAAATGGAGAAGAAAAAAAGACACAGATAGGTGGAAGAAATAACGAGACAGATAACGCGGGGAGAAATAAAAATGATAAGAACTTCTTTTTATCGTGCCAGCGGTGGCGATCACCGTGACCCATGAATTGTTTTTGTTCTATTCCGTACTTATTCCAGACGAACAAATAATTCCATTCTTCCCTCCGAACTGTCGTTTGGCCGCAGATTTTGTAACGTCCGCGAGAATTCACGTGTTTACGGACGCTCGAGATGATCTTGAACGCTTGCGGGACAGATGTTTTATCGGTAAAACTCCAAGATTCCATCTAGGTTTAGTTTTCGAGGAGCCGACTTTACAATCGCGTTTTAAATCTCGCAAGGAACTATCCGACAGAGTGCACGATGTCTCTTTCCACTTTGAGGGGAAACGGACGGTGACACAGAGACATCCGGAAACGAACATCGAAGCGCTTCGACAAATCGATAATTCTGAGTGATTTAGCAGAGATATCGAATGTACAGTCTGTGTCGACAAACGATATTTACACTCCGAGTCTGTTTTCACTAGTCAGATAAACGTATTTGTCGATCATCGCGCGGCCCGACTTTGCATGTGCTTTTCATTCGACACTTTCTGCGCAACCATCGTCGGAGATTACGTTGCCCGCCGGGCCAAGCACGTGCTCCATTTGGCGCGACGTTCGCGTGATTAGTGATTACAGGATTCCAGCGTTTCTTCGTGCAACGCTATCAACGACAAAGCTTCTCCAATCGTAAATGTAAATACGCCGACGAACTTGCTCGACTCGACTCAATCCTCGTGGAAAGCGTTTTAATCGGTCACGATAACGTTTCACCTCGATGCGGGGCGGCAAATGATCGTTCATCCGACATGTCCACGGAATTCAGTACGATTATCATTCGCAGCTTAATCGCTAAACTCCTTTATATCATCGTTAATAACTTTCGAGGCAATAGAACGGAATTTTCAATGATAGTTACAGATAGCTAGAATCGTACGAGACGATAAACTCCGATAAACAATCGATAACCCAGCAGTAAGAATCTTTTTCCAACATCGTTCTATCATTTTTGTGACCTTATCGAACGCGTGCAGATATAACCTTCGATTTATTAGGTCTATCGGAAACTTCTGGTATTTTTCGTCCGCTTATTACCATGAATCGTGTTTATGCGCCACTTATTTCCCATACTCCTGCACATATGACAACCCAGATGTTGTCATTTCCATAAATATGTGCAATATCACCTACAACGAATAAAACGAACAAATCATCTATATCATCGATAGAGATCGTTTGCCTGTGCGATTCCGAAACATCGAACAGCCCCAAAGCTTTCATCCATCCGAAGCAAGACAATAACAAGAAGAAACAAAAGAACGTTCGAGACGCGTTCGATCGAGCGACTACGAATAAATTAAACGAGCGGCCAGGGCCACACCGTTACGAGATCTAATTATGCCAGCGGGAGTAATTCTTGCCGGATTCCCCGAGAGAGGAAGGAACGAGGCGCGGACGCTCACACGTGCGTGCACGCGTGCACGGGACGCGCACACGAACATGCGCAGTGCCACCCGGACGCACCCGCGTCGCTCTGAGGCCGTTATTCGCGCATGGCTCGCAAGGTCGCGTAATGTGCATCATGCATCTGCAACTCTCGCTGGAGAGTAATACGCGTACAAATACACGCGGCTCGCGTTGCGGGTCTCGCGTTCTTTATTCTTCCTTTCCGCTTTCTCGATCGGCAGCGTCTCGCCGATTCGTCGGCGTTTCGTGATACGTCCATCCGCTACTCCGGCAATCCGGATGCAAACTGTGAACGGGCGAGCAGATGACGCAAAGTGACCCTCGATTGTGTCATGTTACGATGCCGCGTATTTATAGTTGGTATACGCAGGCGTCAGAGGAACGAACGTCACCGTCGCGGAACGAAACTCGAGCGTTTCATTGAAACGAAACGACACGAGAATGGACGTTCCTCTCGATCCTGTGAATCACTGATAGTATACTTGTTCGATCGTGTCGCGAGTCGAGTTGCAAGTATTTCGGGTTCCTTGCCCGGATAACGAACAATCGCTGACTCAATACGATCCTTACGCAATTTACATTTCGATGTATTGGTAATTTTTATGAGCGCAAAAATCGTCTGCGATAAATCTTGGCAACCGTACCGTGTATAATAGACAACTGTTTGCTTGGTCGGTCGGCTCGGTGTATACTTACCTTCACGTCCAATTATTTAATTCTCCTGTGACGCGAATGGTCGGACGACTCGGCAGCGATTCGATTATTGTCCAGAATTTTAGACACAATAGTGGAAAAAATACAAAGGTCGCCGGATAGTCGGGAGCTTATCACAAACGGTAGCCACGAAATTGGATTAACTCGTACGATCGCAAAGATATCAGCGATGAAGCGCGGAAATTGATGCCGAGTAACTCGAGAGATCATCGACGCAACCGTAAAAAAAATACTTTCGTCGCAAACTGATGGTTTTCGTTTCCTCCGCCAGCGGAAAAATACAGTGAACCCCGAATTCACAGACTGGTTTATACGGCAGATGTAGCGCCGCCTGCAATCACAGCTGTTTCTCGATAATACGCAACGAAGCACGAATTACTCGCCCGTAACGATAATGTAACATGTATCGACGTAAAGTGGATCGTCATGTGGATCGTCATGTGGCATAGCCAGTGATTTCTGTATCGTATGAATATTTGAAATTTTTGAAATTGATTATAGTTGCGACAATGATCGACTCCGGAGAAAATCAGTCGTATCAGACTGACTGACTAAATTCGTATCGACACAGGTCTATTTTAATAGTGGAAACTGCAGTCGATATATCCTGTCAATAACGTAGACTAATTAATTGTAGTGCTAATAGGCTAATAAGACCTTTCGCTAGGCAAAGATCAGCATGATAGATACGCGGCTGTGTAAAGCCTATTGTTTGGCGAGCCGGCTCATCGCGTGGGCTACAGATCAAAGTGATCGTAACAGAGACTGCCAGCCGACTGCTGTACGTCTGACGTGAGCAATTCGACGATTCTACCAACAGCCACGCTATATCGTCTTTGAGATTAACATAAAACCGTTTCGTCGTCGAATCTATTATAGAATCGTCCTAAGGGGATTTCGGTCGAAATCTGACAAGGATTAACGGATACGGAAGTGCGCAATGCATTACAATTTCGAAAGACGATACCTCGCCTTGAGCCACGACGTCAGTTTGATCCACGACGTCAGCTTGATGAAGCTCGAGAAAGAGAGAAGGAAACGTGTGCCGAAAGTGAGTCATCGAATTATTGAAAGGTAAGTGCATAGAGGCCATTGGCACGTCGTTAATGACCGTCGATCTGCTCGTCAAGCTCGCGCGATAAACGCGCTTCCCCTCATTATTTTTCATAGGATTGGAACGTATAAAAATTGATACGCAGATCGTCAAGGCAGGAAGAAACAGATAAACTTTTCGATTGCATTATCGTCACAGACGATAAGATCGTTTTTCCTGGACGTGGACGTCGACACGTTCTAAGAATGAAATTGATGACCAAGAAAACTGAACACGTCGGCGCGTTTTTTGCAGTGAGGAAATATAGTTCTATTTTTAATAGAACCAGAGACGGAGAACGATTTAGCGGATAATATCGCACCGGAATTTAACTTGGATGAATTAATCGACGTGGCAGAACGCGTAGGTGCACTCGTCGACCCACGTCTTGGCCCACGTGCATCTTCCATCGGGCTTTTAATTCAGCCGTAGCTTCCAACGCTAATTACCTGACATGACGAGTGGTCCGTTCGTTCGAACGAAATCACAATCACTCGATGATATCAGAAACGAGATCGTCGGACCATCTATATGTCTACCTTTCGTCGTGTTCGTTCTACATTCTGTAGAAGCTCAACCATCGAGGGAAAACGCGAATGTAGAATTATTTTTGTCGCAACGATAATGATTTGTATAGCGATACTTGCACTAATTGAAAGTCACACCAACTGGCAAATGTCTAAGCTTGTTCTCAAGATTACGAATCTGTAGACTCAGCGTTTTCCACGAACTCGACTAACAAAATCGCGGCACAATTTTCGTCCTACGATAAGTTCGCGTATGATATTTTTGATCAGTGGAAGAATACGTCAACGAGTATGACTTCAGGATGAAATCAGCCAATGTAGGAGATCCATCCAACCTTTCTGTAACATTGACTAACATAGATCTCGAAAGAAGTCGACGTATGCCGAAGATTCTCCGGTTTGACAAAGGATCCTCTTAATCCGTCCGAATCGTATTTCTGTCGCTCGTTCTATTTTTAATCGCAAATATTTATTCAATAAGAAACGTGCGAGCTGTATTCGACTCTATTGCATCACGATGTGCGCCATTCGCTAACGATTCGATATTCCTGTTTGGTGGTAAACATAAAGCGTTTCGAGACGCGACACAATTCGCGCTTATCGTCCGACTTTCCCCCTTTTCGCTCTAACAGGTGTCTCTGACACACTTGCAGCACTTTACGACGCTTGTTGCGTCGAACAAATACAAGATGGGCACGAACAAACGCGCGATAACGCGGACCGTTTTAAAGCGTAATGTCGATTTTCACGTGATCAAACCCGGGAAATTTCCTGTCACTCTACGTGATTCCCAACTTTCCGGTCTTGGTTCTTCGTTCACGGCCACAGCCTCAAGGAAAATACGCTACTTAACCGCTCGCAGTTGTCAAGTATCAAGTTTCATTGTCAACGTTCATTTTCGCGAAACGAAATATTCCCCCTATTCCGGAATAACGTTCGCTTTCATACGTTACGTATGATGAATTAGATCGAAATAAAAGTAGACGACGACGCGGTTTCTCGTAACATTATGCAATTAAGTTTATTATTATCGCCCTAAATTACGAGGGTAATTAACATTTCCACGTAGGAAATCTATTTTGCATCTCCGAATCGATGGGTTACGACAAATCTCTCGGAGCTAGCCGTTGGCCGATGCGATGTCACGATGGTGGACGCTTCGGTCAAGAAACGTCGCGCACGTGTCGCGTGAAATCATGAATGAATGCACCGCAGAAATTGCGCCAGCGCGAGATTCGTCTCGGTACGCGTAATCTGTAGCTATTTTTAAGTAGAACGCAGACGATTATCAGCGATCCTCGGGAGATAACGACGTTCGCTTATCGATATGGTCATGAATGTTTCCCACGAACTGCGTAAGTAATTGTCAAGCAAAACAAAGGCTTCCCAGGAGAAACAGAATTTATCTAACAAAAAGGCGAAAGCAATGAAATTGATCGTTGTGTGACTCGTGGCACTTATCATCTTTGCATGATTGTCGTTGTTTTAATCACGCGTATATTTTGTTTATCGAACATAGATAACGATCGAACGTGTCGCGTTGAACACGCTAATTAAACCAGAACAATGCTAATCGAAAATCATTCAAATCCAGACACTTTTCACAGTAGTTAAACGTTGCACCGTTGACGACCGTCGGGAACTTTGAGTTGACGAAAGATGGTGTGGAGCTCGCGACGAAAGCTCAGTCAACTCCATCGCGATGCGGATGGATAAGGAAATTATCCAATCTAACTTGATTCATTGCTTAATTTGTTGCATAATGATAAGGCGAATGGGCCAAAAAGCCGCGAACAGAAGCCGGTGAAACTTGGTGAAACCGAGTTGGAGGTCTAGCCGACTACTCTCGAGAACGTGAAAATAGTTTCAGCCGAAAGTTCTCAGCCGCGAACGCTGCCGAAAAAATTGACAAAGCGACCATGGCGAGATACGCACTTTCACTGCATTAAATTTAACCGAACGATCAAATAATCTTTCTGTTTATTTTCTAATTCGTAACAAATCGAATAGAGGAACCGCGAGAATCAAACAACGCCATGCGTGTTTCTTTTCTTTTCGTATCTTTCCTTCTTTCTCGTCCTTTGCATTGTATATACTTCATTCAGCCTTGATTGTTAAAGACATCGATTTTTTGCAATATCAAAGTCGAGTACCTGCTAGCTGATACAAACTCGGAAGATTTCGCCTTTCAGAGGCCGCACTTTCGAACCCGCGTTAGTAGCCAAATATTGCGGCAAGAACGCCGCGTATCGCGGTAACGGCAATTAAAATATCGTTAACGACGATCGAAGTCCATACTTTCTCCTCGCATTCTCACGCTGCAGTTAACTTACAGAGACGTGTTTAACGCTCTTTGTTTCGAAGAATACCTAACGCAGACAACGTGTTCCCCGATAAATTCCGTTTATCTCTACCGTAAAAAATTAAAAGTATCTATTGAATTTAAATACTACGGACAAAACAAATAAAGCAAAAATGAATATTTTAATGAGAATACGTAAATCTATATGCATCACGAAATATTCCATGCTACGTAAAAACAGTGAATTACGAGGCATCGATCTTGCGAAGTATCTCGATGCGATGGTAGCACTACAATAACAAGAAACGAAACAGAAATATTCTTTACTTTGGATACGCGGCAAAGAGACGGGCGTTGCGGAGCTAAGGTAAAACGGAGCGCATCGACGAAGCCAGGAAAAGTAAGGAGCTCGTGAAGAAGAAGGAGGCACTTCTGCCTCCGCGATTATGTAACCGAGCGATTCTCGGAGCTGGCAGCGTGCGCGCGCGCTACTGAGGTCAATTTATGCGGAGCTCATCGGGCGCTGGTTCTCGGGCGCGTGCGTACACACACGCACGCACACACGCACGCGCATACGCACACGCACACGCACACACACACACGCATAGCTTGAAATGAGAAAAAAAGAAGGAAGAAAAAATAAATCGTAATAACAAGTTTCTCCGCAGATATAATTAACTGTAATTATTAATCGTGTTATACTTTCGAATATTAACATGATTACAGAGGTGAACGGAGAAGAAGGACTCGGAATGAATCAAATTTTAGAGCGAAGCGTGAGAATGAAGAGGCTAGAGAAAGTCATTACCGTGAGAAGCACGGTTATTGATAGCTATATGCAATACGCGCGCAAGATATTACGCGTTAGTGCACGGACCGCGTGAGCACGGTCACGTGGAGCCGAAGGTAATGTCGGTCGCTGTATTCAGAAGAAAGGACCCGTCTTTGAAACGAGCGAAAGTAAACATCCTGAGAGAGTTCGATTTACCATTTAACGAACTACGAATAACATTTACACACTCGAGTAAAATACTCGCATGGAGTGGAATACGAAATGAATCAACGCTCGAATGATTTATAAAATCACCATCGATTACCGATTCTAAGCGCTTCTTGTTCTAAAGCAAAAAATATAACCTTCGACCATCCTTAACGATAGATCTCCCCCTGTGAAACATTTCGATGGATATGGTAAAAAGCTCGCTACTCGGTCGACCGAGAAGCTTTAGAAGCGCGCTGCTAATCAGACGGAACAGAGAAAAGAAGCCAGGGAAAGGAAGGGAAAGAGAAGGAAAGAAAGGATAGAGCGAGCTGGCGAGCGGCGCGGAGGTGAATCGTTGTCGGTGTGTGGATCGGCCGAGCGCGGAACCGTGTACGGAGTGGAGTCGGGTGAAGTGGAGTGGAGTGGTGAGCAGAGTCGAGTCGACTCGAGTCGAGTCGAGTCGACGTTGAGTGGAGTGGAGCGAAGTAGAGTGGCGTGGGGTTGCGCCGGTAAGTGTGCCAAGGTGCACTTCTCGAGAAAGCCGGACCGACCGGACCACTACCGCTGCGCCGTGCCCTGACTATCCCAAGTCGCGCGCGGATTCGATCCTATTCCATCCTGTCTCGATACACCGAAGACCCGTCCCTATCCCGGCCGATTCGTTTCGTCGATCCGTTCGACCGATATCCAAACAGCCGCGCGAGCCTACGGTGAACGGATCTTTCAGAGTGGCCGCGTCTTACGGAGACGCGATTCTCTAAACTCTGGCGTTACCAGCAACCGTCTCGCCCGTTGATCTTTGATCCTTCTAGCGATCAGTCAGTTCGATCGGCAGAGGACATTAAGTTGACCTGTTCTCGAGCTGTATGATCCCGATCCAGTGATTTCTAATAACGAGCACCGCTGTGTGCCTAGGTCAAAGCACCGGGTCGATACCAGAAACACGTTTATTATTGTTTGTAGCGTAGTCTCTGAACGTCTTTAAACAATGAAAGTATTATTATATTTATTCGTACGGGAAGTACAATACACGTTATAGCGGACTAACTTATGAAAGAACAGCGACCAGGCATCGAGTAAATTATGTTTACGTCGCTAGGTTGGGGCAACGTGTTTCTCCACGAGTTAAGATGATGAGAATGAACCGCGACAGGCTAAACGAGGAAAGAGTTGACACGGCAAGGAGAAAAAGGAGATTCGACTTCCGCCAGGGTTGATTCCGTTCGTCCCGATTCCGCTCGATTTTCTAAATATACCGCCGAAAGCTCGACCGTTTTCGTATCTTCGGTCCAAGGAACGGCGATGTCTCTGCTTCTGTTCGGCGGCCTAGGCCAGGCTGACCGGCACTGCTCGCGTGCATCGTTGCCCCTAGACCCTCGCTATACATAGGTGTGTATGAGCACATGTACGCACGCCTACTTACGCATGTGCGTATATGCTGAATATAGATACCGGTATTGAGGGCAGCTACCCTAATAATAGAAGTCGAGAAAATTTTTAGCCCTTGATGCCGGCCGGTTACACGAGATAGAATTTGATTTGGGTCTCGCGAGCGTGGCCGCGAGAACGGCGAACGAGAGAAAGGTGATAAACAGAAAGGAAGGAACAAACGGGACGAGAAACGTTTTCTTTCGACTCGTCGAAACGAGGAAACCTTTGCTTTAGATCCGATTCGACAAGTACCAGCGATACGTGCGATTTCTTATCGACGGTGCACCGTGACCGAGTCAACAAAAGATTACGAGTTTCGCGGGATCATAAAAATAATTTTCACTGCCAGTCGTTATTGACAGCGAAACAGTTGCTTACTCGCATGATCGTGACAATATTTCGTCTTCGATGCAGCACCACTGGCGCCAGAAACCTCTTTTTATCAAGCTTACACGATATATCCGCGGCGATAACGTGGCCTAAAAAAGAAAAATTCAATCGTCTCCAGTCTATTTGTTTACTATTCACGGAGTTTGTAGGCGCGTGCATCGTCACCCATCGCACGATCATTCGTCCTCCTAATCGTAATTTCGAGCATTGATATTGTCACGATCTCGCGCAGAGGTACATACAACGTGTATATAGGAGCGGTGTCAATTCCGTTTCGATGACTCGTGACGTCGCGTCGCAGCGTACCGTCGCGAGGGGTCCCTGATACAGGCTTTATTCGCTTCCGCCAGCGCTCGTTGTCGCGTTCGCGATGTATGTTCCGATTCGTGAGAGATATCACCACCGATAAGATAAAGATAGACGTCGAAAATAAGATAACCGTTCAAAGCTAACTACGATGCACGGTCATCGACGCTTACGTGAATCCGAGAAATCGGCGTCACTGGCGTGCAAACGTCACGTTACGAAAACGGGTTTCAGAGAACGCGCGCGAGAATCGAGACGGCACATTTGATAAATATGGAACACAGAACGCGCGGCCTTTACGCATGTACGAAGACCAAATTTAATGAATTTTAAATCGGATAGGTTTTTTACATTCGTCCCGTGATAGACGTCGTGGAAGACGGACGTCGTGTTACGTGCGCCTTTTTTTTTTTAAAGTTAATTGTAAGGTGATCGTGTGGCCATTTAATTAGGATACGAGCCTCGCGCGCTTGGGCCAAAAGGCCTCGTCGTCTATTCATAGTCGTACTAGAACTAGATTCGAAGGTGTCGCGACTTTGATCCGAAGCCTCGTTCCGTGCGCGCTATGCGCGTGACTATTATTCCCATCGTAAGATCTTTATTGAAAAAAAAGGCCTAGCACCAGTCGATTGTACTACATTGAAAAATATTTATGCGAGTAGACGCGGTGAATGCGTTCCGAGCGTGTAACGCCGTGCGAGAACAGAGGCGGCCCTTCTCGACTTAATCGAGTACGTGGCCGACGAAGAACGAGCTATAATTCACTTTCTCGTCCTTGATCGTCCCGGGAAGGCACAAAAGCGTTTCAGTTCCGGCTGCCGGTGAACGCGGATTTCGTGAGTCGAGGAACCAAAGAAGAGAAACAAGGAACCAAAGTGGGTCGTGGTTCAGAGATTATTCAACGATATGTGTACGACCCAGTTGATCACGAACGAAGAAACTCTTCGCCTCTGGAATAAATAGGTTATCGTACGAATTACTTAAGAAATATAATCTATTTTTCAAGGGCTGTTGTACAAACAGAGGAATAAAATTTAAAAATCTAGGAAATTTCGAGATGAAAAATATTAGGTACAGAGAAGAGTATGTTGGATCGTTTCAGAACATCCGTGAAGATTTTGAAAGGGGAGAGACGAACATCCGGAAACCGCGGTGAGATCTAACGAAAAGCCGAGTGTTCCCGTGGGTCGAGGAGGAATCCGAGTTTGCCGCTGGCACGCTAAATTTACCCGTGAACACCTAGAGGTATTTCGGCCGATCGAGGGATGCCATTCAAGTATTTTCAATTAGAACGTTTCGCCGAAGGGGCGAGAAGCCGGCTCGTAGTCAGCGGCGAAACGTGAAGCCATCGTCACGGAAATAAAACGCGCCCCATCGCGTGCCCTTACAAGGAATTAATGGAAATTAAAAGAAACCCACGCGTTGATAACGATTGAACGAAAAGGAAAACCGACAGGGCAGAAGACGAATCGCCTTCTTTCCTCGAAGGCGGGGGCGTACAACCAACAGAGAGGCGATGAAAGATCGGGCGTTCGGGCGTAACCCATGCAAATTTCCATAATTTCCAATTAGTAATCAGTCGGTAGCTGCGCCTATATTGCCTTCACCTCATCACCGTTGCTGCCAACTCTCCGCCAGAGAACTATTCGCTTCGATACGCAGCGCGCATTAACGCCGCGCGTTTACGCGCGCACACGCGTCACGTAGGCATGCACAACCACGTAGACACGTGTATTCGTGCGTGTGGGTGAACGACGGTGGCGGCAGGCCGTGTCTGACCAGTGTGCCACTTTCACTACCTCGTATTTGGGTCATCGCATCCACTTTAACGGCTCCTCACCTCCCTTGGCCATTCTCCTCTTGAGGGGGTTGGAAAGGGGCGCGGTATATTGTTGTTACCGCGGTTGTACACCTACGTAGTCTCTCTCTTTCTCTGCTTCTTTCTCTCTCGTCGTCTTCCTCGCTTGCCCTTTGTCTCTTTACAGTTTGCTATCTTTTCGGCTTCGATTCGTTCTTCTTTAATCTCTAAGAGATCGCGCGTCGTTTCCGGCTGGTATTTCTACGTGCAGCGATCCTCCAACGTTTCCCATTCGGACGATACTGGAACGAATATCGTGTTGGAACACGATACTCGGTATTTTGAGTGTCCCATGCATCGCCAGCTGCAGCCACGAATAGATCGAACCGCTCGTATAATACCATCAAACTCGCGATCGACGAACGATCCATGAATCTATTCGTACGATAGACTGGAGATCGTATGATAAACTTTTGGGTGGTCTCTCATATTACTCGATCACGTTGGACGATCACGCTGCACGGAGAAGAAGAAACAACGAAAAGCGATGGATCGGCAATTTGCAGTCGGTACGCGAAGCGCTGCAAAACGACGACGATAGGGCAGGCAAGAAACGCACGCGGCTTGTGCTAGCGTACCTTTTACGAATTCGTCAGCCAAGCTGTAAGAACTGGCTAGTTTCAGCTTAAAAGAGATACGCAGAGGCAGTCTTAGGACACGGACACACGGCTCGACTCGTTACGCCGGTGCCTCTATGCCGGTGGTGCAGGCGCAGATTGTGGTTCTCCCATTTACCCAGTTCCCCTCGTGCTCGCGCGCACCAACGTACACGGGTTATGTAACCAAGTGAAAGTGGCACAAGCACCGAGCGCACACCGAGAGGACCGACATCGACATCGACTTGGACTCGCGCGAACAACCACCATCCACCATCCGCTGTATCTACAAAGCCACCTCCGGCACCCATCCACGACCAGATACGATCCTGTTCCACGACTTCACCAATAATCCTGCTCGCTTCCTAAAGAGTACGCTCACCGAGCAACGAATCAAGCCACCGACGTACGCTGCACCGGCTTTTGTTTTTATCGCAGTAAATTCGCGGCTATTCCTTCTTTAAAATCCTCCTCTAGGAACGTGATTAACACCCGATACGGCTTGCCTAAGGTGAACATACCTCTCCTTTTCCTCGCTGTACCTTCTCGTTCGTCCCTCGCGAGTAAATTTGAAAAACGAGCAAATCAGCTTCTGAATGGATTATCGAAAAACCAAGAACAAAGCGTTCGTCGACTGAATTGCTCGGAGGTGAGAATAGATAGCGCAGCTTTATCTGTATATCCGGTATCGTTCGTCATTAGGATAATGAAATTTTTCTATGGGTTCGCGTTATTCTTTCCGAAGGCCGTGAAAGTGTCAATCACGTCGAATGATTATCGCCTACGTAGATGACGATAGCAGAGTTGCTATAATCGTTTATTCCTCTAAACTGTCTGTTATTTCGTTATCTTCCTCGGTTGGTGCGGCTTTTCTTCTGCGTAAATGTTCCTGCGTCATCAGTAAGGCAACTCTCGATTTCTTAGTCATCTTCACAACTCGAAAATCGCTGATTCGCTTCGAGTTAGATCCTGGGTTCACGAAGAAAAAGAGCATCGTATGCAACGACGAAACTCGTCTTTGCATTCCTGCTCGAAGGCAGAAAAACGTTTCGTGGTCGCGCGCATAGTCGACTTCCAGTGTAAACAGACAGTGGCGTAACATGTTTCTCAGCCGGTCTGGCTCGATCGGTCATCGAGATAGACACGTAGAGCTACCGCTTTGGCTCTCAAGAGCGAAAGGAATTTGCTGTTTTGTCGCGAGAACGTAAGAAAAAGGGAAAGGGCGATCACGCGATTAGATATGCATTGCGATCGTAGCTGAACAGGCCACCGCTTCGCCATCTCGCAGCTTCTCCGAGAAATATTCTGCCGAGTGACCGGGATCGAAATCACGGAAAGATCGCTCGATCGCGACAATCACACCGGCTAAAAAGATTGCTAAGTACTATGGAATGCTAGATGGCCAACGTTCGCGATGTGCAGAGTAACCGAGAAAGCATCGATATGTCGCGACCTCGACGTTTACTATCTACCAGTAAGATGCTTATCTTCGTAGAAATTGCAGAAAATAGCATAGAAGACAAAACGTCTAACATAATCGCAACAGTAATAGTTTATGATAACGATAGCGTAAAGATTACAAACAAAAGATCGTCCCTAGTTGATAGGAACGACGTTTTTAAAATATATTTCATTGGAACTAAACGAGTCGCACGATTCTATAGAAGAAATCGTGTAAAAAAAGTATACAAATCTCAAGTAACTTTTATAGAAATAAAATGAGCGAAAATTAGACATTCCTTTCTTTTGACCGATTATCACGACGTGATAAACACACCCTATTTACTCTGGAACCTCGTCGTAGTAAGCGGCGCCGTGTCGAGACACTACGGCCTATGAACTCCGTTTCAACCGGTTATATAACGGCTTAATTACTCTGCCCCATTTTCACGAGGCATTGTCTCGATGGGGCACTTACTTTCGAACCTCGCGCCTCGAACGAATCGTGTAGCTGCTTAGAGGCTTAGAAGAGACTGTGACTCTCTACAACCACGGCTAACCGCAGTCGAGAGGCTTCTTGCGCAAGGGACCTCTCTTTTATCTCTTTTTTACCTTTCTTACCCGAACCTTTTGCCGAAGTTGTCGGAAGTAACGTCGATCTATTCTACTAGATTCAATAATTATCAACGTTTAACCTTCTTCGACCCCGAGTGATCTCTTGAGACGCGCCGAAGGAAAATGGAGCAACATTATCAAAATTGGAGAACGAAGATACCGTATATTCAGATTATGTTCATAAATAAAACGGTGGAAACGAAGGCTTCGCTTTCAAATACTAAACCAAACTCTGCTTTATGACAATACAATCATTTTCTGTATTCTCTATTTCTTCTATCGTTTCTTTTCATCGCACACCTTAAGAGCAAAAGATGTATACCGATGAAAAATGAAATACGTAAACAAATATAAGCTTTGTTAATCAACGATATGCGCGTACAACTAAATATTACAATTGCATCGTTGCATTCATTTCGTTTCTTCGTGAAGCCATCTGATTCATTTTGCTCCATTTCCGTATTCGAAGAAACTGTATCGCACCATTAAACTATTTTGGCATGTCTCGATCAATCATGTATTTGGTGGTACATACGATCGCGTTGCTCGGTGTAAAATTCAAAATGATCTACCGAGAGTCACTGAACGGTCGTCGTCAGTGTACAGGAAAGAAAGGACGAGGTCCCCGATGACCTCGTTTCTCGCGAGCTCGCAGAATGCTCTCGTATAAACGACTCGGACAGGATACGTCGCGGTTTTTGCGGAATATAATTAAGCGTATTCGTCATATCCTCCGCCCATCGGGATCTCCTAGTGCAGCGGAGACTCCGAGAAATCTGCGCTCGTTCGCGGGCTGCATGCGTGGGTGATCGACACATTTGAGTCATCCGAATTACGAACCGAGGGAATTCTCTATTTGCGGGAAATTTCTGGCCGCAATGTCCTTCCCGGCTCGTCATTTCCTTCCGAAAGGTTGACCGAACGACGCAGTTTGGCGGTTGGATTCGGAGTAAAACGACAACGACGCGACGGAACAAATCCGCGAACAGCGAACTGGTCTGAGAAACAGGTAGTCATAGAGCTAGTAACCTCTTTTTTCCTTGCCACGTCATTGGCGCATTATCGCTAAATCGTTCCGATAGATTTTATATTCAGTTGTTTAGTAGTCCGGTCGGCGAGAATTTTCCTCCGGCAAATAGAATTTTTAATCCGCGGAAATTCATTTCGAAAGAACCATATGTATAACTTGCGCGATCTATCAGTGAATAATTAATCGTTTCGTCGGACGAATCCCGATCGTATCCTTCGCGCAAGGACGATGATTCGCTGCTTAGACTGTATGTATGTATGCTACTTGAAAATAATTCTTACACAGGCACTTTGATTATCAACGATCGATATACGAATCGCAGCGTGGCAAAAAGTTCGCAATTGTGGGATACGATAGATACGTATATCCGCGTACGATAATTACAGTCCACCGGCAGAAATAACGTTTAATTGAGTGGACTCAGGCGTAATTAGCGTGAATATTGACCAGGATCGCACGGTGGAAAGAGACGGTACGTGGGTACGCGCGCTTACACGGATTGGCAATAAACGTAATTGCCGGACTCTTGCTCAATCCGGCGTGCCGCTACTAGATTTTACCCCACACCGCACCCCTATCGTTTCATACGACGAACCGATGTTTTCTCTTCGTATCACTGAAACCCTATCGAGCTTAATCATTTCGAAATAAAATATTTTGCTTTTCGTTGCCTCATATACGCGCGGCGTACAATTAACTTTACGCTGAATCTGCAAACATCGCAAGGAATCGAGGGATACGTTGGCAATTATTGAAAACAAGTCTAATTTCAACTTTATTTTATACTACGACCGCGGTATCGAACCCCAATGGACTTGCCGTTGTTCTTATATTTAAATTCGAAACATTATATAATCTCCACTGAATATTTTAACATTTTTCCCGAGCATTATTTTTAGAAGATCATCAGGCTCCTTTTAAACGCAAAATTATGCACATGCATAAACCGGGATCAGTGACGACGTTGATTTCCAATTGGGAAACGTAACTTTTCTACGAGATCCGTTAAACGCTGCCGCGTGACACCCGAAACGTGATACCCTGTGTCCAGCTAGAACGCGACGAGCCGTGCATACCAAAAGCGAAAATCGATTTATTCGACAATAAGGAGAGGACGAGAGAGCGGGCCGATGGACGATGACTAAGCGACGAGTGTACCTCGGCTGCCTGGTTGCTTGGTTGCCTGGCTGGCTGGCTCGTTGCTTGCTGGCCGATTTCAAGAGAAAGAGAGAGACTCGAGTGTCTAGGCAAGGCAGGCAAGCCAAGACAAGGCAAAGCAAGGCAAGGCAAGGCAAGGCAAGCGAGCAGAGAGTTGAGCGATCCGACTAAAGTAGGCTGTTATTTAACGATTTTAGTGAAACGTTCGCGGCATTATACAATCGGCCTAGATCCCGAGTCACGGAGCGTCACGGATCGTGAACGCTGCCAAGCCAGTCACAGTGATTGCCTTCACCGCAGAGAACAGACACTTCGCTTCGTTTTGTTTCTGAAACGAGGATCTCGGGTTCAACTGCATGGTTGACACGTGCACGAACCTTCTACTTAGAAAAGGGCTCGTTTTCACCTGAGCAGCTAGCCATTAAGCTGCCGCTGTGTCGTTTGATGCTGAAAACGACGCTTGGCTACCGAGGTTAACCCTTTCGCGGCTCTGCCACCGAATCTCTCTCTAGATGGTTCTAACTGATCGTGCTTATCTTTGCAACGATCGGGAAATAATTGTATGGGATAATTAGAGAGTATGATAGATTAGATACAACGGGTTATTAAAAGGAAGTAATATGAAAATTAAAAGAGATAATATGCTTAGATTATGATAGAAACGATCGAACGTAAGCACGAAAGTATTTCACTGATCTTTCTTCTTTCTATAAAACATTTTCGCCGTGCGTCAGCACGCGCCCATGTTTTTCCTTTCCACGCTGGCACACAACATTACTTCACTCGCTAATTCGTTTCGCGAACCTCAGACCTCTGAAACAAATGTTGCCAAAGATCTCGTGTGCAGCGAATCGCGCTTGCACCCGGCCTGCGTAAACATTCGTCATTTGCGATTCCACCGCGACGAGTTTATCCATAGTCTGTTTTTACCCTCGAGTGCTACCTGAACTTCTTTACGATTGTTCTAGAACCGAGAAAAGCGACACGTCTCTTGTTCGTATCAATCACCATAGATTTAATAAACGATCCCATCATTCACGCGAACGTCTCCATCGTGTAATCCTCGAAACAACAAACCGAAAGCTCACAGAAACTCTTTTATCTCTCCTCTTGATTCACGACATCGCGTTGGCAAGCCGCAAGTAAATTACTTTCAATCTCTGTACTCCTCCTATGCTTAAAATATAGTGGTGTACATTAAACCGTCACAAGTTAAGAGAACGTCACGCAAATAGACAAATCAAGAACTATTATAATAGATCGATTTGCTCGATGGATTCAATGTATGAATTGTTATCCATCGGCATTCGAGTCATTGGTAATTTTTGTAAAAATCCTTTTCACGCTTTAAGGAGCGTAAGTTACATTCTTTGACCCACTTACCCAAAATTTTCTGCTGCCTCGGTCCGTGCACCTCCTCAAGCGCGCGTAGATACGGCATTACGCAATAAGAAAACAACGCGACGACGAAAAGCAGGCGGGAGGCGCGCGAACTCGAGACACGAAACGAACGCAGGCGATCGCATTTTATTTGCACTCGCTAGACCCGCTGACACACTTAGGCGTCGCACTCCGGGAAGCGGACCGTGCTCGCTCAGGGGAAAGTGACGATGATCGGCGACGCGTCCAACCGATCGTAACCGCGTTACGTGGATGATGATGCGCTTCGCGCGACCATTACATCCGAGATGACATTCCGAAGCACGAGCATTTCGATATTTAAATCCGCTTACGAGCACGGTCCAGCAGACACTGACAAATGTTGGACGAGAGCAGGACGAGCCAACGATACGACGGAGGACATCTGTTAGTCGAGTTAAACGACTTTTCGATCGAGTGCTTGCACTGGAAATATTGACACGAATTGTGAATTTTTGGATTTAGGTAGTTTAGTTCGTGGAAGTAAAAACGAAAGGTACAAACGGTTCGAGGAAACGAGCGTACTTTCTTAGTCGCTTGTCACGTTCGAACAGACAACCGTTGGAAATCGAGTCACTAAGCGAAAAATTTTTTCTAAATAGCACAGTGAGTACGATAGTTTCGAATTTCCCGAAATTGAAATCGAAAGTGCATACTAAACTTGGCTTAAACGTTCGGGCAGTACGTACACTGCTCTAAAAGTACAGGATTCCAAAATTTGTTATATTGAAATCGAAAGTCCGAGCAGGCGAAGGCTGTTTCAGCGACGGAAGAAATCTCAGCGAATGCGTGTCAGTGGGTCTGTCGAGCGTTACGTCAGAGGAGAAGCTTCTCTTCCGTCACGGAGAAGCTTGGATTCGCGCGGATGAGAAACTAGCTGGCAATTATTCCCATGCTCCAGCGATTACTTCACCCGTCCGAGACAATAAGCGGAGTCGGAGGAGTCTGCCAGGCGAATGTTCTCGGAGGACGGAAGCCTAAAAATAGTGGCGTGGCTGCGCGCCGGATCATACCTAATGAGCCAGGTACAATTAGCGACGCGCTGGTAGATGCGCTACCTGCTTACATGTACGGAGTTTCACTTTCCTTCTCGTTGGCTCGCTTCCGTTGGTTATTTTCGTACCTGGCGTATCACGTGGGCCGCCGCCTATAGGCGTCCGCGACGCGAATGTCGTCCTCGTGGAGAAAGTTCAAAATTTCGAGGTCCAACGGATGCCATCGGAGGCCGACTACGGAGGCAGAGGCGAGCCAGAAATTGTCGACGAATCGCGCACAGCCAAGGGAACTCTCGCACGGCCAGATACACGTGTCGACGATCTGAATGGAGAAAGGGCTCGACTATAAGAGAACCGCTAGGAACACACATCGACGACGTGACTCGCGACGCTTTCCGTGGGATTGTTGGGCGGGAGCAACAGGTGGTCTGAACGTAGCCGATGCCCTGCGCCGTAGGGAACTCCAGATAGAACTCTCCGACCGTGTTTATTCAAAAGGAACGCATTCTTCAGTTTCGAGGCCGAAGAATTTATTTTTCAAAACATATTCTCAACACGGAATTAAGTTTTCAGAAAGAATCATGAATTTTTACTGAGATTTGAATATCGAATGTGATCGAATGCTTCTCGCGAGTCCACGAAATACAGGTTTGGAAGGTTGGGAAGTTACATTTATATGAGTTGCTTAACTCGGCAGCAGTTACAATGATGATTTATGAGCAAGAAACATCGACTATACTTACGATTATAAATTTCACGGAACGATGGAATGCGCATGGGATAAGGATGATCATGCACCTAACGATCATCAATCGCGCGGCCATGTTTCTTCGCGGTTGTCATTTTATAGCATCGTTAGTGCGACTAGTCACGACAGGGTTCGACAAAGTCGAGGGCGCAAAAATTAGGCTGCAGCCTAGGTATTTAAAAGAGCGACGCGTTCGAGGCCGCGCGCGTTTGCCACGCGAACCCGAGCTCTTTCAAAAACGAAAGTCCCGCCTCTTCCCGTATTCCAACCTCGTGTCGTACCGGCGAGTTTCACCAAACATTCGCTATGCGTGTGTTTAGTAGACATCGTGAACATCCACGAAGAATCGAAAAGTCGCGTTGCGGAGGAACGAGGAAAGAGGGGAGACGAAGAGGAGAGAGAAAAACAAGCGTTAGTTGATGTAGATCGTTGGGTCAAAGAAACTGGAAATCGTCGTTAAAAAATTAGAATAAATTATCATCTATCCGAGAAGCACGTCGAATCGAACGATCAACGGTTAAGCTGAATCGAGCCATAAAGTTAAATCATAACGTCGATCTCGCTTTGCGATCGGTAAAAATATCTGCAACAAAGAAGATCGTAAACTGTAACCAGGATATTACGACAACCTACCGATAAATCTAGATTAGAAGAGAAGACGAGCGAAATTCGAGGTTGAAAATAATTCGGGAAGGATTCGTGAGCTGACTGATACTTAGCTCCTTCGAAATTACGAACAAAAGGAGAGATAATTGAAAGGTATCGACCAGGAAGAGTCAAAATCTCGAGAACGATCCCTCGTATTACAGGAATACACTTCAAAGCAATCGGTAACACTCGCGTGCGTGCGCTGAGACGATCGTCGACGCTAGACGAGTCGATCAACCTCCCGATGGTCGCGGAGCGTGGCGTCGAACGCTGAAAAAGTGAAACTCGGCTCGCTGCGCGTGTAACCTAGAAACGTACAAGCGGTGCTCAACTCTGCGGGCGCCCGTACATCTACGATCAGGTCGGCAGACGCAATTAATCAGCCCGGATTATCTCGAAATGCATTGAAACGTCGTGTTTTTCCCGCGAAATTTCTTCGTCGACGCTTCGGCGCTCGTAGCCGGGCATCTCGCGAAACGTCCGACCACGACGAGGACTATTCCCCTGCTCGCCGACATGTGCCCTATTTCACTTCTACGATGGTATGGGACGCGTTACAAATTACCAGACGAAACACTCGAGTCGACGGTTGAAGAAATTAGTATCGTAATGGATCCCCAATTTACGGAACGACAAAGATCATAAATTGTCCATAGTCCATCGATATTCGCAACATACAATTTCTCTCCATCGATTATACACTTACTGTTCATACTACCGTATGAAGGGATTCACATGGATTTTCATCCTCAAAGATATATAAAATATCTACCAGAAAGTATATGTTATAACGTTTATATAGTTTGGCCCCGTTTTTTTTTTCTTTAGCTATGCATAAAAATATGAACACGCATAAAAGTCCGTATCTAGCGATATGACACGTGTAATAAAAAGGAAAAGCAAACGCAAGAAAGATGAAAAGACTAAGTGCGTTTAAAAAAAAAAAGAAGAAAGGCAAATGTCACCTGGTTATCTAGTGGGATCTAACGAGATAACGGTGACGCGTAGTTGAGAGGTAAGAAAGAATAGGAGGGAACCAGTTGAGAACCCGTTCTAAGCTCGATCTAGCTAAGCGAGCATAATGCACGAGGTACGTACGAGCGCAGTCGGGATAGGACAGGACAGGACAAGGCAGGATAGAGTACTTAGTGAAAGTAGCGAGTAGCAGCGAGCTCGGCCGGCTCCGGGCGACTCCAGCGCCAAGGATCAAGGCCGGCCGCTTAGACGACGACAACGACGATGACGACGAGTGCAGAACGCAGGATAGAAAAGACGTGCGCGTTTTCTCTACGTCGTTCTATTTGGACTTCGTGATCGCCCTACAGAAGCCGTTTGCGTCTCTGTCTGTCTGTCTCTCTTTACTATTACTCATGAAAATCCAATCGAGCAGAACACGATCGTCCGATCGATTCGGAACAAGCCACCGGTAACAAACTATACGAGCGTCTACGAGAACGCTTATCTGGTAAAACAAACGTAACGCGGCGTTCACGGGTACTTACAAAACAAGAAAACCGCGCTGCATGTAGCCACAAAACGTTGGCTAGCGAGTTACAGCGAGTTGGATGTCATTCTACTAGCCGTTCTCGGTTAATCCTATCTCCGTTACACCTTTCTCTCTGTTGTAGCTAGTTTGGACGAAGCTGGACCGTTACTTGGTGTCGCAACCACGCTACCCGAGCTCTATCTTTACTACCGATTTTTCGAGTCGTACGAAAATATAACAACAAAGTACACAAAGCCTGCTACCAGCTGCGAGACTGACAAATAAACCAATTAGACAAGTCGTAGTTACTACGACTACCATCATTCTATATGTTTGCACGGTGAGTAGAAGATCACTGTCTGGTGAGGACATTTTGCCTCTATATTCGTAAATGATAACATTACTTAATTGTTCGATGCATCTGACATTGATATCGTTCGCACGTCTGTAACATGGTCCGAACGCTAACCTCATTCGTGACTTCTTTTCGATCATAAATAAACTCGCCCTATTGGAAGATACCGGACCGCTAGTCGATGTTGCAATACCAGCGATAGCATTATAGCTACCATCGTCGGAACTGTGCCGAGAAACAACCTTACTTTCATGGTAAGAAGAAATATAGTAGCCTGTGGTTCCACTAGATTAAACGCTTCCCTTGCCAGTTCTACTATGTCTACTACGTGCTCGCTATCGAATCAGTTCTGAACTTAGACGTAACAAACGACATTAAGAAATTTCTATGTTCAAGCGATCGTATCCAGGTAATGAAACTTGGTCGTTTGCAGAATCGTCGGAAACGAAACGAGTCACACTCTATCGCTGAAAAAGATTGGATTTTACTTTCGAACAACGATCTAACGCGAGACCTTCTTCTCGCCTCCGTTCCACACCTAATACCGCCTACACCGTGCTCCTTCGCACGTATCTGGTACATGTATGTACACGCTACGAGGCGGTCATTCGGCGTGAGAATTTACCACACGATTGTGCGTACCACGCCTCGATTTCCTACGCATTTTTCCCTTTCCACCAACGACAAAGCTCGACCGCGATTTAAGAGATATCAACGCCTTTTTGCGCCCTCGTTAGAAACACGAACATTAACACTCGCATCCGGAAAAGTTGCGAGTCTAATCGCGAGATCGACGACCGTAATTCGAGTCTCGTGATTCGATCGTTACGTTCGACCAAATTCTCTCTCTCTCTCTCTCTCTCTCTGCTCTCTGGAATACGCAGGCGTTGCTACGAAAACGTGGCGGATTCTCCTTCGAAAACATCCTAGTCATTCAGAATATTTTGAGGCATGGAAAGATTATTTCATCGGAAGTGAAGCGAGCATCGAGTATTCGAACGATGCTGCCCAAGGTGATATCTGCAATTCAGAGACGGCCCCGATTATTCACGCTGCCTCAGACATCCGAATAGCGCAATTCGAAAAACACTAGGACGCTCTCGCTTCAGAAATTTTCACGAAAGCCATGTAGATATTTCTATCTCGATGTTCATCGTCTAGACGCAATACATATAAAGACCGACTGTAAAATAGAATTAACGAGTGAAATATATTCCGTGCAAGTCGGTAGGAAGAAAACAAGAAACGTTCCCCTTCTTCGTTTCAAAGAAAACCTTCTCGGGTCGTCTTACGTGAATGTCGTGTAACGTTTGAGTGTGAAACGGAAGACAATCGAAGAAGGCAAATACCGTAACCTGCTCATCCTCTAGATGTAAATCCCCTTTACTTATGTTTATTCATCGAACATCTAAAGTTTTGCGTTTTTTACCATTTTTCTTGCTAATGCTTGCATCCGACGATAAATTTAAAATACTGCTGCTGAATATAATGATGATACTCCGAGTCATGCCAATTTTTACCATCGACGTTATCCAGCGCGAATTTTGCTATAAACGTAACATTTCTTCGAGAGTAACCGTGCAGTAGAACCATATCCGCGTTATCCTAGATATCCCGTTTTCTCTACGAACGATCACAGATCGAACGAACCACGACTAAATCAGCATTTAAAATTCAACGTAATACGATCGTTTCTGAATTAATTCGGCGAATCTGTGTCAATAGAACGTCGTCCATCGAGCGAGATCTTTCCCCGTGACTCGTTTGATGTCCCGTGACGAAATCGGCGATCTTTCGACGATCGCCAAAGGACATTACATAGGATGCTGTTCGTTCGCCGGAGAACACATTACTTCCATGGAACGCGTTGTCCGCTACGTAACGATAGTCGTTACGCAATCGAATTTACTCCGTGACACGCAACGCGCGCACCCGTGTGCACGCACGCGCGTGCATGCGTGCGTTTACGTTCGAATGGTAACAGCTCGCGCCAAAGGTCACGATCACGCGCGCTTTTTCTCCCTCGAGTCACCAAGGCCGGCGCGTATTGCAATCTTGTAGGAGGAAAGATCGCACGCGACCTATACGAAAAGATCTCGAGTCGTGGCGCGATTCCATCGGGGACAACAGGCTTTCATTCGATTCCAGATTCGAATCGGTGATATCGCGTGAGAAAGAAGATCGTTGTGTCGACGCATAAATAAATCGACCTGTTATTTTTGTACGAATATTCCGTCTACCACGTTCGGAAGGACGAATAATCTGAGGGGGAAAACGGAATATGAGTCGTAAAAGCCATCTGTGCCAAGTAAAAACGAAAGTGAGGATGACCGTAAATCGTGATATGAGACTGGTTCGAGCGGCACTAGCTCGGCGAAAGGATTTCGCGAACGGTTATACTCGCGATCTGAGAGTGACGTAAACCAGCAACATTGGCCGCCGGACATAAAGGACCGACCGGGAACAAGGGAGAGATATTTGCGAGCGAGTACTACGTAACATTTCGCGGTCGTATGTGGGTTGGGTTAGGCCTAACAGCTGTTTCGCGAAACCCTGACCTTGCTTGGCTCACGCCGCTCTGTATGTACGGCCTACGCCAAACAGACAGGCCAGTCAGCCACGGCTAATCAGCCAGCCAGTTAGTCAGTCAGTCAGTCAGTCAGTCAGTCGGCGAGGCAGTTAGGCGAGCAAACGGTTTTTCGCAATCGATGTTACTGACCTACGGGCTTACGGTTGCGTCCTACGGCTAAAACAAAGCCTCGTCTCGCTTCTACACCGACCGTTTCCTGTTGCAAACAACCTTATGAGTATCGATGCTCTCTGACTTGCTTATTACGACACCAACTCTTTGGGAAGTGCCCCGCGTTTTGGCAACGATTACGAACAAGTGAGTTGCTGGCAGAGTGCAAAAGAGAAAATATCGCGATGCATTGTAAATCACGCGCGCTGTATGTTTCTCGTGTAATTAAACAGATAAAATCCGTTTTTCTAGGCGGAGGATATCTGATACGAAATTTTACGATACGGTAATCGTCGTAACGACGCATGAGAATTTTTAACGCGCGTCGGACGTATGAACTAGGAAGCGGAACCGTAGGAAGCAGTCGCGAGAATCGGCGTAAACGCGTAATAAGCACGAACGCCGGTCTCTTTAGATTCACGGAACCAAGTATATTTAGCCGAGAAAGAAACCAACGTCCAACGCGAAGCGCTCCAGCTTTGTTTCCTCTTTTTCGCACGAGCGTAAACGCTCACGGTCGTTATCGTAGGTCAGGAAACCGAGTAAAAATAGCTCCTGTTGGAGATTCCCGCTCAACGCAGAATCTCGATGAGGAGACGGCCATCGATATCGAGATTGACATTTAATTGTCTCGGAGGAAATCCTTCCACGGTAACGACGATGCAACACAGTATCTATCGATCGATTATCATCGTTACGCGTACGCACTTACATAATTTAACCTTACTACTTCTTTTATAAAATCTCAACGTGACTCTTCTATCTCTTATATCTCACGATCGATCGTTGTCGTACAAGCAATGTCCATTTTTAACAACGATGTAAGCACACGATTGATAGACGTTATCTATAGATCGATTGTATACTACTACAAATAATCGGAGCCAAAACTCTAGGATCCATGCCAGCAAGCATGGAAATATAACGGAAAGATATAGAAAAATGTTCAGAAACGAATCTACGTGTAAACATGGATCGAAGCATCGTAAAAAATAATAACAGTCCGAGCTCGAACCGTTCGTCTCTATCCATTCCATGCAAACAAACAACTGTACACGACGATCGGGGACGCACATGTGCAAAAACGTGACTACGACGAACGAAAACGTTAGCTTTTGCGCGATCTTACGAGCCGGTCATCAGACCTCCGAAAGAAACTCTCGCTCGTCCTCTGTCACTACTACCTGGTGGTTTCTTCCTCGTTCAACCTGCATGTGAGTTTGTTGGTAAAAAACTATCCCTGGTCTAGAAAAAAATCTCTAGAATACATTAACGCGATCGTTGAAGATTCGCTGACAGAACATCGTTATACCTGTGACATTCTGCACACGAGTAAAAATGAACGTACAGGTATACGAATGTTTACCGACGTACGGTCGCGTTTATTTATGCTCGGGCAAATTGGCTCGCATCCAAATTCGCGATCGATGTACGAAAACTAGCCGGCTGCCAGGCATTTCTATCGCTGATTAGAGATCTGTTCCCCCTTGCCCTGTTATTGCGGCGAAGCAACAGAACGCGCGCACCTTCCTAGTTTCCTAGAAATCCGAGCAGTAGAAGACGGACCTTTTTAGAAGACGATTTCGATGCACGGCTTGAACCGAAATCGGGCCGTCGACCTTACCTACACGCTCCGGAACGGAGCACCGGTTCGAGCGCATGTTTGGACAGTGCTCAAACAAAGGATTTATGGAATAAGGGACAAGAGCTTCGTCAAGATCCGTTTTACTTGTCTAACAAATTCTTCGCGTGTGACTGATTACATGTTCTGCGATAATTAAAACAACGACGCTTATGCATATATGCGGCTTAATATTTGAATATTCAAAACTCACGCGAGTATTTTTTTTTACAAGTACGATCACCTCATAGAAGATTCAAGTAGAAACAGCCCGAAGCAAATCAGGCAGCGTGTCAAAGTTAACGTTGCGACAGGCGATGAAAATTCTCGTATCTTCGCAGTTCGTGAATCGAACGTGTGACGTTGTAGCGTGAAAATGATGGAAGCAGCAACTATTTTAGTAGAAGGTCCGCCACGGTGGCGTGTGACGGGTCGTTGGCCTGCAAGAGCATACAGCAAGACAAGCAAACAAGCAGACATGATCCCCCTGCAGGCCCCGCCGACAGAGAGAGGCGTTCCTCATTGGGCCTCACCTGCACCAAATTCCTAGCTAGCCAAGCCCGGTCGTTGAACCCGCCGGAAGAACACGCGAGGCACTCGATCCCTGCACTATATGCCTACAAGAAACGAGATATCGGCCAGCTCGGTCCACGTATGGTCGGCCGATGTAACTCCGAAATCAAGTACTTTCGGTGTTCGATATCGAACTGACATCATCCCCTTGGGTGATATTACAGGCTATCGGATGTATTCCGGCTCCTTTACCTCGCACGTGTCGGTGATGCATGAATAAAACATCGCGGCCTGAAATCCCCCGTTTCCTTCCTCTCGTTCTATACACCCGCGACTTCTTTTCTACTATCATAGGAATATACCGAGTATACCAAACATGTAACACTTCGTTTATTAATTCGACCGGTATGGAGAGACGAATGCCGTTCCCTTTTCGTTTTTATGAATGAAGGCGTCCGAATGATAAATTATGAATCGAGAATAATGACTCGAATCATAATTTAGATGGCATCCGAACACGAACGCGCGAGTTCATTAACCTCTGGTCTATGCGCAATTATTCACATTTATGCAAATTTGGAAAAGATGCATCGCGACGTTTGCCGATTGCGAAATGCACGTCGGGCAACTATTCCGAATGGAAACCTCCGAGAGTCCTATGTACGTTAAATATATATATAAACTTCCATACATCTATTTTTTTGTCCGTCTCTTCTTTTCTTTATCTGTTTTTACGTAAATTGATCGAAACCGGTCGTCGATGCGTCATGAAACTGCAATATGCTCGCGGGTCACGAATAAACATACGAAGGAAAACATTGTGGCGTAGAGACAGCGCGATATTCCAGAATGAGAATATGCTTCGTGGAATTTCTTGAGGAAAATTAACAGAAATCCCCGCTGTATCGCTTCTGATGTCACGCGAGCTCTCTTGCATAATTAATGACAATGGACCGCGGTGAAGGTCACGAGCGAGTTACGCTCGAAGGAAATCCCACGAGTATAAGAAAGTATAGGCATCTGAACGGCCGTTCGATTCGCCTTCTCGTTGCTTTCTTTCCTATCGTTCGAAGCTAAAACGATCGGATCGCCAGAACTCAAAGCGATTTGCTCGTTAAACGTTAAAGAGGCATCATCGAGGTTTCTATTTTCATTTATCCATGAACATTCCACGAACATTCCACGATCGAAGGTGGAGTTTAATGGTTAAGTCTAATGGCGAACGGCGAGGCGAGGTGAAGAAACGCGTGCGTTCTAAAAGCGCTTCGAGCGACGTAGAAGCACGCGTTGTCGTGCGAACTGATCCATCGAAAGGAAAGTTGTATCGCCAAAAGCAAATCTCATTGTGAACCTGGGAGTGCATCATAAGTTATGTAAGCGACTCATTGGCGGCTTAGATACCGGTAATACCGGCATCAGCCGACCGAACAACCATTCAAATGCCAGTACCATGCGCGTGTATCTCTCGCTCCTCAGAAATTACCGATGCACCGCGATCGTCGCGGCGAGGCGTATGCAAATTTTCTTTTCTTTCCGATTATTCGTTCCAATCTGTCCAACTAGCAGCCACGTACAATTTGCATCTTCAATTCCCGTATTTGGAAAACAGGCTATTGCGAAATCGTATCTCGTATATCGTATCGATATCCATCGTGGAATGAGATTTTTAAGAAAAGTTTAGATTAATTTTTATAAAATACTTCTTTATTATCCCTTGAGCGACAACTGGCATTTCGATCTGAGAAATAATGTTACGCGTTACAGAGTGGGGACAATGAAAGCTAGGAAATTAGGCAGCGGGAAAGCGTTGAGACAAAGGATCGAGGAACCGGAGATTCTCGCACTTAATAGTTTTCGACGCTTTTTCTGAACGTTTGTCGACGTAGAGCGTTCGAGAGACATGGTAGGAGTAATACCTCGTCAAGCTGAGAATCACTGTAGCGTCGAGGCTTCCTAAACAATACTCAACTCACTTTCACTTCGTCCCCACCGCTTTACTAAGCTGTCGTTTGTAGCGTCGTCATCGTCATCGTCACACTTGCTCTATTATGTGTAAAATATATCACGCTTTCGATATCGACCGATTAGAAAAGATCGGCCAACAGGGGATAGAGGCATAAACCGGACGGTTTTCGCGACAAACGTTGGTTCAACGACGCATACGGCGATTAATAATCAGACGATTTATCTAAGACGATAATTGAGGCGCGTGCGGTTCGTTCACCGACTCGAAAAGCGTACGCGCGTTCCGCAGGAAAAACGGTCTAATTATAGAATATATATCAGCGAACGGCGATAGCGAAATCGATGTTGCTTTAATTCAGACGAACGATCGAGATTTGCAAGCAATGCACAATTAATAGCAATACGATTAACCTTTTCCGTGTAAATATTCATCGTGCATTATCGTACACAATGGAACCGGTGCAGAACGTCCAAGACAAACCGATTCAAGTAGGTGCGCGCTTACATATTTTTAAGCGACGTAGAAATTGTTGATAACAGGATGAAGCGCATCGAAGCCGTTCGAACGATAATACGCGATTATAATCGACAATTTAATCTTGTGCTTTATACTCAAATGAGCCGATAACTTTTCTTTCTCTGATTATTAACGAGCGATTTGCGCGTCTTTTCTTTCTTATTAAATCGTTAATTTGTCCGCTCGGCGAACTTTTCGCGCGGGTAGAACGCAGGCGATAATTATTATAATCGAGGGAAACGAATATCGTCTCACGGTGTTCCAATGGAATATGATTATAGAAATATCTGGAGTCATTTCGCAAGGATCTCCGGCGGATTTGCAACGTCGTTCATTGTTTCGCGAACTTTTGTCGGGCGTCGCTTCTGAAGCGTCGATTGGCGCGCAACTAGAGTCGAGCCTGGGAAGATTGCAAAAGCGGAATTCTTACAGGCGACTACAATAGAACGGACGACCGTCGAATCCGCTCCAGATTCGCGGGACGAACCGATCCACATCTCTCTACCTAGTTGCGACAATTTGGCAAACTTGTGCCTAAACCAGTCGTTCGGCGAATAATATCCATCGTCAAAAGAGAAGTGGTTGGTCGGAATAGTTGCGTTGTTGTCGCAACAACCCTTGACGAACATCTATTCGATTCTCTTCTGGCAGGCCACATTCTCGCCATGTACTGACTTTTCTCTTCTGGAATACTAATTATTTTCGATTAACGGGGATCCCCTCGAGTAGCGCCGTTCGATTTCGCGACTCGGTTTTTCAACGTTTCTGTTGTTTTTCTACCTACCGGGCCATATCAGAAGCATTTTGTCCCGGTTACTCTAGCGGAATGGTGTCAGTTACATAAGGACTCCTGCCGTGCCCAGAAGTGTCGAGGGTTGCTGGAGGGGATCGACGAGATATCGTCGGAGCGAGGGACGGAGGAGAGCGAGTTCGAGAGGAGCAGAGAAAGAGAGAGGATTCTTGGAGAGTGAAAGGGAAAGAAGAGGATCAACGAGGGGGGAAAAGAAGGAGAAGGAGAGAGACAGAAGCGTGGGGAGGTGGAGGTAAAGCAGAGAAAAAGAAAGAGAGTTGTGCATGGAAGGGAAACCCAATGAACGAAGAGATTCAACGAAAATGAACCAATGACGACGTGGTACCGGCCATGGCGCTTTTTACAAAGCATAGCAAGGGAGGGGTGAAGAGACGAAAAAAGTGAAAGTTTGCGCCAACAGTACGGATAGCCGACACCTTGTGTACCCTCCCGCTCTTCCTCACCACGATTCAGCCCTTCTCGAATTTTTTCCCCTTCTCCACCCCCCTCTCTCTCTCTCCCTCTCTCTCTCTCTCTCTCTTTTTCTCTCTCTCTCGTTGCGACTGTTTACTCGTAAATCTCGAATCCTTCGGAATCGACAGGTTTCGGTGATAAAACGTTTCCTTCGACTTCGATTCTGCTCTCTTCTGTCTCTCTCCGCTTGTTTTCGATCGATAATCCTCCTTCGGCCGCTGCCGAATCTTTATCGTCATACGCTCGTATTGTTTATTTCCACTGGAGGAATTTTCGATGGCAGCGTTCCAGTACGGCGAGTTGTGGAAAAGTTCACTTGTATGCGATTTTTTTTCTTTTTGTTTTTCTGTTTGTAACGTTGCCCCGTATCGACTATTCCGTCGCTATCCAAAGTAACTCTCGTTGTCGGTACGCGGCCTGGTGGGGCACACACACAGCGGTGAAGCGAAGAGCCGAGCAAGCACTCTGGCGCCCTCGATTTCACTTTCATTACGAGGCCAAAGGAGCGCTTCGCTTACGCTCATTCACTCTCGTTCCTTCATAGCTACGTGTATACATACGCGTTCATGAGCGCGCGCACTTAGCCTATATTTTTACGCCTGCTTGGATACACCGATCGTGAAACTGGAACTCTTCCTTTCCCCTCTTTTTCCAGATCTAAAATACGCTAGGACTAACCGGGGCAACCGGATGAGTTTGTATGTTCAACAGTGATCACCCATTTCGCGGCGAAACATATCGCAATGTTACGACTTCATTAACAGAAATTGATATTCGTAGCGACAATGCCAGGATGGTGGGTGTCCGCGAATCGTTTTGATTTTGACGTAGCTAGGAACAGGAAAGAAAATTCCACGCATAACCCGGCGGAGAAACATAGCAATTAACGGGAATTACAGGACGCCGCGTTTCCAACAAACGTTTCACCTGATACGTAAATTACATGGCGCGGCGTATCGTTAAAAGATAATTAAAAAGATTGTGCTTCTGCAAAATGCCGTTCAATCTTCGCGTTTACTGCAAAAACGGCGCTATGAAATACGATCGCTGTTGGGATCGACGAAATTCAGCGGGAGAAATTATTATTTTTCATTGATTTACACTTTTATAGCAGCGTTTAATACAGTATAAATTAAAACGTTGCATACCACGAAGACAACATTCGAGATATCCAGTCCTTCGTTACTTCTCTCCCTCTTTTTCCAATTTCAACGTTTTAACGAAGCCGAAGCTTCAATTAGTTTTTAAAATGGTAATTTCAATCTTCGTTTCGCCGTTCTGCAGATAAGAACCAATTACTGTAGCGCACGATATTTGAATTATCATTAAAAAAAACCTCGCCGTGTAATCTGCTCTAGCCGCAGAAAAAGAAGACAAATTACTCGTTACGACCTAAGACGATGATTTTAAGATTAGGCAATAACTCCGTTCGAACTGAACTCTGTTCCATCGTAGACTTGTGGAATTAAGAAATCGTTCGCACTCAATTGCATCGAGTACATAAAAATACGACCGGAATGTTTGGTATATTTCGGCCATGGAAGCAAACGCTAGCGAAACTTTTCGAACATTTTCGCTATCGCATGTACAGAAAGTATTATCGGCCCGCAAACTTTCACCGTTTAAAAATTACGCGCACTATTTTTAAATCGAACAAATCGTCGAATAAATAGCGTTATGAACAAAGATACATCAGATTCGCAATGAAGGACGTCTAGATCGGAGTAAGATTAAATTCTAAATATCTCATTGACACGTTGGTATTCGTGTATTTTAAATAGAATGAAATTAAATTCGAAATTATCGTAGTTTGAAATCTGGCCGAGCGGCCAGGTAATGGCAGAGGCGGCGGAACTGTAGGAGATCCGTCATGAAGTCGGGGAAGAGGGGGTATTTCGTAATGTCAACGAAGAAAACGCCGTCGCTGCCAGGAATTGACATAACATCGGTGAAAGTAACCCACTACCTTGGCCTTAGGTTACGAGCTGCGCTTAGGATAAATGAAGTATATAGAGAGCGATCGCGGGAGCTCCGTACTCCGTAACGGGGCACGTAACGTAGATCGACCGGGTCGTTTAACGTCTTGTCACTTTTACCGCGCTCCACATTCAACCGCGCGACCAAAGTGGGCTGGCTCGCGCAACGAGACGTTCTCACACATGCGATTCGCTTCGGGCGACAGCACTACGCTCGTGCATGCTGCTTCAAAACGAAGGTCAAGGTCGGTACACCCGTCACCATTGGTAACTACGCCCTCTCACCCTTGGCTAAACAACCACCAGCGACGTCCCGCACTTACGCTTTTCATCTCACTTCCTGCTATTATTCTTTTCTCGCTCTCGTCTGGTAACTTTATTCGCTTGTATGCGACGCGATCATGACAAGCAGATTAGGATGCCAAAGATACCAACAGCCGTATTCATTAAGAAAAGATGCGCGAATAGAGAAGATGGTAACGAAGTTTTAGTAAACATTAATACGTGAAACACATTCTGAATTCGTCGGACGATCTAATAGAATTGAGTCGAACGTTAACCAGATTTATCCACTGCGTCCTTATCTCGATGTTTTTCAAGAGGCAACTTAGAAAATGGTAACGAATCGTTTCTATGTTGAATATTAGCGAACACATGACAAAGCGAGCATAAAGACGCGTCGCTCGATATAAATTGATCAGACGATAACAAATGGTCACAAGACCGGACAGTAATTTCGTTTCGACTTATTTTTATCTGTCCCTATGTGATTCTCCTGAAAACCGCGTTGACAAGGGAGAAAACTCGGTCAATCGTGAGGTTTCGAAGTTACTGAAGTCAAGTCGTAGGCTTCGATCCACGAGACTCCGTCGCTCTTCCGGTTCTAGGGGCCGGAAAAGGGCACCACGCCGCTGGCTAGCACTATACGTGGTCCACGCGCGATATCCGCGTTGTGGCTCTGACGACAAGTAGCTAGTAATGCCGTGACCTTGACTCTGGCTAGCCAAGCAGCTGGCTGCTCGGCCAGGAATAAGCACGATGCGCGGTTACCATGTTGCCACGCTAATATTAGCGTACACAGCCGCGTGCACTACGAGTGACCGAGTGACCGATGTGTTCCTGGTGCATCCGTTTCATTGCTTACTTCCTTGCGCCGATAATAAAAGAACAGAGACACTCGGACGCGATGAGTCTCGCGAGAGACCTCCGCCCTCTCTGTTCTCTTAAGACGAATTAAGTAGAATCTACCTAGGTAAAGGAATGAATTTTTCAGCCTGTAATTGAGGAACAGCTAACTTGGCAGACTGAGATGCGAGGAGCGAAGAATCCTATGTTACGATTCGCAGATGAACATAATGGTCCAGACGGGTAAAAGGTCTGTTGTGATTCGTCTCATATCCGTGTGTCCTTAAACTAAGAATAGTCCTCCTCTCGGAGTATCTCTAGCAGGTTATCTACGTAAAATTCGCTAGGCAGATGCTATACGTCTTCTCTCTTTACATCTGATGCACGAGTACATACCATCTCCGGAATAAGAAACGTACGAATCTTTAAGAATTTTTCATAAACTTTCGGTAGAATAATTAACGGCTAGACTACTAGCAAATGTAGTTACGGAATATGTCGAATGCTAAGTTCAAACACACGATGTATGCTCTGGTCAGTGGAATTATTCCGGAGGTCAAAGGGTAAGCTAGCATATAGGAGATTAAATCTGCTAATTATATTCTTTCGTTCTGGCAACGATTTGCCGATTCGTAGTGAAAAAGAACCGAAAGTTGTTTCGTTTACTTTCAGGTCTTCTTTCGAATGGGTATATTTATTTATTTATTTAATTTATTTATGATATATTATATATATATATGTATATTATCTCGAGAGCAGTGATGCTGCGATCATCAGTATTCTGCACCGGAATGCAAATTTTTCCAATTACGTCTGTGTCTAATATGTTATCGATTATTTGACCTTTTGCAATTTTTCTTTCTCTATATATCGTCACTGCGCCTCAATGTCAGGACTAATCGAGACGTCACAACCAATCGAATCATTCCGACGCAGGAATTAGTTAGTATTTGCAACTATTATACTAATCTGTACATGATACAGGCTAACTCGAACAAGACGCGGTCAGAAAAATCCACGAGCTTATGGTCATCACGTGGCACACACGCCAGGAACATAGAAAAACTACGAAAAAAGAGTGCAAAGGCGAAGGTCGGGTAAAATCGTTCCTGTTGTTTCGCCGCGAGATTTGACGAGCCAACGAAGCAGGAAGATATCGCGTAGCTTCTGTTATCAGAAGCGGAGCGGCGAAGAAGAGGCACGAGTAAGGTTAAGAAAAAAGAAACGAGCCATAACCTCGAGTGACATGATTGCTAGGGTCGCGTTATTACTAGGCTAATGACGCAATTGTATCGCGATACGCATCGCAGGGGGTCTCCGTTGTCATTGTTGTTTTCCACTTTGAACGTTGCACACGCATCCTCTTTTCTACGCTCTCTCTTTCTCTCTCCCTCTCCCTCTCTCTCTCTCTCTTTTCTACTCCGCGCTTTTTCATTCCATCGACCCGAACCCAATGTGTCTCTCTTAGATTCTCTGTTTTCATCGTGGTACGCGATCCAAGTTATTTCATGGATTATCAAGAATCGACGTCAATGGCGCGTGCTCGATTTCTCAGAGGCGCTTGATGATGAAATCTCACCATCTAATTACTCGCTACCGATCGGAATTTTCAAGCATCGCGCTCAAACAGCTCGAGAGAAGCAGTTTTTGCGCGTTTCGGTGTTTCCGTGATCTATGCGTGTCCTTGCCGATCAATGGCAGAAACGTAAGATTTACAATCAGATGCATACGAGTTTCGTCGCTAGTCTTGTCGAAGCACGATCGACAACATGCGATACATGATAGGAACGCGAACGAAAAATGTCCCGATAGCCCTATAATAGCTTTGATAACCCTTTTCCCGGTCGACCGATAGCCGGACCAGTTGAAATAATGAATTTCGTCCTCTACTCGATATTATTCTTCTCAGCTTCGACACGCGGATGGCTGGAGCCTATCAACGATTAGATAGAAGGGTTACTTGGACAAAAAAGACATGGCAAATACTGGAACATTTGGAATGGAAATCACGCGACCGCTTCTCGTCGATAAACTTCAAGTTCGGACAAACTGAAATCGAATCGAATTAAATCGCTGAAACGACGAAATGAAGGTAACAAGCCGTGAATGGAGGAGGGGGGAGGCCATGGAAGATTTAGAACGACGAAGGAATACTTTATCTGATGACTATACGAATTCCAAGAAACACCCCTCTCCCGTCTCAATTTACCCGCTCGCGGCTCCTGTACAAAAGTAGGTTACGGTTCTCGTCGGTTCCTCGTAAAACCCCCTACGTGCATACTCGCACACCTACTTTTATCAGGCCCACTCGTGCCTACACGTTCCACCGAGTGGGCACGCTTGTATACGAGTCCGGTGTGACGAGTCAGCAGTAACCGAGATTTCGACACGGACCTCCAGGTATTCCCTGATGTAGCTGCCATCGACAAATGGAGGTACCTAATGATCGTCATTGCATTGGCCGTAAATTTTGCTTATGTAGAACCCGCAGAGTAACTCGTATAGGGAGTACACGCAAAGACAAACATTGACAGATACAATTTCGAATCGTTATTGCATCAGCTTCCCATTCACAGACACGTGTATCATCATTCGATATTCGTAGTTTACAAAAAATTTAGCTCTTTCTTCGATATTTTAAATTATCTCCTATTTCCGAGAAGACATTTTTCTTATATACTTAACGAAATGACATGTTTATATAATTTCTATGAAAAATACTGGAAACATACTACGACCTCGTTTGGCAAACTATCGTTCGATATAAAACGTTCAATTATTTAAACTCTGTGTTCCACTAATGTAAAAGTATCGTTCCACGTGAACGTCGATATAGGTAAGTACTTTCGAGTTATTCGCACGTGTTTCGTTTTTTCGTAAAAAAAAAAAAAAAAAAGAAAACGAAAGAAAGGAAGAACGATGGAAGATCACGATGCAACCGCGGTCGTTGGTCCACAGTAGCCAACGATCAGCTGCAGTTTGCTCCGTGGCGGGCGCTACTTACACTCTCGCCGCTAACTGCTCACCTTCACCTCGTCTCTTACTCAACGATCGCGATCGTGCCGAGTTCTACCCCCGTTGCGTAATTACCGGTGCGCGATCATTACCGAGTCAAATCGTCACTCGAGCGGAATAAGTGCGTATACCGAGTAATATAAAATTATGTTGGCCGTTCGTACGTACAAAGTACAAAACCGGTGAGAAGCCCGAGTATCACCGAAACGAGCGTCTCATCCAGCCTCGTGCCGCGCCGCCAGAATTATCGGACAAACATGTTATCGAACATGGCCTAGAGGGATTGCCTCGCATTCACCGTTGCTGATGCAATTTTCGTAATTACAACCCGCGCATTATGATCGAGATGTATAACGAATAAACAATCGAAAGCTGGCTACGATTTCGATCAATGCAAATCATGGTAGAATTGAGAAAATGCGTGTCAATGAATAGTTTCGCGGAAATGACATCGTCCATTGGATTTCTTTGGTCTATTTCTTGAGATATATGTAGAGAATCTATAGTTAGTACTCAATTAATTTCCCGTATTCTTACAATATCGTGTCACGCTCGTGATACAGATCATAGTTACGATGTAACAAAGGCACATTATATATGAAACAAAGTTTAATTTCGACTTTAATTTCAACTTCGATTCTTTTATACCGTAGATCATTGTATTACAATGGATAACTAATGATCCATTAAGTAGCTACTAGAAATATGATAAGGCAAAGGGTTTCATTTTAATTATGGTGTAATTGCGAGTCAATTTTTCAAAAGTAAATGATTATATAACAAGGCGACAACAACCAAAGAACAAGGGTTACTCGAGACATTAATGCAGTCACTTGAAACAATCAAAGCGTTTTTGAAATTAACCTCGCGATAGCTCCTGTTAAAAAGATTAACCCGTTGCAAAGATATCGTCGTTAACTATAGCTTTTTGTAAGAACTGGCGCTTCGATTACCACCATAAAAAAGTGGAGACGCGTAGTATGCTGCGCGTGTAGGCTCCAAGGACCTTCTGATTTTTTCGTAGGCCAGTTCAACCGATTCTTGATAAGGAGCGTCGTCTCTCTGACGTTTCCGCGCGCGTGAACACGCTTCAAAGACAAAGCTCGCGTCTTGCACGAATTGAACGTTGAACTCCGACAATGACACGAAGCAGGCAGCATCTTTTCGACCGCTGATCATCGTGAATCATCAGTCGGTCACGAGTCGGCGATATTACACGACAACGATACTTATATCGGTGCAGATTTAGATAAATTGGTGGTTTTTTAGAAGGAAACCGAATCAACTCCAAGTCGTGAACTTTTAAACTATAACCAGGCATATCGTATGTTAATAAAACCATCGAGTTAATGCGATCCAACGAAATCAGTAGAACCGTAGAAGAACGAGCATCGCTGAAGAACAGAGGAGGGACATTTATCGTGAGAGAGAAAAAAGCAGAAGAATTTCTACGCAATAATTCGTAGTAACAGAGAAAACATGTTTTGTCCGTGACACAATGTGTATTAGTGAATCAACAAGATCGTTTATTTCGTTTATTTTCCTCGATATAATCGACGCGCTTCCGTCATTATTATCGTCATCCCTTTACGTATGTCTCACGTTAGTAATTTTTCTGGAATAAGAATGAAGTCGCAACATGAACTTTGAGATAGATCAAGCCGTATCCCGATAACGTTGAACCGTACAATATACCACAATGTACGAAGTTTGGCGAGGAAGTGCCACGAAAATTGAAGGACTCGAGTGATCAAGCAGGGGAAGCGATAGAATGCGAGAACAGTTTTAACTTTTATCGAATCTAGCGTCGCACCATCGACCCCGTCGACCCTCAAAACCCGATAAAACGAGCGGCTTCTATTCGAACATCAAATGCGTTCGCGCGTTATCGAGCTGTTTTATCCTGTGGTAAACCGAACTGTCGCGTCGTCATTGAAAATTCCACGGTATCTATAAAGTTACTTGACCCTTTGGCACATCGAATTTTTTGAAAAATTTTTTCCATATTTTAGCGCGATTATATATGTGTTCGAAGAAATGTGGCATTGAATATATCATTCCACACGTTCCGTATCTATATGGTTTAAATCGTCCCTATATGGTCGTAACATTAGAATTTAGAGAACTAAGCCAAGCAAATGTACGAAAAAAAGTACGAAAAAAGATTCGACGTTGTCGGAAAGTTTTCGTACGATAATCGTACCAATTAGTATATGCGAAACTATCTTCCTCGTAAAGTATTCCGTGAACGAATGATCCGATCTCAGTTGTCCTTTACCCACAGAGACCGGTCAAACGAGACTGGTTCGCGTAAAATTGAAGATCGAAAGAAATCCTCGTCTATCCAGTGACAGAAGTAAAGATACTAAAAAGAAAACATCGATACGCGGCTATAGTTGATTCGTAAAATCCCTGCTGACTGATCTGAATTATACATGTATTGCAGCACAAAGATCTGATTAGAATTCGATGGTGTCTCGTGTATAATGCAAGATCATTATCGTTCCTTATCTTCGGTTCAAGTTCAGATACCATGTTTTTACTATTACGATAAGCCACAATATAAACGAAGAAAATGAAAAGAAGAACTAAAACAGGCAACTGTGTTTAATGTAACATTGGAACGATTACACTGAGCTAGCGCAGCCTTACGATTCATACTTGGGAAGTAGAAAGATCTACTGGAAGATCGAATCAACCTGTAAGAGAGAGAGAGGGATGGAATTGATACGCCTTTACTCTCTGATGCATCAAACGAGCGTTTGGAAAGGGACCAGAACGACGATAATATAACTAGAAAAGAGTAGAAGAATGTTATCGTTATCGGTGTTCCGTGGCAGGCAAACATCGACTGCTTTAACACAAAGAATCGCAAGGAAAATATGCAATAACATATTATCATATTTCGTATTGTAACACATAGTACGTCGACTACATGGGTGGTGCGATCACGACATAGACCAATCAGTGAACACGGTAAAGTGCCTTACCCCCTTACACGTGACCCTGTCTTCATCACGACTACGTCATATCGCTGACCCCACGAGCAAAATAATACGCGATATTTAACAACGTTTTACCGAAACACCAACATATTTTGTACTCTATGGTATCGAAGTGTGACGTGCCCTCGCTTTTGATTATCTTAATGTTATAAATCACGCGATACATGGACCGTGGAGTACGCCTCCACGTGGAACGATATGTCAAGTCGCCGCTCGGACCGTGTTCTACTCCAACGAAAAGTTCGAAGGTTCCCTTTTTTCGGGAAACTCGTTATCGTTATTGATACAGATAATCGTTTCGTAGCAATAAATCAGTCCTGCGTTATAGGAGTTTCTTCATGAGTACGAAAGAAATACAAGAGAAGTAAATATAACGTTTATAGAATAGCCTTAAAACGTTGATAGTTATGCACAAACAGAAGTGTAGTTTATAGTATTCTCGGTACACGTATTTGCGTTAATAAAATATATATTATTATTAAATTGATTCAGTTCGACTTACTCGATTTCCAATATTTCTTTCATTTATTCAGGAAAATGAATTCAAATTAACGACCCTCTGCGTCGCACGTTCATATACTCCTAGCGCCACCAACCGGAATTGTCTGAAAGAATATATAGCAATGAATTTTACTGTATTGGCAATAGTCGATAAGTACGTGGATATTCTAAAAATACAAATATATATGAAAATTTTCAATCGTATATATTTTTTACTTTATTAGCCCATCATAAAAAAAAAATAAGAAATAATTTAATAATTATTTTATTTTTTAATAGTTATAACATGTTATAATACCACAGACAAGGTGCAGAATAGACATTCGATGCTTTTTGGTATTCCACGCCTTGGGATCAGTTGACCTGACCACTTACCATGTCTAAGTTACTCTTACTAGTTACGTCTCACTATGTTATTATTATTATCGATTCAGTATGGTAGCGTGAATGATAGGAGTACATGTTATCACAGACAAATATCTGTAGTATCATATACTAGAGCTTTATATATATAATCTCTTTCCATACAAATTCTAAATAAACAAATCAAATATGGACTATAACTTACGATTAGTTCATATCATTGACTACTTGGTCGTTACAGGTTAATGATATTTCATCAAGAGCTGCTTTTATACTTTTATTTACATTTTCTGTAAAATTGATATTGTACTTTCGTTTTATCACTATTTCAGTATTCTTCTAGGCATATATTATTAAATGTTGGTAAGAAAACACTTATTTTGATACAAAAACACAACGAGCACAAAAGAACGACACCGTTGCGCGGTTAAAATTTACGCGGTAAAGCCGCGTAGGAATATGGTGTCAAAACACCAAATACGCTCTCTATCATTGAATAGCAGAATTAACAAGATGACAAGCATTCGACATTAGAGCCTGTTGCAAAAATGGCGCTTGCTGAAGTTTGCGGTCTGAATTCGTTTGTTGATTTTAATGTCTCGCGCGAAGAAGATAACTATTCGCGACAAGTTGAGAAATATAGTGGAAATTTTATCAACAATGTACAACTAGCAGTACCACCATATATAAATGTAAGTAAATTATTCAAATCCGCTGTTGGTTTCCTACATAACCATTCTACAATTTAAATTTGCTGCATCATGTAATTTCACTGTTTTTAAAATCTCTTTCTTGATATGAAAGCCAGCAGAAAAATTGGCACAACTCGCAGAAGGAACCGATGAAGCAGGGAAACATTTGAAGATCAAATTTGATCATGGAACTACCACATTGGGTTTTCAATATAGAGGTGGAATTGTTCTTGCTGTTGATTCACGAGCAACGGGAGGCCAATTTATTGGTAAAACAAAATGCATATATATTGAATGTTATAATGTCAAAAAAGAAATATTATATCTTCTTTTTCCATAGGTTCATCCACCATGAAGAAGATCGTTGAAATCAATGATTATCTCCTTGGAACTTTAGCGGGTGGTGCTGCAGATTGTGTTTATTGGGATAGAGTCCTAGCAAAACAATGTCGTACATATGAATTACGGAATAGAGAGCGTATTTCCATTGCTGCTGCCAGCAAACTTCTATCAAATATGATATATAATTACAAAGGAATGGGATTAAGTATAGGTGGGCTTTTATCTCCTTCAGGATCAATAACATTCACAATAGATTTGTTTAATGAAATTAACGAAATATTTATCAATGATGTCAGGTATGATGCTTGCTGGATGGGACAAAAGAGGACCTAGCTTGTACTATGTTGATTCAGAAGGTGCTCGTACACCAGGAAAGGTTTTCAGTGTAGGATCAGGCTCAATTTATGCATTTGGTGCACTAGATTCTGGCTATCGCTGGGACTTGACTGATGAAGAGGCTTATGAACTTGGCAGAAGATCAATTTACCATGCCACTCATAGAGATGCTTACTCTGGTGGTATAGTAAGAGGTATGTAATCATAAAGAAAGAAAAATTTGACAATATATTACAATGTGAATCTTTTACAGTGTATCACATGAAGCCAACTGGTTGGGTGCATATTTCTGATGAAGATTGTAAAGATCTTCACTACATGTACCAAGATCAGAAACAGGGAGGACGTAATTAATAGCATTTATAGCTTATTGTATTCTGTGAAATGTTTTCTTTAATAAAATTTACTTTGAGGTACAAAATTTTTGTATCTATTTTACTCGTGGTTCTACACTTTAATAGATATTTATTCGTCGTAAATATGTAATTTAATCGTTATGAATGTCATTTTTCAATATTGCAAACAAATAACGAACAACATTCAAAACAAAAATAAAAGATAAGACGAAAAGAATATGTCTTGAAGCTACATCCCCACTGCTATCTCCCACATATTACAGCGCCAACCGCCATCGAATCAGTGTGATTGGTGTCGTAGTACAACAAGACGTGTTATTCCATAGAAAGAAAAATAAGTGCTTTAGTTATATTTTAGTCCTTTAATTAAAGACGCATAAATGTCAAGTCCAAAAGAGTATAAACTCAAGGGTGGACATCCTCCTGCAGGTAACGAAATAAATCATAATTTTCCTCGAAATGGAAAAGGTTAACATGTTTACACAACTAAGCCAAATGACGTTATATGCACCTGTCTGGATATTTCAAGGCCATCTGCTCGTTTAACTCTCTCTTAATCAAAATTTACGTTTTACATTTTTGTTTTAGTAAAAGCAGGCGGAATGAGAATCACCCAGCATAAAACACCGAAAGAAGATCGGGAAATAAAACCAATTAAAGACGTGGACGAAAGTAAAACATCGAGTAGGTAAGCAAATTGGATATCTTTATCTTTAAATCTACGCTAACAATAATTTCATATTTCAATAATGTGAATAAATAAAAAGTAGTACATAGATACGGGTGTCATTCATTTGATCATTTGATAAATAAACTGTACCGATAAAAACACGATTGACCTCTGAAACAACCATTGCCTATAGTCAACAATATACGCCTGATGTGCAATATCTGCTTACTTGCGTCATCATCCGTATTACGCATTAAGATAATATGATACGAACAATATGAATATATATAAAAGAGGGAATTGTTTCTGTATTGAAATAAAAACAACTAAAAATATAATATTATCTGTTATAATAACAATTTAGTAATTATATGATTAATAAAATATTTATATATATATTGATTGTGTTTTAGCCCACCAAAAACTCTCATGATCAGTGGAGTTCCTGCAAGAGGAAATGCAGATTTTCCTCCAGAAGCTGTGCAAGTCTTCCATGAAAAGCCTGTTCCAACTCATGATGCACGACCAGCTCATTGTTCACGTCCAATTATTATCCATCAGCCAAGGAAATGAACGATGTGCATATTGTATACCAACTGGTGGCTATCAAGAAGAGCATTAGCCCATATACTTATCCATTAAATTAAAACAAAAAACAAGAAAAAAATAAATGATAAATATCTATATATGTGTGTACTTAAAAGTTTCTTTGGGCTATTAGGACATTATATGCTTAAAATCTCCTAAGCATAAAGTCCTTAAACCCAAGAAGCTTTGGTTTCATGCAATATGAAACAAAGTACGAGAGTTTATTACTGTTATTAAGAAGAAAAGAATTTATCTTTAATATGATGCCGCAAGATTCCTGTATCGGCATTTAGGCAGATGATTTACTTCGTTTTCTGAAATATCACTTATTGAAACGCAATTCTTAGATTAGATTGTTACACGATAGCACGCTCTTATCTCAAGTTATATGATAAACTATTTGTAACCGTTTTCGGGACCAGTTTGTAGTTCAGATTGTGTAATACTTCAAACAATTATGCATTTTTATTTTTAAATTTGTGCATTTTCATTTTCGATCTATCCTAAGCATTATGAAAATTTCGTTAATTAATTGTACCTACATATGTACATATTGTTTAGTTTTTCACTATGAAAAAGAACCATTCTACTTAGTGTAACTTTTAAGCATATAAATGTCGAACAAGACCCAGAACATTGGCCACAGTTTGTATGAGACTTGAAGAAAAAATATACGTTTTGAAACATAAAAATTAAACGTTTGAATTATTTTCTTTTCCTCTTGGCTTTATGGCTATATACGTACATCGAGCAAGTAGTCACGCGACGTCGTTGGTAACCATGAGTAGCATTGAATATTGTCGTCATAGTAACTGGCATGAATTCTACAAACATAGCCACATTGATGTGTCAAAGCTCGAATGAAAAAACTGATCAAGTAGAGCTTCCTTCCTGATGTGTAAAGATGTGAATTCGTTACGGTCCTTGAACGCCGTTTCCGTCTGAAAATTTTCGTACATCCTCAATCCTTCGGATCGACATATCAGTTTGTGAAGTTTTATCGTGTCCACCTTTAGTCGCAATGTCGTCAAAAAATACCAGCGAGAAAGTTTTGGAGATCGATGCACACGTCAGCAAACATTATGACATCGTTCGACGTCTCGGCAAGGGGGTAATTTTTTTCCTTCATTTTGTTATTTTCACAAATCGTTTATTTCTCAAGAATTTAAAACTGTTACAGTACATCAGATATTCTGTACTTTTTTTCTTATTGTAACGTTATTCTTTAAATATTTTTCAATTGTATAAAAAAAAAAGCCATTTTCTAAAAAGTCCATAAAAGATAATGTAAGACGTGATTCTTTTTATGCGATAAAAAGGACAAATTCTTTTTATTAAAAAAAAAAAAAAAAAACTGATGCGCATATTCTAGCGTATATACGCATGTATATACAATTATTAAATAGCAGTTGTCGTGGTACGTCCATCGTGGAAAAGTATAATCGGAAGTAATCGATACTCGTGCCGTTAATAATCGTTATCATAAAAACGAATATCGAGTCTAAGAATAACTATCTTACATACTATTTCAAAACAATTCGTAATAAAATGCATCGAAAGATAAAAATATATACGATCAAGCATTTTTTGACGAATTCCTCGATAGGCTTACGGCATCGTATGGAAGGCAATAGACAAGAAAAACAAGGAAACGGTAGCGGTGAAGAAGATCTTCGACGCCTTCAGGAACCAGACGGACGCGCAGCGCACATTCCGTGAGATAATGTTCCTACTATCGTTCGCCAATCACGACAACATCATACGACTGATCGGTCTTCACAAGGCGAACAACGATCGGGACATTTATCTCGTGTTCGAGTACATGGGTGAGTTTTACCCGGTCCGAAGAAGAATTCGAACGAAGGTCACGTGCCGCGGCGATTCTCAGACTTTTGGCCTGAAACCCGTTTCGGCCCGTTTCCCCAGAAACCGATCTCCACAACGTGATTAAGAAGGGCAAGATCCTGAAGGACCTCCACAAGGTGTTCATCATGTATCAGCTGTTTAAGGCGATCAAATACATTCATTCGGGGAACGTGATACACAGAGACTTGAAGGTGAGATGGTCTACGCGAATTGATTCTCTTTGCCATCGGAATGACTGCCACGTTTATATTTGTTCCAGCCATCAAACGTTCTACTAAATGCTCACTGTCACTGCAAAATCGCTGATTTTGGATTGGCACGATCGGTCACTCAAATAGGGGAAGGAGATGGCGAAACCGCCAGTGATCCAACACTTACAGATTACGTGGCAACTCGCTGGTACCGTGCACCGGAGATACTCGTTGCTTCAAAAAGGTATTTTATTGCTTCGTACAAATATATACGTTCACATAAATTCGGTGGCTGTCGACCTAATATAGGTACACGAAGGGTATCGATATGTGGTCGTTGGGATGCATTCTTGGCGAAATGCTTCTTGGAAAACCATTGTTTCCTGGTTCATCGACGATAAATCAGGTGGAGAGAATAATGGCCACTCTCCCGCCACCTACCAGGGAAGGTAATCCTCTTCGACACCTTCGCAAGGTCGGAATTGGAAGAAAGGGAATGATCGATTTGTCTTGGTGACTTCTTTAGATCTGGTTTCGGTTAGCGCCGGATATGGTACTAATTTGTTAGAGAAGACACCAAACGCACCAAGGCGTTCATTGAAGGATTTACTACCAGAGGTGCCGGAAAAGGCATTAGATCTCATTAGCAATCTGATAGTCTTCAACCCAAATCACAGACTGACAGCCGTGGAGGCTTTGGAGCACCCTTATGTGGCCGAGTACATTAACTTTTTAACAAAAAAATAAGGAATGAATCTTTCGTTACGGATGTTGTTTTTTGCACAGTTTTCATAGAAGAAGCAACGAACCAGAAAGAGGCTCGAACGTGGTACCGCTACTTAGGGACGATGTACAGCTCTCTGTCGACGAGTACAGGAATAAGCTTTATTCGATGATGGATGAAAAACATCGCAAACATAAGAATATGTGGGTTGATAAGTTTTTATGTGGCGAACGATTATTATTATAGCCTAAAATTGACGTATTAATTGACTGAGAACAGGTCTAAGTCCAGAATCAGACGATTATCGGAGCACATCAGGAAGGAAACAGTTAGTAGTAGTAGTAACCCAGTCATTGGTCAAGGTGACGCGACTGTTCGTAAAAATCTTACACACTCGTATCAAGATTTACGTAAGGAGAGAGGTAGGAGCGACACGTACGAGCCTTCCTATTTAGAGGGTAATGAAATTGGTGGTTTATTTTATAAGGAACGATAGATTAACGAAGATAAATGAGATAAACTTATTGTATTTTGTATTCAGTGCGTACGCAACTACCAAGTAGAAAGGCAACACGGCATTCGCAAATTGATAGTGGTGAAAGAATTACGAAAACGAGATCGATATGTGTGTCTGTCGAGTCGCAGACGCAAAACACAAAGAATCTTCGACCAACTGGTAAGAATAAACATCGTGGTTTTAATAAACCAGTGTCGTGGGTGTGCTAATAAATCTAATTCTTTTTTCGCTTTAATATCCGCCAGCTAAAAGCGTAGCAACCCAATACACACACAATTTTGTAAATGGTAGTTTGAATAACTTGACTCCAAGCACGACCAAAAGTTGCTTATATCTCAATCAACAACACCGACAATTATCCAAATCTCAGCGTTCTATACAATCGGACCAACCAATGGTGGTAAGAAGATAAACTAAACTATTTCTTTAACTTACTTTCGACCTCCTTGTCCTCTATAACTCCTCGCGTTTCTCGCTAAAAAGTAAACCGACGATTCTGTCGTTACAGGCTACGTGTCGCGTGGGATTCATTTAGGTACTGTAATCATTTATACGTGTCACAACTCATGCTTCTTGCACAGAAATGACGTAGCTCTTTTTTCCATTCAAGACTGAATCGAACGACTCTTCTCACACGCAATTTATTTATACAACGACGTTTTCTCCGTAGGAATTTTACAGTATAATTTCACAAATCTAATTTGTGTCGATGCAAATTCGACAATTTCAGTGTGCGCCTGGAAGAAGACCAAATCAAATAGTAACTGGTAACCGTGACAAACTGCGAAGAAATTGCAAACAGATTCGTACGACGAGCCGACCCACGTCAGATGTGAATTGGCGGGAAGAAGATCGGCAGAAGACTTCGTTCGATCACGACAATCTTAAGAGTCTTCAGACGAAATACTTCGCGAGAACGCCTGATAACACGACCTCTTATTACCTTAGATCCAGCAGCAATAATAACAAGAATGCCAGTAGCTCCGAATCTTTGTACAATTCGTGTCATTCCACCGTGAAGAATCTAGCTGTCCGAAACTACCTGAATCAAACGGTACCATTACGAGTGGAAGAGCAATCCCCGTCGCGCCCCTGTCGAACAAAAACCAATACGGATTATCGGATCCTTCGAAGTAACGCTAATAATATCGAGAAACTGCATCAGTCTACTAATTATCTTACGAGTGGTAATAATCGATCGAGGAACGCGGCTCCGAACGGGTGCCACGTCGTAGGGACACAATTGAAACATGTCGCCGATGGAAGTACGAATAATGAAAAGAAGAAGAACTCGCCTTTTTTAGATAATTATAGCCAAAGTCACGGGATAATAACCGCATCTATGTACAAAGATCTACGAAACGGGACTATAAGATGGTAAAATATTGCCGGTAGCAGCTTCCGAAAAAAAGAACACTCGTAATTCGCGAATATTTATAGCAGATATTTTTGTATAACTCTCCCTCGTAAATAGTTTTTTTACAATTTGAATATTTTTGTCGACCTAGCTAAATCGAAGTAAAATTTATCCATTCTTGGAATCATATTAAAGACTTTATGAATCTTTTCGCGAAATAATGAATAAAATAAATATTAAGAAAAGGGTTAAATGCAAAAAATTACAAATGAAAGTTGGTACTGAAGCGTTCTTTTTTTCAGAAGCTACGATCCCTGTATAGGCAAATTAACGTTCCTACGTAAATTTTTACGAAAAGCTAATGAAAACATAAAAGTGAAACAACCTATCTCACAGTCGATAATTTGAGTTCCTACGAGAACAAACTGCCGGAGCCTCGATACAAACGGAGCCATCATAAATACAAGCATAAATAGCAAAGAAATAATCATCTTGAGGCAAACGATACTTTAAGTTCTTAGGTAAGAAGAATCTTGCGATATATGATCATTTTATAGTTCTAAGGTAAAAAAAAAAAGCGGATGAACATATCCAATTTATTCAACTCGAAATATTAATTCAACATAAAATTGCATTTAATAATAAAAGGAGTGAGTACAGTCACCCTCTAGAGATTTTATGATTCTCGATTTGGAATTTAAAGAATAATCAAGAATTTATTATTGAACAAATATATAAGTACGTAACACATAAAGCCAATTGTTGGGGCCAAAATGGTGTAGTGATATCATTTTTCATGATATCAGCACTTGCCCCCTGCGAAAGATGAACATACTATCCTTTCTTCTTCGCGTCCAATGTTTATTCCTCGACAATGTAGCGTGTAAATTCCTTTGTAATATACTTTTTTGTGATACTTTTATGCGGCTATGTGATAATGTCCAATTCGTATGTATTACCTGTCGTGGAATAAATTTTTATTAAAGCAATGTGACTCGTTCGCTTTTCTACCAGTATTCTGATCAAAAGCATCGCAAAAAGATTGCCTCGTGTCGCAATCAGAGCGTTCTTTTGCGTCGAAGTACGAGACGACCTCGTATTTTCATTTTTCATCTCGTGAAGCAATTCTAGTTCTCGTTTCCAGTGTCACGTTGTTTCCTCCTTCGAACGACGAAGGTATTGCTAATAGAAATGTTATTCCCCCTTATTTTTCCCCAGATTTACCAGGGACATGAATCGAATCTGTTCATGACAAATGTATGACAAAAATTGACTATGTCTCTCTTTCGTTATTTGTATCGTCGTTTGTCGCGCTAGGCCTTAGGAGAAAATAAATATTCGTATAGAAATTTCAAAGTATTGTTTTCAAGTATACTATACATGATTTATTACAAAACGTGGGCGGATATTCATACCGTAAGCATCAACATATACGTACATACACGCACTCTTTATCACATCACATTCCTATCTTTATTCGATCAAACCTCACGTCCAACACTTCGAGAATTTCTGTGAGTAGGGGAGAAATTCTTTGTCTCGACTATTTATGTCATCCCTTATTTAATCCCTCGAAATGTTTGAACGAAATGCGTCGATATTACATTTGTGGAATACACATATTAAATCGGAACAAATTACAGGAGGTTACCCAGAATTTGATGCCCCGATAGAACGACAATCTAACCTAACCGAAATATAATTTGTTCAATTTCGAGATTTCTTATTGGAAAAAATGCAAACAATTATAGATATCTCGCGAGCCATTGGCTTTCATCTTTAAACAGTGTCATATTTTCGTGCCTATTTTTAAAGAGGTCAATTCAACTCGAATTTAATTGAGCCGGATAATAACGTCAACGTCAGCCCATATAACGAACGTGTTTGCTCAACATACACAAATATTTGCAAACCGTTTATGTTCATTCACTCTCGTTATAGTTGCGGCCCTGTTATGCATAACCTTTTTACCATCCTTCCTACAGAAGATTGTTTCAGTCAAAGTTGAACGAGTGTGAACGACAAGCAATAAATTACGTGGAAAATACGATTACTTGTCACTGTTTCAACATTTTCCCTTGAGTTAGCCCTATTTGTCTCCTCCACTCAGTCTCACTTAACGAACTTAGCCTTTTGCTTGGTTCCTCGTTAACTACTGTATGTACTCTTTTCTCGTTTATTATTTGTCGCGGTGCTCGGTAGATGGAATGCAGATCGCGGTAGAAAAATTTTCGTTTTAGGAAATCAAACCTTAAGTCATTTTTGTGCCCTAAGCCTTTAATCTTATCACCCCGTGAAAAGATATTAAAGATCATTGACCGCTTTATCTTACTCCGTATCGACGATATAAATATTGGTCGTTAATGAAAGCTACAATGAACTCGAGTCCGAAAATCACTAAATCGATCAGGAAATATTCTATGGAGAGATATCGTAATTGACACTGCATCTCTTCTGTCCATCTTCATGTATGCACATCAAATATCTTTACGTGACGACACCGAAATTCTACGTGTTTTTATAAGAAATTAATCGACATTAATCAATCCTTAAATTAAATCATTTATTCCTATGTTCAATGTTGTTCGTCCGTGGTGATGAATATATTAATATGAGGTTGACTTGCTTCGTTCTTCTTGTAGCAGGTCTCTTGAGTTTTGTTTACCTGGACTTGTTCCATCCCCATTTGCGGCCTTCCCCGAAGACTCCGTAACATGTAACAACGTCGATGAGGACTGTGTCTGCTAAGGTAGCTGTCGTATCCGCTGCTAGTTGTAGCCGTTCGTCGGAGGGCTAAAACTGCGTGATGGCCGTTAATCGGTAGCCCACATCTGCATCCAGGTAACATCGTCCGCTTGCGAAACAATCCGCGTCTTATCGTGCTACTAGCACTACACCCTGCACACATGTCATCGATCACGGCGGTTCCTTGAGCACTCTGAAACAGGACGTCAGAACCACTGGAGGTATAGGACGTCAAACATCTCTTACAGTTATTATTGTTTCCACCTTTAGACTATCCTTTTGTTTGCGCGTCGCGAACTTTTTCATCGATATTCTGTGATACTACCACAGAGATTCTGAGGGATTTGTCATGGATAAAATGAGATGATATTGATATTGAAAAATATTAAACGCCTTTTCGTGGATCAACCATAGAAATAAAATTCGAGAATTCTGATAATAAACAGGAATAACATCAAAGATATGTGTTATGCAACGAGATATTGTTGGCGAAATATTGCGTTTATGAGCTTGTATCCTGTATAATGGAAAGTTAGAAAATTCACTCAAATAACTCTATTATGGACATTATGCGGTTGCCTGCAAAGTTAGTATCAAACTCTCTGCGAACCTACGGTAGTAATCCGATATAGCAAACACGAATAAAATCGAAATCTAATTTTGTATAAGTGTTATTTAGTGTTTTTTAAAACAGATATATGATTAATGAAATATTCATCTCTAGAAAACAATAATATCATGCGATTTAGTCAGAGTTTCCGACATCGAACTATGTATATCGGATTGATGTTTGTTTTCTTAATAAATAATACGACTTTACTAGCGTTCCTTGCATGGAAGCCGGCCAATTCGATTCTCATAAATAGCGTGGGTAAATGCTTATGTAGGATATGTCACGCGTCAGCTATAATCTCGCGGGCTTACGTAAAGAATTCATATTGGAGTTTGGTGAAATTGGGATAATCACGGTCTCACGCGCCTTCGAGAATTGCTACTCACGTTGCTTTGTATTTATAAATTCCAATCGCAGATAGAGAAAAAAGAGAATTCCATCTATCTTTCAAAGACTACTACGACAACGGTAATAGGTTCGCTGTATCCTATTGCGAATCTTTTTACGCTCACGTCGTGCGACGAATTATAATTGTAGCCTGTGTCATAAAATATCAAAGGACTTTTGAGATAGTCAATCTCCGAATAAATTTTGTGACGATTCAGTATCAAATCCGCATGCATTTTTATTGCTGCAATTGTACAGCAAAAGGCTAAGAATACAACATAAGAAAAAACACACTCGAAACTGATTTTGATTTTGAATTTTCCCAGACTATCAACCGTAGGTCCATGTTATAGATTGTTACAGAAAATATCGAATTATATATCCTCTTGTAAGTGGCATCCTTTAAACTTAAAATGATCAATACGGTTGAATGAATTTTTCTCTTCAAAGAACAAAGTTGATTTACGATCGTATAAGGGATAAGACAAAGGAAATGATAAAACAGGTAAAGAGAATCACTTTGGTATATTGGAAAAATTCTCTTGCCACTTCCGTGTCGACGACATTAAAAGGGCTTCTTTAAATTGTTAAACCCGTAAATATTCGACGCAAAGGCGAACAGTATTGATACTTACCCTGTGACGGGGTTTTCGACGAGTGAACCCATGGGATCCACAACAAAGAATCTCCGATATACTCCGCCGAAAATTACGGGTCATAACACAGTATACGACAGGATTCAATGCGCTATTCGCGTGTCCCAGAAACAGGCAATAGGAAAGAGCATCTCTCGTTGTCTTTCCCCCTATGGAACAATTTCGAGGCTTTAGATACATGTCGTCAAAGTTTGGTGGTTATTGGGAATGAGTGACAAAGTAACAAGTAATTCGATAGAAAGCTGGAAGCTCATTAAAGTTAGCAACGATCGACTGTTATCTATTATTTCTCCCATCGTAAAAAGGGACACGAATGGCGATATCGTATTATTGACAAGCCCGTGGACGTTTTGTACGTTTCAGTAATGCCGGACTATTCAATTTAAAGGTGTATGGCGATTGCTGCGCTTTCATCAATGAACGATCACTCACCAACTGCGCCCAGATCTATCAGTAGCATTAAGACGTTATATGGTAACCAACACAGAGCAAAGAACACCGCCAAAAGAAGCAATATCCAAGCAATTCGCCTTCTCTCACGTACCAGCCTGAAACTCTGCGAACAGAATGCAGTTGTACTCGGTCGTAAACGCGGCTAGATTTAGATCAACATCGATTCATCATCTAATCATCGACGAGAAGGGTACAAAGGTGGATAGGCAACCGTTTCGACAGATCAAACAAAGTGGAAATGAAATGTTATAGAGACAGAATGCGTCCGTTCATTGAGTAAATTTAGATGCGTGAAAATCATATGCATAGTAATAAAACTAACTATAATGGAATATCATAATCTCGAGTCGAAAATTTCGTCGAATTCTGGTTATCTCTATATTACATTACCAACGAATGGGCTTTTTAACGAAGCAAAGTTAGATACGAGAGTGCCATATTATCGATCGACCGGATATAATTGAATTAAGTGCGTGCAAAGTCTGTGTCAGCCTTGCTATAATACCGCTTCTGTGTGTCGTTAGATGATTTGCTCCTAAACGACAAATTCACGTTCATAAAATTAGGTATTATTGCCTACGTGATTTTCGAACTAACCTGTTGCGAGCTGGCGCTTCCTTCGACGCTATCACAGTCGAAAGGTGGTTTTCGGGCGCACAGTGTTCGACCCATCATCGAGTAAGATAGTATTACGACGAAACCTGAAGAATAAAAACAACCAAACAAAGGAAAACCATAAAGGCTGAAGAAAGCAAGCGTGGGCAAAGTGATTGCTCCCTTTTCAGAGGGATAATAAGACCGAATCGTACCATTTTGTCTTTCTCTTTCAAAATGGAAAGGGGAATAGGATGGAAATGTATGTTCAGTTTGTTATTAATCACGTGGTCTTACCTGGAATCGCATAAACCAGCACAAAGCACACAGCACCGAAAAGAGGCGCCTGAATGCCCAGAGGCTTAAAATCTTCCGAACAAATGTAGAAAACAGGTGGTAGATGAGAGACACGAGAGGTATTCTGTGAAAAATTCTTCGTCATTGTCCAGGATCCGTGGAAAGATATGTTGCTAAGTTCCATACTCGGACTGTGGAGGGTCATCTGGAAAGAATATCGGGCACCATTCATCTGTTAAACTATCTTTGGAAACGGAAATCTCCTTGATAAGATTTATTCACACCGAAGCTGCTTTTGCTCCGAAGAACTTCTTTCAGTTCTTTTACCGAGAACATTTTTTAATACGCAAAGCACAGCTTGTTTTTAATCGATTCTTGGAAATATATCTCTGCAAAGGTAGTAATCAGAAACAACCGTGTCCAAAAGAGAAAATGAACAGCTGTTGGATTCGATCGAAAAATCGTTCTTTCGGAGTAAGATTGGAAAATATAATTTGTTCATACAATAACCAGAGATGACAAACATTGGCAATAGAAATACCGGAGAGCAGTTATTAGTTCACTTAATTTCAATAACCATAGTAAAAATTAATATTCGCAGCTTTAACAAATAAATACAAAATTTTCCGAGTCATTTTTCATCGTTGGAATATCATATATAATAATCATCGTTAGATTATTGTTAGATGTAATACTAACCGCTCTGAGAACAGGAGCAAAGATGATTAAAGCGACCAACCAAAGAGCCACGATTACGAGAACCGTGCTTCTTCGATTGAACACTCGTCGAAATGCCATAGGACTCCTTATCGCCAAGTATCTGTCGATGCTCATCGCGCTGATGGTAAAAACCGAAGCAGCGACTGCAACACCTACGAGAGAGTCGTCATCATCGTTTTCAATCACCATCGGCGACCGCAATAGACTCAGTCGCTTCTAATAAGACACTTAGTCTTTGTTCGGTCGGACAGAATCTCGGTTGAACGTGGGCGAGAAGGTCGTAACGAATAGAGAGAGAAATTAAAACTATATCCATCAAGGGGTGGTATATCGCTTGAGAAAACGTTGGACCCCAGGAAATGTGAATATACGTGTGCATTGCACTAACACACAGACAAACAATAAAATCTTTTACGTATGAACCAGTGTAGGCCGAAGTATACTCAGGGTGATGCGTTATACCACGACAATTTGTGGCTATAGTATCTTTTCAGGCTTGGTTTGCACCTTTTTGTGCAATCTTGCATTGGTGCGAGAAAACAAGTTAAAACAAAGTATATCTCCAAAAATATCACACCATATGATGTTCGTGGAAAACATTACGTTGATTTAAGTGAGTGACGATAGCGAGATTCGAATTAAAATATGTAAAGCAAAACGCGACTGTAGTATCGACAGATCGTTGGAATTACCCTGAAGGTAAGAGGAAAGTTTGCACATTATTTCGCCGTGGATCCATACTATGGAGACTGCTTGACTGACAGCCACAGGCATGCAAATAGTAGTCACCAAAAGGTCCGCCACTGACAAGTTGACCACGAAATAATTAGTCACGCTGAAAATAAAAAAAAAATGTTTTGAATGTTAAATCTTGTCCATCTAAAATCCATCATTGGTTGAACGCCATATAAGCAAAATTGACATTGTCAATCTTAAGACCACTATAAAACTCGATGGTTCAATGACTTTCATTAACTTTCGTTAGCTTTCGAGTTTTCCGTAAACACAATAAGCTTTTCGAATTCTACAGAACACTGGCTTATCGCCATTCTTCGTTTAATCGTCATCTAAGAAGTTCGTCTAAGACGAATCTCGAACGAAAAATAAATAATTCTGAACGTAACTGCTCGCATACCGAACGTCCGTCCACCTGGAGAGTTTCTAGCAACGTGTACCCTTCGCTTATTGTTATCCTTGAAAGACGTAAGCATTATTGGTTAATATCAAAATTCGTATCCACGTTCACCGGGAACCTAATCCCTGCTTTTGATAACGAAGAGAGAGAGAGCAATAATTTTTGTTTCACAAATAAACCGAGATATCCATGACGTTCGTTCACGCATCGTGAGTGCGAAACGATCGCTTATTTGCACGACGCTTCGCCGCTGTCGGAAGTGAGCACACATGCCTACGTGTTTCTTCGTCTACGCGCTCAAGAATGTTCAAGGTACATTCTACCGGCTATCGCGACTATTAACGCGATGCAGACGAACTCTCGATTCAACATATTTGCTAGAACCCCGTGTCCAGCGAAATATTTTATTAATTCATCGTTCGCAAACCACAATCTCCCGTAACCCGCAACCCTTTCATATCGGAGTTGACATATATCTATTAGAGAATTCAATTTACATTCACTTGTTTGTCAACGCGATGCATGCATATTACATGTTTACATTCTCACGACGCATCCACACGCTATTGGTATTCATTACGTGTCCGATCTGCATCTTCGATCATACATCTGTAGTTTATGAATAATCTGTATATTATTTAATTAATTGTACACAATTGTCCACGGACATATGTAAGATGTTGCAGGTAATCGCTACCTGTCTTTCGTGAAAAATCCGTAGAAAGACAGATAGTTATTGGTTGAGATACGTCTCTGCGAACAATTGGATATCAATGTAGACGTAGCTTCCCTCTTGAAGACATTCGCGTCTTGTTCCTTTCAGAGGAACTGGGTCAAGAAGATGTGTTTATATTAAATAATGGAGAATGACGATCTAACGTTCCTTCTGAGAATTTTCCTTACTTTTAGAGGCAATTCAATAGCTGTCGAAAGATTAAAAAAATAACGCCGCGTTGCATCTACCTTTGTGTTTAGAGACTAATTTGCTTGACCCTATAACGAGCCTCGGCCGAAATTATAATTAACTCGATCAAAGTTGACCCTGTTGTCTCGAAAGCAATATCCTAATTGTAGATCGACAAGGTGACGAGATAGCAACCTCTCTAATCAACAGTCTATACATTTCAGGCTATTTCGATCGAGTCGTCGTCGCTTAATTTAGTCAAATCTTCCATCATTCGACTTCGATAGCGTTTCACAATGATCCTGGCAAAGTTTAAATTACTTCGGAGTTACCCACTGTAACACACAATTTTCTCAAAGGGGTTTTGTATTGCACGGCGCTTAATTTGTATCCGGCTTGAATTTGTTCTAAATATACTGTTTGCAAGGTCTATACATGAACAATTAATTTTTAACCAAGCTAACAAGGAAATAAACGATTAAATAAACGTTTCTGATCGAATGTAAAGCAAACAAATCTTTTACGAACAAAGAACCATATATACGTACCTACGCATGTAGTGGTATTTGAATACGACTGCAATCACGAGGACGTTGGCCGTTATTGCGAGTGCCATCACAGGAACATAGAGGATGATCAACAAGTAATTAGTTTCGCTGTGAAACTTGTCGTAAAAATACCAAAGTATATCCCCGGTGATATCCATTCCGAAGCTTTCGTTTGAGGACACCATCGTCCCATTGTATGAGCTATTAAACTCTGGTGAAGATATCGTTGAGTCGTTGTATACATTCGTCGACATGATCTCCTCGTTTTTATAATCCAATATCAAGCTCTCTCGTACGATCTTGTGCGTGCAATGGAACGCAAGCGAAAGTGATTTCTGGCTTCAATGGGCATAGAGAATATCAACCATTTACCTCGGACAGAGAAAACTGTCACGATCAATCGTGTAATTGTAATTTGAGGATCTGTTTGAAGTCGACATATGTTCATGCTACGGCTAGATCTCGATCAAGCAATCTTAATTACGCGATTACAAGGGGAACGGTATCTGTTACACAAATAATTAACGAGGAAATTTGTTGTACGAGAATCGCCTGCGACTATAGCTCATCCCCTGCCCCCGTTCCTGTTATTTCGTTATTCCGTTTGATCGTTTATTCGATCCATCGACTCTTGATTCGCCAGAGCAATGCGTTTCGACGATACTTGTGTACTTTGACGAATTTAGAATTGAAACTTTTCTGTCGTGGATATATTTCGCGGCAAAACGAAAAAGATCGATCCGTTTGTCGCATGTAGAACAATCGCGGGAAACGCACGCAAGATTTCGCGGATGTTTAAAAAGTTAATTTAAGTACGTTTCTGCTGTCAATTTAGGAAGGAGGAAACAGGGTGCGCGAGTGAACGCGGCACGAACCGACGTATCATTATCTTCGCCATTTTCTCAAAAGTATACCTGTCGATCAATCACATAATGGTATGAGAGGATTGTTAACATCAATTTCGTTATCTATCTAACTGTGAAAATACAACGAGGCTGTCAACGTTCTCAATTATCAAATAGCTTCTGGTCAATTTATTCTCCTCGCGAAGTCTAGAATCGAGAGAATGGACTATACATAACCGAATAATTTGATCGTAGGATGAATTCCAAGTTGAGAATAAGTGCGTGAAATGTAGCTCTTTGTTTTCTCATTTCCATTGAGTCTTCCTTTTTTCATAGGAATCAAGCTGTCATTAACAGGATCGCCCCGTATAGTGATCGCACGTTTTTCTATAAATATATCGTGTGTACTATATACCCATACGCGTCTGAAATATACGAGCAATTTCGTATTCGTAATTCAACTAACGACGACGTGAGGATAAGGGTAAATAAATTTCAGGGAAGTAATCGCGATACAGGATGGCTGTATTTTATAAACATTTCTGAATGTTATATACGCAAATGAAAAGCGGGATGCGATGATCGAGGGTGGTATTTTTGTGCATGTGATAAAAACCCTATCGACTAATTTATATACAAAATGCGACACGAAGCGTGCTAAAGATTGAAAATTGCATTAAATTTTCCCGAAACAAAACAAGTTGAACAACTGAATTCGGATATTTATAAATCTCGTCGTTGTACAAACAGCCATGCCGCGAGTATTTACCAAAAGAAGTATACGTATGAATAGTTCTTACACGTTACGAGACGTCCACTTATACCGGCAAAAGGTTTGCATTGAGCGGGACATTGAGTGTATCTGTTTAAATTAGACGTATACTTTACAAAATTCCACCATGTTCGCTTTAAATATTTACTTTTTCAAATGGAAGTAAATGCAGCTTTGCCGAATCACTTGCTTATACGTATCAGATAGACTATCCTTTTTAACATTTTCTAATCAGCGATATTCCGCGAATTCTATCAATTGTTTTTACGATCCACTATAATTAATGGACGAGAAGATTAAACCACAATCATTAGCGGGCCGTAAACTTTTTATCTCCACTATACTTAACCCTTATGTTCCGAATTTCTTCCTCGGTTAACTCTTAACTCGTTTATACGTCGGTTTTATCGTTCCGTATCTATTTTCGATGAAGCGCACAATCGAAACTTACGATCGAACTACCTTCCACCCGGCGAGAATAATACACGACATAAGTTTCGGAAGCGGGACCACGGTAAACTGAAAGGAAGAATCGCAGCTCCCGCCGGAGTTCTTGAAAGCGTTACAGACGTGAACACCACTCGCGCACGGGTTCCTTTAAACGCGCCTGCGTTACGGTCATCTTCTCTCATCCTCTTCGTATCCTCTGCTTCCTGTGCGCCCTGTTATTCTCTACCTATGGGATCTGAAAAAATGTCGATCCGACTTGATCCCTTAATCCATAATACTTGACAGACGAGTTTCGTCGTTATCGTGTGGTGACGTTATCGTCAATCGAGGAAGGCTGTTAAAAGGCGTCGCAAACTTCTTCCTCCGTTACTTCCGTTCCTCGAACAAATATTCTTCTTCTAATTCTTTTTTTACATGCCATTTATTCGAATACGTTCGTTTCTAGACAAATATAAGCTTTTCGGTAGAGACTTAACCTCCAACGAAAGTATCGTTGAATTTTTTTCCATCCATTTTTTACCCATTTCCGGTCAACTTCCAAATTGTCATTTATCGTGTTCTATCAATCGAATGGAAAATTTAACTTGCTGACGCAATAAACGAGTTGGTCTTTCTTTGACCGAGTTGTACAAAGTTTATCTCTTAAACTCCATTTAAGAAGAGATAGTTATGATAAAATTATTGTCTAGTTAAAGCTAGACGGTATTTTTAAGAACGACGATGCTAACCTAGAACGTCTTTTTTATTTGATCTATGCGGTAAAATATTATCTTTATCTATCTGCTATAGAATTTATAAAACTCAGCCGTTTTTTGTTCTTGTAAATAACAGAATTAATTTATTAAAATGATATGGTGGCACTCAACAGATTATAAATTATCACAAATCGTTTAAAATCTGCATCTGATACATTTTTCATCTTTAGCCACTGATCCCTAACCTCCATGGAAGAAGGGTACGAACTATTGAACTATTGAACGATTGAACGGTTGACTCAACGTCGAATATATCGATGAGAGGCTTGTTTCGACATCGTTAAGCAACCAGTGAATTTACTCACAAAAGATGAGGCAAATTTCACGCGTATTCTGTTACGGCAAGCCGATCGCCTCTATTGACATTTAGTGTCATTTGAGATCAATAGATAGATAGCGCACGAAATTAATGTTCCTTTCTTATGTTCCCTACTTCATGCTTGTTTTTCTACCATCATTTTATTTATGCTACATACATGTATTTTATGCTTCTCTCGCTTTTTTGACGGGCGATAAGAGTATCGTAGAGACATCCGCGGCACGTTTCAAGTAAGGATGACTAAATAGGTCGTCACTGCTGAGAATATCTGTAAGAATGGAAATCGAAATCATTCGCTGAAGTACTCCCACTGCTCCGCTCTTTCTCGAGGGAATTTACGTGTATTAATCCACGAACTGCAAGTCTGTTCGCCAAAACTTACCGAAAGTAAAAGAGGAAAATAGACACTTATAATGCCAGCAATAGCTGCAATACGGACCTTCCGCAATTGGAAATACGCTGCTGCCTCGACGCTTTCCTGTAATTATACGCACGTTAGAAAAATCAATATAAGGCGCCAAAAGTAGATAAAATGAACGGAAGATGAATATCGCCTTGTTAAGAGCGTATAACCTGTGACAACAAAGTAGAAGCGCGCTATTAATTTGATGTAATTAATTATTCAAGGGAAGAAAGAGACACTGTAGGACTAGATAAGAACTATAAGAATGAAGAAAGGTCGCGAGGTTGTGTTGCTATGTTATTGGACTAAAAATGTCTGCAACTCTCGTTTGTTATAGTTGCTCGAAGAGAATACAGCGTTTCTGCTTTGAGTTGAAATATTCAAACGATTTCGCTAGAATTCAGCTTACCTGCAGAAACACACGTTTCATAGAAACGGAAGAGTACGGAGATAAAATAAGCTGACCGACATGATTCGTCTAAACAAATAGCCAGTTATATAGGTGTACATATATCTCGACAAAACTTTACTTCTTACGAGAATGTACCGGATTCGCTGTCATATGACACATAGTAATAATCAATATAAGCTTCCACGAGCAATCAGTCACTAGCATTAATTTCCTGATCTTCCAGTGAACCGATAATTTGTGCACTTTCAACGAATAAATCCTTGATAACAAGTTGAAAGACATAGCCGTGATCCAAAGCAATAATTGAATCGCATATACAGAATTTGACATTTCGGTCGCATTTACAAGAGAGCAATGAAGCCACCATATTTGCCGGAGGTCGAACTGTTCGATCGATCGATCGGTCGGTTACTATTAACTTGTCTTCTGCTAACAGCGGAAAAAATGAATGAAAATAATTATTCGATCCTCTCTTTCCTCGAACATAAAGAAGGGATACGATCAAAATTTATGTAAACAAATCGTTCATCTCGCTCGAGACAGTATTGACTTGTCGATAGAGATCTGAAGCTTTCCTGTTATTAGGTAAATGATTGGAATCGCGTATCTACCGGCGAAATCTTCGATTTCATAGCGGAACATGTGTCCTAGATATTGCTGCCTGCAGCAAGATCTGTACGGAAGAGCAAGCGTGCAGATTCGAAAAAAAAAACAAACGTCGGTGATGATAATCAATATCCCGTATAAAACATAATAAAATATGGATTTCGTAGAGTGCCAAGATTCTTAGCCACGCACCACGAACGAGGGAAAATAGATTAAAGCAAACGGATCGACTGCAGCTGATACATAAAACGCTCGCAAATAAATAAACGACTAAAGTTTAACATTGCATGTTTAAGAAAGAAATGAGAAAAATACAATTACCTTTAGAAAATGGCATCATGTTACAGAGATGACGAAACCTTTCCTCAATAAGAAACAAAATGCAAACGAATATTAGAATTTGCGTATTGACAGAGGCATCCATGACGAAATATATCATCCCACGAAACACTGGCAGTCTGAGTCCAATTCTATAAAAAGGAAATATTGCTCGATAAAACTTTACTATGTATATCTATGTATATTGCTTTGCATTCGCATTTCGGCAGCTGCATCGTTCGTGTCAGAGATGTATCTCGAATACGTCAACGCGATTTGATTTCTCGACAATTTTCATCGTGTCCAGTATAAATGCCTCTAGTTTATTCCGATCACTAACTTAGACGATAAATATCCAAGACGTTTATACTCTTATGAATTAAACGTTTATATAAAATTCAAAAGAACAGCTTTCGCTGCAAACGATTAAAGTTACAAAAATTCATTAATCCTTTTTAAAAAATTAATCGCCATTGAAAATTCTACCTGTAAGTTAAATATACAACTATCGCCCAATGCGAGAAACTGGTGACCATTGTGATGCGACAGATTATTCGCAATTTATTTCTTCTTGAAGAATCATCAAATTTTGTACTTCGATCAGAATTACATATCTGCGATGGAATGGATCAAATCTTCCAATTCCACAAAGAATTCCACACGAATAAACTCGAATAAGAAAACAATACCAAATCCAAATCTTCACGCGAAAATACATAAACGTGCGATACCACGAGACTAATTAAATACAGAATCACACAATGAATATTATGTCTCGAAATCTTCTCGATTTTATATCATTCTTCGTAGCGACAAGTACAGTACATCCTAACAGCAAGCCAGTACTAAAAATTGGATTTATATCGCCAACAAACATCGTTCTTTCAATGAATTGTTAGTTTTTTAGGTTTTGCAATTGTATCAAGCATTCAAACAATATACGAGTTATGATTCTATTCTAATTTATATTTTATTTCAAATGAAAACATATTAATTACTTAATTCCAACAATATTACTAATAACGCTGTGTAATTTTCGCTTTCAGTGTACATAACAAAGTTCTTATTGTATAACGTTATGAGCAGTAAACGGGCAGTAAATACCGTTTAATGCGAAAACTCCCAGAAAAGTCGCAAATTGATTCTGTGTTAGTTAAAAAGATACCGCATCTATAACGATTCATAAGCAAATACAGTTTCGTCAAATTTGAAGAGTTTAAATATGTAATGTTTTTACGCATCATTCAGATCTAGATTTGGTTGGTAATTCAAGGGAACGATAAAATCATAAACATCATAAATGTCGATTATAAGATTGGTTTAATTTGAATAATTTTGTATAGAAATTAAATTTGCTAACTTTCTAACAATAAGTAATACATTTCTTCTCTTATTTTAATCTTACGCGAAACAGGAAATTTCTTACGTACTTACATACAATGGTAATGGTCATTATTAATTAAAGATCGCTGGTCAATTTGATCTTTGACTATCGTATAACTATTCTTATCGTAAATTGACATCTAGTACATTTTAACACAATTCTAAGTTAAAATCTAGTGCCACAGAAGTTTTAATTTAATTCTAGTTTGTAAAAAATACAAAAATTATAAAAATAATTATTGCATTAAATTGTTGGAAGTGCCAATTTCAATAAAAATGAAAAAATTATTAAATCTGATTGTATTAGAATGGAAAAATCGTTTTTCACGACATCGGCAAAGATCGTCACCTTTCGACCAACCTTGTCGAGTGTATGTTACCGATTATACAGGTATTTCGTACCTTATACTTGTATATGTAAGGAACATCCGACTTGTGCGCGAGCTCATTTTTGCTTGAACTCCTATACCGTGAGGGAAAAAAAGAGCTTTTACTTACTTTATCGTATTCTATATTTTATTTTTTATTTCATACAAAACTTTGATTTTAACAGTGACTATTTGTAAGTTTTAATTCAAACAGTACTATCTTAAAGCGATAACGTTGCGTGTGACACTAAAATGATAATATGGTAATACTCAGAAGGAATCTCCCGTATCGATAGAAACAAATATAGAGTTAAAGGTGAATTTTCACTAAGATTCTTCATTGCATGTTACAATCAGTGTGAAAAATTTTGAGTTCTTAAATATTTTCTTCAAATCAAATATACTTCACATTTCAATTACTGCTTAAATTACTCACAAATAGAAAGTATTCTTTACTTTCATTGATTTTAAGAGTAATTAAGAATGGCATTGTACAATGAAGATTTTTGGAGTAATTAAGAGTGGCATTGTACAATGAAGATTTTTGGAGTAATCAAGAGTGGTATCGTATAATGATTTTAGGAGTAATTAACAATGGAATCGTGCAGTGATGATGATATAGAAAATGATCTTGAAGACCTCTATGGTGTTAGAGATGGTACACTTTTTGTGATTGATGCGACACCTTCAATGTTTAAAAATGATCCAGATAATCCATATTTTTTACAATGCATTAAGGTATTACATGTTCTATAATAATGTATTATATTAATACTTTTAATTTCTACTATAGTGTTTGAATATATGCTGTTTTTAAGAAATGTTATACAATATAGTTAATATTAAGTTATGATTCATATATTCAAATAACAATTTGAACATTAATTTATTTTGTTATGTCTTTTTTAATTCAGCAATACAAAGAGGTTCTCAAGCAAAAATTGGTATGGGACAGACAAGATTGGATAGGTTTAGTTTTATTTGGAACTGAAATATGGGACAAGGATCCTGAAATCAAACATATATTGACTCTTCAGAAATTAGGTCTACCTTCAAGAGAGAGCATGAAAGAAATAATGAAAATAGGTAATCAATATTCTGCATATATATTACTACAAGTAAAGTAAATTACTATACTTACTATAAGGAAAGTAAAAATGCAATGACAAAGGCAATATACAAAAATAGAACAATCAAAATACAATAATAGGTATAAATACATCTGAAGAATAGGAATGTCAGAATATCTAAGCAAAGCAGGTAGAAGTCAAAAGTTAATAACACAAGCAAGGTGTGGAAATTTGAAAAATTAGAGAAAATGTTAATAGAGGAGGATACAGTTTTTACTATTCTGGTACTCAAATTTTTTAAATCATTTTTTTGTTATATCTTATATGTAGATGAAGGAAACAAGTGGAAGGACTATAGGGATATTGCTTCCTCTACGGCTTATCCACTATATGATGTACTTTGGCATGCAGCAGAAGTATTCTCTGCTATCCGCATAACTATGCCGATGAGAAGAGTAATTATTTTTACATCTTGCGATAATCCTCCATGCAATGATAATGAAAAACATAGAATAAGAGTACAAGCAACGAGTTATAGTGACATAGATCTTCAGTTATTAGTTGTCGGTTTGGGTGAAAATTGGAATCATGATTTATTCTATAAAGATTTGGAAATGCTATCTAAGAAAATCGATGAAGATGATTACAATAGAATATCTTTGAAAGATATAGTGGAACAAGTAAAATTGCCATCTAGAAATATGGCGCAGCTACCTTGGAGACTTGGAGAAAATGTGATTATAGATGTATCTCTTCGCAGTCTTTCTGTGTAAGAAATAAAGTTTTATTTACTTCTGTTATTATACTAGTTTCATTCTTTCAATTGATCCAAATTTTAATGAAGGTTGCAACAAGTTCAAAAATCCACTTTATTTTCAGCAAAACATCATATTTGAAAAAAGAAAATATAAGTAAAAAAAGCAATATTCCTTTGACTTCACACACATATCATGTAGTGGATGAAGATAATGATATAGTATGTGTTATAATAATTTGTTAATGATATATATGATTATGATTTGATAATTTTTAATGTTCTCTTGTTTGTATTATAGGAAGAAGTAGGGGATGAAGAAAGTCAACAAGCATTGTTACCTATTTTAGATATAGATATTCAAAAATATCAAACATTTGGTGGTGAGAAAATAAATTTTACACCAGCAGAAGTAAGATGCTTATGTACAACACGAGAAATAGGCATTGATCTAATCTGTATGAAACACATTTCTTATCATCCTCTATATCATGTTGAAACACCATACTTTGTCATACCAGGCAAAAGTTATCGTAAAGGTACTTTCAATTATCTATTCTCCATTTCTTAAAAACTTGTATATATTTGAATATCTACTAAAATTATTTTACAATCTTCATCCTAGATAACAAATTGCTATTTGGTGCGTTACTCAATAAATGTGAAGCCAAAGATTTAATGATAATATGTGCTGTTAAAATCAGAAAAAGTTTTGGTACAAGCCTATATACTATGATACCAAATGTAAAAAGTGGGGGATTTTATTTGTATAAAATACCATTTAAAGGTTTGTCTCTTAAAATATTTTAATATCTAAATAAGAAAGAAAAAGAAAGAGTATTTGAGAAACATGTAACACTTAATTTGAATTATTATTTATTAATTATTATTAATTTTATTTTAATTATTATTAATTTTAATTATTCTAGAAAATGTGCAAAACATTAGCGAATATTTCCCAGAATATATATATGATGATAATGAAAAGAAGCCTCCAATTGTTCCAAATGGAGTTGAATTATTAGAACAAATTATAAAAAAATTAAGTATCGAATATAATCCAAAATTGTTTTCAAATCCTGAAGTACAGGATCAACATCAAATGATAGAAGCCCTAGCTTTGGATTTGGAAAAACCTGAGCCTCTACCTGACGATACACGTAAGTTATATTGTTAAGAATACACATATTATAATTTGTACGATACTTTATAACATAATTTAAAATTTTATCTTAGTTCCAAAAACTGACAAGATGTATAAACTGGTAAATGATTTATTGAACGATTATGATAAAGTATTTATGGATAAGATGGATGATATAAATGATGATCCACCAGAGAAAAAACATAAAAAAAGTAACAAAGTAATGAAACCAAGTGATTTTTCAAAGAATAAAATTCAAGAATATTTGAGAACAGGACAGGTACATTAATAGATTCATATCAAATTTAAATAACATTTAAATACAATTCATAATACATTTATTTTCTTCTTAACAGATAGCAACTTTTACTGTGCCACAATTAAAGCAAATGTTAGAGACATTGGGATTAAAATTATCCGGTAAAAAAGATGAATTAATAAATAGGATTGAAAAACATTTTGAATGAAATGTTACAAACTTTCAAGAAAAAATGTGAAAATTTATTTATGAATTATATTTATATTCCTTATAAAATTTTATTAAAACAACTACTACAAATATTGCTTTAATTAATAAAATCATAATATATTTCACATAAAATAGAGTAATCTTTTTATTCAAGGAAAATAACTTACTTTTGAACCAGAAGCACGCTTGATATCCCCAGTTTGTATATAAAAGCCAACCATACAGGGTTATCCATTTAACTCGGAACTCGCGCTCGTGAAGCGTAAGAATGGAACAATTTAACATATATGCTTACCACCGCAATTAAGTGTCACTCGTCATCTATGAGCTGTTGCCAGGAGTATAATTAGGCGAGTGCAAAAAGCAGTTTAGTTGTCGTAAAGGATTTGACGTTACAATAAGTAAAAGACGATCGCTGAATAAACGAGCCCTGCGTTTTCGCCCAACGCACTTCTGAAGCTTTTAGCAAATAACCGCACCCGGTTCTTTTCCCACATGTATCTTGGATTATATTTACCAAAAATCTACTTACAATGTAATTTCTTTTTATTTAGAATTGCCAAAGTTATTAGCAAGTAACAATGAACTTGTTCACATTCTTACAAATATTTTTTTCTATTTCGTTCGATAATTTTCATTTTTAACGTATTAAACATTTTCTTCTGCGTCGTACTTTAAAATTTGTTAACGATCACTTTCTATGAATACAGCGAATGTAAAAATAAGGAACAAGGAAGGCAATCGAGATACAACAAGACATTTCACAAAATTCATATTTAAACAGGTCAACTTAAAAGAATAGAAATTAATTTAATCCTCGTATTGCAATGCTTGAGTCTGTGCGGATTAGTTGGCGGAGCACCGAAGTTGTTTACGTTCGAGATGAAACTAATCGCTTAAGTGTAAACAGATTTCAAGGAAACATGATCTATTATTTGTAAAAACGCATTCAGATTTATCCGAGACGCTACGTTTACTCAGCATGATAGAAACGCGTAGGATAGTCAGCTCCGTTCGCCCGTGTTGATGATTCTACAAAGAGTACTCAAATATATTTAACATTACAGCCACGAAACTGCTGAGGCACGCTAGCTTGTGCGCTAACAAGAGAGAGATTGCATAATTTACAACACCCTCAAGTGTCTTCACTATCTCTTACTAAAATAGGGGATGACGAAAACCAGACGATCGCTACGAGCTTTCGAAGCCTTACGTTTTCTTGCATTCGACCAACCTGACTATAAGTTCGTCTTCAGACTTATCATCTGGAAAAGCTATTATTAATTCAATGTGGACTCTCGATACCGTAAATAATCAATTCTTATCTAAGGAGCGCTATGGTTGTATTTATGAGATAATCGCGATTTAATCGACCCGTGCAGGTAAGCAAACCTCGCCTATGACCATGTAGTACCGGTGCCATAGTTCTTCGAGTAGAACCTTTGGCGATCCATTTGATCTCTCCTTGCAGTAGCAATTTGCCTGTCCCTTGAATTCGTGCCCTAGTTGCGTCGTTCGGTACTAACAATTGAGTGCAGTAGACTTTACTCCTCGGTTATAACCAAGGTGTAAATTCGACCAATCACAGGGAAACGCAATCACGAAGAAACACGTCAATGGGAGTCGTAAATTCCCGTTAGGATTCTATGAATCGACGTCGCGAGTAGATCGATCCCCTGATTTCCGTTAAGATAATAGGGATAGTTGAAATGATATAACTCCATGATTAACAGTGTTATAAATTATGTATTTTCCAACAACTTCGTAGAATCACACACTTTAGTAACGTTGCTGAGTATGAGAACTGCCTTGATTGGTACCGCCTTGATCTTGATCAGATTTGGACTGACAATCTGATAGCTGAAGGCCCTCGTATTGTAATAGACGTAGCGATTGATCAGACCCTACTTTGAGTGAACCGACTCAACAGAATCAACCGAATCCCGAATGACTAGATTTTGACTTCTTGACTTCCCCTCCTTGACTGTTCGTTAGTTATGAGATCTAGTAGAGTTGATGGCGTAGAAGCAGTAGTAACTGTAGTAGCAATAGGAGCAATAGTAGTTACTGTTTTCAACAGTAAATGTTGTTCACTACACATTGCCCTCATCTTTCTGACTTCTTCAATAAATTCATCTACTCCTATATCGTCTTCGCTGTTAAGTTGTGGGATACATTTTAGTGCGTCTTTAGCTTTAAACTCTGGTTGTGTAAAACGCTGAGTGAAAGTTCTGTCTTCGGATAGCTGAAGTGGTATCTGAGGTATTAGAGGAGGTCCTCGAAGGGCTGATTGATCTCTAGCGGTGTGGGTTGTTTCGTTTGAGGTTATTAGGGAACTGACTTCTGATACATCTCCCATATGTATTCTTGCTAAACTCTCCCCTATTAGTGCGATCTCTGCTGCGAGTTTCTTGTTTTCTTCGTTTGCTGCGCGTTGAGTTTCGTCAATACGTCGTATGAGTATATTAATTTGTTGAGTAAAAGTTTCGGTTTGTTTCTACATTACATCCAATATAGCCCTAGCTGTTGGGTCTATCTCATTGCTAGTTGAAACGGCGCTACTATTTGTGCTATTTGTGCTTGAATCATTAGAGAAGCTGTCTTTTCTCGTTCTGTATTTGATAAAAGAATCCAGAGTTTGCTCATTTTGATCGTTTACCCCGTAGAAAAGGTTCCGTTGCGGTGTTTCTTTGTCGAAACGTCAAAAATGTTTGCTCTATTGCAGTGGTTCGTTGATCCTCAATCTTCAAGGTTGACCGTAGCCCGAAATGCGTGATTTCGTTTACTTGAAGCCGACGGATCCTGGCAGGATCGCCAAAATGTCACATAAACTCGAAGGTTAGATGATAAAACAAGAAGGTTGAGCCGTAACACAACTATTAACTTTCTTTTTTATTAAACTTTATTATGAATTCAATAATCACAATCACAGTTCACTCCAACAACTTTATATAGAATCTAGTTACACTAATGGGTATGTATAAATCAAGTACGCGACTGGTCTAAGGGTAGAAACCGGTAAAGGTATGTTGACTACTCTAAAGATAGAGAATAAATGAAGTTTAGCGACAATGTTGTGACGGAGGAAAGCTAGTTATGGGTGTGTCCAAGGACACGAGATGAGCTGATTTGTTAAGGACAATTTTGGCTAGGAAAGTGAGAGCGATAGACATTGTTTTCGATTGGATCATAAGAAGGTTGGTGGGCTAGGAAGGGTCTTAACCGTCCTCGAGAGAAAGTTGCTAGTGGGAAGCATCATACTTGAGAAAATCTAACTTTTCCGTGTTAACCAGTAGTAAACAATAAATGTAAAGGACACTTGAAATAAAAGATACTTGTTTGGTCTGAAGGACCTTAACTATGAAAATGCCAAAATTCATGGTGGGTCCCTAAGACCATTGAGGGTACGCGCCGAGGATGTGTAGACATCTGGTTGCCATCTTGCCCGCGGTATGTGGCCTGATCTCTGATGTGGATTGAAATGTGGTTGATGTTACAATGTCGTGGGATAGCGGGTCCCAATGCTTGCGATTGCGATGTATTTTCGGACGTTCTTCGTAGAATCGTTAACTTGGACGAACGGAACCGATTATTTTACGCGTTTCCTGCCATCCTTGAATAAACGCGACGTCTCGGATAAATCGGATACGTTCATACCAATAGTAGATTATATTCCCTTGAAACTCGCTTATAATAGTCTTCTCATAGTTCTTCCGAGCGCATTTTGTATTACACAGCTATCACCATAAATAATTTCACTGAAGAACGGACTTACGAAATTGCTGGATTATTCCCTCTTACGTCGCCATCCATGTTTTCGTGTTCTATAAGCATGAATCATATCGCGGCTTAACAAAAAGATACGATAAGTTTTAATAATATCCATTGACTATCACAATCCAGTTCTACCAATTCGTCGGTATGTTACTTATTTGACGACATCTAAATCGTTCTTCAACGAATTATATTAAAATGATACAGAAACAATTGGCTCCGTTCTATTATTACACGATGGCGTTGCACAACGAATCCTAACTTCTCGATTGAAGCGATTTATTTTGAATAAATTGACTAACATCATTCGGTCAATAAAAACATTATTCTCACTGCCGGAGTATCCAGATTTGTATATACAACCATGTAGATTTCTCTCTTGCTCTTTGTTATATTATATCTTGTCCTATTATATTGCGTTATAACATATCACGTTATATTATATTACGTTATAATGTATTATGTTATATTATATTACGTTACATTATATGACGTTATATTATATTACTTTATATAGTATTACGTTATATTATATGTATAAAGAAAATGTCGATTGGTTAACAAGAATATCAAGTATAAATATATAGATATATGGAAAATTTAGGAAATCATTATCAGAAAAGTCGACTAGTCCTGTTTTTTGTACAATGCTAATTAGAAGAAACACCAGATCACGATCGACAGAACCATAAAAAATATGTAAAGTGCCAAACAATTCTCCACTCTCTTTTTAAAATTTTTTTAATGTTACTTGAAAGGACTTTGAAACAAATACGTGTTTGTGATGATAATGGTAATACCTTCTGCAAAATCTTAAAAATATTCATGAATGTCTTTAATTGTTAGAAAGGTTGCATTTTATCTGTGTTAAATTTCATATAAACTTTTTATTAGGAATGTTTTATAACAAAAAAGTACATTCAAAATATTATCTGATGAATGTGATACGAATATCAGAGTGCTTCCTGCTGTTTACAATGTTGTATCTTAAAAAAAATTAATAGGACTTAAAACAATAAATATCATACTGTAAAATAAATATGACATAACAAAAGTGTTACAAAGTAGGTAAAAATAGATTATATAGTCACAAGTGTCATGTTCAAGTGATAACAGTATACATTTAGAAGCAATCATAAATTATATTTATGTTATATTATAATAATAAAAAATTTTGTTAATTTTTTTACTGATATTTACCTTTTTTCAATATAGTAAGACATAAAGGTTTAAAACAAATAAACAGATCTTAAATTTTATTTACATATATATATATATATTTTGTTAACTGTTCAGTTGAGAATAAAATACTTTTACTGCCTGCGAAAGCAGCTTAATTTCAACTGCCTTTAGTTCATACTCTTCATTGTCAATGTATAATGTATGATTCTTATCGGTCTATAAATAAATCAACATATAGAAATTAAATAATCTTTAAAATTTGGAATATTCAAACTATGAAATTTTACCTTTTGCGGAGTTAATTCAATTTTTTTGGCTTCCACTACTTGATTACATAACGATTTATTACTTTTTTCTTTTTTCCAACCTTCAGACACGAAAGAAAAGTAGTTGATATCCTTTGGACCTACATAACAGAGGTAATTTTCCATGATCTTGATTATATATATTTAATTTTATTCCATATGATATTAGTTTAATTACCAATTTTCACTTTTAAAGATGGTGGTGATGATTCAACTTGTAACTTGTCTATATTGGAAGTTGCTACATGTAATTCACAAGTTGATATAGGTAGTTCATGGAGAACATCACATTTTTCATTTATTCTTTTACTAAAATCAATGCCATCTAAAAAGTATGGTATCCTGTGCTTATTTTGGGATATTACATGTACTGAATATAACAAAACATACCTCTAGAGGCATTATATCTTGGTAGAAATATATGCCACCACCTTGTATTTAAATTAGAAATTAGATTATTTTGACTACAGCGAGAACAACCTTCACAAGGAAGTGTATATTTTAATACTGCATCACAATATTTGTTTAAATTCTCTTCATAACCATTAAATACATAAGTCACATATCTGTACAGTAAATACATAATATTAGGCAATATAAATTTACATTAATGTGAATATCGTGCAAATTCCAAGATATTGAAGGAAAAACATATATGTACTTTCTTAAAAATCCCCAGTACCAATACTTGTTAGCAGAAGTATTTGCATCTTTCCATACACCCCATTCCACTGTTCCCATAGCATAAATTGGTTTTGCAGGTTCTTCGGGATTATTCTTTAATTATAAAGCAATATGAGATTTTTAGTTACTGAAAGAGTTAGAAATTTGCTATGTATATAACAGAAACATACATCAATAGGTTTAACTTCGATCATATCCATCATTTTTGATTTCTCATGTATAATTGCCATTGTTGCTTCTATCACTTGTTTTATATCAGAGAGATCATCATATTCATGATACAAAGATTTTGCAATTTTATTTGTTTGTCCCAATGGTAAAATGCCAATGGGACACTGTTTGACTGAATCAAGATTGTGATCATATTTTCTTACTAATCCAGTTAAAACATCAGATAAGGTACCATCTCCTCCTGCAACTATGATAGCATCAGTAGGTGTATCTAAATCCATTATAATTTTACGAGCATCATTTTGTGAGTCTGTCTGTATTACAGTTACAGCAATTCCAGCTAAATGCAAAAGTGGCTCACAATAATTTTGAAATAACTTTTTAGCTTTCCTACAAATAAGGATACTGGTTAATCAATAATTAAACTATAAGTAGAAACATAATTTATGAATCAAACATAAGCAAACCCTTTTTTAGCAGTTGGATTTAAAATAATGGTTACATGGCGTGGTTTTATATTTGTTGGAAGTGGAAAATCACCATATTGTGATACACTTTCACAATATTGTCTCATTAATTGGTTAGCACTAAAAATATTACCACTTTTTAATGTCATCTCAACAGTAGAATGAATTTACCAATTATAAGACTAAAACTTTGTATCTTACTCGTATACTTCCTTGCCATATGAAATTCCATATGTTACAGCTGCACATGCCACCAGAGATTTTTTCCAATTATTTCGTATAGTCCGGAAGAAGCTTAATATTTTGGCCATTTCTTCTAAACGCCTAAACACTTCTGTTTATGACAACATAACCTATATGGATCTGTTCTTTATGTATTGTACATTGTACACTAAGTAACATTTATAAACAATTGAAAGTTTTTTAAAAGTACACAAACATTACGAAGATTTATTTAAAACAAATAAAGTCTGCATTTTTTTCATTTTACAAAAAAATTAATTTTTATTATCTGTAATAAGATAATCTCAATTTTAACAGTACACATACTTTTTGAAAATTTATGAAACATGTGTTTCAAAAAGAATTCTCATACTTTAAGAAGCTTGTAACATTATGAAAATCTTTTCTGAAAAGTTTTTAATTCCTAAGTCCTTTAATTATGCGGTATTATGAATTGTATGTACTATCACTACTATTACAAGTATCCCATCTGTAGTATTATCAGAAGTATCATATATATACAAACTACAAGTTGATCGGAGAATGACTTGATACTCACGTGTTTAGGATAGTTTACAATTCCTTTTAAATTCCACGCATAAAATATTAACAAATATTGCAAATTTAATTAAAATCATAAAATTCCAAATAATAGATTTTTTATTGTTGATAAACGGTAAAATAATATAATAATCTGATTTAATGTAATATCTGAATTTTATATTATTAAATATAAAGAAGTACATATATACACATAAATATTTTGTGCAATAGTTGCCCCATCTATGATTTCTAAATCATGAAAATTGCCTCGTTATGAAATTCGTCAATTATTTTTTATCATCACGTTGGTCACTTTTTCATAGGTGAATCTTATTTGTCCAAAACGTGGTCCAAATGCGGATTTGCAGTCACTACGCGTCATCGTTATAAAACAGGACAATTTCAGAAATAGTTCAATAGAGATATTATAAATTCTGTCTCTTCATATCTCGTTTCCTAAACCGGAAACAATAGAGAAAAAGTTTGTGTTAATGTATACACGTGTTTCCCGCAGTATTAAGCAGAGTGCGAGAAACTGTTCAAGCTTCGGAACTTAAGCTCGATAGCTCTGCTGTAAGCTAACAATAAAACACTTTCATAAGTATCAGCCATTTTATTAGTTAATTTCATTTACAAAAAAAAAGAAAATGGTCAATAAATTTATATAAAACGTAAATGTGCGAATTTTTTATTCGTATATTTTCATAAGCATAAAAATAATATCATGTTTTTACGGATGACAGGTCAGTGTAATTATTATTTTGATTCTGTCACTTGTCGATGGTTATAGTTAACTGTATTTTGTAAAACGCAGTACCTAAATCTATAAGATTACACTTATGTTAACATTTTGTAGATATACATATTTTTCTGTATCCTTATGTTCTACTAAAAAAATCAAAATCACGTGTTTTTTTAAATTTATTTAATAACAGAATAATCTATAATTATTGGTACATTAAACAGTGGAATTTATAATAATTTTACGTGATTAAACTGTTGATTTTACGTTTTTTAAATATTTTGTTTATATTTTGCAACACTGTACCTGTATGTAGTACTAAAAATTGATAGGATAATTTCCAGAAATCTAAATATATAATTTATTTATTCCTAAAATATCCATTCTCTTAATGAAATTTTATTTTACTCAAAAAATATCTTCTTTCTTGAGACTTAAGTGACAGTATACAAGGTATGATTGTAGTAGTAGAACTAAATATTAGATAAAATTTATGCAAAAATAAATGGAAAACATAGAATGAAATATTTTCTAAAAACTTCGTTCCAAAGAAGATTGGTTAAAGAAGGATCTGTAAGTATATCTGCATATATTTGAGTAATTGAGATTGGATTTTCATATAAAAAACCAATAATGTACTCTAAAGACATCAATCTCAATAAAATAAAAAGTTATTAAATGCTATTCAATACTAAAAGCAAGAGAATCATCCGAATATTATTTATTGGTTAGAATTTTAAATAAAGAAATAAGATCAATATTTTTTTAGAATTCTTCTCGAAACTCTACTATTGTATAAAAATAATTATTAATCTAGAAACAAATTAGCGTACTTAGTGATTTTTGAAATTAATATATTGGAAAATAAGATTTAGAATAGAAATATTTCATTCTATCTTTTTTTATTTATTCTCTATATTTTCAACTATTTTTTATGTAAAAAAAGCAAATCTTAATTGGTTATATCATCATAATGATTATGCTATGTATCAATATACTGAGTTAAATACAATATTCATTTAACTTTACATTACAGGTAAAGTTAAATTGCAATATAGATATTGATAGATGAAAAATACAAGTGGAACATTTATTATATGCAAAACCTTGGTTTAATGATAATAAAAGATGGATTCTAAAAATTGCCATAATGTGTGTAAAGAAGTAAATGATATTGAACTATCTACATCTAATAATAAAACAAATGAGATAATACAACAACTTGTTGAACCTTTGGTTGATAATAAATGTGATGTTGCTAATAAGAAGAATACATTTGAAGAAAATCAGAATGAAAACTCCTTCAGAGAAACATCATTTTCTATTTTTAATTCTACAACATTGTCAGAAGCAACCACCTCACAAGACAATATTCTAATTTCATCAAATGATAGTGAGTCAAGCTCTCCTTCTAGTAATCAAAATAAGTGTAAAAGAAGTATTTCAAAAGGTGTTTTAATAATATTTTAATATCTTGATAGTTACCAAATTTTTATAATTATTTAATGTACATTTATTGATTTTAATTTGTAGCTCAAGTAGATGATGATAATTGTGATGAGATTAATATATTTAATGAAGAATCAAGTAAACATCAAAAATTAAATGAAAATGTTTGTAATAAATCAAAATCAGAAAATAAAAGTGTTGATAATGCACAATTAGTAAAGGAGCCTAAGGATAGTTGTAGTGAAGAAACTACTGAAGATGTCGAAATGAGATCAGGTAAATAATTGAAAAGAGACATGTAATATTTGAAAGATTTTGATACTATATCGTATTTAAATGTAGAAACTGAAGAAACTGCAGCTTGTAGAGAAACAAAGAATCATGAAGAGGAACTAGAAATTGATGATGATAATTCACATGCTGGATATGCTGGTATGTATTGTTACATTCATTATCTTTATTTTATAAATTTCATTTTTATCATTAAACATTGCAAGAAATAAGAACTGGTTTTATTGGGACAATTAGAAAAGCCTCTTTTATCAAATGTAACAGAGCAGGATTTGCAACAGTTCGAAGAGTCTGTCTTATCAAATAATTCAAATATCGATACTGAACAAACAGTTAGTGAAGACGAATCAGAAGAGTTAGAGCCAGATACTCCTGCATGTTTGAAGAAGAAAAGACCAAAGCCAACCTGGTTTGTAGTGCCAGAACTTCTTCACCGTGAAATGGGAATTAATCCATCGTTTCAACATAGATATTACGGTTCCTTACACGTTGTAGAACACTTTGAACTTATGTACAAACTTAAAGAGCATGAGGTACACGTCTCATGTTTTAAACTTTGTACTTAAAAAGCTAGAATGCAATCTTTATTATATAATCTTTTTAGGGTTGTGTTAATGCTTTAAATTTTAATAAAAAAGGAAATTTATTAGCCAGTGGTTCTGATGATTTGTATGTAGTCATATGGGACTGGGCAATAGGAAAAAAACATCATTCTTTTGCTAGTGGTCATAGGAGTAATATGTTTCAAGTATGTATACTGAAATATATTTTGTAATGAAATATATTTCCATTTAGAAAATATGTTAATATATATTTTATCTTTGTTTACTTTCTTATTCTTACAGAAATGTATATCATTGCGATTGTTTATTTTCAGGCTAAATGGCTACCATTCGATGAAGAAAATTTAATGGCTACATGTGCTCGTGATGGACAAGTACGTTTATTGGATATTAGACGTGGCGCATCACGAAAATTAGCTACGCACAATGCGCCAACTCATAAACTTGCACTTCATCCGGATACACCACATGTTATTGTTTCTGTCGGTGAAGATGCAAAAGTTTTGTCTATAGATATTAGAGAAGAGAAACCAACGAAGTATGTCTTTTAAGTAGCCTTTTGTGAAACATATTTTTTCACAATGTATAAAAACAATTTTATTGTATAGGTTGCTAGTCGTAAGAGACGGTTCTTTCCATGTGCAATTGTACAGCGTTCATTGTAATCCTCTCAAAAGCAACGAATTTTGCGTTGCTGGTCGGTCTCAATGGGTTAGAGTATATGACCGACGAAATGTATCTAAACCAATACACGAATTATGTCCTTCACATTTGGTATGTTTTTTGGATTTTATACAATTAAAAATAAAATTATATATCTCTTTTGTAACCTAATTTTCATGAATTACAGACTGAGAAGAAATATGTACATGTAACTTGTGCTTTATACAACTATGATGGAACTGAAGTTCTTGCATCTTATAACGACGAAGATATATATTTATTTGATGCAATATCGTCACAACCTGGAGATTTTGCTCATAAATATGAAGGTCATAGGAACAATGCTACTGGTATATATTATTGTTTGGTACATTCTACAAGAATTAAATGAAAATTTGCACTTATTATATTTCATATTTCATAGTGAAGGGAGTTAATTTCTTTGGGCCAAAGAGTGAATTTGTTATATCTGGGTCGGATTGTGGAAATATATTTATCTGGGATAAGAATACGGAAGCAATCGTAAATTGGATGCCTGGAGATGAACAAGGAGTGGTATGTAATCTATTAAAAATATAATGATAAAGTTTAATAACACTCTGTCGTATAGGTAAATTGTTTAGAACCTCATCCACATATTCCTATTCTTGCAACAAGTGGGCTTGATTGTGATGTGAAAATTTGGGCACCTTCTTGCGAAGATCCACCTTTACTTCAAAAAATAGAAAGTGTACCTTTAATAGAAAAAGTATGTGTAATTTACGAAAATTGTTGTGATATAAACATATATATGTTATTATTTTATATATGTTCTATTCTAGTGTGTTACGTCTAACGCAATGAACAGGGCACAAGAAACTACTACAGAATCCGATGCATTCGATAGTCAAATGCTTTGGATATTATTAAGACATATTCGTCATACGGAAAGAGTAAGACTAGTGTGTATTGATTAATATAAATTGACAATTATAAGAATACAAAATTTTACCGAAATTTATTTGATCATTTTACATTGTGATGTAGAATCTAAACGTAAGACGAGTTTCCAGTGACCAAAATCAGGATGATGATGACGACGACGATGATGATAATATTGATGATTCTTCGGATGATGACTCTTCTGATCATAGCGATAGTCAATCAGAAGGAGATGGAATTAGAAGATTGCAATGTCCTCCATCTTAGAGGTATTAAAACGGACTATTCTACGTTTTGTACATTAATATTTATACTGTCTTTGAATGATGTTATTACAAATGGCTAATTATGATGAAGAGATTATGATAAATTTAGACGTTTTGAAATTTCGATTTATCTTGTTCTACCAATTTACTAGTTTAATAATACAAGTGATATGTATAATTTATTATAATCATAAGATTTAGGGTGCGTTGAATATGTATAAAGACTTGATAAAAATATGTAAAGTATTAGATGAAGATTAGAAATAATGTAGATCCATTTCTCGTAACAACACAATTACAATTTTGTATTATTCTCTGAAAAATTAAAAAAATTACTGTTCCTAAAAAGATAAGTATTTACGATCATATTTAACAAATATAGCCAAATTTACATTCTTGTTTTTATTATTTATAAATTTAATGATATTTCAGAATAATATTTTAATTGTTTTTCCAACACAAATTATGTTTTGCAAATTGTGAAAAGAATGCAAAGTTTAAATATCGAAATGTAACATAAAAGAAAATAAAGGATTGTTTCTATGCATAATATTGTTATTGGTACAATTTTTTTTTGTTATATAAAATAAAAAGTAGAACAATGACATAATTTAGTAGTAGAATAAGATTTACTTTGTAATGTGTACGGTAATATGATTAAAATATTGGTCTTTTAAGACATACACATAATGTTCTTCAAAAGATGCCTATGGAATGAGCAAGACCAGCATACATGTATAATGTTGTAACACCCATGATGAAAGTAGTAGTAGCTTTAACAATAAGGGCTGACCATGGGCCAGTTAAGAAAAATACTACGAGAAAATCTAAAATAAGTGGCCTATATACTGTAAGTATAAGCATACCAACTACTATTGGAACTAAACTTCGTTTTAAATCATGTCGTGACCATAACCATACAAGTGTTGCTGTAGTTATATGTTGTACCTATATATATAAAAAATAAAGTAATAATAAAAAATTTTTTACGAGGTATTACTTATTAAAGTAGTAGTACATTATTACTCACTAAATTAATATTAGATTCAAGACTCTTTTGAATGTATTTCCAATCAAATTCTGCGCCTCTTGCTCCTACCCATAATAGAAGGAACCTAGTAAGTAATACCTCAGCTCCAGCCCATCCAACTCCAGCAGTTAAAATTTTTGCATGCCCTTTACCGGGTATATTGTTCAATGATAATAAAATTCCTACTAAATCAGCTAAATCTATCGAAGACTTTAGAAATTCCTATATAGTTTATTATATGTTAAATGAGTTAATTAATAATTAAATACAAGCGAATTAAAAATATGAATACATACACCAATTAAATCATAACCTTCACCTCCTACGTTATCTGCTGTAGGGAAAAAAGTAGCAAGTGCCAGCATTTTTACTAACTGTGTAAATATGTAAATACCTCCAGCTTGAATACATTTCCAAAATGCACCATATTCTGATCTGAAAGTTTATATATATACTTCGAAATGTGTTATGCGTATGATAAATACATTAAGAAATAAATTATAATTATAATTAAATTATAATTAATGTAGTATAATTATCATATGATATTAATTGTCATATGTAGTACAATTATTGAAATCAAAATAAATTCCAAGATAATGATCAAATAATAACAACTATAAATAGGTTAGAAATGGTTAAAATGTACTTACAATCCTGAATATTTATAGGTAAGATAATAGGGAACATAAACTAAAGCTAAACAATTTCCAAAATGATATAATGTCATCTTTTCAGTAATATTATGTAATTTAATTTAAATACTATTCATCATTATATAGCAGACGATTCATATACAAAAGATGACAATATGACAAGTATCAAATGGGATGCTATATCTGCAGTAGGGAAGTCTGTATTTTTGATAGTATAAAAGCACAGACGAGATATAGAATAGACGTGGTATACAATGTTTTTCCATGTCCCACATTTTCGGATTATCATTTTCGTGACATATGCGCCACTATCGATTCAGTGTAGTACTGGTTTAAATTAAAACTAAAGTCTTATATGAAATTATAGATAAAATATAGAACAGGATATTCTGTAATCGCAATGAAGTATAGAATTCTATATTTTTATAATACTTCAAGAAGCATTGTACATTATCAAAATAATATATTGCTGTATAGTAATAGTTAAATATTTCACTTACGTAGTTTCAAATAAAATTATAGTTTTATATATATGAAATATAAGAATGTATATTTTTATATCTTTGTTTTCGTTTGAATTTTCATTTTTGTATTATCAAAATAATTGTTAATTACATACATATATCACAGACGAGTACCTATACTTAATTAATGATATTATAAAGAATAGAGTATAAGTACTTTGATTATAGATAAATAATTCTTATATTCACCGAAGTAAATTGTAGAGGGCGTAAGAAAGACTAATTATTTTCTAGGTCGGTATTTCAGAACGTGAGACATGAAGTCCCGTGTAATATCAGGTCTATACTGTACATAATCAATGATCAAACGTAAAATTTTTCCATTTTATTAATAATTTTTTATTAATTTTGACGTAGTTTGTGATCATATGTATGTATGTCGATTTTGAGTTTTAAATATTTGTCATTTACAATCTACAATAAAAATGAAAAAATTATAGTGTTGTTATTAAAAAACTAAATAATTTTTTTCAGGTACGTTATATTTTATATTTTTAAGTTCTTTTATTTATATGATATTTATTTAAGAAGTTATTTCGATTGTGCTTACTTTATCTATGAAGTTCTTAATCTATTAGGTTATGTTTTAGTTTGTTTTAAGTAAGGTTATCTTTTCGTTTCTTATTTTCATTTCCAAAGAAATATTTAAAAGGACAATAATTATTCTGTTCGTTAATAATTTCACAGATTGATAAGATCATATATTTACAAGTGGTAGATATATAAAAAATACATTACTGACATGATATAATTTTCAATAACTTTTAATGTATAAATTATTTAGTTGCTTATAATTTTTTAGTAAGATTAGTCTATGTACGTGTATGTACTATAAAACTATAGTTTTTAGTACATTATAACTTATATATAACTTACATGGCACAAACGTTTTTTTCTGCAACATTAAATCATCCCCTATATATTTTAACCCCTTTGAAAGGGGTACCAGTCACCCCTTTAATTCCTAAAAAAGGGGTGACTGATGAAAAAGGGTGTTGCAGCTGGAAAGATATTGACTATGTGTTTCTAATAGTTTTGATTTATTTAAATGCTTTTTTTAATGATTAATTTCATTGTAATGTGACATAGATACGTAAAAATATATAAGTATATTTTCATTAAAAGGATGAAGGTTTCATGAAAGAAATAAGTATATAAAATATTAGAATGTATTATGAATTTGACAATTCTTTCTCTTATATTCAGTTAGAATTCACAAGACACACCCTTTTAGCTTTGGGATTTGGAGTATTGTAACGGAGCATGCTCCATCTTCTTAACGTTTCAGTCTGCTTTTTAGAATCCATCTACCCTTTCCAATGTTGTCGATGGTAGATACGGTCCCTTCTTTTTTTCCCACTTGGAATCAGTAGGACACACCCCTTTTAGCATGGGATTTAGAATATTCCAATGGAGCATGCTCCGTCTGTAAACCACCACAGCCTGTATTGTAAAAGCAGTTCTCCCTTTCTATCATTTGTGATAGAGAACCCACTCCGAGGGATTGGTTGGAAATTCCCTATGATTGGTCAGGGATGCTCTGGGAGGTGTTGAGTATATCCTGGCATAACTGTTCTCCGTAGCAAGTGCAGAAGGAAAGATCAGTTTAGCTGAGACTAGCGTTGAGTTCACTTCATGTTGTGTTGTTTAACTACTGGTTTAAGAATTAAGGAAATTATCTGTTATAATGTGTTGCATTTATAAACATAATAATAGTGTGTGTCAGTGTATTAATACATTAAAATATTTGAGTATTATTTAAATATAACATTTACTCATATATATATTTTTAGTTTACATAAAAGTATTTTGTTTTGATTAAAAAATGGAACTTAATGCAAAGGAAGTTCAGAAGTTTCAATATAAATTTCATCTTTTGTCTTTCCATTCCAATACCTGTAACTATTTGTGAAATATAGTGTTTTATATTATATTTATTTTCATATCTCAAGAACAAGTAAGAGTACAATTTATTTTTTACAAAAATATATTTATATAAACAAGAAAAATAAAGAACATATTGGTGATTTTTTTTTTTATTTACCTTTCAGTTTATTTTAATCTATATGCTTCTTCGTACAGCAATGTTTTCTTTAGCATTATCATAATCATGGTATCAAATAAATTCATATGTTTATAAACAAGTTGATCAGATTTAATCGTTATGTATAAATTATTGTACAAACATTGATGTCAGTGATATCAAGATTTTCAATACATACAAAATTCAGAACAGGTAAGGGAAAGTTTATATATTTATAAATACAAAAAATATTTTTATTTGTCTATGTAATTGGATATTTTAGTTTCATTTATATTTCAGTATAGCACGTTGCAGTAGTTGTAAAAAGATCGTAATAATTATTTATAATAGTGTGTAATTATAAATCATGTTTTTATTATAATTCTACAAGTAGTCGTAAGAGGGCACCACCATTCACCATTAGTCTACCACAGATTTTCTTTCCTCTTTCAAATACTAACTTGCACTTATTTTTTAAAATACATATTATATAATCATCTACAAAGATAACAAATAAAACTCAAAGTGAAAGTAGAAATTATAAGCGAAGTAATTTTTCTATTAAAATTATCTATAATTTTTATATTTACATTTAGAATTTCTACATTCAAAATCTACATGTAAAGTTATTCTTTCCACAAATTATCATCATTTTAAACAATTACGTGCTAATATACCACGAACCAAATATTATTTGTTGTTTAATTGTCACCAAAGGAAACGTATACAATGCTATACCACTACATCTTTAATACGAGTAATACCTTAACTCAGTCCTGCAGTAAAATTAAATGGGCTAATCGAATAAAAGTTTCAGTTTTGAAAATAATTAACTCACAGTGGAAGAGTTAAATCGTCATTCGCATAAGTCTGTTTTCTTAATAACTCGGTTAATTGGATGGTTCAGGTTTAAAAGAGAAGACTGCGTTCTTAGCCCGAAATCCAGGGGTCGAGACCATTCCGATACGACAAGACGATACATTCTTCCCTCCTCGTGTATTCTTGTAAATCCACACGATATCATCCTCGCTTTTCCCCTGTTTTCCGATCAAGTTGCGCGCTCAGCAAAGCCGTGTTTGCATTTCTCTCTCCGGAGAGAAGCATGGCCATGGGAGGGGCGGCGCGCAATTTCGAAAAGCCGATTTCAATTCCGTTTCCTTTTACACGGAGAAAAGAAATCTCGAGTGCGGCTCTCTTCGAGGGGGGCGGGGGAGGGGGACGGCCATCTGGGATTACGGGAATCGCGCAGACGAGGCTGGAAACACGTGCGAAAATCCGAAATCCTGACGTCTCTGCCCTTTGCATCGATCGTCCTTCTTTTCCTATCTTGATCTTTCCTCTCTCTCTTCCCCGACCGATACTATATTTTTAAGCTTCTTACTTTTGATGATGTAAATCCTTGAAATCACGTCGAATCTTCCATTACAATTAATCATTGTACACAGAAGTTCATGTACCTATAGATATCGTACGAAATTGTTCGTTATGAGGAAGCAGCAATGATGAAAGTACGTTTCTTATATTTGGTATAGTTTCTTGTCTTGTACCTGCACGTTGAAACCAGCACAGTACATTCCTCTAGTAGATTTTTCTAGTAAATTCGTGATTCCTTTGACAATTACGTCACGGCTGTGTATAACGATGAGATTCGTTTCCGGTTCTGGTTTTCGTGACTTTCGTCCCGTCAACTCCATTCTTCCACGCGCCTCGTATGCCCTTTTCCTATTTCTCTTCCTGTTAGATTTCTTTTGTGTCTATTTTAAGAATTACCAAGTACCTGAGCCAGAAACAATTCTTTTCCTCGTATTTATTCATATCTTCTATATCTTTTTCTAGATTTTATTTATCACTTATCTATTGTATTCGATCTGTTTTTTTTCCCTATTCTCTGAGATTCGAGGGGAAAGTGTGAAACAAGGAGTAATTCGTTTATTTCGACAGCATCCGGGGCATTTTTGTCTGCCATATTTTCATTCCTAGTGCGCGACGCATAAACACATTTTTATATGACACAGGAGTTGATGTATCTTCCCCTTTCCGGGAGCGGTACCGGAAGGAATAACGCCCTTTGTCATGTACGATGGCGGCCTCGTTGATATTCCGCCGGCGTCTCTGTTCTTCTGGGACACCCCGTTGCTGCCCTCTTTCTCCTGCTTTTCTCTGCTCGCCCTGTAGCGTTACATACGTCGTTGAAAGGTGTGAGAAGATACTGATTCGCAAATACTTTAAGCGCGTCACGAATCATTCGTTCTGCTCGTTTTATACATATTAGAAAATTCTATGTGACGAACTATCAATCCTTTAGAACGAGAGAAAGTTAACGGTGCAATACTCAAGGTATACGCAAGCCCGTCAACGCGGTAGCCAAGAAAATTTATAAAAGTAGAGTTTGAATGATTAAAAAGCATCATTTTACGAACATAACACTTGAGACGAGTTCATAGAAAGTATGAGCAATAAAAAAGCTGTTATCCGTGAGAAATATTTAGAACAGAAGGTAATGCAAACATGATGCTTCGCTATACTATTCTAGGACTAATATAAAAGAAGCAAAGAGATCCACTAATCGTGCAATCAGCAAATCTGTATTTCGATAGTGAAAATTAGTGAATAATTTTGTATGTAATCAGCTTTTCTCTTCGCTGTCCGGTTGGAACCAGGGGCGGGCATTAAATTTCCATGGTCCGTCGTTAAATATTATTAAAGAATGCTTTTAGCAGCGGAGATATCGCGTTCGCCGGTTATCGATACGACCATGCGATTCGCGTTTTAAGGACTGTCCTTAAATGTATGTCGTAAACGGCGTAAACGAAGGAAGAAAGAAAGAAAGGGGAATCGGACGAGGAAGAACGACAGGCGGTGGTCCATTCTGTACCGTGCTATTTCTACTTTGTAAGGGTGGCCCGTGGTTCGCGAGGCAAGTTCCGAGCCAATAAAAGCTTTACAGCCCCGTAATGAATGCAAGAAATAATTATCTCATGAATACATTAGTTTTAGTATCCTCCGACACGGATACGAACCGTAAAACCGGCATTGGATATATCTTGACCCAACGCCGATTTCCAGTGTGTGCTCGTTTGCTCACGGTCCTTAATCGTTCATCTTTCTTTCCCCTTTTTCTCCCCTGTACGGTTCTCCTCTTTCTCTTTCGCCGTCTCGGCCATTAGCACCACCTCGATGGAAACGCGAGCCACTGGGTGTCTTCCCTTTGAAACACGGACGAACGTGCGTGATGTTGCCCAGCGGTGATCGTTCGTCACGCGTGTGTTAGTCGGAATTTTCTTTCATCAATTTTAGAAAAGTTATTATCGGTATCTTCTATCGTAACTACTAATTTCTCCATTACCTCTTTCTTAATTCTAGAATTTTAGAAATTTTCGTACTATCGATATGACACTGTTCGCGGCTGCTTTATTGTACACGCTTATTTACATTTCCGGTAGTACATGGATTAAGGAACGTGTTGAGAGAGGAACGGAAGCTTTTCTCAACGATCGATCTTCCCGTGAAATCCAGCGTGTTGCACCGAACCATTCGATGTCTAAAGACAAAGAAAAAAGAACACGAAAGCTTATCGAAGCAACGTTAAACAACCACCTCGAACGATGTGGATAGATCAGGATGGTATAGAAGGGGGGAGGTGTATTTGTGGACGAAGTGGGATGTTCGTTTGGCCATATCGTTGGTGGAACCCTTTATGTGAATAGTGGTATGACGGAGGGAGGTTCGAAGGGCGAGGGGTGAGGAGCAACGTTAGTCGACGTTAGGAAAGGGGTGCATCAGTAGACGGTGGTGCGGAGTGATTGATCGTTGCTTCGCGACACCCCCGTGTTCTCGCAGAGTGGATAAAGGGGTGGAAAAAGGAGTGGAAACCCTTTCACGCTTTCACGGATCAGTCAGGGGATCACGTTCTCGGCTCTCCCCATCCTCCTCTACCATCCTTGGTACATGGGACATGCATCACCCTATCATCCATCCCTCTTCACCTCTCGGCCGTGGAACGTTTGCTCGTCAGCATCGCGAGATCCAATCTGCAAAGACAGTGCGGCTGAAAAAGAGATATGATGATTATCCCTCGAAGGTAAGGATAATGGGTGAATACCTGTAGAGGTGGAATAAGGATGTTTGGAAATTCATGGTAAAATTGAAAATATATATACTCCTATCAATAAGTATCGGGACGTTTTTACAGAGTTGTAGTAATTGATGATAAATTGATAGACTGTACGTGTGTGTGAAAATTAAACACAACGATACTTCGTAGCTGTTGGTTTTAGGTATTATTACTGGAATTAATCGTAGCAGTTTTTCCGTCGGCTTGAAACCTCTTTTGTCTGACTTATCTCAGAAATGAAATAATGTTGAGATAAAGAACTTTTAAGATAACTAATCGCTTTATATATCTATAAGTTTATAATTAAATGACATTCTGTTAAATATAGGCATGCTCGGATATTTTTAAGCACTAGCGTATTAATTCCAGATGAAAAGCAGACTAGATCGAAATTCCACGAGGTTCATATAAATGGAATCATAATTTAGAATATAGGATACTTTCGATCGAGAGAAATTCTGTGATATCCATTTAAAGTAAAAATTGTATAAACTTCTATCAGAGAGGTTTATAATCGAGAGTTTAATCTTTTGTGCCTGAGTTCATCCACCCTTGTTTCTGGGACGTTTCCTTTGCGCGAAATTAGATTGCTGTTCCGATGGAGCAGAAGTCGGCGAAAGAAACGGAGAATTTCCAACTGACCGGTGCGGTAATTACAGAAAAATTCAGCTTTACCTACTGGTTGGCCATGGCAAGATTAATCGTGTTTTCGAAAGCGATTTTCCGCGAGGAAAATGTCTCTTTCATTTACGGACGGCCACGGCTCGCCGGAAGAACCCAGACCGGATGACGGCGTCTCATACATCAGACACCTAATTCTTCCCCTCGCTGCTGTGTTAACTCTTACATCTTATCCATTTAGAAGTTCCATTTAGTCCCGGGCCAGCCGGTAGGCTTGTCACTCGTAAACTGACGAGCCATAATACGTCTCGTCATTGATATCTTCACCATTTCGTAAACTTACATCAATCTAACCGTAGCAGAGAGAAGCGACGTAAAAATAATAAGTCGCGGAAACAAAGAAATTAGGAAGTTTCGAGTTTCGATTAACCCGGCCAAAGTTTTAGACACTCATGATAATAAATTAATTACGTTTTAATTCGTAAATAAAAAATTGACAAATCTATTCGATATTTTGATCTTGTTTTCAAAGCTTTTATTTAAGTGCGAGCGATGAAAAATTGAAAGAGATTTTGAGCGTTCTAATGCATTCTATTATTAACTATTATCTTTCCATTAAACTTGTAATTATCCGAGCAATGTTCAATCGAACAACGGGGTCGATGAATCGGTATTGAATAGACGCGAGGATGTGCAAGACGAAAGTGGATATTGCTGCTAAATATTTGAAAGAAGCCCGATCCGTAGAATTTCGTTGATATCCCGCGGGAATACCTCCGCGTCTCGCAACTTTCCTGGAGTTTTCCTCCCTTCGATTTTGAGCCGGTCAATTAGCAGGAAAGCTTTTTTTTTCAGACACTTTTTTCACGTTTTTCTAAACCCGAATTTTTATGTTCTCACAAACTTTTTAACTTTAACGATTTTCTTTTAGATCCTTGATATAAAAATGTAAATAATTCTCAATATATTATGAGCCTTTAAAGTAATGCTGAAAAGCTTCATTTGAATCGATGTTTTATTATAAAAAAGGGGAAAAGAAATTATTACGAGGTGGTTATACGTCTTTTCGCTTGCCAGCAAACACGATTGTTAATTCATCAAAATTCTCAACGGAGATCGAGGAATCGAGATGGAAAGGCGGGCGAATATATAGGCTTAAACCGAAGGGGATTTTAAAATTGAAGGTCTCGTAGGATGGCAGGACATACGTACGATTCTTCGGTTCGATCTTCAGCCTCGCATCGGGAGAATGTGTTTTTTTCCGCGCCCTGAAACACGTCACATGAATAAAAAATATCCTTCAAAGTTGCCAACCCCAGCGTCTGGATGGCCGAAACCCCTTAGTCCGACCAATCCGAAGAAAACGTGAAACCCTGAATACAGGGAATGCTGGAAGTTAAAGGAAAAGAAGGGAGAAAAAGGCCCATACGTTATCGCTATCCCCTGGTATCCTAATTTCTTTATCACGAGTCGTTTCACTGTGAAATTTCACGCGTTTTTTGCATGGTGATCTTTTCCCTTTCGCCCAACAAATTTCTTCTTATTCACGTTTATAAATTCAGAACGAAAGATGTTAAAACATTCCTCGGAAGACAAACTGAAACAGTTTCACTTTTTATCGCTCATTGTTAGATATCTTATTAGCGTTTCCCAATTTCCTTAAGAAAATGACTCGTTTCCATAAGTTAGGATCGTGCCTGTGAAATAGTCGTAAATTCCGAAGTAAATTTTGAACGATAATTTTCCCATTCGCCTTCTCTATTCATTTCAAGTTTTCGATTTACTACTTTTGATCATCACCGTGTCGCTAATGGAGTCATCTTTGTAACGTTACTATCAAGAAGCAAATCTGAAAATTCGTCGAGGTCTCGTGTCCAGGATACACGCGTCGATACTTTCTTCTCGCGAAATCTACCCCTAATATATTGCATCGAGTTTACAGAGAGATGGAGTCGCGTTACTTGGTGCAAGGGCGCTTCTTCAGTTAGATAGAAGGAAGAGGAAGGTTGGACAGGAAGGTTACGGCTCATAAACCATTCTCCGGTCACTGAAATCGTCCCGAACTTGAGCACCCATGTCTACGTGTGGGTGTGCATGTCGATTCTTCCGGTCGTGCACGCGTGATCCATGCGCTTCACCACGCGGATCCACCGCTTTCGAGGAACTTGTTTACTCACCAATGTGCACTTTTACAGCGATAGAATATCGATTTCGCGAAAATCCGGCTGTGAGTCCTTCATCGCGGAAGGAATCACCGATTCATCGTGGACGTTGGAAGTTTCGTTCCAGGATTAAAGCGAGGTCCTATACACTTTGAACTTCCTGTAGAAACTTACTTACTGTTCTAGCTTTTCGTTTGCGAGAATTTTTCTGTCGTCATACTAGTGTATATATAATCGAGCAGTTTTCTGCAAAAAGGACTCATAAGACGAAACCGTGTCGGAAGTTTTAATTCTGATCTTCTAATATTACCTACGTTTGAAAGAACTTGGTACTCTCTACATTTGCAAGATAGATAACGTTTCATAAAATATAATTCGATCATTTGATTAGGGAATATACTTGACATCTAAACAGGTATATGTAGACTTTTTTTTTTTTAGAAAACTGTTCCATTTTTATGAAGGAATATATTTGGATGAACATTTAATACGTGGAAATCGTAAGTTGAGAACCGTCACACGTGTGTAATATGAAGATAAGATGTCCCCCATGTTCCCATGTGTCATGGCCCTCTATCAAGGATTATGTTGCCATCTACGATGCCGCACCCCCCTCTCACCCCTGAACGAAAACATCGCGACGAACTTCCCTGGTCAGCCGGAATCCCTTAACCTTTTGCACTTTCATGCGCGGACCTTCGCGTTCTTTTTTTCTTTTCTCTTTCGGTCAACGAATATTTTCAAACTCAAAGTTACTCGTTGTGGTTACGGATAATTTAGTTTCTGAATTTGAGGACGGAATTTCCAGACTGAACTTTCACGAGGCACGATCGCCATGGAGGACTTGAAAATATATCGTATTCGAGACGACTTAAAGCCGGTGGGCTAGAGGTAGGAGAGAAACCACGGACGAGGAAAACGACACCCTCATGATTTTTTAACGCCGAACGCTTTCACGGCCGTATGGCGAGAGCTTGCGCCCCGGTTTCCTGTTATTTTTCAGGGGTGACTCGAGCACTTTTTTTTTATGAATCCACCAGGAATATTCCTCTTCCCCTACATGGCTATCACCAGCCATTACTTTTTCAACAGTGGTACTCTGTTCTCGCTGTATCTCTTACACTGCAGATTGCAAACAAAGTAATCCATCGGAGAAGAAGAAAAAAGAAAAGTAAAATAAAGAGCTGTATAGGAAATAAAATTTGTTGGTCCATCTGTTCTTGCAAAAACTACGTGTGACTTTTTTTTGTTTTATAATATATATTTATAATATAAAATCGCGATCATATGTACACCTTTCTTTAATATTGTAAATTTGTGTTTACCTTCGAGGGTTGTTTCGTTTCATTCGTAATCGCGACGTTTGTTTCGATTTCTTTCTTTTCTCCTTTATCCACGAAAAGTATCCTTATTTTTCTCTTTCTGCGGGAATAGTCAGCATCCCAAATGGCCCGTGCCAGGCGTGTCGGTCTAATGAATGTGCTGCATAGCGAGGGTGCGTTTGATTCATTTCGCCGAGGGGGTTGCCCGTCAGGCCGCATTCGCCACGCGTTTCAAGAGTCTTTTTTTCTGTGCTCCCACTCGCGAAAATCCACCCCGGAAGACTTTACACGGGCGTCATAAGCCGGTGCACTTAATTTAAAGATCATCGGCCGACGAAAAGTCGTCGGGACCTAGAGGCTGTACCCACTACCCCCATTGCGTTTCCTTCTTTCAGTTTTTTGTTCTTCTTTCTCCCAGGCCCATGGATTTCCGCAGCGGTGAGCTTTACAGTCTGTGCATTCCGCTTTACAGTTCATTTCACTTTTCCTCCTGCTGGCCACCCGGTTTTTCCACCCCTGTTTCCTCCACGTCTCCTCGGCAGGCTCCTTTAACTTTTATTGTTCACCTCGATTCACCCTATTGGAATCACACGTATGCTTGCAATCTTTGACTTAGTCTTTCGCTTATCGAATCTGTATATTCTGAATGTTTGAAGCATGTTATGATTTCTGATACGAGAATCGAAACACCCAGTACCGTATAATTAACCAGCTGAAGAAAAGTTTCGCCTTTGATGTTCTACGAAAGGAATCATTTGTTTCTTCGAGTAGAGATATTGATAAATATGTCCAAAAATTTTCTCAGATTTTCCTTGAAGTTGAAATCATTAAAATATTAAGCTTGCATAAAAATGATCCAAGAAGAAATACGTTTAATTTTATAAAAGGGGCTAGAAATGATTGAGTCAGCGTTCGCATACGAAAAATACCGAACAATCGATAGACTGGACAGCAGAATAAAAGGTTATGCCACAAAATATCAATTTTCCTAAAATCTTAAAATCTAATCAATCGTCGAAAATAATTATTCGAATATTTACAATGAATATGTAATTCTTGGAGCGTCCGGATCGTAAGAATCCCGTGCACCTGATTAATGCCTGAACGTCACCGGTCATCGAGATCGCGTCCGATCGATAGGTCGGTGAATTTCGCGGCGGATTCGACTGTCGTTGACGCAGTCTCCTCTCCAGAGGAGAAAGGAGAGGCAGCGAACGTAGGCATGTGGCAAATTGCCGGTGCTGCCAGTTCGAATGGGCCTTTCTCTTTCTCTCTTGCTTTCGGTTCGCGTCTGCGAGCGGAGGTGGAGAGGCGCCTCGAAAGAGAGGTGGAGCAAGAAAAGGAAGGACGAGCCGTCTGGAGGAAGAGGGCAGTTGGAAACGGCGGCCGCGCAGCGGAAGGAGGAGGACCGCAGGACGAGGTGGAAGGAAGGCGGCGGGTAATCTGTGATTCAAAGAGAGCGATCCATCTTGCGACATGCCAGCATTCAATCGTCGGCATTTGTTTGTGAAATCAGTCCCGAAGGACTCATCCCGTGGACTTTGTCTCGCCTCTGCGATCTTCTTTCTCCCCGTTTTGTACGTTCGTGAAAATTGGCCGCGATCTTCCCGTGAAAAGCGGATGAACGTGGTGTTGGATCTCATGGTTGAAATAAAAGTAAATAATTCCAGCAATCGAATGAAATTACTAATGGATGTGATTGCCTTACAAAACACGAAAATGGAAGCAAATTGGTTGATTTTATTGTTCGTGGAATTCGACGATTAGTAGACTGTGCATATTTATGCATTTATGGACAATTCAAATATGCAAAAAAATATACAAAACCTTCGAAGACAAGCCCTCGTTATACTGTTCAGAGAGTGAATGTTGTGCTGATAAAAATGACTTTTGCCAGCTGATAAAAATGACAATTGTCTCTAATGCGTATTGTCTATAGAATGTTAAAATCGTACAATTTCTTTTGATATTCAGAGATGATACAAAACCACTGACGATTGATGACGTCACCGATCTTTCTTGATGTAAAGGAAACGGATAAATAGGAGGAACGCATGATCGAAGCCAAGCAGGGCTAATCAGTCCATATATATTTATTCAGGGACACGAATCCGCCCTCGTGTTCCTTCGTTCAGGCCAAACGAATGCAAAGAGCAGAAATGGGACGGAGGCGCAGCGTGGCTTAGCATTCGGAAAAACCGGAATAGATTCGTGCCTCTGATCCGTGCCAGATCCCATAAAATGACCCCAAGCTCGATCGAATGGCCTTCGTCCGAGGCGCGGGAAAAGAAACGAGAAAGACAGAACCGACCCCTAGGAAATTATTGCTCTCCTTATACATTCGTCCATCGAATTGGGGCCACCACGAATAAACTAGTGCCTTTTTCGACTCACCATGGGGAAAAGGAGAAAGAAAAAAAAAAAAAAAATGGGGAAACTGTCGAGTGAATAGGCTGATTTCACGGTGAATGTTCTTTACATTTTCATGGAATCCTGAAACTTTATACTGCTTATACAATATAATTTTCAGTTACTTAAGTACTTTAGCGAGATGATATCGCCCCTTTTTTGACAATATGTGGCAGATTAGAAAAATTTACAATTGACGTAAAAGAAGTGCATAAATAGAAAAACGACAAATCAATCTTTGAGAATAAAAGAGATATTTAGCTCACTTCTTTACTGAACAAGAGAAAATTTGCATATTTAGATTTTATCATAAAATTTTAATCGAGGAAATGTTGTTTAAAGATTGCAGATTTTATTATAAAATTTTTCGCACAATCGATACTGAACATCTACATTATTATACCGAGTAACTATAGCTATATCATCGCTGAGATCAACATATACGAAGTCACTTCTTTTCATCCTGAGAGACAGGTGTGTCTTCGTCATTGGGTTCTTGTTGCGAGATATAATGGTATTCGAGAAATCTGTAAGCCTGTGTAAGCTGCGCGCAGGAATTGACGAAGTGGCACGCAAACAGCAACATATTCCGTGGCTGCACTTTCAGGGCGAACCTCATGAACATTATAGAGTACAGAGCCAACGCTAAAAATCAATCGGACGAGTTAAAAACGAATAAAGGACGAACACGAGAAAGAGAAAAAGAAAGGGAAGAGAAGGATCGTTTTGAAAATGTCCCATGAACTTTTCATGGAAAAGATGACTAAATTTTCACGTCTTTCAGCACGATCTTCCATCCTCAATGGTAGTCTCCGTCCAAACCACGTGTTCCATGGAGGCTCATTAAGAAATAAACGGTGATTCGCTGCGTTCGAGCGGCAATTATTTTATGGAGCCGTTTCTCTGGCCCTCGACGCCCCTCGCCCCCGCGTTGTCCCCGTTCCCAGTCCACCGTCTTGGTCGTGGTCGTGGTCGTCGCGATACGTGATTATTATGAGCGGCGAAATTCGAATTCCCCGAAAGGTCCAACGACGAAGCGCGGCCGCGGCGGACTCACCCAAAGTCATTTTGCCGCTAATGATTCTCGGATGCTTTTGCGTGTCGGATATGGCCGCTATGGGTATCATCCAGTTGAACACCGGTCCCCAGAAGTGTGTGCTTGAAGACATGAAAAGAAAGACATATGCGAAAATAACCAGTAGTAGTTTATCTTCCATAAATTATTTCGTTTCGTGATATAAACAGCGGCGAGGAGCTGTGCGTGGCTAACTGTATCAGGAGAATGGTGAAAACGATATAATATGTCGTTTTCTTATCCTCGTTGATCGTAAAACGAAAAGGAGAAGAGTGGGAAAATATAAAGAAAATGGGATATGTATGAGGAAATTCGAGGATCCAAGATTACATAAGCGCGACCGGAACGATTTTTTCAGGGGGATGCCTGACGGTAATAAAGATTTTACGAGACTAGTTCTTCTATCGTTCTCTTTGTCCTACATTTTTGTCTCCTCCGTTATCTCTTTCGACGCCAATGCAAACATCGTATTCGCATGACGATATCGTGGGATTAAGTTCCTCTTGCGCTCGTTGAGAGCGGCTCGATCACGACGATTACCTCATGAAATAACTCCTCGTCTGCTTGCTGAGCAACCCTTTCGATTGTTTTCCCATTTTTGGGATGCTAGTGTGAAAGTATCTCGAGCTTTGCGAAGACCTTTCGAAAAAAAGTAACCTTCGATCTTAACAACGTGACATAAACGCGTCGAAAGGGATCGATCATTGCTTTTTGATCGAACGATGGGTTCAAAATTTGCATTGCATACTTCGTTCCGTTGAAAAGGCGTGAAAGCGAGGAGAAATCGAATCGATCAATCGCTGTAATCAGTCGATAGAAGCTACGAAACAATTAATTCCGCGTCAACATTGCATTTCAAGATTCTCTCTTGAAAACCGATCCATCCATCACTTTCACCGATCTCTCACCCTCGACCAATTGATTTGCATAACAGTTTACACGCATAATTTACCATCCCTCGTCGGGTGTTCCTCTCTTCTTTTTTTTTTTACGAAACTCTTGAGCCACGACAGCCACCCCTCTCATAATAAATGCACAGGTTATTATTTCGCGCGTATAATATTGATGGCGCTATGAATGTTGCATGGAGGGGTGCAAGGCGTTCGGAGCGTACCTAGTTCATCTGGGGGTGGAAACCAGTACGCTTACGGGGAGATATTTCGGCGCACATGCGCCGAGCACGGGGATGGTATTATTGATCTGGGAAGGGGGCGGACTATACGTTTCTCGAGTTCCAGTGGTGTGTCATAGCCATTCTGGTTCCTTAGTCCACGGAGACGTCAAGAAGAAGAATCTCTGTGATTCGTATTAAAAAGTATATTTTACAAGATTTAAGAATTTTTAATAATAAACAATCATACAGAATAAAACAATAATTTTGTTCTGATTAAGTGTCGCTCGATTTCAAGAATTTCTTATCACGAGGTCGTCAGAAATTTATCCTCGAGTCGAATTTTATCGTTTAAGCGGTTGATACGAATGTGTAACTTTGACAATTCTATTTTGTAAGACTCGATGAAGATAGAGAATCGTTTTGGAGGCGTGATCTACGAGGTTTCTTTTGGAAATAGTAAGAAAAATTTGGCTTTTATGGGAAATGCCCCGAAAGCGCCAAAAATAGACGCACCTGCGCTCACTGTTCCCTACTGCATATGCATTCCCGCATGTGCCACTCGCACGGGTATTTCCCCTTGGAGCAAATCCTTATCCCCGTAAGTCCCCCAGGCCACCATCCCAGCCACTCAAGAGTATTGCCGCTATTTTCCGTCTCGCGTATTATGGCCGGTGTATTTCGCGATTCCACGGTCGCATCGTTTACATGCGCCTCTCCCTTCACGTGACGCCTCGATATTTATTTTATCTACCATCCTACGCTTCGATCTATCATCTGATTTTAATCACGAAACACGATATTCGTTATTCGTGGTTTATTTTTTGATATATTAAGGAATTATATTTTCAATATTATTACGAAAATTTTTAATACTTTAATATTTCTTTTCTTATGTAGAATTATACTCTCCTGAGAGAGAAATGCCTAACTTTCATATTATATAATTTTTGTATATTCTTTACGTGCATTTAGAAAGGCTGCTTTTCCTTTTTTATTTATCACGATGAGCGTATCTCGCGCAAATTGCTTGGTATCGACGAGAAAACGATACAATCGCCGTGCCGCGTCGGTACGTACAGTATTTCATTTGTATTCGGACGGAGGAAATGGCACGGACTTTGATGTTTCTTGCTGACGCGTCCCGAAAAGCTTTTCTGTACCTCCCTTCGTTCTCCTTCGGAGACTGATCTGAATGCGTCCAACGTATTTGCCAACCTCCCCTCAGTCCTCCTTTTCTCCAGAATACTCGCCGACAGCCACAGTCACCCCTTGACACACGTTTCCTCTCCCTTTCGCGGATAAAAAGTCGCGGTGTGCGACTTCGAATAAACTCAGCCAACCCTCGGCAATACTTATTGTAACCGAAAGAATATAGAAGAACAACTTCGATATAACGTAATATTTACTTCGGAATAGAGTATCTTTTAAATTCTACGTCTCTGCTGTTACTTCAATTCAAATTGTTCTTTCATCAAACGTAAATGTCGGTTGTATACTCCACGATATGTTTAACGCTTAGTTGATAAATAACGATTTCTAATCTTTCATACTTCTTCATCTTCCATACTTGTAAATCTCAGTCGAGTGAAACATTTGGACAATAAATTAAATTCTCTCGCACCAAATGCTGTAGAAAACATACCTTCAAATCTCGTAAATTTCACATATTAATACACATATGCAAGCATACGTATGCGAATAATTTTTTTATTAAACCTTCGAATGTAAGAAGATTACAATCTCCAGAATAATTTTTCGTATTTCATCCGTCTTTAGATTACTTTGCAGATATTAGGTTAATAAATTATAATCCTCCATCAAATTAACACGTAACATAATTTCATCAAATTATTAACTAAAAAATACAATCGAAAAATATAATCCTATTATAATAATCGAATAATCGGATTGAAAAACCTTCGAATTTTTAAATATCGGAAAAATCGATACACAAACACGTTCTTCGACGTGTTCCAGCGTTTCCACTTTGATCTCTGTTCACAAAAGATCACCGACCGCAGTCCTCTCCGCTTCGCATCTCATCGCGCGACCGATGCAAATCAGTCAGCACCCGGCGGAGGCATTGTGGCCTGTACCGCTCGACCGTTTCTCTTCCTCCTTATTTATGCACTCGTTCACGGAGTAATTGTTTCCCTCGGAGAGGATAGTCTCGTCTTGATGCGCCGCCGAACGAGAACAGGCATCCATGTTGAGGCCCACGGATCCGCGCGTGTCACGGCGCGGAAGCTCCTGTCTCACCTCTTTCCCTTCGTTTCGTCGCACGTCAACTTCTTTGGCCCTTCTGTCTTTTCCCGCGCGGAATCCAGAGCGGATTCCACCGGTGGAGTTTTAATTGCCCGTTTCGGTTCAATTCAATCGACGCGACGACGCTCGCCCTCGCGAGACGAGATCAATCGTGGCCCCGGAATTTTAGATGGGAAAGAAGATGTTTGGATAATTGCCGGGATATGAAGACTTGTTCGCGCTTTTTGCAGGTTTCCGATTGGGATAATTCGCCTCAATTGGCTGTGTAACGCGTAAGTCGCGGATTTTTATGCAATTTAGGGGAATCGTGAATACGCAGAAATGCATAGAATGCGTACGAGAATATTCAGAAAAGAATACGAAGAGTAGACGATAAAGAACAACATTTGTAGATATTTACAATCTTTTTCTTTTTGCAACATAACGTTCGATTTTCGAAAGTTTCACCGTAACAGATTGTTTGAATCGTAAATAGAGTACCAAGTGTTAATTGCCTATAAGCAATTGTATAATTATTTAATATTCGTATCTTACGGTTAATTGATCATCTATCCTTAAAATAGGTATTATAATACTTCGACGAGGTTTAAAGTCGTTAAAAAATAAAAGCAGCTTATTAGAAAAGAGTTTTCTAAATAGCACAAGAAGAAAACGAAAAAGGGCGAAATTGTGTGAAAATTCCTAGTCTAAAGCTTAATAAATGAGTAGACATAACATAACAAACTGTTTCATCCAATACAAATGACGAACCAGCCGTAGAATAGAATTTTCATCGTGGTTATATCACGATTTCTACGGCTTTTATTCCGTTTATAATTATTGAACGATTATTTTTAATCGTCCTAAAATAACATACAGTTTCTCTCTCTGTTTCTTTGCGGCCTTTTGGAATTACGTAAATTGAGGACGCAGCGTCTCATCGTATGTAATCAAGATTGATTTAGATCGTACTTTGTAATTACGAATCGGACTGGCCGCCACAGAAACCGGGAGCGTCCATCGTGTCTCCTCTTGCGCGCGGGTGCTCGCCGCTTCTTGTCCTTTTCGTCTCCTCTCTACATCGATTGTAACCCAACTTCTCCCTCCTTTTGTACTCTGACAATGCTTTTAATTACCTGTTCTGCAGTCCAACCGAGCCGATCCAGCCGCGGTTCAGATCGTTTCGCTGATTGGTGTCCGCTCGATGAGACTTTATTACGAGCCGTAATTACCCTGATAAAATATTCCCGCGTTGCGCGGTACATAATTGTACCTAATTGCCCTGATCCAGGATAATTAGCGCGTTAATTAATGAACTACCGATGGATCGTACGCAAACAATACGGTACTTCGTGTACGAGCAATAGAAAGGTTTCCACGAAAGGTGTCTTCTCAGAGGGCGGACATTAATTTCTCCCCTTGAAGGGAGAAAAGGGAGATGTTCGTCTCGATATTTTAAGTCGACTGTAAAGAGAGTTGACGTTATTACAAGCGTTTCTTGGCACTAGTCGGACTCGTATATCAATATCGCTTACAGCCAGGAAAATTTACTTTTATAATTTTTCACGGATGTAGTCTTGTTCCTATCTTGCTCGAAGCGAATCAAGTGTACATCTAGACGATATTGTTACGAATTTTAAAGTTTTTCAAAGTTTCAATGTTTGCAAGTATACGCAACTTTTTTATCAAAGCCTACCTCCGCAAGTAATAAAATAATATAGAAATATTCGAAATTATAAATTTTGTCAGTATCTTTTGCCTGAACTTCTCCGTATCGTTAATCCATCATCGTCATTCACACCTTTCAATCAGAAATCTCTAATTTGATGCATGAATGCAACGTGAACGTAATTTTCTCATTGAAAAAAATTCAGCGATGCAAAACGAGAGCACGTGATTCGATCTCGGTTGAATCGACGGCACGTGTAATCTCCGAAAAGTGCAATGGAAAGAAGGAGAGTTATGAGAGGGCCGGCCGTGAATACGGGGCCATTATTCCACGCGATAAAGCAATTCCTCTGCACTCACGAAATTATGTTTCTGCTATTTAGCATCGGTCAGACGCCGTCGCGACGAGGGTTCCGGTGAAACTCTCGCGATGGCACGTCGAAAGGGCACGCACGCGAATAGAGGAGGCGATCGAGGAACGAAACGGAAATAGAAGTGTCGATAAGATCGTTTCTTGGTTCGCATGGGGCGATTCGTTACCGTCACCGATCGATCACTGGTCGCTTTTCAAAAATTGGCTTTAATCCGATTCCAAATTGACTCGCCCATTCATTCCAAGTTGTTGGACTGTTTCTTTTACATTTCGTTACACCGATCTTTCGAAACTTTTTAAATTACATTTTGAACTTCCCCTCTCGTTTATCGGCGCGAAAATTCGAAATGGATTTATTTTACTAAAATCGTGTAAGAGATAATCGAAGTAGGATATATCCGAAAGTGTTTGCAGACGAAAATGATCTTGAAATTCCTAAAATATAATTTTAAATATATGCATAAAAGATCTGGAGGAATGATAATTTTAGTTATGACGATACGCGAACGATTATGCAAATCAGCGGGTTGAAATTTTTCAAACATTTTCTGCAAATTCATACGAGCGTTTGTTTCATACTTTTTGTTTATCATCCCCGATATTTATTAACATCGAGTATAGAGAGGAAAGTCATGGTTTCTTTTCCCATCGACCAGCCCGCTTTCCATCTTCCTCCTTCATCCTCCTTTAGAAGTAATCACAATATGTATGAGAGGTGAGAAGACAGAAATCCGTCGGGATGTGAGTGAGCTTCACCTAGCACTCAGTTTTCTCATCGGAATTGCAAGCAGTCACCGTTTCTACCATGGTCCGTGTACATATATTATTCCACTCTCACAAAATATAATTCTACGCATAAATTGCACCAGAGTGAAGCATGTATTTTCCTAATTCGAAGATGACTATTGAAATATTCATAAATAATTTCTCAAGTCGATCTCTCATTTAACTTCAGAAATGCTAAAAAAATATTTCATACATTTGAAATATATAATTATACACATGAATATACTGAAAACACAGAAAACTAACTTAATTTTCACGTTTCTTACAAAATATGTAATATAACGATAGTTGAGTATTGATTGCATTTTCGAGGGATCAGATCATTGGAAATTATTATTTTCTATTAAGCTCCGCTTCAATAACTATGGAGTCCGGTTTAAGGGGTGGTCTAGGTTGTTTTCCTTAGCTTTGTTGAATTATTATACGATTCATGTTTCGAATTGACTCACAAAATACAAAAGCGGAAGGAGAGGAATGTTATTGTACGCCGGCGGGGCCATCAATGGTGGAAACAGCAGGACTGATATACCTTCTGAGGTAAAACCTTGTATTTTTACAGGATTACGTCTGACTTCTACGTCCGCGCGGATGAATATTGGACGAAAGCGTATCGCGAATAGACTCGCGCTGCTTTCCGTTTTCATATCGTGTGCTTCGATGCTTAACTATCCGCAGTGAATCTTGATGAATCCCTTTATCTCTTAGGAAAAGATATCCGTGAAATAAATTATCGATAATGGTAAACACTGAAAATTTTTAATAATTGTGTTGTGATAAGGAAAATAGTACCTATATATTATCTTTGGAATCCATATCTGTGAAATAAATTATCGATGATAGTAAACATGGAAAAGTTTTAATAATCATATTGCGATAGAAAAATATGGTTAATCAATCTAGAATAATATGTATTATCTTCGTAATCCAGATATCTATTGTATAAATTTTTAACACTGTGAATTAAACGCTATAAATTTTTAATTGTTCATTCTAACGATATTAAAAACGACCATTAAACAATTTCGAATAACATAAACTGTCTTTGACAAATCGATCTCGATAAACCGAGAAAGATAAAGATCAAAATGATTAAGACAGTAAGATGGCCAATTTGGCAGGATTATACGAAACTTTGGAACGGGGAGTTTCATGGTGAATTCTGTCCGGCCACTTTTGTCCAAAATGTCACCGTTTGAGAATCCAATATTGTCAGGGCGAAAGGGCAGCATTGAGTGGAAAAGAGGGTAATTTGACTCCGGAATTTCTTCAGCTCACCGTGGAACATCGCCACCCACTTTTCTCCCTCTTCTTCTTCCTCTGTTCGCCTTTGTGTCTCTATGCCATAAGGATAATGAGGATTCTTGAACTGGTAAAACGAGACTGAACGATCCTATTTCGACGATTACGCTAAAACGTTGATTATATTTCACCATGATAAGATCGATTCCTTTCGATGAAACAAGAAACCGAAGCCTGCTTTACCGCAATTATGCGAGAGATTGGTTCCCGTTTACATTCTCTGCAAATTCAAATACGAATCACTCTAGAAACTAACAAGTCTTAGAACAATTCCACATCTTTGAATCCTGTCAGTTCGTGAATTTCCTTCTCTGAAATTATAAGATAGAATTTTGTATTTTCGAAGCAAGATGTACCTGTATTCTGACAATCTGTCTGAATCTAACGAAGCCAAGAAGGAAACTTACGGGAAACAAGGAATCTCTTTTCCACGGCGATTTCTCAAGTCCCGTGCAATCACAGAAATTAAAGAATCCACGATGGACCGTCATCAGCCGATCTCTGCTCGCGATAGCCTTGATTTGATACAAAAGATCCTTCGAGCAACGAAATCCCCCTTTTTTTCAGCTGGAGGGTGTACGCGGTTGCGTTTAAGGCAAGGGACATCGCCATCCCTTTCGTCGGAGGGTCGACGAGGACCTCGACAAATATTTAGTTAGTCTTTGATGGGCTTCGAAGGAAGTACAAGCGGAGGATACTCCGTCGCTGCTTTTCGGATGAGGACAGCTTGGTCTGTAACGCACCGCTTGGTTACGGGGATGGAAAAGCGCAGAGAAAGTCCTGGGGAATGTCGGGCATTTTTATTGGTTCCAGCTCGGTCTGCGAAATTCGGGTCGAGCCGATCGACTCGATGGCAAACGAATCTGATCTCGCGTCTACCTGTTTGTGTCTCTTTGTCCGGTAAAATCAGCTCGATTCGTTAATTTCGAGGATTGATGACCTGTTTCTTTGTGCATCTTCTTGCGAAAGAGGAATTGTACTTTTAAATCGAGGTCCTTGTGTATTTATGTTTATCGCTTTACATACTAACCGTAGATAGATATTGGTAGTTTATTACACTATATATTGCGAATTTTTGAAAAGACGCCCATTCCTTCTCTCATTGACTTGACTTTTTCGCAGTTTGCTACCTTGGTTAGCTCGACTCTAATTCTGCATCATACATAATGTATCTCTCGTTTCTTTGCATTTGTATTTAACTTCGCTATAATAAAAAGTTGTATTTCTCGTATAGTAGATGCTGCTATCAATATTCTCAAATTTTATTACCATAAATGTTTGATACTCGCGTATCTTTAAGTTTGCTAGTTGATTAATTTAACATACCAGTGTTGTTCTTGCAAACGAATTACAATTGAAAATTATTTCTCTACCAAAGGATAGTAATACTGTAGTAAGAAAAAAAAAATCGAACTTCGTACAATTTACTCAGGGACATTACTTTGTTCCATCGCGTTAAAAATTTTCATTCCACGAAAGTCACCGAAAATCAGCCGAACTCTTCCTCCCACGAGCGGATCTCGTCTACCGTTCTGGGGGTTCGTCTCCGGCTCGTTGGCTCGATTTTCTTCGGAATTCCATGAAGACCGCCATTGATTGATTCCTTGTTAATTAAAGGCCCCGTAGGAACGTGTGCTGGTAGCTGTCGCGCGAGGAGCGGTGGGGAATACGGGGAATCGATCGTCGAACAAGAAACTACCGCGATCAACGGAATAAGAGGAGAGCTCCTCCTTGCCTTTCATCTTTCTCCTCTGCACCACTTCTAGCCATCGTTGACGAGCGGATGTTCTGCATAAGTCGCGTACAGCATGAATATTCATAGGTTACGGTCGAGGCGGAGCAAAGAAAACGATCGATCCGGAGTGGAATCCGTGGGGAAGAAATCGGATCGCGAACTTTCAGTTTCTTCTCGAGGCTGTCGACGTCCCGTTCGTCCTGGTCGCACGACGATCGACGCAAGCTGGATCGAGACAGATTTTAATAGCTGTCGAGAATTTCACGTACGCCTCGCGCTCGATAATCACGACGCAAATGCGATCGAGAAATCCCGGCCTTGGATCGATCCTTAATGAGTACGCTTTGGATTCTTGGCACGCCTTGAGATGATTCTCTCCATCGTCCTCGAGTGTTACGTTTTCGTTGCTATTAATTTATTTTTATTGGATCATGGTGGTTGGACAGTGTAGAATCGATTGGATTTTGTTTCTGAATCTTCCATTTTTCATTACGCGAGATACATGCTCCGTTTTTAGGTTCCTTCGTGAAAAAAAAAAAAATTGTAAAAGTCTCTTGAATTCGAGTAATTCGACTAATAAACGAGGCTTGACCAATAATTTTAATGAATTGGTGACTGACATACTACTTAGTTGTAGAGTTCTATTGCACAACAATCAATCGGCTCGTAAACCTGTTACCATCACGTAAGAAAATTTATTACGATTTGTAACATTCTCCCTATAATATTAGTTCACTTGTGCAAGAGATTCACATAGGTAGGCATTTTTCGATTTCATACTATTACTTTTCACACTGGAAGATCTGTTATAAAATTCTTGGAAATTAAATTTCTTACTTCAACAACGTATGTATAATACGACATCAGAGAACGTTACCTTTAACGTTCACAATAATTAGGCCCATACGAAGCTTCGTCTTCGAATGGACGAGTTTCATAGGATTCTAAATTAGAAGAGAGGATAAATAAATGTACGAAAAGGGAAACGATGACAAGTGTAAAACTCCATTATCGAGGAATAGTTTGCGATCGACGAGTTAGATTAGCGTGTTTCGCGCGACGTAACTTCGTTATTATCGCCGGCATTTTTCCTGCCAGCTTACATAAACGGAGTTCTTTCGCTCGTTGAACATCGGTAATTAATGGAGAGCACGGTGACGAACCGTTCATGCGGATGAATAATTCACCGATCGATTCTGTACCAGTACAACACTTGGTACGGCGTCATTGTTCCTCTGTTCCGTCGATTCCCACGTTACGTAAAATACAGTGAATTTAATGATGAGAAAGGAGATAAATCCCGCGCTGAAAAATTTGCTACTCTCCCCTCTCTCCTTCTTTCCTTGCCCCGCGTCTCACTCGTTCTCCTTGTAGCCGTGGTTAGAACGCCGATCGAGCCGAACAATCGTTCGCCGGCGAACTGCGCGTTGCGATCGATGGAATTCGTTCTACGTTTATTCGGTAATTAAACAAAAAAATTGCTCGTTCGAATCGAACTACCTTTACAGGCGTCCGCGAATATCGGCCGGTTCGATTTTATTTCTTTTATGGTTTCTGTTAGGTAATGAGTTGCAGAACATTGGAGAACTCGAAGAATAGTGGTAACTCGTATGTTATTGATAGGCAAAATAGAAGATAAGATAGAAAAGATATTATGGAAATTTTGGCAGTATAAATTATAAAACAACTGACGATAAATTTATAGTGATAAGTTGTTCAAAACTGGTAGAATCGTTCGATTAGGCTTAAGAAAGCGATATATTGCTATCGTAGAGACTATATAGAAACGGTGATTAGATAGTCTTAGAGTTACGTATTTGATGTTTATAGAAGATTACGCTGTCTCTGATTTGACTTTACAACTTTAATTGCTTTTCCTTGAATCTCAACAAGCTAATACCTCGACAAATATCGAATATTCGTTATTACTTTATTCGCTAAAATTCTATGACAAACAATTATCATTCTTCTCACGGCCGCCAAATTTGAATGTTAATCTCCTCGTTCGTCAGCGAAACGATGGACGCATATAACACGTCGGGATTCCATCGATCGTACGAGGAGAAATGCGAGTGTCCGCCGTTCTCTGGTTCGTCTTCTTAACGAGCGAGCCGATGCGACCGCGAATTGGCTAAAAACCATATTACCGCCGCGCCGGTGATAATAATTCCACGAAGGGGAACAATGACGAGGCTCACGTTCTCGACGTTGCACGAGATTTAATCGTCGCGCGTGGATATGAAATCTAATGTGCCCTCTAACTATCGTTCGTTGGAAATCACGACTTGTATATTAATCGCGAACTAACGCGCGTCGTGACTATGTTTTGAAATGGCGCGCATCGGGAGAAAGAGAGAAAGATAGGAGACAAAGGGAGAATAGAGGGGAAAAAAGGTAGAAGATCGAGGAAAAAAGGAAGAAACCAGAGCGATTTTCTTCGCTGGCCATTACGAAGAAGCGAGGCTGTTGGGGCTCGTATTTAATCGTAGAGACGTTTCACCGTGAACCGGTCACGCTAATACGTTCCGAGAACCGGCATCGACCGGGAGCAAATTTTCGCACTTTTTACGAACACGCGCGGATACGTTTTTCACCGCGCGACACGATATGAATGACAACAGTCTGGGAACCGGGATGCGGTTTTTGAGGAAATCGAAATCGACTTCCTGCCTCTCGAATAGTATCTTCAGTGTTGATCATTTGAGATTCGTAAGAAAATATTGGAAGTAAATATATATCTACGTGATATATGTTATTTGGTACTGGTATTAAGAAAGAAAGGATCTAAGAAAAGAAGAAATTACAAAACTTTCGAAAGAACAATTTAAAAACGAATTAAGACTCGTTTATGAAATAAGAAGCTGCGTCAATAAAAGACTATAGGAGATTTTTCTAGAGAATTGCATTTTTCTTAGCTCTTTCCCCGAGCATCTTGAAAAGCGTAAGTTGCGTCGAGACGCGCAACGTATCGCTTTTCCTCTCGCAAAGCTCCTAATGAGAGGTCCCCGTTCCTCTTTCTCCTCCCATTCTTCCTGCTTCCTTCATCCTTCGATTTCTCCCTGGCTGGAAGCAGTCCCTTTGTGCGGACTTCTTCCTCGCTCGGTCGTTCCTCCGTTCGTCGAGAGTTTGTGGAAGTGCTCGGGATTCGCGACAGAGGGTCCGTTAATGAGCAAATATAGGGTGTCCATTAAGTCGCCGACAATCGTCGCTTCGCGATTCGTTTGCTGGAAGCAGTTCAGCAGACTGTCGTCTGCTATTAAACACGTTCTTCCATCTCTTAGACAAATTTCCCCTCTTGAAAATACCCTCAAACAGTCTTTGCCTCCTGTAAATCAATCAGAAAACCGTTTCGTCCATTACGATTCCTTTCTTCCTCTTCTTGAAGCGTCTTAAAAACGTTAGAAGCGCCAATGGACGATTTTCTGAAATTGTACTCGCGACAAAGGCGCGTCCGTAGCTTCGTGACACGAAACGATCCGGATGAGAACGATCCGTGCAGAAAAGACGTCTATCGGTGTCCTTGGCTACCGGTGTTCGTCCTACCAAAGGAAGAGACCGTGTGAAATTTTTTAGTGGCCGGTGTGAGGTCTTTTTTAAAAGGTAGAAAGCAGCTCTTTGACTTTCTATCCGGCGCGGATTCGATCGGACACGATTCGAGGCGCATTCAATTCGCTAACGAGCGGCCGTGATTAGCCGTCCACTGTCCAAGGGTTGTGGATATCCTGGCCCTCGTTCACCCTCTCATTACCCAGTGAGCCCCGGTAATTTCACGGAACAGTCGGTCTAAATTAGCCCAGGCAGTTTATACGCTGGGACGTTCAAGGCATTTCTAGCGAACCTGAAAAGCAGTCAGCGTACGTGTGTGCTCGTCTCGGTTCTGCCTTCAAATTTCTTCCATCGTTCTGTGAATCGCCCATAGAGAAGCGATTCTCCAGGCCACGTGGTGGACCAACCGTCCTTTCTTTTTTCAATAGAGGTGCTGTGCACGTTGGACAATTGGTTCGCCTCCCAGACTGCTGTCTTCATAGGGTTCAATTAGAACAACGTCTAACCGCGAATCTATTTGTTACTTGATTATTTTTGTTATTTGATTCACGATTGTCCCGATTGATCGTTCCGCGATTCCTTTCGTATTTCCAATCGACGCATTCCAAATCGATCTCTAATTAAAAAACGATTGATTCTAGACTATTCATTTTTATTTTTAAACCAAAATCTATCATTTTTTTGAACTAAAATAATGATTTTACAGTTTCTTCGAACAATATTTTCAATACTGACCTGTAACGATAACACGAAATTACTTCGCATGATGTACACGATGCTTTCCCGGCTAAATAATCTCAATCGTTCGCGAAGTCTCGTCAAATGACGTCCACCAAAGCTTCTACGTGTCCCCTAAAAGTCAAGTTCGAAAAACGCGTGTCACAGAATTAGTATAGAACGCAGAACTCGAGAAAGCTCGCGACGAGCGGAGAAGAGAAGGCAGAACGAGTGAACAGAATAGGGAGGAGAGGAAAGTGTCCAGTAGATTGCTTCTGATAGATAATAAAGAGGGCATTTCTCCAAGGGATTGTAGCGCGACGGTAACAGCGCTACCGGGCCGTGTCTGTTCGTTGACAGATATTATAAGTAATTTTGCGGAGGATAGAGAAGGACGAAGAAGTACCTGCTGCTTCTTGGCTGTTACGATCGTCCAACGTGACACAACGGGACACAACGTATATAACTCCTCTCCTCGTCTATGCTTCGACGTGCTCGCCTTTTTATTTCTTCACCTGGTTCGCCCCTATAAAAACGAACAACTTACGGAATTGTCGCCGATGTGTCCGCCGCGGTGGAACGTGCGAATGACACGGCGATAAACGTTCCGGACACTGATATTTTCATTACCTTTTGAATCGTTGCTAATGGAACTTGTATCGAGTTCGTATCTTTTGCACTGCAACATGTTTTGTTTCTCGAATTATTTCGATAATCACGGCAGTAGTTAACTGAATAGTTTAGTAAACGTTCAATAGCTTACTTTCATAACAGATTAATAGCTTTGGTCGTTTACTGAGATAGTTATTCGATGAAAGCGAGGGATCTCGAGGAATGGAGGATCAAGTTGCTGATCTTGTTGCGTCGTTATTGAATTTCAGGGTATTTAGTAGAGAATAGAAATTGGAATAAAAACTGCACCGGTGTTAATCGATGACAAGGGAAAAAACTCAGATTGATTTTAACGGATTTTGATTTGGAAGGGGAGAGGAAAAATTCAATTTTGAAGGGTTCCTTCCGTGAGAAGGGGTCATCCTTCCGGTCATTACGATGCCAGCCGATCGTACATCTCTTTCGGCGTTTCTTCTAGAATCCATAATGGCTTGCCGCAAACAATACAAAAATTATGTTCACGAGAGTTTGCTGCAAGTTTCGCAATTTTTCCCCACGGTGTTCGCCGTTTATTCAGCACGCATGATGATCTTTACACTGTAACACGGTTATACGAAGGACTAAGACCGGGCTACATGTAACAACTTTCCCGATTTAAGGATGATATACGGAGCGCACACCCCCTATCTTTTCTTTCGCAGCAAGAAGTAGAAGGAATCTCGCGTCGTTCGTGGAATTGTTTGGCAAATTTTGCATCGATTCTATGGAAAATTCACATCCAGATGAATCGTTATTGCTGTTCGAAGTAATAAAGCGTCCGATGAAATTTTCTCCAGGCATGGTTTTATGGAATATCGTTCTTTATGGTAGACAATTATTCGAATCAGATCGAATTCAATCGTAAAGGGTATTTTTAAAATTAAACTTGAGACTTACACGGCAGATGTTAAGTATTAATCGTAACGTAGTTTCTTTAGTATCAAAGTATGTTTCATATGATTGCCGGATTGGACATATAACCAATACCCAAAATAGCGTGAAATTTCAGCCTCGATAAATATACCGTTAATTACTTTCCTTATTTTTCTTGAAAGAATGGTCGCACGATTTCGTATTGCTTAATAATCCGGACAGGCTATTAGGCCTATCTCGCGAGCACAGATGTACAGAAGGAACGTCGAGGGGTGGTCCCGTCATAAAGACCACCGACAACCCCGGGAGTAACTTGGAGTTCGAACGATCTCGCGCCGTCGAACGAGGAGATTTCTTTTAATTAAACTGCCCCCACCCTACGTGCCCGTTCCTCTTTCTTTCCCTCTGGCCGGTTTCCACCGAAAACGGGACTCCCAGGACATAATAGCCGACAGGCACGCGTTATCAGCGTTCGCCAGCAGTCCAATCCCCGTCAGTTAGCTACTTCTGCCTCCCTTTCGTCGCTGATCCGTTCCTGGCTTTTGCTAAAACTTGATGCGTTCCGATGTCAATGTTTTATTGGCCGAAGGGGGATATAAAGCGTGTAATGTTATTTTCCGAAAATTGAAAATAAGGGAAAGTATAATCTTGGCAACGTCCAATAACGACTTAGGATTTTTAGATGCTTTATACGCATTATTTTCCGTTGCATATTAAAAATTACTATACTATTTACCGCAGGCGTTTATGCATTTCACGACGATATAGGCGAGCCTGTAGATCAATTGTGAAATATTCGCAGCAGCGCTTGAACTCCAGTAGTAGCGATTAATGATGCAACGATACCAATTGAGGATTAATTATTACTCGTCTATTCCAAAAATATAACGAAATTGATTAATTATTATTCAAGAATACCGATTCGAATCCTAATAATTTCTTCCTCTATTTCACCGGTTTCGTATTCCAAGATCGAGATAAGCCGTTTTAATTACTCGCATGGAAATTACGGATAATGAAAACGTCATGTATTGAGCGTTCTGTGAAAAAAGCGCGGGCATAAAGAGGATTTTAATTAGAGATCGGCCGAATCACGCGAAGGGGAGGCACGTGAAAAGTACGTTAAATGAAATTTGCATAATGCCGCCACGGAACAGGTGAAAATGCCGGGGGCCGACGCGTAACGAGTTAATTCGTTGATAGCCTCTTCACGCTCAGAGGGACCGGCCACGCTTCACGTGCTTCACTGGCTTTATAAAGCGGGCTTGTATCGCGCCTCATTAAGCAAATGGGCTTTAAAGTGGCCGATAAAAATCACCCTTGCGCGACGTTTACCCCTGACCGTAACGCCGATTAGCATAAAGGGTTAGTTCGCTCGTCTCCCGTCTCTCCTTTTATGAATTACAATGCGTTTTTCACGGCCGATGCGTCGAGTAACAGGTAGATAGTTGATACCGGGACGTGACGTAATGATACGTCAGCTGTTTGCACGCGTACCCTTTCTAGGGGTTGAAGGACGTTCCGGGAGAAGTATCACGCGATATTTGTTAATGGAAAACTTTTATCGTTTAGTTAGGGTCGTTAAATAACACTAAATTACATCCTATCATTTAATATATATAGTCTTCGTTTTTAGATTAATACAAATATTTTTTCTGTACAGGTTTCGTCTCGAACAAGTAGTCTGAAACAAGTGGAATTGATCAATTTGTCTTCGGAAACGTTTACTAATTTTACATGAGTTATTCTATCTTGATTTATACTTTAGTATTTTTTTTTTTTTTTTGGTACACGCATTCATTTCCCTGACCGTCCGTGACTTCTGCTGATTACACTGAATTACCAATTGCCAACAACTGCGCGCAATCGTTTGGAATAATGATGACCAGACTGCGGGGGAAAAAGGTCAGCACGTACGAATCATTCGTCACGACGCGACGCTGAGGAAAATAATTCATTTCCTGCCTTTTTCATTGCGTTGCTCTATTCGAAACCAGTCGCTGATATCAATTGTTATTCGCGATATCAGTTTCCGAATATCTCATTCGATCATATCTTGGACATTTTTCATTTCCAATCTGTGTGAATCTCATGTTCGATTCTTTTTGCGAAAAAAAGAAGAAACGAGAGAGAGAGAGAGAGAGAGAGAGAGAGAGAGAGAGGGAGAGAAAGAGAGTAAGCAAAATCTTACCTTCCACCCGATTCTTTTCTAATCAAAATAGGCGTCTCGTCAGATAAAGACGCGCGAGGATCCAACGATTTCGTCGAGGGTTAAGTATCGGGCCGCCCGATTTCATTCTCGTAATCCGTTCTTAAGCAGCATCCTCCCCCTTTTTTTTACGAGGCTCCGGCCTTCGTTCACGCTACCCAGTAGAGATAACGCGGGCTTTATTATAGATTGACCCCCGCACTCGACCCCTCGTTTCGCTCCGCCAGCCTTCTTCGCCCCCTTTTGTCTCTGTCTCCAATCCGGAGGATTCTCCCGCTCGTCCCCGAAGTCCACACCCTTTGGACCATTTATCTCGATCGTTTGCATCGAACGGGAAATTCGACCTTGCTGGCTATGGAACTACCCGTCACAAAGGACTTTGTTTCGTCAAAAAGAAAATATATTCCTTATCCAACGAACAATATAAGGCACGTAAAAATCAAAATTTTCTACACACCGAAGATATTTCGAATTTTCTCTCTAACGATTTTTCCACGTTCCACTGACATAAAAACATCATTTTAGAAAGCTAAGCTTCCCAAGATTGAAAAATTAATTATACCAAGATTTCCTTATTACGATGTTCGGATTATTAATCGGCGAAGCTATTGGATCTAACCTTCTGTTTGAACTCAGCGTCGAATCGCCCCACGCTGGTTCCGCCATTTATCGAGCGTTTAATTTTACTGGACTTTCACGAACACGTTAGTCGAAGCGTTACACTCGAGAAATAATCATTCCGAGGCGAGTCCAGAGGCGGACGGGAGGTGAACGTAGCCGAGGAAACGAGCCGAGCCAGTGGGAGAGAAGGACGAAAGACGGGGACAGGAGAGAGATAGAGAGTAAGAAGGGTGGAAAACCCGTCGGATTCTTAGAGGGTGGAGGTTTGTGAGGGGATGACGCGAGGGGTGGGTTAGTCAGTTGGTTTGGTGGGGGTTTCGTGTGGCAATCAATGCCGTTGAATTAACGCCTGGCTGGCCGTTTGCGGGAAAAGTAAGATTAAAAGAAAGAAGAAATGGACGCCAACTACCTCGCAGCAAGCCGTGGCTTCGGGGGTTGGGTGGCACAATACCCGGAATGTCTATAACAACGCTCTAGAACCGCTCCCGTTTCATTGCTTGCTTAATCTTCCGGCTGGCACGTAGTTACGTCAGTTTCTGTCACATACAAAGTGACCCCGATATCGACGATACTATCGAATGGCTTGTTCATCGATCGCTCGAATGAGTAATAACGCCCGCTGCCACCGTTGACCCGAATCGATTTTCAACCTTTTCCTTCGATGCGACGATTCGCTTCGTCCGCGTTTTTCCGTCAATCGGGGTATCGATTGACAGAAGCTGTTTGCATGAATATAAAATGATTAAATTATCCACTTTTACACACTTTTTGAGAAATGTAAAGTAAAAGTGTGCGGTATGCAGGGATATGTGAAAAGCATAGAAAATATTCAAGGTAAAGTACTCGGTATAATATCTTTCCGTTGAAACAAATCTCTATCTAGGTACCATTTGTCTAGTTGTTAGAAATTTACATAAATATTCTCAGTGGAATGATTATACATAGAGATGCAGTAAAACTACTACCACTTTTCGATCCTTCGTTTCTCGTTTTCCTTATTTGATTCCTTCCTCGGTATTAAATTGCAACAACGCTGAAAAATTGCCAAATGCAATTTTCAAGTTTTCCTATCGAGAGTAAAAATATAAAATTTTTATAAATACAACGATTCACGAATAATAAGGTACGCAACACGTGCTAAATCGCCACAAATACAAAATAGCTGCAATCCGTAGAAAATTAATTCGTAATGATACGTAAAAATTTTCAGAAAGGACACGGTGATTTCAGTATCGATCAACGGTGATGTTTTGCCTCTTGATACATCGGCGTGTTTTATGGCTAACACTTCTTCACCCGCGGATCTACGGGTATATCGTTTTCCAGAGGCACACGAGGCTTGTCTCAATCAGAGAGGGACCCACCGCCACCCGCGGTGTGATTGGTGACGGCGATAGATCATTTTTTAAGTCCCGTTGCCTGTTCCCTTCCGATAAGGGCGCGGCAGCCGTGCTGCAGCTTCCGCATTCTACTTATTCCACGGTTGGTCCGAGGGACGTTCTGTGCGTGAACTTTAAATCCACGTCATTGGTCGAGAGCCGTTGGTTTTGCATACCGGCCGCGCATGTGCGTATCCAACCCTTTTTAAAAAAGGGTGGCCCTCGTCATTCTCCCCCTTCTGACTTAAAAAGCGAAGCTGCCGTTTTATTGGCCGGAGGTTGCCCTCGAAGGGCTCGTTTGATTTCATTGGTTCGACACAAGAGGGTTTCTTGCTATTGTTCTTCGTTGTTTTCGTCGATTTTCAGTTAGCGTTTTCAGTTAGTATCTTTAGGGTGGTTGCGGAATTTTCGGTACATTTTATTCCGCAACGATGTTATATTTCTGGTCTCTTTTCTATTATTCGTGCTGTTAACGTTGAACTTCTGCAACGAGGAATTAAAATGATACAATTTATATTTTCTTTATCCTTGATGTGGTTAATTTTCATATTAGAAAATTAAGCAGGATGGTTTATGTTTTTTTAAATAGATAGTTTTGAATATAGTAATAGCGAAACAGGGTTGGTTAGAATGAAAAGGAGGGTTGAAAGATAAAGGGTCCTTTAAAGGCCTGTCATTGGCTGCCGTGAACCCTATCCCTTTGCATACTAACATGCGCATGAGCATACAGAACGCCTTCTTAGGGAGTTCTACCCTTTTAAACCTTTAAGAAACAAACTTGAAGAATGGAGGCTTTCCCTCGTCTCTCAATATAGCGAGTCTTAAAATAATTTCTACTCCCGTGATTATCTTTCAACGAATTAAACGATATTTCGAATAGAGTGATACTTGAAGGCAAATCGAAGCGACGCTTGTCTTAAATTCAGTCAGTTTCTCTGCCTAGAATATCCAAGGTTTGGACGGCGTTAATTCCATGCGGCGGTTGATTGCCTTTGCCATTGTTGCCATAGTTACCATGCGAGAGAAAGCTACGATCGTGTCGAGCAGAATAGCAAGGGTGGCTGCGGGGGTGAGTCTACGGGTGGTTAATGAAGCCAAATCCGTTTACGATGAATGCTACGGGAGAAAGAAAGGGACGCTGGGTTCGTTAGACGGTCTGCATCGGGACGACAACGTTGATCTTGTCGGAGAAAATGTTTGGTTAAAGATTTTCCTTCCACCTTAACCCTCTTATAGAAACAACATTTACGAACATTCTTCACTTCTTCGAAACTGTTAAAAATTTTTATAAATATCATTTATATATTCTTATCTTTATATTTGAAATAAAACGTACAACTAGTAAATTAATAAATCAATCGGTTTAGCCAAATTGTTAGGTAAAATGGTTAGAACATATATTTCAATATTAAGAAAAATATATTTTGATAAACACATCTAAAAGATAAGAAATAATTTTCTTCGAGTCTTAATGAATTCACTTCTGAAGAATAGAAATTCTTATCTCTTTTATTTGCACTCTTCGTCCGTATGAAGGAAGGTATTAATATCATGAAAGATCTTCTGAATTCTTTAACTTTCATCAGACCACGGTTAAATCCCCGATTCGACCATTTACAGAGCCACTCGAGGAACTAGACAATCAGCGACTCGCGTGCCACGACCGAGGGTGGCGTTTGTTCGATTTCCACGAGCACCAGGGGTGCTTTTCGTAACCGGAAGATCGCGTGTCCTCGAATCGTTTGGAAATTTTTGCGAGTTTTTCAACCAGTGCAGGCACACGGCCGTCGTCTTTTGGAGCTACGATAAACGATCATTACCATGGTCATCCTGTAACGATTATCATTATTACAGACACGGCAAAGAGAATTTGTTTTATATATGCAGAGTACTTCATCAGACTTCGCGTTTAATTATCACGTTCTGTTTGATAAGTATACTGATAAATCCGATAATCCGCGTCTGATAAATTTTTAGATTAGGTCTGTTAGTTTCGTAAAACGGGAGAGAAGTCGAAGAAGAAAAGAAAAGAAACGTTTAACTTGTAAGTAGATACTTTGATGCGTTTGATAGAAAGGCGTAGTTGAACAGAAAAGTAGTTCCGTTTTTAAATAGACTAGAAGATAATGGCACTTTCAAAAAGATTATGTTAGACGGTGATTAGAAACAGCGATTAAAGTAAAATACAAATTCGAATTTAAATTTAAATCAAATTTCTCAAAGCTGGTTCGCTCTGTTTTTTAAAATATAAATACCAATAAACAAGATCGTTGTCAGAAAACTTTCGCATGACAATCTATTTCAACTAGAGTCCATCATTCACGCTCTGTCATTCAATTCGATTTATTAACGGCAAACAAATAAACTATATTTCCGAAAGTTCGAGATAATAATCCAAATGAAAAAATTACCAAAAGAATTCGATTAATTTTACAGAATCTAAGATTCTCTGCCTCTGAAAGTATTTTCCTTCGTTGATCTTCATAGATTACCTGGTCGAGTTTGATAAGGGGAACGCCAGGAACTCGATAAAATTTGCCGCTGTCTGCTTTCCTCTCGGCTCCATGAATAAACATAAGATTGGTCATTTTCGTGGTCAGCTATATTTTCTTTGAGGCAGCAATTTTACGCAACCACGAAGTCGTAATTGATGGGCAGCGTGGAAACACCCACCAAGATATTGAAGATGCCTACGAGTCTCGTGACGAAGCTCGATTTCAAACTTTCAAATGACTGGCATCGCCGCTTGTTTATGAAAGGCGGTACGCCTTTCGTTTCCGGTCTTTTAGACACGTGCGTGTTTTTTCTCGATCGTGGAATATGCTATTGTGATAATTCATCGATGCACTGGTTAAGATAGCACACGTTAACCTTTCGCGGTCCAGTTGCGATGAACTCGGTAACGTTAAATGTTCCGAAAAGGGAACTAAAGAAAAGATAGAATTTACAGCGATAAATTCTCTCCACTGTTTCTATGAAATTAATATGTATGTGATTTTTAAAACCGTTTTATTAACAATTAATAATTTTAAATTACTATATTGTAGGTTACGTGAAATGTTGTTGGATGGATTACGGTTGTTACTTTGAAAATGAATATAGAAGAATACTGCTGAAATATCATAGTCTCTGTGTACCACATTTTCATGTAAAAACGTCGTAACTTGTGAATTCTACCCGAACGAAATAAAGTTTCTTTGAGAAGTTTTGTTTAAAAATGTTAATGATTAATTCTAGGATCTTATCGCTAAATAATATTATACATTGGTGATTTTAATTGAAGTGATACGATGAGATTAAACAGGTTTATATGATTAAGATTAATCTTGTCATAAGCGTTTGCATGTTTTTAACAGTTACAAAAACCAGAGGTCTGAGCCATCATTTTTTTACATAATTGGTAGTTAAAGAGAAAATTCTACTAATCGATTATTTTTCGATAACCGGCGTAAATATGAAATTCTCTTCTTCAGCACGATGAACACATCATCGTCGTGAAGTTTACCAAAGTCTCACGAAAAAAAAAAAAAAAAAAAATAAGAGCACTAATTGCCCTTCCCGCGTGTTCCGATTAGACAACCGAGTTTAAATTATCCGCCGATCACGTCAGGGGAGTAATTAACACTGCGAGAATAGAAATTCTTTTTTCATCTGCTACAGCACTTTAATTTTCCGTAAGTGCGCGCTTTTGCCTGTTTAATGCGATCGACGATAAGCCTGGCCTCGCAATTCAATCGAGTTTCCCGCTGTTCGCTTCCTTGGACTTTATGCTCTTTTCGTGTAAATGTACACCAGCACAGATGAAATATATTCCTTTTTGCATTTTTCCACTCCTAATGATTCCATCTGCTTCAAATGTACGATTCCACAAGGATAAAAATCTGTAATTTTATATTACATCTTTTAAATACAAGCTAAGCGTTCATAATGAATCATCTTATTTTAATGCAAGCCATATCCTTTTCGATTTAACATTAGAACTACCAGAGTGGTAAAAATAACCAATTTCTAATTTTATACATTTGCGGTGCATCTTTGGTAATTGTACCGACTCGCTGTGAAATAAATGAATAAGAGCTTATTTTTCTGCTTGCATTATACATTTTTCATGTAGCTTCCATTTTGATATCTTTGGTACAGGTTTGATACTTTAATCGCACGTAGTTTCCGTATTAAAAATGAGATTTACTTTTAAAAGTCAATAACGAATCCACCTGGCAAAGTTTCTACGAAAATCGCAAGAAAGGATGGAGGAATATTTCAAACTTCATAGATAGCCGATTGGGTTCGTGTAACGTTGCGAGATTATATGAAAATTTATTTGTTATATATATATATATATATATATATATATATAGTATTATAGACGTCCATTAGATTGGTATAAAATTCTGCTTTGCGCGGAACGTGCGCTACGGGGCTCTCTTTTAGTTTACTAATTAAAGCAGCTGCCTCGCCGGGTGCTAATGAGTAGGCGCAGTCATAACTTTACGTCGGTAATTACCGCTGCCTTATTACGCTTAACATCAACGTTATCATTGCACACGAATCTGTTCGCTGCAGCCTTAGAGAATCATCCTAATTATTCACCGCGTGTCCTTTCGCGACAATTACGTGCAAAAGTCTCTTCTTCCTTCAGTCTGTCTTTTACGATTTGTTAAGATGCACTAATGCTCAAATTAATATTAGCGTATCCCCCAATTCTGAACCATATAGTCATATATATATAAACATTTTAATATTTATGAATTAAATTATTTATAACTATTTTAAAAACGTGTCCAGTCTCAGTTACACGAGATGTTCTATATCGTACATTTTACATTGTATTGTTTTGCATTAAATTGAGTTGCTTAGTATTTTGACATAAAAACCAAATAAATCTTCGATTTCCGCGTTACAATTTCTTTTCTCGAAACCTGCAGTAGTAAACGCAATCGGTTCCTGTCCGCGAGACGAGCCAAAGGGGAAGCAAATCCGCGACGAGACACGGCCAGAGGGAGAAAGTCTAGGGGTTGGCGAAAACGCGAGTAAATGGGAGTTTGCACGTGCACATTAATAGAACACAGTAGTTCTCTGTTCGTATGACGTTGCTTGGTACTTAGGCTCTGTTTTCTTCCCTCCATCGAATCTTTTTCGGTTTCGAAAAAGAAAAAAGAAAGGAGAAGAAGGAAAAAAAGGTTGCCAGCGAGTAAAAGCTCGAACATCGTCGCCTCTTCTGGCAATTCCCCGAGTAACTTCGCTGCCAGTCGCGTCGCCCGGTAACGTATCTATCCGTAAACTCGGCTGGAGCATATACGTACACGTCGTCGGGATATGTACTCTGGCAACAGTCGTCCCAGCAGTTGTCGAGATTCGTCCCGGGAAAAAAAGTCGTGAAAACGAGCGAATCTCATGACGGTCGATTCGCCAACTTTCTGCAACGAGTCACGAACTAGCAGCTCCTCTTCCGCTTTAACCGCTTTAACATCATCACTAAGGACCGCATGGCTGGCCCAAGACTGGAACACTGTATGTATAGTGACGACTTTTGGATAGAAACGTATTTGAAATTGTGGATGCTTGACTAGGAAGATTTGTAGCTCGTTTGTCTTGGAGGATGAGTGATTGAGACGTAGCGTATAAAGAGCAGCACTCCAGATCGAAGCTATGCGTATAGTTTTTAATGTGCAATAAATTTTATAAGAAACGAACACATAGCTAATTTCATAACAACCGACATTTCTGAAATATTCAAAATGCTGTAAATCTTGTAACTGCAAATTAAAGATCACAATATTACTACGGTGTTAAATTTTGATCTATTACTCCATAATATACCTTTCTCATGATGGATCCTAAAAAGAGATTTATTTTATACTGTAAAAAAATACATTAAAAAATACATATTCTAGTCATTTATATTTTCCAGAAACATATTCACATTCACGATCAAAATTGATCATGCATAACAAAAATCTTTAGACACAAATGAACCTAAAATATTCCACGTTCGTCGAATTTCAAAAGCGACTAATGCTATACCCCTAACCATAAACTCTAGCAAGATTCACGATGTAAAAGATCGACGGTTGATCGTGGCGAAAATTTTTCAGGCGCAAATCCGAGGATGAAATTACGATGAAAGGAAAAGGACAGTCGTAATTCATCCGTGCTCCCTAGCACTGGAGAACGTTTTTAGGTCGCGTAGTAAGCGGGTAGGGGGTGTCTGGGTGCTGCCGCATCGATCCGATACATCACGGGGGCATTTACATCCCCGCCGTAGCCAGCCCTCGCTGTCCCTTTCCCTCTCGCTAGCCGTTTTTCCCCGATCTTCCCTTTCTTCCCATCGGCCGGCCCAGCTAGCATCCAGAGGGTGCTTTTCTTCCGTGCGGGCGCTTATGCCGCCACTTTCCTGGGGGCGCTTGCGCGCAGCCATCCTCTGCTCTCGCGTCCCTTCCGTCGGCACCGTACAACCCACCCTCCACCAATTTTCAACCCCCTTTTCTTCTTTCCTTTCTCTTCCGTTTCACCCTCGCGACGTTCTCCGTCGTTGGTCTTGGAAGCCGATGCAACGGCCATTGTCTACGCGTCAAATCTCAACTCGCTCGTTCGAATGATGATTTTCTACCGAGAAGATACCTTCAGTCTCTATACGAATACTAGTCCTTTTTCTATTTCACTGGCTTGTGTTGTATTCATTCATTTTGTATGGTGTGTGTACAGAGCTGTTCTTGGGAAAATAGAGTTTGGATACGTTTAGTATCAAGAGTTAGTTTGACAGATGCGTATTGAACGGGAAACTCGAAATTCGATTTTCTAAAACATGAAGCGCCCAATGCAATCTTGTTGCTCTTGATAGCCGCCGTATTTCGAGTCATAGATTGTTTTCCCCATTACTTCGTACCACGATTTTCCGCACACTTTGTATAGCTACTTTAATGTTGATTGATACGTTCTTTCGCTCCTTTGTTCGCGCTTATGTTTATCGTTAGAGACTTACATGGACAACGTTCAGCACTTTATTTGAACCTTCTCTCAGTCTTATTTTAACGACAGTAAGTCAATTATTGTTTATTAGCCGGTGTTGAATTTCTGAATACCTCCCTGAAGCAATGTTAAATATAATTAATAATAATAATAAAAAGATATTAGGGAAAGGATAATATATTTAAGGGGGTATTCTAGTCTATCATTTGTTTATTGATATTTTAAGATTACATAAAAAAGTAACGGAAAAAAACTCAAAATTCGCAAAGTTATGAGCTGGCAAAGTGGGAGATCCAAAGAAAGGGTATCCTGGCGTGCATGATTTCAACCCTTCTGGTCATCTGAAACAAAAAAGCCGAACGGATTCTTAATTAGTATAGATGCCGCTATAGCATGAACCTTGGAAAAGTAGAAAAAGAAATTTTTCACAAAATGGCGGCCGTTTGAAAAAGATTTTTCTATTTTTCAATGACAATATAATAATTTTTTATGTAATCTTAAAATATCAATAAACAAATGATAAACAAAAAAATAGAAAAAATATTTTTTGTTTCGTTTGTACGGGGCTTCAAAAACCGCCCGAAATTCATACCTCTAGACTAGAATACCCCCTTAAGAGAAAAGGGTCCAAATAAATTGCTACTATTAATATGAAATGTATTTATATTGCAGTAGGAATAACAAGCGGTAGATTCATAAAGAGTACATAGGTATAAAGAAACTTTGTAGCACATAGTTTTTAATTAGATCGTTTCTATGATTCCTCCGTGATTTAAAGGCTTACGATCATCGATGTTGAGGTAAGTGAATAATTACAAGAGGAATTTGAACGCACGGCCGAACGTCGATTAATAATAATTTTGTCATTATTCACCGACTGAAAAGTGCGAGCCGCTCAATGTCGGCATAAATTTCTCACTGGCTGCCACCGCAAAAGCGTTCTATGTAAAGCTGTGCGACTGCGAAAAATTAATTTCTGTCTGATTTGCAATTCCTTCCAGACTTTGCTAGTCGACGCGAATAGAGAATTACGCGCAGCCATAATAAATAAATAAATAAATAAATAAGCAATGACGGCACGCACCACATACCTCACGCGAACGAGAATTCGTTCTTATTTTTTTTTCTCCTCTATTTGTTTGTATGCGTGCATGTGTACACGCCGTGGCTGGGCTCATCAAGCAACTATGCGTGTGGAAGAAGATCAAACAGACCGGGAGTTTTTCATTCTAATTACTCCGCGCCGAGCAATTACCAGATAGCATCGGCCGACGTTGTTTCGGTTTGAGATCGTAGATTCTTTCGCTCTTCCTTCTTCGCCGCGGTTAGCCCCTTGTGAACCATTCAACCGGACAAGCTTTGCTCGAAAATCGAACCCATTCACCAAGTTATCATCGGTTCTACTGTATGTACCATGTTACGAGGAGGCATAGACGCGCAATAAAATTATGTATACTTCCTTTTTGGTTCCAAGATATTCGCAGTAAGGAATAAAAAATAATTTAAAATCTGATCGAAAAGTGATCGTTTTGATAATTTAAGAATATGTACCGTATCATGATGAGAAATAGACATCTAACAAGGCTGTATTTCTCTTTGAATCTACTAAAGGATTCCTTCATTTATCTCTTGGTCTACGATTCTCTAAAGTAGCTATTCAAACGGATGCATAAGTATTTATTATATGACTATCCATCTCCAGAGAGCGTTATGTTGATTTCCAACTAGCGATTCTCACCGAACGATTATAATTAGAGATAAAATTGAAATAAAACATCGTTATAAATACAATCCGTATTGTCGAATCGCAATCACGGTCCATGCCACGAACGTGACTCGATGTTACAAGTGAAGGGGTTAATTTCCAATGTAAGACCTCCTTACTTGAAAATAGATGGGAAATTCAAGGCGGGTAGTTTCTATAATCTAAGGACAAATTATCGAAGACCTTGAAAGGAAGACCACGCCCAGGATGATTCTTTAACAAAGCCAGCAGCACCAGGGAACAGCAAAGAGTCCTGGTCAGGATGCTAGAAGATGACGAAGGGTATCAGCGGCGAAGGAATGGATCGGGGGTGGTTCTTTGTCTCGAGGGTTCGGATTCTGGAAGATAGAGGCTAATTCCCAGCTTCCACCCCTCGTGGAATGTCGACGTCCAGGCGAAACGAACTCCTCTCGTCCACCTTTCCGCCCTCTCGTCCTCTTTCCTTCGCTTTGCTGGCTACTTTGATGTTCCTAATTTGATTGAAGGAATCCGCCGTACGGATCTCCTAACTTCGTCTTTATTGATTGCTGTTTTGTTCGCCGTCGCAGCCGGAGAATCCAATGTCTACACGATGCAACCCCTTGTACACTCCTGTTATTTCTTTGTCGCGGTCCTCTGTCTTTGAAACGTCCTGTAATCGAGCTGATTCATTGTCCCAGACCAGTCTGATTTCTAGAAAGTAGGTTCCTACGTCGATTGGTATCGGTTTTCGAAGATTTCTTAAAAATATCTGAATCTTACTAAGCATAGCATTTTCGATAAGCTTCTGAATGAAGAAAATTAGAAAAAAGTTATATATGTAAAGATTAATCCGTATGTCAGAATACGTAGAAACATCTTCTAAAAACACGTTTCTATTATAAGACGAATACTGTAAATGATCCAAGATTTAGTCTAATTATCGTTTTACATTTAATAGTTTAAATTATTAGTATTAAAAATCTTGGACAATAAGTCTATCTAAATTCTAAACCATCACAGGATCTTTCCCGAAGTGAACGTCGAACGGTCATTCAATTAATCCCCGCTCTCGAGCGAATTTAATTAGTCGATTTCGTGGCCGTTCAAGTCACTAGACACGGGAAGGAACCGTGGACGGGTCGCGGCATCTCCTAATTTCCTTTCCTCTTCTCTTCGCTCCGCCGACTCGGCTAGTGAACTGACGAAAAGAGAGAGAGAGAGAGAGAGAAAGAGAGAGAGAAGGAAAGGAAGATGAGAAAAAAAAGAGAGATACGAAGAAAGAACTTTATCAGGAAATTCGATAAAGGGAGTCCGCGAATTTTCTGCGAAACCGGAGAGATTCTGACTGGGCTGCGGTCGTATCTTATCGCGAAACAGACGTCCACGCCAGAATCCCGGCTCTGGCTTCTATATAGCGCTACGTACCTGTATTATATCTGCGTCGTTCACATATCTGGATAGACCGCATCACATCCCGCCCCTCCGTCTCTTTCTTCTGATATATATATATATATACGACGTATATACCTCCCCCCGATCCAGGGGGTGTGTACGTGTATCAATATTATATCTCGCGAAATATCGGATGGACGTCGCGTTTCTTACCCTCTCGGTCCTTCTTATTTCGCGACGAACACAGGTTCGTTTTAACCGATTTCTTCTACGGCGTTTCTTGTTTGTCCTCGATGGACTCCGTGGTTTGCCTGATCGATTTTCATGGACTCTTCTAAGGTTTGTATAGTTATCGTGAAAGCTCTGTTTATAGATATGGTTTAGAAAGGAAAGAGAGGGTTCGTTCTGAAGAATCATCTAACTGCCTAATTTGCTTATCTATCAGTTGTTTAATGATCCAATAAAACTACGATTGACGAGCTTTCTAACAATAGATTTATCTAATTATTATAACTAATGATCGAACAGGGAGATGTTAATTTACTCTGCAACAGTCTCTGTTTTTCCAATATCGCTCCTAAATGATTCCTCGTTAATCATTCCCGTTAATCTTCGTCATTCCTTTTATCATGATTTTCCACTAAGTCTATGTGCATGTATTCCAGCACACAAAGATCGGCAACGTGCCTATTATCGGCATTCGACCGGTATTAATCCAAGCAAGCTAATGGCATGTCGATTACAGCAATCGTAACGAGGGCCGATAAATGCTGGAATCGAAATGAAAAGTTTCTACTCGCGGACGTTCTCGTAGCTTGGAGCTTTACGAGCCGAAAACTGTTGCCACAAAGTGTTCCTGTTCGACTCGTGCTATTTTATGGCAATGAGCGCGCTCATTTTATCGCGTTATCAAACGCCAATTACACTCGATAAGACCAAATGCGTTTGTTTCGCGTTTCATGAAACGCGAAGTAACGCTTCACTGCGCGTTGACGCTTTATTACTTGTCAATTTGTTAGTTAGATTATTTTGATAGCTAATCTATTTTTTCTAAGATTAATTCGTTTAAGCTGCTATTTTCTATGGCACGCATAAAAGATCGTAGGATACCAGGATGGAATTAAATCATCACACAGTGCGCTAATACGTGAACATTCCTACGATCATCGAACGTTGCGACTGACAAGCAGTTATGAATTTTATGCTTCGGGAACTGTAAAATGACCGACCGTACCGCGTAGCAGGCAACGATTTCATTTTCATACAATGTAATATGAAAATCAAACACAGACAGAGAATTGAATTCTCTTCTTCTAATTTCAACAACTTGACTCTAACGGGCGCAAACATGAATTCAAATTATGCTCCAATAAGTCTGATTGTGATCGACTGAACGAGACTCCAACAGTAACAATCCGATCGAAGCTTAATTCGTGTTTACCTACCATAAAAAATAAAGCTGACCTACAAAGAAATATCGAGGCGAATGCTTCGTTGCAGGACCCCTCGAATTTTGCAAAATTCCGCAGGCACAGTTGCGAACATTTGTCCAGAGTGCGGGGAGAACGGTGACCGCAGAGCGGTACAATCGCATTACTAATGATTTTACTTGGGGGCGACCCTCAGGGCCGTCATATCGATACGATAGGAGGCTGATTCGCCGGCGGAAACGTCAGTCGGATAAACCCGGAACGCTCAGACCACCCTTCGTTCCATTCCTCTCGAAGCAACGCGAACGGCGAAGATGAAGAGAATCGTGGAGATCAGGGGTTATGTCTAGCTGATCGAGCCCCCTCCCCCGTTTCGATGATTTCGTTTACCCCGAGCATCGGGGACAAAAAGCGAATCGCGCGACGATGCTTCGTACGAACGCATGAATTCCCCCGGGTGACATTTACTTAAAATTATGTTCTTTCTGTAGAAATAGATGATTCTGTTTGCTACGCTGTTTCCCTTGTTTGTCGGACGAAACATAAACGATCTTTATTTATGGAACCGAGTAATGTTCCTTTAAGTTGATTGGAAAGATACATTTTTGGATTAATATTTAATAAGTTCACTGTCGAGTCACGTATCAATAGTCGGTTGATGCGTGGGTGTCATCTTCCAGAGAGCGGGGAATTTGATTTAAGCGATCGATATTAATTTTGTTAAATATTCCGCAGCAGAACTATATATCTTATCGTTGTTACGATGTAACATTTAACTGCTACGTTCTTTCGATTGCTCTCGGTATAATCCCGCGTCTTCATCATTAAAAGATCTCGCGAATTTGATAAAGATACGAAAAAGTCGCTTGGTATTAAACTTCTGTTAAAAGTTTGTAAAAGTGTAGAATAAATATTCGAGGAGTTAACCCGATTCTGACACAACGTTTCATAATAAAGATCGTGCTAAGCATAGATCGAACAAAAATGTTTGAACTATACCGATTGCGTTTCGTGGTACAAGTTTTTATATCTTTGAGTATCGCTGATTCGTCTCGACTGTCGTAAAGTCTCAAAATACAGAGGGCAATGAGAAAATTATACAACAGAATCGTACACTCAGCTTCGATAAAACACAGTCCGGGGACAAGAACGTTCATTAATCGGTTCGCGGACGGTAAATATTTAACCGCGCCATTCGGATCGAAATCGCGTTAGCAGGCTGGAGTAAAAATCCGGCGGGATTGCCACGAATCGCGGCAAAACAGCGATTAGAACGAAGGGAAGAGAACGGATGGAAACGGAGGATGGGAAGAGCGACAGGACGAATGGAAGGGTGAGAGTTTCTTGCTCGATGGACGGCTTTTCTTGCGGCGAGTACTCGCCGCGACACAAATAGCGTATGATTGAGTGAGCGCCGCGAGGGATTTCCACAGACGTGGAAACGGAATATCGCGCGAGGGAGGAAAAAAGAATGGCGGAGAGAAACGTCGACGTTTAGTCGCTGCGAGGGAAAAGGCACCCCGTCGCGCCTCGCGGGAGCGTAACGGGAGGAGGCCCTTCCTCCTCACGAAAATCGACCATGTTCGAATTCTTCTCTCTCTTTTCCTTCAGATTTTTGTTTTTTGACTCGAACTTGTTTCGGTTACGTATCCGTTTGGTGTATCTATCAAAGAAGCTTTTCAGTAAAACAATATTAATTCTTCGTGATTCGTTGTTGAATTAAATTCGATGTTTCATTTTCATTTCTTTTAATTGTAGATGCTGATGATTTTCACATTATTAATATATTAGCACGTTTTACGGAGAATGAAAGAGTGTATCTTCCGTTAAAAAACAGAAATCAGAATTACGATATTATTTAACAAGATACTCTGTTATTAATTAAAGACGGTGACATAAGGAAGAAACTAAAAATACTTAACGATATCGCCACTCTTGGTCAGTAAAACATGGCGTAGAAAAATTGTATTGATGTATTAAGAAACATATAGTTTTCTTCAAAAGAAGCAGAATTGTCCTTCTAGTCTTTGTAACACCTGGCACTTTCGGAGCAGATTGTGACGTATCTATTACGTAAAACGATTTAATTTTGCTGAATGAAAATTTTGTTCTACCTTCTATTTAACATCAAACCTTTCATTTATTTCATTTGCCTGGGACATTCTGTACATCGAAACTAATTTGCAAGCAGTTAAAAGGTAATTATTATCTCTAGCTCTTCGAATAGTTACGATATCTATCGATTTTTTCCGCAATAAGTTTCTGGAGAGTTGCAACACGAACAGGACGAACTATTAAGAAATTACATCCATGAATTGCCTTCTATTCTCGACGAAAAAGAACACGGTGCATGCAGGGTGCAGTGACCATGGAACGCTTATTGTCAGCCATCCGCAACCACGAAGCTTCCAGGGGACATCTTCCGGTAATTCCCCGGCTCTATGACGAGCAACGTCTCCCTTTCTCTCTGTTTTCCCGCGTGTCCAGCCACGCTGAAGCGATTTTTATTTGCCGCGGTAGTATGCGCTTCATAATCCGCCTCGGTTCTCCACGAACGCTCGAATTTCTTTTTCCTTCGGCTGTGTTTTCTTGCGGCTTTCCCCGCAAGGATAGAGCTCTTCTTTGTGAGTCCATTGGCAACGACTGACAGGTGGAAATGGACGATTAAGCGGCTGACAATTCCGCCTGGAATAGTCTGTTTCACTCATGGAAAAAAACCTAAGCCTTGTCCAGGTTCGATGATAAATTCGTTGGTTATCGATATATTTCCAGGAACTTCTTTCCAAGGAACGTTGACATTGCGAGCGGATAAAGATTTTTATTAACACGCGATGCAGCAATTTTGGAGGAAGAAGAAAATTTAGCAAGAGAACAATTCGATTAATGTTTAAAGGAATTATTCGTTGAGAAGGTTCAATGCAATCTATTTGTGAGATTAGCCAGCATTTTTCTCAATCTCTCTGCCTCGTAACAGGTTGTACACTTGTGGCATAAATCATAGTTCTACTTTAGCAAAGGCAGATTATATTTGTAACGAAGTTTGATTTAATTTCTAATTTAAACTTCTATTTTTTGATAAAAACCACTAAATACAAATCACCTAGGTTTCTTAAATCGCTAGTGGAAGAGTCACAAAGCGAGGGACTAAAGCGCGTCTCGTTGTCTATCTGATATTTGTTTGACCTAGCTTAAGTTGCTTAAATATTTTTTAGCCAGTTAATATACGATAAAAATCTCGTGGCACGGAATCGCAAAATTCTCAAGAATGAAGCTTCTGCTGATGGAAAATGACGGGAACGAAAGGATCCCATTGAGTGCATCGTACAGAATTAAAATACTCGATACATTGGCTCTCTATCGGCGATCGAGAGGCACGTATCTCGATTTTCCAGCCCTGAATTACGTGCTTTTCGCGCGGAATACGACGCGCATGGAAAAAGAGATACGGCTCTCGGTCGAACCGCGAGATGGAGAGGCACGAACCGAAGGGAATCGGAAGAAGACAGTAGAGAGGGAAAAGAGAGAAGATATTATTTATGGGACGGTCGGATGGTAGTGCCGGCGTGCCATGCATAGACAGTACCTCGTTCTAGCCGGCAAACGAATGGCTCGTTCTCTGTCCGCAAATGTACGGAAATGCCGGTCGAAAGCTATTTCTTAATATTCGCCGATATCGCTAGATCCCCCGGGGTTGAACGTGCCTTTTGTACGTTTCCATAGAAACCCGATGTCGCCGCGGATTCTGACTCCCGCGTCTTTTGCCTCACGTATGTACACCGCTGTTCGATTATGGCGATGTATCGATAAAAATTGTAAATTTGCAATTAATCAATGCTCGAAGAAACACTATGTCAATTCTATATTCACGCGAGAATGAATAGTACAAAGGAGAAAGAGCTATTTTCTAATAAAAGAAAAAGGCACAAACAAATGGGTAGGAAAATACAATGGGATAATAGTTTCGGTATAAGAAGGTAAATAAGTATTAATGTTTTATGGCTATTAACTTCACTGTGTATAAACGCGAGACAGGGATTCGCTTTCATTAAAAAGGAAGAATTACGTTTATGCTTATTACGTTTTATGACCATTTCGTCGTAATTTTTTTCGTTATTCAATAATGAAGTAAAATAGGAAAGAAAGGGTGGTAAATTTCCCAATTTCTTTCGCAGGAAAATATGTTCGCGATATTCCAGCAGCGTCATTGAAATGTAAGAGAGGCCGAGTTGCAGAGGCAGGTTCCGCGTGGGGGACGGATGCAGCTTTTCAGAAGAGCTTTTACGAGTCGCATATGTGACCGCCGTCTCTTTTATCCCTCGCTTTATATTCCTGGCACCGTGTCCCATCCCCACTATCGTCCAACTTCGAGCTTCCTCTTCCAGTCAGAAACGGGCGACCAACCCCCGTAGTACCTCTTTGTCGAGAGAGGACCTACCACCGGACCACTCTCCTTCGCCCCTGCAGTTCGAACCAAAGAAATCTTTCTTCATATTCACTGGGGAGTGATCGTCCGACATAACGTAACAAATTTCCAGCTCCTTCGAGGCTCACACCCCTGGCTCAAACGTTGTTCGATCGCTCGAACGCGCATTTAAATCCTCCACGACTCTTTCCCTCTCTATTTTTTCTCTCCCGCTTCCTCTCTTGATTCAACGACGGATCAACCCTCGCGATGGGGCTGGATTCTCTACCTTTCAACCCCGGCCCACGAGAAGCATGGTCGACCGCCACGACCGTCCAGGGACCGATTCTTCCCACGCACAATTTACAGTTTCACATTTTATTCCCATCGCGCGTTCGACAACTCGTGGATGGTCGGCGAAGGATAAACTCGTTTCATTCTCGCCGATCATCTTTCTGCTCATGGCACAAGGATGTCGTTGGACGTTGTTCTTCGTGGATCGAGAATGTCCGAATTCGAATGGTCGTTCCTTGTATTATGACGATTTGTGTGGCGGTTGGCAATGTTCTTGTTCGATTTTTATGAATAGCTTCTTTCAGGTGATCTTTTGCGAATATTGTTGCGATTTTGTACGTTTTCGATTGAAAGGAAGATATATCAATTTGTAGGAACGAGAGAACGATTAACAGTTTATTTCGAAAATCTTACAATTCTGTCACTGTATGTCTGTTCGTGGACGAATCTCGTGAAAGACTGACTACTTCGCTGACACATTCGTTGCTTTCAAAATACAGCCGCCCGTTTCTGTTGCAGTAGAATGTGAGGATTTGTTAGAAGTGTCTTTATTTTAAGTAATTTATTCGAATTATTTTATCTTAACACACTATCCTCTCATTTCTTTTTCAAGCAAGATTAACTTTTATATAAAATTTACTTAATATTCCTAAGAATATTTCTCCTGTTTTTGATTTTTATCCTTCGTTATAAGAGGACTACCGTATTTTACGAAGATTTTAAGAAGTGATTTGAATTTGTTGAAGATTTTTGTATTTTGTGAAAGATTTAAGGCGATGTTTTTGGAATCTAATTTAAAAATTATCGATTGCAATCGATTGTTTCAGGTTCATAGATGCGGAGGATTTCAAGGATCAACTAGGCGTTAGGTGATTTCGTATAAAAAACCAGGGAGCCATGGTCACCTCGATTAATTCTTTATCGATTCGACGCGGCGCGAGGAGAGGCACAGCAAAAACCTCTTCACCATGGGGATGCAAACGACCAGATGGATGATCGACGAAGAAATCGACGGTTTTTGTTACGAATCGAACCTTTTCGTAGCGACATGCCGAGTAATTTGAAAGTAGGTGTTAAATATATTTATCACGCTTCTAACAACGCTTAAAATTCCTCAGCCTCGCGATTGATCCGACCAAATTATATCCTATAAACCTTTTGCTATTCTTTCAGTTTATTCGATCAGTCTAATAAATAGAACGTTAAAAATTCAACTTATCGTCAACACTTTTCACTGAAACTACATCGATATCCGATTTAACGCTAAAATTCGGTTTTAATCCTAATAATTTACGATGCACAACTTGCTGTAAAGAGTATGAATTCCAATTAAGACAACGTAATGAGACAAAAGTCATTATTCTCTAAGTATGTGTATAACTTCACTATCGCGTACGTAAAGTTCACTCGTGTTTCTCAATTTTACCAAAATGTTGAAAAATCTATTGCTAATTTACTGAATGATTCTAAATCGATAGCTAAATACTGTATAAGGAGAAAAGACCTTGAGAACCACTGGTGGTTCCGGTTTATTAATTTCGTAAAAACTGTCGGACGCACGTTCACCGCCTTTTTCATGATTTAATTAGCATCGGTGGGGGCCGGCCACCTGGTCGAGGGGGACCACCATGGGACTCTTCGGGCCCAGGACGTAACCTCGGCGTCTAACGACGTGGAACACTCCTGTTCTTCGGCGAGAGAGCGCCGGTCGCGGTTCCGTAACGCGTTAAATTTATCGGCGAGCAACTTTCTTCCCCGTCTCATTATTCACGTAAATCGATCTCTCTATCTCGATCGCTTCGACCAACGAATAACGCACCGTGTAATAAGTTCCTTCGATGGTATCGTTTGCTTTCTACGATGTCGAAACAAGTTTCAATACCAATTGACCCCCGTCCCTCCCCCCCATTTACTTAATTTCCACATTTTTGTCTTCGCAATTTCCATCTACCTAAATTTACGATTTCTTCTTTTATCAAGAAGAAGATCTACGTAATTGTGATTATTGGTACCGGTGGAGATATCTTGTCGGAAAAAATGTCATCGTCTAATTTTTCCATCTTTGAACGGAACTCTAAGTCTTAAATTTCAATATGCTCATTACAGATCTACATTTTTGAGGAAGAATAGACAGCATGGAATAGTCCCGCGATTCGTTTTCGTTATTTAACTTTGTTTTCTGAGAAAGCTATGGAATAGTCAAGAACAGAATTGTTGTCGATTAAGGAGAGCTAGCCAGTGAGTTTGGCGATGAATCGGGTTCTCCATGTCTTTCACACATTCTCGCTTGTCAGGTGGGCGGGACGGATCGGTAATTAGTGTGAAGAAATTGTGGCTTCGAGGGTGACGAAGCAAGCACGAGTTCCTACCACGTGAACAAGTCTGCCGAGACGGTCCCAGACTTCTTGCCGTTCTCCCAACTTTGTTGTTTTAATCGAACGGAATTGGTTAATACCCCGCCTTCATCCTTCTCCTCTCCCTTGTTCTCCTATCTATTTTTTACTCTGTACGATTTTCTGAGCCTCTGCACCATCGTATTTCATTGTATAAAAGATCATTAGGGAATTACGTAAAATTGGTGAACGAAATTGATGATTAATCGCGGAATCTATCAACTTTTAAGCAATGCTTGATCTTACGCAGAGAACGGACAGAAATTTTCTGTTCTTGCAGAATTTTTTGGAAAATTCGAAGCGGAAATTTCGTATCTTTGAAATATCGGAACAGAAATTTTCCAATTTTCGGAAGTGGAAAATATTTAGTAGCTTCTTGTCTGTAGAAACTAGAAAACCTTGAAATTCCCATTACAACGGAGCAATTATTGCTGCAAATTGAATGCAACTTCATTCCGCTGCCCGATATGTTCTATATTTGTGAGAAGAAAATCAGTAGAATTTAAAGAAGATGAAAATCTTCTGTGCCTAGAGCGGTTGATTTTACGGCGATTTATCAAGCGTAACAATTTGCGAAGGGGCGTAAGCAAATTGGACGTCATCGTTGAACGATAAACGGGATTCACGTCGAAATCGTGTCGCTATTAATAACGCTAGGAGGTAACGCCAGTACTCGTTTAATTTTCCCGGCAATTATTCAGATGACTGTGTGAATAATTACTTGCTATTCGGCCCGTTTGCCGCGCTAAGTGGGCTGGCCGATCGTTATCTTAATCGAGCCGACCGTTTGATTAACCGTTGATTATTCAATTAAGGAAAAATATTTCGTCATGGTCAATTGAACCGGCGTGCAGGTATAATAAAGCAGAATGTGGAACAGCACGGTCGACTTGTAAATCAATTAGCCGTCGTTCATTGTTGTTACCGAGCCACTCTATTACTCCAAAGACAATACAGCTGGTTACTATGAGAATTAGCTCGTTTGCGATCCTAAGTTCGTTTTCCTTCCTAAGTTTGTATTATTTTTCTTCATTCAACAAAGGAGATATCGCCATTTGAAAATCCATAGATTACGAAATATATTTGCTCTGAAGTTTATGGAAATTGAATATATTTTTTTGACGAATATTTCCTTTAACTTCGTTGATCGGCGACTTCCAAGGATTTCCAAGGCGATTGTTCATTGAAAGTGGAAAGTTGTCCCACTGTGAACGCAGAATTTATATTGAGATTAAAGTAACTTACCACAGTCGAAAATCCTAAGAATTTCTTATAAAAGTTTAATAACTCTCAAGTTAAGAATGTAACATAATAAATCAGATGGAACGATAATTGCAGAATTCTCGTGACACTGGTGTTTCGTTACAGGAAAAGTGCAATGACGGATTTCGAATTTGCATTTATTCATGGATCGAGTTCCACTGGACGTTTCCAGGGATCGATGGATGCAGAATCGAGTCGAAGAATGCTGCGGAGTAAGAAGAAGAGGAGCAACGGAACGCGGAAAATAGGTGGGACGAGCGGAGAAACAAATCGTAATGACCGAGGGTAAGAAGTTTGATGAATATTGATCTTGGAATACCAGTTCTGATCCGGCTATCCGTGTTACACGCTTTTTCCAGCTACGGAGAAGGGTACAGTTACGGGGAAATATTCCCACGACGAGCGGAGACTCGTTCGACTTCTCAACCGTGTTCGATCTAATTTCTGACCGATACGGATTCAGAGATTCGACGACCATTTTGCGAAGACGTGATACCCGGAGAACACATGTAGATGCTGTGAAACGTGTCCCACGCGTTCAGCGTGGGATTCGATACGAGGAACGGTGAGAAAATGCTTCTGTCGATTTGACAATGACTTTCGAGTTACAATGCTTGTCTAAAGTTCGAAAATTGAGAGTAAAAATGAGAATATGGTGCGGACAGCTTGAAATTGAAAAATTCGAAGAATATAGAGAACGTGGTAATAAAGACTATATTCCTTCTAGTTTCCTACAGTAGAATGGTAACTGAACAAATTGTTTCAAATGATTTATATTTAAATGATCGGTATTGTGAGAATTATGAATGTTAAGAATTAAGAGAGCGGGAATAGTTATTGGTATGTATTTATAACGTAACCAACTGCGTGGGCGGTCGCTGCCCTACGATCGTAACTAATCGATTGCTGGACAAGATTAAAATACGTTGTAATTCAATTTTTACCGGTCCACCACTGCCGATCTAATCGATCTCTTCCGCCACGCTTCGCTGAGTATTTTAGTCAATTACTAGAGGCTACTGTGTAAAATATGGCGGCACGAGACGCGTCAAAGACGCTGTAAACCGTAATTTCTCGACAAACTTGCTCTCGACAAAGAAGAGAGCTATGAGAAATTAGTTAGCAAATTTCTATCACTTTTTAATACACTTCGTATTAAGATCTAGTATATCGCTGTTTAATACGATAAATTTGTCTTCTAGGACCAGGAAGAAGAGATAATTCAATTAACACCGAGGAACGGATTTTAAAGGTATCGAAAGGCAGGTTTTCTTTATTTCATTTAGAAGCAAAAAAATTCCAGTTAACGTGAAAACTTTATTTCCACTGCGTCCCTTGAAAATCGTTAAGAAACACCACTATCTTTCGGCTCCTTGTTAAATTACAGAGGACAATGTCTAAATCGCCACTATTGTCGCATTTCCTGTAAGATTATGACCCGAACGGTCTTACAAGAATCTGTTTACGCGACGATCACACAAATAGCCACCGATTCTCACCGATTACGACACCATGAAGCAGTCTGTAACTGCATCCGGAAGTCGGTGATGGTGGAAGAATAATACAGCGAACCAATATTCGAAGAACCATCGTTACAACTACAATTCCAGAAAATGTTACGAGATGAACAATTTTCAGTGGAAAAATGTCGCTGTAGGAGAAAAGGTATATACATCTCTGTATTCAATGGAAGCAAATATTCGAAATTTCACAATCTTCTTGTTACTCACGAATGAAATAGGAGAAAATTATAGTTAAAAAATTTAAAAGTGTCGCGTTTGTAAAATAACTACAATTTTTCTGTAAATACACGTTTAGAGATCTTAGGTTCTCGAAATATTATTACCAAAGTTAAAGCATTCTTCGAACATTTCGAAGCAACAGTGAAATTGAGATATAAAGATTCGAGGACAGCAGGATTGCAACATATAAAAAGTTTCCCTCGCGTTGTTTAACCTCGATGCAACAACGTCTGGGCCATGATGGCTACCGCAAGAAGTGGAAGAAGGACCCAGAGATTCGAAGAGGATCGCAATTTCCATCGGTCTGCCTCGTAAATCCCAATATTATTCTGAAAAACGCCACAATAAAGTAACGCCGCGGCGGGGCGAGGTTAGTTAACGCCGGGAACTGGTTTTCGTCCGATCGTTTCAGCCATTAACGATAAACAACTTGCATTCCCGTGGAAATCGGTGAAATACACGCTCGCGAGCGGCCTACACATTCCGCTAATAGGAAAGCGATTTATGTCCTAGCGCCTTCGTCGTATTTATTATCGCGTCGATACCGTCGTATTTATTAGATTATTTTCGCGAGATATTTCTTCTCGCGAGGATCGCACCGCGGGTATGTACGCTCGGTAATAAGTTAATTAAGGCCGAGTGATTAATAGGGACGATCTCGTCCGTGTAAATTAGATGTCTGATAGTCCCATAGTTGATTTCAAGCATCGTTGCTATTTTCTATATTTTCCGTACAACGTGCTTTCTCTTTAACTCCTTCACTCCAGATGTAAAATTATTTTTGCCACTAGCTAAAACTATATTCTTATTTTGGAACTATTCCGAAGTGTATTATATATAGTAAGATAGTAATATACGGAATGTATAATATAACAGTAATACATTTCATATGAAATAAAATATTCGTCCAATTTTCAACGAAACATCCTGTCTATAATTTAACATTCTTACATCGTGGAATGATTAATCGCATAGAGGAGCTGGGTTCTGTTTCTCGTTGATAGTTTAAGTATTCCTACGAAGTCTCGTTCTGTCAGCAACATTCGATACTCGGTGGATAAACGATATTACATTAGCGAGCTACGCAAACATTTGTCAATATTTCGGCTACAGTGACGCGTGTTCCGCTTCCCGTTCCTCACCGTTCTCCGTTGTTTACTCGAGGTTGTCTTGACGCACAGGTCACATCTTCGTGACGCGCTCTTCGATCAGTGAAACACCCTCCCCCGATCATCGTTCGAGGATCGTCCAAGCTGACAGTGTATTTTACAGAGCAATGTAACTATAACTAAATGTCTAGTATTATTTTCTGAATATCAAATAATCGACAAATTATAATCATTTCAGGTAACGTTCCATATACTCTGGATATCATCATGAAGGGAACATTAATCAATTCACGAGGAATAATGGAATTGGAATGATTGCGTGGGCGATATTAGGTGTCCACCATTAGAGAAGGAACGTTTACATTTGCCGAGTAGTAAGCAGTAATAAATATTTGTCGTCTGACTGTCGATCGGGACCAGTATGCGACACATGGCCTCACGTCTACTGTCGTTCCAGCTGTAAGTGCTCTCTCGCACGTTACACCGCCATACCTTGCATTCATCGTTTCAGGATTGTACCAGGTATTAAACATGGACACGGTGGTGCCTTGAATCGTAATGAAATATCTCGGTGTCCCAGAAACATGAATCAGGACACTGTATGCATTAGATGTCCAAGTTAGTAGCCATGCAATCTACACTTTTTCTCTTCACCTTCGGTATTTATGCTTCCATCCATAAATCATGAAACGCTTGCTAATTTTATAAACGTGAGTTTTTAATCTATTTTCGATGTAAATTAGTATCTTTGAATAAAACTTATGATTCAATATACGTTTTATGATATACGCAGGTAATAAGTTTCAACTTCATTCTGCGATTTTAATATTTGCATATCTCCATCTTAACTGACTGTGTGTTTCGTTACTTATGGACGGAGTACAGTGACTTACGAAGGTATTTGAAATTTCATTATCACTGTAAGGAGACACGACTGTCATGACTATATTGGGCAAGTTTAAGAGCCATCTGAAACTGTATGTATATCACACACAAAGATTCATAAAAGATTTCTACAAGTGTTGGAATACTTTCTCTAGCTACTGTATACATATATATTTGATAGTTTAGATCCAGTTTCAAATTATATCTATCCCAGCTTTCCAAATTCCAAGTTTCAAATTCTATCATTTTATCTATTGACTTTTTATTATGGATAATTTTACGAATAGAAAATCAATAACGACGATCCTTTTAGGTGTCACGGAAAGCGTAACCAACCGTCGAATCGATTTCAAGCGTTCTACGACAAAAGGATCAATTTAGAGCGATTCCGTGGATCTATCGGACCACCGCGTTGAGCAACTCTCACGGCTCCATCGCGTGGAACAAGAAGCCGGAAAGTCGCGGAGCTAGGCGGCCGTCATTGATCTCCTGTTAGAATCGAATCACTTCGATGTAACAAGATAAATAGTCAGCGGGAAACCTTGGATCCGAGGGCGCGGATCGCGTAGTCATGCTGACTGTTCGATATCTGTCGGTTGCTGGCGCGAGTTCCTCCGACGCGACTAGGAAGGCGGTTCAACGCGTGAGCGCGAGGTATCGAAGCTGCGACTGTGTATACCGGACAACTTGACAGCACATGGCTGCCAATTTTCTCTGCACGCCGAGAGGAAACGCGTGACACTGCTTCAGAGCACCTCGTAGACGCGAGTTTGACACGAGCTTTGGAAAACTACCATACTCTTTATGTAGCTTTCATGGGATGGCCCATGATCGTAGAATCGTTGGCTCTTCTTTGGAATGTGATCTTTTAAAGTTTCGCAATATCTTTTTTACGTTGTTCATATAAAGGTTTCGCACAGGTTTCCGTATGATTTTTCTCGCCTTTTACTTGTTCAGGTTATTTGTTCTATTTGTTACGATTTGTAAAAGTATTTGTTATATCTCGTATTTTCGAAAGATTGTAATTTTTACATCGTATGTATATAGATTTTATAACTTAGGGTTCGTAATCGATTAATCGAAAATTCTTTCGAAATTTTTAATCAGGTTGAAAATCTCAGACCAAAAGATGAGAAGTCCTTTCCGATCTTTCCTCTTTACGTTTCTTCATGGTTTTACGTAACTTGAGGCAGTCAGGTACGGAGTTAGGTTTCCCCCGGTGAGTATCCGGGTTTAATGCTTCCGTTCCGGCGTGGATATTCCAAGTTTTCGATCAGCACGAGCTGATCGGCTTTTTGCCGCGACTGCTTTTTGCGCGATCATCGTCACCTTCGTCACGGCCACGCCCGGGCACGTGAGGCCATGAACACGGTGTTACAGGTGTTTGCCCATCCTCAGGCCTCGAATTCTTTTATGCCCTTTCGGCTCTCGGTCTATTAACGCTTGCAGCCTAGCAGCACAACTTTTCCCAACGCCAACGGGTGACTCATGTTTTATTTAATTCCCCTCTCGCCGCGCAAATTCCTCGTCGTCGTTTCACTTCGTTCTTTCTTTACTTCCCCAGGACTTTGGCTGCCTCCGTCTAGCAGCTCTTCTTACGCTTCCTGCTTTTTCTCCATCAACCTCATTGTTGTGTGCCGTTTTTTTTTTCCTTTCTTTTTGGATCCGTCTTAGTTCGTTTTGGTCCGCGGCGTCGTCAAAAGTCTGCCAGGCGCTCTTCTGATTCGTGAGTTCGCTCGCTGTTTTTAGTGGCAACGATCCTGTCACGATTTTAAACGCAACAATGGTGGAAGGAATGCTTTGAGTATTGTTTCGTCAAGCAGAAATCTCGCAGTTTCGTAGACCGATGTTTTGCGAAATTTTACGCGATAGACGATTGCACGAACGCGGTGCAGGGAGTCATTAAACTTCTATTTTCTTCCCAAACATCTTTATTAACTAAGAGTCTCTGAGAACTTTCTTCTTTCAATTATTTTAGCTTAACAACCTCAGGGAGAGGCGAGTTCATTAAGGAAGATAATTATGGTTCTATCTTTCTAAAACGAATAATGCAAATATCGTGTGGTCATTAGGAGTTAAAAGTAGGATTTCACGATAATATGTATCTTTCTCTTTTTGCAATCATGCTTGAATTACACTACAATTTCGCGCCTATTCTTAAAAAGAGCAGATCTTTCGTGTCAAATAGCGACACATTTTCTTCAAACTAAAAAAATTTGTTACAAACAGAAAGAATACATTATAATATTGCACGTGGTGTACATACGATGCGTTTCACGTATCTTCTTGCATTCAGAAAACAACAATCACGAAAACGATGAAAATGACGACGACGACGACGACGTCGACGCACGACGGGATTCTAGTTGATAAAAAGTGGCTAGTAAAACAAGCGAAGTGTGATCGGTTATGTCAAAAGGGTGTGGGGACAGGGTCGATCGAAGGGGTGGTCAATGGGGATTGGTGAGCAGCTCGTCTGCTCGGTGAACCGTGGATTAAGATAAACCCTTCATCGGTTTCTTGTCGAACGATTCTTCCTCCTGTACGTTTCTGCGCCGCGAATGGTCGAAGATAGGCGCTGGCTTAAAGTACTTCCCGTCATTCCGCTGGAAATTATTTAACGTCCGGTATCGTGGCGTCATCGTTCACCACTCGAAAACGTCCGGTAAAAGTGGCCAAACAGTCTGGCTATTCGATGAAATTAAATATATACGCGATTATTATCCACTTTCTACGTTTGAAAATTTATCTAATTTCTCCTCACCGCTCGTCACGCCTTAATTTCATTACGAATTTCACCGCGACTCGTAGAAACGAAATTTTCTCGAACAGATAAACCTGCGATTATTCAGGTTAACCGAAGATATCTTTAAAAAGATATCGAAGTTGATCGCCGTAGACATGAATTGCCGGATATCTGTTTGGAGATATAATTGCTTGCAGGATTAAAATATCTCCATAGCGAATTTCTGTAATTGGATTTTTTGCAAACAGGAACCATAATGGCGGTACCATAATGACGCCTACAACTTTCAAGCAATCAATCCTATTATCATTGAAACATATCGTGTATTCTAATTCCACAAGTTGCAAAAAATAAAACAGGCAAGGCAAAAGCATCGATTAAATTCAAATTCTACGAACTACATAGTTCTTGAGGGATTTTCGAATCCCAAGGATGCCTTCCTGGCACGTACCAAATTCCAAGGTCTTTAATCTTCTCTCCATTCATGCAAATTCGGCGTAACGCGAGAGGAACGTGGCGGGCCAGCGCCTCGGGCGAGATTCTCTCGTTGCGGGAACGCGGATAGAAAAAATAATGTGGGACAGCGGACGCGTTCCAGTATGCGGTTCTGTGCGACCTCGCGCGCTTATGCGCGGCGCGGCGCAATGGGAACGGCCCGAAGGAACCGGCGCTGAACGGTCGCCGCGAGACAATGAGAAACCAATCCGCGTGCTCACCGCCTTACGAGAGGATGAAAGAATGCCACGGAACCGGCCGTAAATCCACCTCCCTCGAGTGCGTTCGCCGGCGTGAAATTAAGAGAGCAATGGCGAGGAGAGACGAGCCACCGACGCAGCTTCTGCCGTCGATATCCAGGCAACTTCTTTTATGGAAGTAGAAGATTCTTCGTTTTATATTTAGGGAGAACGTTTCTGGAACTTTGCGAACGTTGATTTCTGATTAGGAAGGAGAACACGAGGATCATATCGTGAATATTGCTCGAGAAGTAGCAGGAAATTTAAGACAAATTTCAAGACTGTGTCGTAAGTTTTTTTTTTATGTAGAAAATATATTTGATACGAAATTACGGACTTCAATCATCAACTTCGAAAATTTAGATTTACGATTAATAAAGCAGGACGCGGGAATTTATTAAGTTGATTCAACAGAGATTTAATCTCGCTACAATCATCGAGATTTGACATTAAAAAAAAAGAGATGTAAAAATCGTTTTGCAGGCTTCTCTTTTACCAAGCTTCTCCTTACAAGTTTCTTTTATCAATGTTTAACATGAAGTTATCTGTGATTCTTCCTAGTAACATCGTGTAACTGCTGTTCAAAGCCATGTAACGCTTGTTTATGGTAATCTGCGTTACTATCGGTGTTTTATAGGATAATCAGAACAATTTCATGTTTGTAATAACAGAAGGAAAATGTTTTTTCGCATCGCACGATCGCGGATAATTTAAACGAGATCATCTAACGTTGCCACGCGAATTCACGATAGCGCGGAACATCTTTTACGTGGCTTCTCGCGGCGTTGCGCAGCGTCGACTAATAATTTTCCCTTTAAACATTACAATTACTAATTACTCCGCGATTTCCGCCGATCTCGATGCTATCGCTGGTATTACTTCTCCTTCCCGCGGGGATAACAAACCTTTCCAGCCCTCACCGATTAACTTTGTTTGCTATTCGATAACTTGCAATCGTAGTTTGCATTTACACCCCCTTGCTTTTGAAATTTTTATCCGAATTCTGTTTCCTGACGTAGGCGCGTGAAAGTGGAGGCAGCGAAGGGTTATTTTGTTGTATCTCTTTAACAGGCGAAATTTCGTATACGTTTCACATCCGTTTGAAACTAGATTCGTGATCTTAAATACGTACAGAAGACACTGAAAGATCTCATCTCCACCTAAGATTCACAGAATTAATGGACGCCGCAGAGGAAATTTCGCGCATTATGCTTCGCATTCGAAGCTTCAAAACAAAATTTACGATCTTTAAGAGCTACAGAAGATACAGAAATCTTACACACATTGACGTTCACCTAATTTCTTCACAAGAAGCTCCCTTACCCAAGATTCTTCAACCCATAAAGTTAGCGGACGATGCAGAGGAAATGTGGCACATTATTTCCCTTCGTTTATACCTCTAAAACGAAACTCATGGTCTTTAAAACTATCGCAACTACCGAAAGCTTATACGTACCGACCATTTACTTAGTTTCTCCACGCAGACTCACGCTAATCCCGACATCCGATCTTTACCTCCACCCTATCTACGATCAGTCCACATTTCTACCATACACGAGAACTCATAATTCCCGGTATAACGTCCACTTCCTCGAGACACACATCCTCGCGTCGACCAGTAAGGGTAGTACAGATGAAGCAAAAAAGCCTGGTGCATCGGTCGAGCAGTTGGAGACGGCTGCTGGCTCGGGTTATACGTGTTTGGCGGCGGAAACAGCGGCATGATAGCCCGTTTAACCCGTCTCCAACCCCCGTGGTGCAACTTGTTTTCCCTCGTGTTCGCCTTTTCTTTTTGGCAAAGCTTCAACCCTCGTGGAGGGCAGAAGGAAACTGTGATCGAAGGGAGCGCGACGTTACGGATGGGTTTGTCGGCGTGGTTCGGGTTTTCTGCTCGCTTAAGAAACGACGTGTTTACCGGCCATCGAAGGAAGCCCATAACCTGTCCGACTGGCTGCCACCGCTTCGACAGATATACTACGAAGTCACCACGAAGCACGCACCACCACCACCGCCGGCATCGTCGTCGCCGTCGTCGTCGTCGTCGTCCACCAGCCAGAATGACGTTGGTGACACCGACGCCACCATGGACGATGGAAAAACTGTTGGTCGATCGATGGATCCGTCAAACGGATTTCGAGGCTGAGATTATTTATGGGCTCGATTGACGAGTGCAGAGTCGCGCGATTCCTTTTGGGACCGCGCGTTAAACTCGAGGTATGCGCGCAGCTTTTTCTTCGGTTCTTGATGAGAAAGGCGGAGAACGGAAGCGGCAAGCTTCGATTAGTTTTGCGGTATTATACGTGGTCATTTTGGTGGTTTTGGAAAGGTGTTTCTTTAGGAATATTTCGTACGTGTGTTCGTAACCACTCTCAGGCTTTTTGATGAGATATAACATTCGTACTAACGTGCTCGTATGCTGCATCGTATTACAGATATAATCTTCCAGTAGATTTTAGTACTTTCTAACGAGATCTTCCAGCTATAAGTATACTACTTTCTTATATTATTGTTTTCCTCAAACAATCGAAATAACGCGAAATATTCGGATCTTCGCATTACTCGAGAATTACTAAATTAACAATAATAAATACAAGGTTCGTTACAGATACAATCTTGCGGTACATTCTAATATCTTTTAAGAACATTTCTATCTTCTCTATCTCGAAACACTCGTTACACGAACTTTCCAAGGAAACCATCCTTCTCTTCTCAACAAATACACCTATACGTACTAAATAATTCCACCTTTCACGCAACAATTAAATCTCGCCATCGAGAGGAGCAACCTTGACGCTACAGACCAAGAAGATGCCGGATCTATGGCGGGGCAAAAGAAACGCGCGGTTTCCACGTACCGATCACGATCGATCGATCGATTGATATTCAACGTGCATGTTAATGGGCAATTAATAGTCGCGCGGCACTCGTATCGTCGCATACGCGGCGTGCCGGCGGCGGGGGCCAGGGATGCTCTTTTCAAGCTAGACGGTTTTGTAATCTCGGTGTCTCTCCCGGCGTCTCCCGGCGTCTCATTCGTATGCGGTCGACGTGGCCGCGAACGAGCTTATAAGTAACGCAGTAATGACACAGGCTGTCATGGCGCGGAACAGTTTTCTCGGCTCCCATTGTCGTTAAGCGGCTGGCCAGAGCTGATTTATCGGCGCCGCCAGGGAAATTCCGCGCGCGGATCTCTCGCCGGATGCCTGGCTGCCTGTTCCACGTATATCTGCCTACGTGCATTAACGTTGTTTTTCATCGAACGGGATCTAGCTGAAGGATCTAAGCATCAGAGGTTCGCAAGCGTTGCACAGAATTTAGAAAAGGAGCTTCGAACAGGGTGATTTTCGAAGAATTCTTCGTCGAGGATTTTAAGAGACGAAATTGGTACATTCGCGATGCTCGTTGAGCGCGTACGTGGATTTTCGTTCAAAGGGTCGTTCAGTTGACGCTTTTACCTATAAAATAATCGAATTAGGAATATTATTGGAGGTTTTGGAGAAGTTCTTGAGAGTTTCACGAGAAAAGTTTGGGAGAGAGCTTTGCTGACCTCTTACGCTTAGGAAGATAACCGAGATTAAATTTTTGTACAGATAATTGAATTAGGAATATCATCAAAGGTTCCGGACGGGGTGGGTTTTGAAGATTTCGTGGTTGAGAATTTTGAGGATCTTGAGACGAAAGATAGCAAGAACGAAGGATGGTTGGACAGGTACTTTACTTAGTTTACTTATACAAGTAACGACTGAGATTACATCAACCTTTTAAAATGAAAATACGTGTTGTTAACATAAATACAGAATTCTTTCCTATATCTAATATATACATATCTGTATTTCTTTTCACTTTTCACTAACGATAAAGTTAGAAAAGCAGGTTTGTCGATCGACCGAGTAAGCAGATCGATAAGAGGCAATAAATCGATGCCTCGTGTCGTGAAATGAAAAAATCGCGAAATCCTATTGGAATACTTGTATGAATGTTTTATCATTGCGAAAGAAACCATGATTAAAAAAAAGCCTTAGAAACACGTTATCGAGCTGCGTTATCAGAGATTCTTGTAAAGAGGGGAACATAGGGTTTGAATAGCATATTCATATCGGTGTACTATGTGCGAGTATACACGGAGATAGGCCCATTTTTATGACTATCCAAGTGGACTATCTATCGAGCAACCGGCGTCTTAGCGTCGTCATCGTTAAATTTAGTCGATGCACAACGAAGAGATTTCGCAAATCGATTTGCAAATATTCATTGATACACGCTTCCACGAATTATAATCGAAAGTACACAAATTGTTCGATGTTAATTAAATTCCTACCTTATAAAACTTTCCAAATTCTTTATATAGATGTTCATGAATCCAAACTTCGGAGGAACAACATTTCGACGAAGCATCGATCGAATAACACCAGAGTAGAACAAATCATTCTGATGCAACTTTTGCATCGAACATACGCTCTGTCAGTTATTAATATATTTCTAATTGATCTATAAATTAAAAGAAAAAAAATGTAAAGTGGCTAAAAAGAGGAAAAATCATAGAACAGTAAAATTACGGAATTCTATTCTTCATAAGGAAAAAGGAACGATTTTTTCAATGTAACTCATGTTCGATAAACGTATCCACCGTTTCGCGGCAACTGTTTTTACATCGAGAACAGTCTGAAACAGGAAGGGATAAATATTCCCGACAAATTATCGTTCTAGATATTACCAGAGAGATAATCGGCGAGATAAGGACGCGTGCCTACAAAACTGTCCGAAGTGTAAAACCGAGAAACGATACGACGTCCAATTAAAACTGCTCCCAACGCGCAGCCTGTTTCAATTCTTTTCTTTCTTTCCTCTCACCTCCGCTCATGTATTCTCTCTGTTCTTCGATACTAAAACGGCACCGCTCATCTGGCATCGTTAATTAATCACGAATATTTATTGCGTACTCACATGCTCATCCGCCTCGGTCTATCTCGGGAGGCAATTAGCGAAATTATTGCATGAAAAGGAGAGAAAAAATATGTGCGATTCCTCGCGAGCGCGATTCACTGGCCCGTGTTCCACGGCCGTCGTCTCGCTGAAAGCACACTCCAGACATCGACCGATCGTATCCTCGCAATAATTAGTTCATTAATGCCACATTCGTTCCTCCTATTCAATTTCCCGATTATCCGCTTGAGGTAGAGCTTCTAACTCCGCCATTCTTTCCAATCGTCGCGTACCAAGCTTCGTTTACATCGAATTAGTTATACCGTTCCTCTATGGTATTCCTGCGTTTCCTTCTCCCTTTGTATCGTTTCCTTAATTCCAATCGTGAATTATAATTTTCTGTAATCTTTTTTAAGATATCTAGGTATTTTCTAATTAAGAAATTTTCAGAGTAAAAGGAAAATTTTCGAAACATCGAATATCATCGAGCATACGTCGTTCTCATCTTCGCAATTGTGCAATTTACTCCATCTTAGAAATTCCAACGTTCCGCCGCTGTGGAATTTCAATCGTCGTCAAATCTCCCGTAATTTCTATAGATCCAAATTTTTACCAAACCATCGTCAAATTTTTTCCAACACCTTCGAGTATTTCGGAGTGATTTATATTTATCGAATTTTATCTGCATATTTGTCTGTTCCCTCCTAATCTATCCATCCCAATTCTAGAATACCTAAAACCTCATCCGGAGTGCTTCAATTGGAGTAGAGTTTAGAGAATAGGAGGGCAAATATCGAATACAAAATCCTTTGGAAGACGCAACCCTTCGTATTCGATAGGAAAGATTCACGCTTGAGCGTGGCTTTCCCGAGGATCGGTAGGGCTGTCGCGAGCGGAATCGTTCTTCATCGAAGTTTCGAGGTCACTAGACAGAGGCAGACCAATAGCGCGACAGACGGACAGACAGCAGGGCAAGTACACCGATAACGACAAACTGGCCCGAGAAAAACGTCGCTGAAGCGATAAATCAGGCCTATTGCATTCCTAAGATAGCGCGTTGTCTGAAAGTCATTACGCTGGCAAAAGTAATTCCCAACTAAGTAAGTAAAGCAATAAATACATAATGCATCCGGCGAGTTTCCCACACGCGTACTCGCTCGCTTAAGCGCGAGAGTGCGCGCGCGAGCGCACAGGCGGGCGACCGCGTTGCAGTCCCTCATCGCGATTCCATGAAATCATGCATCAGCGGGGACCACGCTGTGTGTCGCGGATTTATTTGCCACGCCACGCCGGATCGCGACGCGATTTCTTTTTCGCAATCGCGCGCTCGATCGTCGATCGACCAAAGAAAAGAAAAAAAAAAAAAGAACGAAACGAACGCTGCCTGATCGATGGAATCAGGAGGGTGAGGTCGGACCAAAAGTTTTGTATTCCGATTCTGGATGCTTTTGCACGATAATTTAGCAAAATAATGATATTGGTGAATTATGCAATTAAGCATTGTAGCTTGTAGTTTCTTATTTTAGAATTTTACACCGGCATAGCGCGATTGCATGATTCGCAACTGTTGGAAGATTATAAAATCGCATTTGATTTATTCTTAACTTCGTTGCATTGTTACTAGATTTCTGACTCATAAAATTTTACTAATAGTATTTTTGATAGTATGCAAAGAGTCCTAGTGGTTCCTTTCCACGTAAGAATCGTTGATGTACTTCGTGAATATTGAATAATCGTATATATGTAGTTTATGAATCTGGTCGAATCAATCGTGTCATCCAAGATGACATAGTCTCATGACTAACTTGATCATAGAGAATGTTTGGAAATCGATTTTCGGATCGCTGGATTACAAATGAAACGTCACGATAACATAGCGTTGGTCATCAGTAGGTTAAATTTGGATAATTCTCGTAGCGTGGAAGGAGGAAGCGACATTGTATGATTATACAAACAGATAGTAACAGTTTGAATGGGGAACAAAATCAAAAGCTGGGAATCTGAATTTCCCTAATTAAGAAGCCCCCGAGAGTTTCAATTAACCGATCCCTTTTTAATATTGCATGAGCGTTTCGCGAGGAAAACGTGACGTTTGCATACACACGCGGGCTCGAAATTTCAGCCACGTTTCTCACGAGAGCCCTCTCTCCCTTTTTCCTTTTCCTTTTTTTTTACGCCAGTATATTTACGCGAGTTCAAGGCACTTGGAAATCGCGTCGCGCGTCGCGTCTGACCGCTGCTAAGGAGTTTCCACTGAAATTCTCGTCCCACTGGCGTCGATGGTGGTCGGGAATGTTGGGAAAGAGGACGTTACGATGGAGGAGCCGCAATTTCTTCGGTGCCCGATTGAAATCCGCGCGCGAATTTTTTTGCCAGTTCGCCGCCAGCAACGTTCGTTGTTTGTAAAGAAGTTTCTGTACTTACGGAGAATAATTCCGATCGAATCAGTCCAATACTTTTCCAAGAGATCCTCGGTTCTTTTTAAGATTCCGCACGAGATTTCCATCTTCGTCGATGATTCCAAAGCTTTGCATTCGACGATTATCAGGGTTAAACGAAGTTCCTGGAATTAAACAGTTTTGATAAGGTTGTTCGTCGTAGCGTTGATCGAGGTGATAGTTAATTAAAATTCGATGAAACACTTAGACGCTCAACTATCGTTTCATTATCGTTGTTAGATAAACTCTGAACGTGTGATTGCACATGATTGCAGGTTGCAAATCGATAAAGTCTTTGGAGACGACGTTACACTCTTTGAGATTATCAAAGAGTTATTAAGGCTTGCAATCTAATAAGTTTCATCCTTTTAACATTCGTCCGATATCTAACGAAAGCTAAAAACAGTTTTTGATTTATAAAGTAAATATCACGCAGAATATTCGAAAGCATCGAATGACGAAGCTAGAACACCAGCGAAGAATCTCGACGGACCGCTATTTCGTTCGCGAGCATACGTGAACTCCAAGCTTCGTTTTATATTTTAATTAATTAATTCGCTCGTTTGGTCTAGATCGTTTCACGAATATCGAGATAATTATTTATGAGTTTACAGACGAGCGAGCGCGGCGCACTTTTGGCTACGACTCACACGTAAGCCGACGCTTTTAATCGCGTGTATGTATATGAGACACGATAGCGTAATACAACAGCGTTATGCATCTTTCGCAGCGCTCTGATTAGTACACTGAAACCGCGGCCACCTTGCCGGCACGCTAATTACTTTGTATCAGCTTAAACTTCCTCGGTTTTCAGTGTAGTTACGTCTCATTGTAGCTTTTATTTGCCTTTTATGGGCCAATAAAGCATCCGAGCGCCGCCCCCGCTAACAAGTCTCGTAATTAGGAAATACATACGCTTTACACACGATTCTCCTGCTATGCTGATGGTCTAATTAAGCCAGACATCGTGACTATATTAAAAAACAAACATCGATGAACATCGATCGAGCCGAGATCCCAGACCGTGAATCGGCTGACGTGCACGCTTGACTTTGTTGCGATGCAATTCGCAAGTCATACGAATGTAGATGAATTTGTGAATATAAAAGGCGAGATTGCAGATTGTCGAACACGTTGATCTCGTTTGGAACTTTCGAGTTGACGTCTGATGAAACGTGAAAAATTAAAAAAAATCGATATTCTCGATGGTGTAGTACCTGCAAGCACACGATCTTGCTATTATAAGACTGCATGTGCATAAGCACGCTATGGCGGTAAATTCGATAGTTTTTTTCTTCTAATTGTCGAATTGCATGTTTGTGCATCGGATCGTTAAGGCTGTAAATTCGTTTGCATTGAATCTAGCAGTGATATTACGTTGGAAAGAGGCCACGCCACACTTATGTATGTTTGCATAAGCGATCAGAGATAAAGCAGCGACCGATCAAAGGAATGATTTTCGTTTAGTTTATCTGCTTTTATTGATATCGTGTACTTTCGATTTCTAAGAAAATGTGACGTACGTAGAATATGAAATATCACTTTAACTTCATATACGAGGATATTTTCCTTCACAGAGAAAGAAATTATCTCCACGTATATGAAGTCATAGAAGGTTGTGTAAATGTAATTTTTGAAAGTGAAATCACGTAGCCAGGCAAAGCGAACTTCAAGGACTAGAATTAACCAAGAATATTACAATCTATGCCAGCGATTCATTTGCGATCAATTCTCCGTTGCTCCTTTGTTTCCAGATCTCCTCTCGCTTTCTTCACGCGTCTGTTTCCATTTTTCCCTATCGCGATAACGAAACGTCAGAAAGCAAGAGGGACATGGCGAGAGACAATTATCGAAGTCGCATTGATATCGGGGAAAACGAAGAGGACGATAGTGAAGTGAAGATAATAGAAATTCAGAAGCGTTGCAAGCGGTGCAAAGAAGTAGGTTCTAGGACTTCGCTCCGATTAGGTTATGATAGGGTCTATAAAAACACTGGGCTAAAATATTCTTTTGATCAACGACCGGCTCGTTGTATCGTAAGATCGCTGTTCTCTATCTGCTAATTGCATAATTCATTATATAAAAAGCAACCATTTCCAAACAGGTAGACGACGCAATGTTTTTCCATTTTCTCCTCGTTTTGCCCCTCGCGCCCTTCTCCCCCACTCTGTTCCTACGTTTTTTTCCCTCGTTCTTTTTTTCTTTCGTCTCTCGTTTTACGTAATAAAGCGTCGAGTCATTAAATCGCTCATCGCGAAGCACACCTCCTTTCGCGGGAGCACCGCCATTTCTCGCGGAAGCGCTCGCGAAATTATCTAATATCCTGCATATGCAATGTCCACGAAACCGGGGAGATCGTGGCGCGCGATTACACCGAGCGAAATCGCGTGTTAGATATGAAAATTCATCAGACTTTTCCCAACCGGGTGCAAGGTGAAAATCAAGACCGAGGTGCTCGACGAGATCGAGGACTTCTCGGCGAACGACGAGTTGGATGTCGAGGTTCCGTACGAAAGTGACTCTAGGAAGAAGATACAGGAGCCACAGGATTTTATTTATACGTTCGAGAAACGTAGGAAAGAAAGAAGAAGAAGCTTGTCTTTGATTAAAAGAGAAATTACGTCGGACGAATACGTAGACTTCGAGGAATACATAGAGGCGTTGACTACAGGGAAAAGATTGATTTGCAGCGTCTGCAGGATAGAGTTTCCCGATGAAGCGGAGTTCAAGACGCACATGATAGGGCACAGTCATGGAAAATTGTTCCAGTGTGGTCTTTGTGCGAAGCAGTTTTCACGGTAAGATGCGAGTCGTTTAGAAGACAAAATGATCGATTCCATTTTTTGACAATTTCTTAATTCGAGTATCAGAATAGGGAAGCTATTGCACATATGTATTTCTAGAAAGGAATTTACACCAGTTATGACATCGTTATTATTACGTATCGCTTTTACAAACCTAGCGTTAACTTATATTACATATAATATATATTAGGTTATTCGAAAAGTGTCTTTCTTTTACAGACACGTCTTTTACAACGGTGCATCCGTATACAAACATGAAACCTAATCTGTTGAACGCTGTGATCTTTATTTTGATAGAACAAAATAGATCATACGTAATTCGATAGAATAATATAAAACGGAAAATGTTGTGCGTCCATTATTTCCTTATAAAACGAAAGAGACTTTTCGGACATCCTAATGCATTTAAGAATATATAAATTAATTTCAGTAAAGTTCGATATAATTAATTAAATATAATTAAATTAATCGAAGGCAAAATTGGATCATATACTTGAACCCTGATAGGAAGGCTAACGAAGTTGATCAGTCGGCTTTGGCATGCCTTGCGCAGTAATATGAAGTTCTAAAGGTCGATACACTATATCCACATTTCTTATTCCAAGGTCCTCGGCTCTGAAAGATCACCTCCGGCTCCACGAGACGTTCAAAGCCTTCATGTGCAGGCACTGCAGCCTTCGATTTCAGGTATGCCAGTGTTTCCACGTTTTCTTTCCGTTGTCGAGCGTAAAAACGCTCGAGAACAGCATCGGGAACAAGATCGACACCAGTCTTTCTGCAAAACGTAATCAATTACCGCGGGGACTCGCTTCGAATTCCAGCAGAGGGATCAGCTGAGGACGCATCAGGCCGAGGTGCACTCGAACCGCAGGCCGTTCGAGTGCGGCGTGTGCAAGAAGAAGCTGCTCCATCGGCAGTCGTTGCGCGATCACAAGCTGATGCACACCAATGTGAAGCCGTTCGAGTGTTCGATCTGCAAGAAGAGGTTCCTCCGGCCGAGTAGCCTCAGGGCACACATGATCGTTCACACCGCGGACTCGCCTTTCGAGTGCGACCTTTGTCCTGCCAAGTTTAAGAGGTCCTCCGTGTTGAAAACCCACAAGTTGACGCACACCGGTATTAGAAGATTCGAGTGCGACATCTGCAAGCACCGGTTCCATTTAAAGGGCGCGTTGAAACACCATATATTGTCGCACTATGGTGAGAGTTTGGCAATTTCTCAGGTAGAATGAGTTTGGTAATTTCATAACAGGATTGCCTCAAGCTATTTCGATACTGATTTTGGACATGGGTTTAGTAAGGCAATGGTTTCGTAATAGAGATAATTTTTGTAGATTGTATCGTGATAGGAGTACGGTGTATTTTGTGTAGCTTGAGATATTATTATAACGGGAAAGAAATTATTTATGCGATAAGCTTCTAAATAGATAGATGGTCTATCTTGCGAATAGACAGCAAGGACAATGAATTGCTAGATAATAGAAATACGTGTCGGGATAACTTATTCTAATTGGGTTTCCAGATAAAGAGAATCATCTCCTGAAATATAAGCAAATGTAATTTATTCTTTCAATTCCTTAAGTACGAATTCTCGTGGAACGCAAGTGTAGACAAAGTCACTATATATTTCCAACCTTGCGAGGTTAGAATTATTAAAATAACGTGACGAAGCTGATGAACACAAATTAGTCAGACAGAATCAATGTGAATATTCTCACAATTAAGTAAAATCGCGGAAGTAAGGTACGTCTGGTGGTGTGGCTAAAACTGCTTCTCCGCACGAAGACCGTCACGATCTTCTCTACCGCGGATTTTACACACTCGTATAAATTCGTGGCCGGTATTGAGACATAAAAATCGCGAGACAAGCGTGTCAGCCGCTTACGGCCTTGCGTTACAGCGATTAACCGAGGAAGGGCTGTATTAATTAGAAAATCGGGGATTACGCGCAGACTGCGCTTTTTACACGCCTGCCAATTAAACCCTTCACGTCGCAAAAGGTGATTTGATGAAGTTTCAAAGTATATGATAGACGCGTATTTAAACGGCGATAACGTTTCGGTTGTAAATGCTGGAATATGATGAGGCAGAAACTGACCGTTTCAGGAACCGACATGCACGCAGTTTTATTTATTCCATTCTTTCCTTTTCCTTTTGTTCAGTTTTTACGAGCACATAAACCGTGGTTCGTCAGTGTTGCAACTAATTCCGCTCAGGTTCCGATGTTTCATACGTTCTACTTGCTAAGGATTGTAAGGAATTAGGAAACAGGGTTGTGCTATGGGGAGTTTTGGAGCGAAGTTTACGATCAGGATTCGAGTGACTGGAACGACTGCAATTTGAATGAATGAAATCTACTCTTGAGATGTGTTCAACAAGAAATCGTCAAGTATTTTAAAAAGTAAAGAGTTTGAAGGGTAGGAATTTTATCTCGAGTCAAATGTTCCTGGCTATGATTAAATACAGAATTAAATGTTAAACCAAAGAAGCCTTCAATTGAATATCCCATTTATTTTGCAGGCGTGAGGCCATACAAATGCGAGGATTGTGGCAAATGTTACCGGAGGTCCTGGGGCCTGAAAGTGCACAGATATCGTCACACGGGGGTGAAACGATTCGAGTGCGACCTCTGCAAATCGCGGTTCAGCGTGAAAACGAAATTGGCCAAGCACATTTACGGTCATCTCGGCGAGAAACCGTACAAGTGCGATTATTGCGGTCGTCAGTATGGCGAACGATACCAATTGAAGGCACATAAATGCGGCAACCCGGCTAAGACGAAGATCAATCGATCTTATTCAGATTCGATCACTCAGATCGTGTTCTTTCGTCCCAAATCGACCAGCAGTTCGTTCGATTTGGATACCAAGATTCGATGATTGTAATTATCGATCCTATATATTCGTATATATCGTAATTATGGAATAACGAAAGATATTCATTCTAGGTTTTATAGAAAATCGTTTGTAATATCGGAAGGATGTAAATTAGTTGAAAGATCTCGTTGCCGAGGAACTAAATTACTACAGACTAAATTACTTATCAACAATGCAAAGATGTATATAATAGAATGTTTATTGAATGTTCAGTTTGTTAAATACACGCCGGTTCTTAAGATCATGGATTTCATTTGTTTCAGACATATCCAACTTTCGAACGCTAAAAACTAAAACTGAGAAATTTTATAGCAACAGGAATACGCGATGGATTGAAAACGATTCAAGGAACGTAATGATTAATAATAAGGATTAAGGATAATAATGAAAATAATGAAAAAGTAGATTCGTAGAAACCGAATCCTATTCTCCTAGTTTAAAATTATTTTTAAAACTCATCGATCACGACGATTCTATTGACTAGCAAAATTCTAAACAAAACTATAACATCTCGTCGGTTTATTGCTACTGGTCGGTCACGTTTATCTGTAATGGTGGCTTCGATACACTCGCGGTATTTGGATTGTGTTTGCATGCCTGTAGATCAAACTCAATAAAGAATCAGGCTTAATAAGCACTCAGCCGCGGAACAAAAGTCCGATTAATTCCAAGCTGGATCGGCTCGATTCGGATTGCCTTCGAACGCAGCCTATCTTGAAGCTAGCACGACTTTGGTTCGTCATCAAGGTGGTCGCGTAATCATAGTGGTTGTTCATCGGTATCGTCGAGACGTGATCGAATTCGTCCGCGATGAGCACGCGGGAGTGATTCTTTAATCGAACCTACGTGGACGATCGTTCCGTTACTGTCGTCAGATGGGAACTGGTTCCGACCGGAGCCTTTGAAGATTTTATGGTGACATTTTCTTCTAATTCTATACTGGATCGCGAGTTTAATCGTTACACCTTGATGAGTGCTATTTGTAATTGAAATTTTTCTCTATGGAATTTTACAAGAGGTATGTTTTCTTTTTCGATCTCCTGGCAAATTTTCTAAGTTTTTATAATGTAACTTTGTGACTGAAATTTCATTGCAACGCCGATAGTACGCGATATAATTACGAATCAAAGATAATATCAGGGATCTATTGCACAATTGAATGGATTATTATCGGTGAAGTTTTACGAATTAACGGTACTAATAAATTCTCTTGCATAATAGTAGCAAGATTCGTAATAAGACAACGGAATTCTAGAAGAAAGTTTTTTTCAATCAAAATTTTACTAATTGCCGCAAAATTGTAAAATCTGTTTGTGTAACAGAGTATTACATTTTGTTACCTGTCAGTATACTAATAGAATTAATTGGTAAATTAATAATAATAAAGCTATGAATATATGCTTATGATCGATGAATGTTAATTTTCATCGCTCATTGATCAGAGACCTTGTGATCGTGCTGTCTAACAGTCTCAACGAAAAACTGGAAAATTCAATGCGAGAAGATTAAATCGGAGTTAACACATGTAGAAATGTTGCATTTAACAAAGACCTCGTGTCCGTGAAATCCTTGTCAAGGGTGCATTATATAATTTGATCCCGATAACGCATGGGAACCGCTCGTTGGTCGGCCTCAACTGTATCTCGAGCACGTGGGCTCTGCTTGTGTCGCCGCACGTGAGAATGGTAGTTTAAGGTGCGTGGACACAGCAGGGGCTCGCATACGGTAATCCGAGAAGAACCGCCCTTTATCTGATTGCATCTGTGATTCGCGAGCCTCCCGGAGGAACCCTTTGACAATGCCGCCGAGCACGTCGCCCCCTACCTATGTTCTTCCGTCTCTATTCGTAAATTCTTCACGTGTTTCGGCCTTTTGGACCTCGAACACGCTCCCATAATTTGCATCTAATTGCCTAGACCCATGTAGCACACGGTCATGTTGCGACCACGGAAGTTACACTTACGTGAGTAGGCACCGAATCGGCAAAATTGTATCGTACGATAGAGCCAAAATTTCGAAATTAATTTCAAGCCTGTTTGAAGATTATTCGTATGCCACGATCCACTGTTATTGATATCCGCGCCACTTGTCTATTTTCGAATATCGACAAATGGAGATCTCAATTTTTTAAATATTTTTGCGCAATGTTTGCAAATTTTCGTTGTACCGTGTAACGAACTGTGTACGTAGAAACAACGTCCTTATACAACGTTTCACTATAAATATCAATAACCGCTTGGCAGTTATTTGTATGGCTTTTAAACACTGTCCATGGTTCGTGTTGCAGCCTTCTCGTAGCATTTTCGCAACGCTTCCTGCCAACTTTTCACGGTTCCATACGGCGATCTTCGGCCGCGGGATTGCGCAGATACGATAGTTGAAAGCGCATCGGGTCTGACTCACGAGGCCGGCTAGGAAGTACTGCGATTTCCACGATCGTAGAAGAAAAGAATATCCGTGGCACGATTTTGACACATCGCTTCCTCGCGCGTCGTCATTTAAATACACGGATTTCGCGTTCATATTTCTCGTCTAATTATGCCCGCCTCGCGGAATCTTACGATCTGACAGTTCAGTCGGCGCGTACACGCGGCCTTATGCAGAGTCACGCCAACTTCTAATTATTTAGATAGCGATCGTTGAGCTTTAATTATTTCTCCAACTCCTCAACCCGCGTCTCCGTTCGTCTTGCCTCCCCCTAACCTTTTCCTTCCTTCGTTACTATGTGTGTACTCGTCTCCTCGTTTTATAGTTGCTCTATTCGCCGGTCTATGCTAATGAGGAGCTAGCGCAGATACCGAACACCGATACTATTTTGCCGTAGACGGTTCCTAATTGCATACTCGCCGTGTTATTATATGGCTGCCACGTTGAAAACGGTACAGATAATCCCGTCGACGTAATTCGGTGCCTCGTGCGTAATCGCCATGCCTTCAGTCGTCAGACGAAGCGAATATGATGAATAATATTACGGTTTCATACGTTTTTATTTTTTACGGTTTTTATTTCGTACGTCGGTGTCGGAGATTGTCTGTTGCAAAGGTAAGTTATGGTGTTTGTTAATTTTGGAGGAAACTAGAGGTGTTTGTTCATTATATTGAACATCATGAGAATTGAATCGAAGGAGTATGCTGATACGTAGACAAGAATCAAGTAGAATATGAGAGTACTAATTGTATTTATAACATATGTTTGTTTGGTGGAACGATGTTCATGATTCTTAACTTTTAATTATTAGGTTTTAATACGCGGCAGATAAGAATAAGGATAACTAGTATTTCCATTTAGACATTGATGAGACTATGGCTACTCAAATCATTTTAAATACGTTATAAAGAATTCAAACAATTTTTCTCTTTTCTGTAATAATATACGTATATATTACATTTAATATACCGAACCAAGCTACTCTCGAACTTTGTGTGTAGACTTGCGCACTCTGCTTCGTCTGGAAATCAACGTGTTATATGTAACCACTTTTGAAAAAAGAAAAAAAAAAAGAAACACTCAAAGGATGGCACCATTAATTTTCAATAAAACTTTCAGCGTCCTCCACTTTGGTGTTCCCATTCGTCCATATGGAAGACACAAAAAAGCAGAGGAAGAACAGTCGGTAAAAAAGAGAAAAACACGCGGAGGAATATTAAATAACGACGATGTCGATTAGTATTGACAACGGCGATTAAAGAGGCCGAATTGCCAGTCGGTAATGACCGAGCAGCTCTCGCGAGCAGTGAGCACTGTAATTTCACTGATAATATTTAAATACGGGCTTTTGATAGCTGTCTTCCGTTGGCTGGCATTAACGCTGGCCCTGAAGGGCCCCATCGAGCCCCTTCCACCTGCTTCACTCCGCCCCTGAGACCAGCAAAGGCGTACTATTTATCGACCTGGTCCCGTCATTATTTCATCGAACTCTTTCATCGCCTCTTCTGGTTAATCGACGACCCGTGAAGCCGAAATCGAGCTACAAACTCTTCGATTCCACCCTCCCGTTTCTTTCTTCTCTTTTCTCACTTCTTTTCTTCTTCTTCCCTTTCTTTCATTTTTAGACGATGATTCTATTATTACATTAGACAAATTATTCCATTATAGTATAAATTTTCTGCCACCTCGTGGTGTTTCTTTAGGGCAATTTTGAAGTTGCTGGCGATTATTAGATCACGGGTAAATGGATTCACGTCAGTGCCAATTTATTATCAGGACGGGAGACAATTTGCTGCCTTCGAGGTTTTGGTTAGCGATCTTCGAGTAATTCAATTTTCAGTTTTACCTGGGTAATGACAAAATTGCTAACCGAACATCGAATCGCCATAGAGAAAACATACCGAGGAAAATAAAAAGGAACTTATTATAGGAAATTGTTAATTCCTCATTACATCGAATATCCTATGCTTTATATTATTGTAAACGTACTATAGTTGTTGCAGGTATGGAACGTCTTACATCTTATTTTGCTTAAAATATACGCCGGAATTATACGCGGAGCGACCTGACGGTTGTGCCTTTAATTAGCGTGACCCCTGATCTTAATCGTTAACATCGTCTAACGTTAATGCGCATTTAATTCATAAAAGAACAAGGGGAGGAGGAGAGGGAGCGAGAGAGCGGAGAGCGCGGGTACGGCTGGTGGGGCAGATTCACGTAGCACGGGTAAACAGGTGAATTAGAAATTAATTGCAATTAAGATCAGGCAGGGGGCCTCCACGGTGTTATTATTAATTCTCGGTAATTACGACAATCCTCAGAACGCTTTGCGTCGTGCGCGCTCTCGTTTAAATCGTTATAGGTGAAAAACCGAGCTCGTTAAAAATCGTCATATACATAATTGATGGGAAAACGATTATACAAATGATCGTCGATCATCATTGACAACAAATTTGGCGAGGTCGACGACGCGTTTGGAAAATGTTTAACTTTGTAGGAAATCGGTCGAGGAGCTTGTTTGGGAAGGGAGGACATCAGGCAAGTTTGATTAAATCTGGAAGAATTTTAATCGTTCTTAAGATTTACAAGATTTATAATATTAGCTACCTTCGAATCGATAGGTATAATGACTCCTCGGGAACTTTGCTCTTTTCGTATTTACAATAGAAATACAAATTTTATCACGATGCAACTATTTGACCGGATGATACACGCGTGTACTCTTCTTTTCAGAAAGCTCACTATTGGATGTTTTCGAATAAGCTAAGTAAAAGGAGGTCGATTGCCTCGATGATCCAATAGAATTTCAGGCAGTAGAATCTACCTTCTTCTTAATTGCCACTCTTCTTTGTTGCTTTAATTGAGCTACTCGGCAGCTATATCGATCAACTTCATAAATTGAAGAGTAGAGAAGAATGACCACGTTGCTACAAGAATTATTTTCTGAAATCCACTTTGGAATTTATACTATCAATGATAATGGAACGAGATACGAAGCAACACGATACAGATTTCTTGGAGCTACTCGGCCAATGGCATCGACCCGGACACGACGTCCAAGCGGGACGGGGTTTATGCAGCAGCGCAATTATGCGCTCTCCTGGCCGGCAGAAAAAGATGACGGATGCGCGAGCGACGCACCCTTTCGCGCAGCCGGAAGATATGAATTTCAAATTCCACCACGGCGATTTTTGCTTCGGGATTTCGTCGACTTCATTTCGTATCCAATTAGATCGTGGTCGCGCCGCGAAAAACCAGGCTGTCTTCTTCCTTACTCCGTCTTTAGGACATTTTATGAGACGAGACAGGAGGGAAGTGCTTGAAACGTAGCGTGTACGTACGTATTTAAATCTCAATGCTGTAATTTGTTCGAGTCAAACGACTTTACGTTGGTGATTATGATTAAGGTAATACGACGAAAGTAGATAGACGTATATAATTATGCTTCTGTTTCGATAAAAGTCAACGACGATATTCGCTAAAAGCAGCTGCATGTTTTCAGTAATTGGACAAATAAAATATTTCAAATTTGTCAAAATGAAGGATAATTCTAGATTTAAGATCATTTGAAATTAACGTATGATGGATTACGTAGTTTCAGAGGGTGCTTATGCCATTCGATATTTACAGGATACAGCGAGAATTCCTAGAAAATTGATATCCTCTATTTTAATTTTATTCGAAGTTTCCATCCTTTAAAAATATCTATTTCTATCTGTGTTTCTTATTTTATCAGCTGATAATTCTTATCATTTAAAATCTATTTAAGTCTTAGTTATTCTTTGTTAACTGCGTATTAGCTAGAACTAGTTTTAACTATCAAGTTCCTGATAATTACAATAATTAATTGATTACGCATTTATTATATTATATTTATATTACTTATTGCATTACTAATGGACTTCCCAGCCGATATAATGAATAAAACAAAATAAAATAATCCATTTTTCTTCACATAATCGTGCGTTTCTTCTCCAAACTCTTCAAAAACTCCACAAAAGCTCCTTAAAAGTATCTACTTCCATATCTATTCTATGCATTTCTATGCGAGTAATTTACTTTCTCTTACATTCTCGCGTTTCACGTTTCTTCTCCAATCTCATCCACTTCAAAATTCTCTTTTCTCCCAAATTACGATCGTCAGCAATCACAGTCGAGGAATTTCAATCTCCCTCTCGAAGCACCCAATCCAAAGTTCGCTTATCGTCCGGAATCGATGCGAAAAACGATAACATTTCGAAGACTGCGGTACAAGCAGCGTGTTCCACGAGTAACGAACGGTTTTTCTCAGCCCGGAGTCTCGAGCTATCGATCGACGATCCTAGACAGGATGCGGCTAGCCGTTGTGCTTCGTGGACGTTAACGGTTCACGGTCACGAGACAGGAAAGCTGTCGCGTGCTCCGTCACAGCGTCGACGTCGTGGTGAATGAAGCGCAGGTTTTCGTGGTCTCGTTTTGCGTCCGGCCTCGTTCTCCAGTCCGATCATGTAGCCTTCCGTCTCGACTGACAGCCTTAATATATCTGTCCGCGACGCGCTTCATCTCGAACAGTTTAGCTATATAATCCGACTTAATGCCGGCTGATTCAATTCAATGAGCCTGCCGTGAAAGCTTGAAAAAACTCGGATCGATAAGACGCTCATGGCGGCTGTTCATGGAAATGCTCTTAATTCTGGTTGATAAGGAAATCGTTTTCGTTTACCGGTACACGACCGAGGCAAGAACTCGCAGGATTCTGTCGTTCGTTTCTGGGATTTATTGACCCTATGATAATGTAAGAAAATTATAGCTTCAAAAACACGAGGAATCAAGAATTTATCAAGAATCGAAACAACTCGTTTCAGATACTATTAGATATTTGATACAAAAGGCGGAAATACAATCGCGTAAAAAATAATTATTCGCAAAGTGTAGGTTATTTTAATCAACGATAGTCTTTGAAGTTCTAGTGTTCCGACTTAAAAAAAAAAAAAAAAAAAGAAATAATTGTTTGAGATTTGAAAGACGTGGAGTTTCTCTATTGGTATAGGATATTCTTGCGAAGCTGAAATCGCCCGACAAATTTTTCAGAAAAGAGGTTGACCAGGTTGCTCGTTTAAATATCCAGACACCTAACGCGATCGAAAGAACAAGAGGCGATCGTCTTCGGACGATTTCGACTATCGATCGTGTCTCGATGGACGGACAGCCACGAGGAATCGTTCGTTTCGATGGAAGAGTGTGACGCGGTGGCTGGGACAGAGGAGAGAAGCTGCTCCTTCTTGCGAGTCGGCTCTCTGGTTCGATGTAGGTAATCATGCGCCGCATTCCCCGGGTGCCGGAGAAGATTTTCGGTTTCATTGTACGCGAGGGTGGGTTAGAGAGTGGGCGATCGACGCAGCGTTAGAAGAGGACGAAAATAACCTCGGAGCATCGAGAAGGAAGGAGAAAACGAGGGAGATGAAGAAGGAAAGAAAAAAAGGAGACAAATAGAGGAAGAAAGAGGGAGAAGGAGATAGGAGATGGCGAGCAAAAGTAAGAGGCAGTGCAAGTCGTTGGAAGAAAAAGGCGGTGGAGGAGTGTGTCGGAGGAGGAGAAGGACGAAGAAGAACAAGAGGAAGAAGAGGGAGAAAGAAAACGAGAATGGTAGCCGAAGTCCAAGCAGATCCATCGTCCGGCGAGCTCGGTGGAAGCAAACGACGCAAAAACTGGCGTGCATTGTCCCCGACTGAGAGGCGAACCGAAGACTTGCGCCGCGACAGAGAAAGAGTGAGACTGCGAGAGAACTGGAGGAAGCTATGTTCACCACTGGATCCATGCATACCAACCTTCCCGGCAGCATCGACGATCCTACCGAGAAAAGAAGCGAACCGCGAGCATCTCTGCTGTTGTGCGCGTACACGGGCTACGAGAATGGTAAGGAGGAGACGAGGAAAGAACACGGGAAGGGAACGAGAGAGGGAGAGAAAGAGGGAAAAGGCAGCGAACCGGTGCGGTGGACAGCGCGCGGGTCGATTTGATTTTTAAATGCAAACAAATCTACATCGTGGCAAAAGCGCCGCCGCCGCCGCCGCGCCGCTCCGTGGTGTGTGCGAGCGCGTCCCGCTCACAGGAAACCGACGTTATTCCGCTACCGGCTGATGCTCCAGCGAAACCTCGTCACCGACGAGGACGGCCTGCCGGATATTTTTTTCAATCATCCCAGCCCGCCGCGAAGGCCCCCGCTGATCCTTATTCCCTTGCCCGTCTCTCCTCCCCTTAAGGTTCTTCTGGTTCTTCTGATCGCGAGAGATCCTCTCGTCTCTCGGAGCTGATGCCTCCTCCCACGGCAGTGCGCGCCAGGGCCGCAAACCGGAGGACCACGATTCTTAAGTGGACTGACGATTTGTCGAGCCGGTGAACTGCCGGCGCGGCCACTTTCTCGCGTTCCTTCCGAATTTTAAGGTACATGCGGGGCGAAGAGACAATAGCAGGTGCAGACGAGAGAATATCGTCCAGGAGTCATTAAGAAACGGGAAGTTTGGCAGGTTTCTTGGGGGATGCAGTGGATTGAGAGATAAAATAGAACGTTCCGAGTGTCGTCGCAAGACTTTAAGGATGTTAAAGCAGACAAGAACGATGCCGAGTATCTGTTGCAACCTGATAAAGCTTCGTGAGATTTCGTATCAATCCGATGTGCCAGAGTTGGAAAACGAACATCAAACAGTTCCGGCTCGGATAACGAAATGCAAACCCGAATTTTTTAACGTATTCTCAAACCTCCACAAAGGAATTCTCCATTGTAACTATCTCATGGGAATAGTTTCCAGATCTTACAAGGATCAAATTGCTTTATTTCGCAAACCTGTATCCATTTTGAAAATTATCATCGCATACGCCGTATTCCATTGTCAAACGAACACGTGTAAAAACCGGTACATCTAAGAAATTTCTTACTCGCGCATCACTCGGAGTATGTATCAAAGCATAAAGAGCGGGTATCTAAGTTCTTTCCGGTGCGGACGAAGAGGGACGACGATGGTCAGGGCTCCTGAAAAAAGGAACAGACCGAAAAGTTCGGTGGATGCCGCGTGTTCGTTGCCTCGCAGCGACCACAGGTTCCAAGTAGGGTGTAATTGCCAGCAGTGACGGGGCCCGAGGTTGTCCCAACATTGCAGCATGCGCTTGTCAACGTTCATAAGTTATGAAACGGCGGATAAGGTCCTGTCGAGGCTCCCTCTGCGGGAGGGAACGCACGAAAAGGGTCGGCGACAAAGAGGAGTGGACTCGAGGTGGGACCCAAGAACGAAGAAGAACAACGAGAAAGAGAAACGTAGACCGGTACGGGCTTGACAGGATGCACGGAGGGGGAGAGCATAATTGCTGGTGGATTAATGAGACGGCATAATTGCACGATAATCGACGATCGTTTTATTAGGCGACCGGACCGTGGACTGGAAGTCAGTTCAGCATGGTCGCCGCGCACAGAAGACACCGGCTCCGCCATGGTCGCATATTATTATAAGGAGAAGTCAGGCCTCTTTCTGCACAGGGTAGGTATGTCTGGCTGGTCAGAAATGACAATTACCGAAGATCCTTGCTAAATGCGCTCCCGTATCCCTCTTTCTTCCCCTTTGTGTTCTCTGAGCGACCGCGTACACGCCTGGAATGCGATGTCATTCCTGCGTGCAACGAGTGTCGTTGTACCCCGTAAAATTTTGCGGCGCGATTCCATCGGGATTGATGAACACGGGAAAATAGTTTCGAGTCGGATCGAGGCCTATTCGAGGGGGATGTTTAACGTAACGTAAACGTAAAAAAATATCGGTGTAGATACCTTTGGCTCTTTTTCAACGCAAGCATAGTCTCGAAAGATACAATCAATGTTATCGCGAATAGATATTTTTACGTGTACAGTTAACTTTTAATCGCTCGGTAAATTCTAAGGAGTTTTAAGCGTCGTTTATATTCTACCAAACAGTTAAATTTTCGTCCGAACAAATTAGGAGAAAGATCTTTATATTATACATCCTCGTGTCTATAATCTACTCTTTCCGAACATCGAACCCAATCTGCCTTCGGTTAGTCTTCGAAAGATCAAGGAAACGTCAGAACTGCTTAGCATGCTGGTATTCGCATACCAGTTGAATCTCTAGTATCCTCGTCTCGTATTCCCGTGGTGGCGCGAGGGCCGTTGCCTCGTCGTAGAGATGAGGGACTAAAAACCTGCGGACGCTCCGCAAAGGGACATTTAAATGATGTCGCCGCGGCTCCGGGGGGCAAAAGAGAAAGAGAGCGGCGGGAATAACTCAGCCGGCCAGAGCTTCCTTCAAGCTGATTTCTCCTTCTCGTCCGCAAGGTTAGAGACGAGCTAGAGATGGACGGACGAGAACGAGACGCGGTTCAGTCAACGGTCCACCAGCCACTCTGACGTTGTTCTCGACTCTAGATTCTCCGTTCTTTCTCTTTTCAACGTTCGTTTGCCGCCGCCACGGCTTTTATCCTCTCTCCTTCTTCTACTTGGAGATTCGACTGGGAGGAAGAAGGTTTAAAGGGGAGAAGAGTAGTGGGAGAGACGGGGGCGGTGGCAGGGAAGAGGAGGATGCTAATCAGATGCCGACCGAGGCGGCGACATCAAAAGGGACTAGCGTCAGGCCTTGTCACCAGCTACGAGAACGTCTTGCCGCCGGCCTCGCCTTTATTTGAATGCGCTATCGTCGGGGTACGCGACGATGACGAGCGCAACTTTTTTCGATCGACTGTGGAACGTCGTCGGTTGGATGTAGGGGGATGATACGAGAAACAGAGCCAGTTCGGGGTAAAGCGGCGCGGAACGCTGTCGATCGAGCGTTCAACGAATCGTTCCGGAGAACCGAGGATACTTGGAATGTCGAACGATCTGTTTCAGCGAGTTCTCTTGATTAGAGATTTACAGTGGTGGGATCTTGCAAGGGAATCGTTGTCAATGAAATTTTGGAGATCAGGCAATTGTTGTTAATATCGTATTACGATCGTGTTGTTCAACTGTGAAAAAAGAGAGTAATAACTAGAAAAATATGTGATACGAACACTCGTTTCTTTGTACTTTTGAATAATTGCGAAGTTTCGTACGTCTCGATCGAACGCGAAACATCGTAAAATATAATATTCCGCTTGTAAAATGTAAAAATTCGTATTTTAGATACTATCATTTTCCGTAGTAAAGTATAACTTTTATAATTAAAAATAATTTACTAAAAGTAATACAAAGTACAATTACAATTTGCTGCTGAATCGGTGTCAGAGTTTCTGCAAAGACAGAAACAGGCCAGAAAAATCGTTCTATTTTACTTCACGATCCTCGAGTGAATAGCACTCGACTAGTAGACTCGTTCTTCTTCGTCAGACATTCCCTTAAGCGTAAATAGCGTTCCCTATCTAACTGCCTATGTTTCTTTTAAAATATCGAATTCTGCATCATCCATGACCATCGATGATCCACGACAGTTTCAGGAAGCGGATCGAGGCAGCCGCGAGTAACACGTCAAACGCGCGTCACGTGCACATAGCTACGTACACGTGGGGAAATATATTAAGGCTTACGCTTGCGAGCTGGTTAGGGTTAAGAGCTGGGTATAAAGATGTTGTTTGAGGCGTCGGACACCTGTGCCCCCGGCCTGTTGGCTCTGCATATGGACTGCTTCTCTCGCGTCTCTCTCTTCTTCTTTCGTCTCTTTTATCGTCCTTTCTACGGTATCGCGAAGCATCATAACGTACAGTACTGTCTGCCCAGCAACCAGGCGCGCACGCGCGCGCGCGCGAGTAAACGTACACGTAGTCGCGTACAACGAAGACACGGAACAGTACGTAACGTATGTAACCTGCATTAAGATGCAGACGATGATAAGGACAACTTTACGATCTCACGCTCGGACGATTCATAGCCCGACGATGTATGAACGACCGCCGTTTACCGGTGTTCCCGCGGTATTCTGCCTTGCACCCCCTTGTCCCGACACTGTGCTTCTGAGACCTGTTTTGACTGGGTGCACGCCCACCTAGATGCTCGCGGATTGATCGTTCTTTGAAGGTGAGTAAGCGAATTCGGTGATATTCTTTATGTTCGGAGGGAAGATCTGAGAGATTGAACTTGCAAGTGTTATTGTCGTTTAGAGAAGTTGCAGGTCTCGCAAAGTTTTACAAAATAACACAGTTTCCTATGGGACGGAGATTTATATCTAAAAAGGTAACGCTGTATCGGGCATCGTGCGATAGCTTGCGTTAGCATAGTAACTCGTATGACTGATAAATTATCGCAAGTAGTATTACGCATCAATTTTAACGAAGCATAGTCTCCTATCCCATCAAATACATACATCAGTTTTTGTTTAATCTACCAGATTATCTAATTGCATTAATCGGCACCAGTCGAAATAAAGAAAGGAGAGTTAACAATTTCACAAGATACCTTCTATCGATTTCAACGATGTCCTTAGACTTCCATAATTAGCACAAATGTACACCGAAAAAATTGGCATTGCAGCAGGATCAAAAGTGCACAGTGCGTACCTTGGGCGGAAGAGCGCAGGTGTGCTCGCGAAATCGCACGAGAATCGAGCTGCCCGTCGGTGGACGATTCCGGTGGATGCAGTCGAAGGGTCCCGGCGCATCCTGTTGCATATTTCACCCGGCAGAACCCTTTTAGTCGTTTCAGCGGGGCTACGGGCGCACGGGCGTGTAAATCAAACGCGCGCTGCCCGCTTGTAAATCTCCGGATAAATACACACCGTGGAGATAATTTACGCAGCCAGTGCATCGGCTCTGTTCCCATTCTCTACCTTTCTTTCTTCTTCCTTCTATGCTTCAGTTTTTCTTTGTTCTTTTTCTACCGGAGGCCAGTCGATTTTCGGCTCAGGACTCGACTGTTCGCTGTCCCGGAAGGCGAGAGCCTCGTCAAGGCTCCTCGTTATATCCGTTTGCGCGTGGATCGTTACATCCCACGGACATTGATACGCCGATAATCTCTCGCACTGCAGGAAATATTAGCAATATATTACGCAGGACCATGTACGCGCGTCCAAAAGACGCTGCCTCCTCTTCTGGAGCCGGGTTATTTGACCGAGCGTAATGAGAGGAATGTTTACCGACACCTTGGGATAATTACCGGGTGGGCAGAGGTTAAGATTTAGAGTTGAAAGGGAGCAAACGCTGTTTGAGTCGATTCGCAACGATGTCCAGATCGTTCCGGTTAATTTATAACTTTCGACGACTTCATCCGCCCCGGTTTGCTTTGTATCTCGAGTCACTTCGAGTTTGCTATTCTTACGATTTTTTAATAACAGCGTTCGTTGAAAAAGATATGCCGATCGTTATCGTACTTTGCTCGTACTTTAAGAATCCTAGACTTTATCAAAATCTGTCTAATCTTTAAATCCATAAAATTCCTAAAGTCTTACTAATTTTTCTAAATGTATAATACGTTCTAAACTGCTAGTGAATCCTTTAAAAATCTAAATTCCTACAAACTTGTAAAAAAGGAAAAAAAAAAAAATATCGAAATTCGTACGAACAATTACTAGAAGCTCCACAGAACCTACTTAACTACCTATCGTACATTCGGGAAGGTTTGGAAGCCCGCCCAGTAAACCATGAGCGTTCTGCTTATAAAAAGAAAGGTTGCAAGATAAACGGGAGCATAGTACAGCGTCGCAAGGCCGACAAACATATTTATCCCTAGAAACATATTTCCCGTGCTGGGAACAGGTTCGAGACAAAGCATACATCTTCGATGCACTTTTAATACCGGCGATCCGTTCGCCCGGACATATTTGATGCATCGGCGGATAAGTAGCCGCGAGTTCTCACTTCATTTATCAAGAGTCTGGCCCACCTGTCGACGCCCGCCTTCCAGTCACCGTACGGATCGTTCTGGACACGAGCACGTGTGCATTAGACGGCTCACCGATCGACTGCAGATACAATAAAGCGTATGGACGATCGAATCTAATGGATGATCTCCGGAGGAACGTGTCGGTTCGCGGCTGATAAGATTTCCGGCGTTTTTCATCGGTCCGTAGCGAAATCGATCGTCCGGAGGGATTAGACCGGACGTCGAGTTTAGTTTCTTATCGTCGCTGCTTCATTTGTACCACTTTTCTCGATCTACCACGCGATCTTCCACGAATCTTTGTACATTCATTATGTTAATATGATCATATTTGCTCGAAGAATTTGCAGATATCTAAATAGATTTTCCAATTTTTCCTTTACATGGTTCGTTTATTCTGTGCGTATAGCTATTTTTGCTAGCAATTGTTAAAGGGGTCAATTAGAATAATCACACACATAGTCAACAGATGACACGCATAATACATATAAAATAGTATTTGTAAGAAAAAACGACAACGTACAACAGGTAGAACTTGTTATAAACCCAAATATTCTATACGAAATAATTTCATCCAAAATAATGTTATTAATCGCAAGTAGAAAATTTCATCCTTCTCTTGTAGTTTCCATATTCATACTCTGTTCCCGAGTGGAGATTCTAGATCGATCGCACTTTATAGTCGAGCATTAGCTGTATCCAGGGAACCGATCGAGAGGCAAGTATTCGCATTTCTGCAGCTTCAAGCATCGACACAGAGCTCATACGCACTTCGGGTGCGTGACCAGGCGTGACCATCCGTTTTCTGCTGTGGAAGAAGGAGCATCGAAGAGGAGGCTGCCGATGGAACGCATTGTTCCACATGGAATCGAAGGTTTTTCGAGAGAAATATCGATGCGGCCGCGAGGAGGAGTGTCAAGCCGCCGACTGCGCGGGATGTCGGGTGCTAACCTCTTGATCCTCGATCACGGGGAGGAGGATGACCGCGCGAAACTCGAGTATTCGTGGCCACGAATGGTGATAAATAATACCAGAGACTGGTTCTGCATATATCCGCGTGTATATAATCGGACGACAGGCCTTTATGCAACAACCTGGAACGCGTCCTCGCCGCGAGTCGCGCGCTTTCGGTGTTAGATTCTTGGCCCAGCAGGATGTCGACGTTTTGCCAACGCGTTCTGCGCTTTTGGCTGACGCTTTTGAACGATATAACGCGCGTGTAACGTTCAAAGAACGTGTTCTTGGTGGAAATATTCGAAACAAGTGAAGTGATAGATTCTCTCTATAATATTTTGGCTCACGAAGGTCTCTATCGATTTGCGATCTTTTTATCTTTTGCCGTTACGTTTGAAAACGTTTGAGGAAAGGAGAGTTTGGATCGAGAAGCGCGTTATTGTTGTCTACGAGTGAAAATCTGATAAAGAAACGATAAATATTGAGAAGTTCAGTGGAAGAATGAGATAAGTGTATATTTCCCAAGAACGCGATAAATACGAGATAAACCTTCAATGATCTTCTAATTCTTTGCGAATGTGTATACCAATTAATATACATTCGTCGACGTTTGTAGTTTAATGACTGTGTCATTTGTATCATGTTTTCTTCGAAATTTCTCGATCGAAAAATTAGCGAAGATTCAAATGAAACAATCAGTGCTACCAGTCTGCCGGAACACGGAAATACAGCAGCTGCAACGAGGTCTCAAGGGGATGAGACATTCCACTTATCAGGCGGCGAAAACTCGAGGCCGATACATCCCGATTCCGTTCTTCCAATTCTCGAAGGCTCGCAGCCACGATCGTGAATTACCATCGTGCAAACGTCGGATTGGTCGTGCGTCGAGGTAGGTAGTAGGTAGGTCGTAGTTTCATTCTGGACGGGAGCATCGAAACCGCCTGCCCTCTCCTTCCTCCATCCTCGCCAACGTTTTCCTCGTTCCTCTAGATCTGGTCGTCCCAGGGCCAAAGTATAAGGCTCGTAACACCCTTCACGAATCGGGCGCGGTGCTAACGACTTTTAGATCATTAGTTACTGAAACTACCAATACAATTATCGGGTCTGGATATTTATTCCCTTAATCTTGGCCGCCGGGACTCCGGCCGAGATTGCGGGGCACGAGCAATTCGCCACGTTCCAGGCTATTCTCCGCGTTGTTGTTCGGTGTTGGCCTCGCGCAGCCATTGTACCGGCTGCTGGCGCGTTTTATACGACGACCTTTATACCGTAAGCTCTTAATTAAGGCCTTCGATTATCATAATAAGTCGGTTGAGGTACGCTGGCTTTTGCACAAGTTCGATATACTTCCAGATGATTGATGCGCCACGTGATTTTCGTGATTCTCGAATCGATCGGCAGCCTTTTCAGAATCGATTACGGGATCCGTGGGTTATTTAGCCTGCGGCTCCATTGCGGGATCTTGATCTTGATCTTGTTCTTTTGTTCGATCGTTTCGCACGTGATTTGCTTATAATGTTAGATCGTTAAACCTAAGGATGATTGAGGTTTCGTGATTCGTGCTTGGTATAATATCGTGGAAAGGCTGACTGGCAAGTTCCTAGATGTCAAATAGATCAAAGTCCGTGTAGACAGGAGGTAACTGTGACGAAGCGTAGATTTATATACAAAAGAAACAAGATATGCTCCCGAACGATCGTAATCGTTTGCGATTCAAATTTGATGCAACTGTAGTTTATTCGATAGTCGTAGTGGAACTTCAATTTCAATCTTCTACTTTCTTTTTAAATTAACTGTTCTTTAAAATTCAATCGAGTTTGAATAGATGCAAACTTTTGTACCCAAAATGAAGTGCGCCATCGTGGTCCATATTTACGTTACAATATTTACGATCGCGATTGATATCCCTTTAATGGTCTACGTGGGTTCACCGTTTCCGATAACGTTGTTAATGCGTTGCTAACGCATGCTACGATAAGTGGTTACCAATCAGGGATGTATTTACATTTCCAACGTGGCGCGATCGCTTTGACGCGTGACTGTTGTCGGACGCGAATGGCCTTCCTTCTTTGTTCTTGCTGGCCGGCGTCGCGAACGTATCTCTCGTTAATTAATCTTTGAAATCAGACGTCGACTTATCTGCAGGCTATATCTAACGCGAGAGCCTCCTCGTGGAGATACCGTGGACAGTCGGACGAACGAGAAGAACTAAAGACGAATAGAAAGTGAAACAGACACATAGAGAAAACGAACGAAAGGAACCTCTAGCCGTGAGGGTAGCGGCGTTTGCAGAGCAAAGAAGTCATTATATTTTCTCGAAGCGTCGCGAGCAGCTTAATCAAGGTGGCAGCCGAGCGGAATCAGCAAGGACCCCATTAGTTTTACGTTTCGTCCTTTTTTATCTATCTTCTGCTCTCTGTGCGCACCCTTTCTTCTGCCCTTTCTACGACAGTACGTCCGCTCCCTCGAGCAGAGGGGCTCGTGGGACTCATTGTCCAACCTAATAACCGCAACTTTTAATTGAATTTGCGACCGGCACGAATCAACTTTTGCCTCGTTCAGCTTCGTACTGATTGGCGTCCGTCCTAGTCGATTACTCACCTGCGAAATCGAACGTACAGGGCCCTTGGATTTCTCTCGACGTTCCTTTATGTCCCTTCGATCGAGTTTAGAAGATGGATGAACGAATCGTTGGCGAACTCACGGTAGAATAACGCTTGGATAGTCTGCGAATCAAACGGGAATATGCAGTTCAATGTAAAAGCGTTTACGAGCTTTGGCGAGGGTGCTTATGTAATCGAGTGACTCAGACCGCGGCGGAAGTGCACTAGACGTGAATAGAGTTTGTAATTGGGTTGATTTACGTTAATAATGAATTTCCACCGCTACATAGACCCTGCCTTCACGGCTTTACAATACTTATCGGCCGCCCGATTTCTCGTACCCGCCGTCGACTGCTTAATTAACCGGAGAATCGCGCCGGTAGCAATTACGAAACTTTTTTTTAATATTTGCAAAGCCGATTTCGAATATAATTTAGAACGAATATAGCACGTCGACGATCTCTACGAATATCCATTGTACGCTCTGTATTTCGATAACGATACGAATAACACATCGAATTATTAATCATCAGAATGCCGAATATAATCGTTTGTATTCGTGTGCGTGCCTTGTCCGACAATCGCGGGAATTTCGGACGCATCGTCGCGTCCCGTTCGATTTGTTAATTTGTTCGTCACGTTCGTGCGGTAGTCGCTAATTCGAGAGGCTAATCGTGGAAGGTGTATGGCAAAAGAAGAAGAAGGAGAAGGAGAAGAAGAGGAAGAAAGAAGAGGGAGAAGAATAAAACAGGAATAAAAGAGCAAAGGGCGAACGAGACGCGACATAGTCAAAGGGAAGAAGGGAAGAAGGGGAGAAAGAGAAGAAGAAAGAGGAGGTGGAGAACGGATTACGTCCACTCAGCTGAGCACGTTTGCACGCACCTGACGAGGAGGGAATCCGTCGGAAGAAGAGAATGGCCGTTAATTACAATACACGATTCGCTTAATTGCATTCTTTATGCAGTCCAGGGCCGATTTCTTTTTCGACGTGTCTTGCGCGAAGAAGTTGCAAGGCCAGTGTCGTCGTACGATCGTGGGACCCGTTGTTGTGTTCCGATCTTCCGACCCGTGAATTTCGTCCCCTTGAACTCTCGATCTATCGAGTTTTCACAGAAAAATACGAAAGGACCGACGAGTCGAGACCGAACTCGCTTTTTCTCTCTTTTCCCTCTTCCCTCTCAATGAAAATGATTCTTGACTTTGCTTGTGGCTGATTCGTAAGAAAAGTTTGGCTCTCCTTGCTCGTGTAGCAATGTGAACGCGATTTCTCGAATAGTCATTATTTCACAGTAGCGGATACGATCGCAGATTCTATGATTCGCTGTTTCCATAAATATTTTGCTCCTGATTTAATCATATTCTCTACATTTGCTCATAAAAGTGGAACCGTATAAATCTGCCAGTCCGCTAGTTCGTCGAGCTCATTGATTTTCAAGCGTCACGGAACTCGGCCGGTTACGAGTGTTTTCCAGGAGATGGCAGGAAGGGTGTTTCCTCTTCTGCCCGGTCTGCCCAGTGCAACACGTGATACGCACATCGTTCATCCCCCTCGGCTTTACTTCCAGAACTTAACGACACTAGATTTGGAAATCGGTATTAAACGCGATTCTCTTTATGACGTATTTTCTATTTGTTCTCGAGATTGCAAGGACTTCGAATTTTCTAGATTCGATCCTCTGGATTTTGAGAATTCTTTGATACAATTGATCAACGACCTGAACATTTTTTCGTAGTGAAAGATTTTGCTGAAGAATTAAATATCACGTTCCGAAAAGGGGAAGATTAAAAATATCTATGAATTTACTTTACACTATCGATCAAAAGTCGTTATTTTATCGAGAACCTGAGGAAAAGATCGGCTTAGAATTTTGCTATTTTACGAAACTTTATAAACAATTTTATCAGACTAGATATCACCATTATTGATATCTTGAGTACTAACTTTGAACTAATAACAAAATTAGAAATGTACACCCTATCATTGATGGAAAACCAGTACCAACACAACGTACAAAGAGTTAATGTCTTTTTATACTTTTGCCTAAAATTTGAATATGCTCTTGGCATAAAATATAAGTCCTGTCGAGTGTTTGTATTGGAAGGGAAATCTGGGTGCGTTCGCGACAGTATCTTCGGTTATCCACAGCGTGGCACGATCGTTGGGTATCGGGGACGTGCTATCGCGGCCGTGCATTCCATCGTGCTCCGTGACACGGTGACGTCACTTCCTGTGTGGAGCGTGACACGTGGTATATCAGCAACGTAGGTGGGCACCGTCAGAAGCTCGGTCGCTTCGCGTCACCTGGTTCACCCGATGCACAGGTGCAACGGTGCCCGTGGCGGAGGAGCCCGAATGCCGATCTAAGATAACACGCTTCTAATCGGACGTATTGCCTATTTGCACTTGGCTCGTGCCGCCGCGCCGAGTCGTTTACCTCCTTCCGAACCCGAGGGGCGTTTCGCGTTCCCACCAGCGATCTCGATTGAAACACTCGTATAATACTGTAACAACTAAGATGGCAAACTTTTTAGAAATTGTACTCTAAGATTAAAGTGTCGAGAAAGTATTGAGATTAAATGGTAAATGGAGTAAGTGATGAGAAGATGAAATGCCTTTAGTGGAAAGGAATGTAAATTCTGTGCTGAAGATTGAAGTGATTAATTTTATCATTTAGAACTTCCATAAGATATATATACATATTTATTTATTTATTTATTTCGTGTATATCGAAAATTTCCAATTTTGGCACTTGCATCGTCTACGTCATCGTAATATTATTCACATCATGCGTTGTGAGAAGATTATGGGAACAGAAACGTGCCACATCCAGTTGTAACAATTATTAGACCAACTAATAATAAAAACGCGCTGGTATACATATATATATTTTTCTATGCAAATTTTAGAAATTTAATCCTCAGAAATATCAATAATCCTCGCAAAGTTAGGTTTCCAACGATCGAATCGAAGCGCTGGAATAGACACGTTGGCATAGGCTGAAATATCTGCAGTCTTTGTGTGTATCAGGCATAATTGCTCGGTAATTATTAATTACGTTTATGTAGCATGTTATTCAATAAGCCAGACCCTGTAATTTACTTACTATTGAGCATTTCACGCTTCGCAATGGTTTACTCAATTACTTGCCACGCGGATGCTCGAACGCGTATGCCCGCCATTAACCGTGGAACGTGCTCCTGCATGCATACGCTGTTTCGTTTGCTCGATCCCCCTCGTTCCCCTCACGATCGTATCGTTATACACGCACCGATTTTCCCGCTGTACAAAACGATCGCAAGCAGCTGCACTTTTGCGTGAATATTCGATTTCCAACGATAAAATTCACGCACAAGTATTGCTATTAAATCGTATTCCATTTGATTTACGTTAAATACGAAATGTTGAAATGTTATTCGTTTTGGGATTGTTTAAGACGGTAGACACGATGGATTTCTATCTGCTTTCTCGTAATGAAACGATCGAGTATGTTGAATAGAATAATTCTGTAACATTATTATTATCATCGGTGTTTGAAAATAATATTTATATGTGGCATAATATAATAAAGAGAAATAAACAAGGGAGAAATTAACCGGAAGAAAGAATCGTGGGATTGGTGCGTGACACTGGATTGGCTTAGTATTTATTATCATCATAATACGCATAGAATCTGGCCGATGTCTACAGCGAATAGGTATGCTAGACTCGCTTACGATCGTTATCGACGTCGTAGAAAGTGTTTCGAAGAAGTCGTTAATTTCAGTAATTATTCCCTTTCTAACTAATAAAATTATTAATCGCGTACACGCGTACACACGTATGGGATCTAGGAAAGAGATCGCGGAGAAAATGCTCGTTAGCCAGGTTTAAATAAATAAAATGGTTGTCGAGAAAGAGAGAGAGAGAGAGGAGAGGGCAAGGGAACAAGGAGGCATTGTTGAAGAATTTCCAGTTACGTCACGGCGGTAAAATCGCGCTTTTGCCACCGGATCGAAACAATCGGCCGGCTATCTAATAGCTTGGCCGGTCGTTTCCCTTTTTTACCTTTCGACATTACGCGGAAAGAAAACAATAAAAAAGGAGACAAAAATCGCGGGGGAAAAGACCTCGATTTTAAAGAATAAAAGCCGGTTGAATTATTTTCGAGGAGAACGCCCTCGAAGCCGGAACGCGCTCCTTATTTAAACGAAAAAGAAAAATAGTAGCGAGTTGCGTTCGATTTATTAGTCCCCAAGCCAGTCCTCTGGCATTCCTGACAAACCACCTGCTTATGATCCGGACAGGCCGGATTGTGCGACTTTGACGGTCGGGATATCTGGTACGCCGCGGCTCTGACATAGCTCTCCCACATTAGTGCCAGCCTAGGCAGCCAATGACTACATCGCGATCGACTAACTTTCGCAATTTTTACAATTGCGACAACAGGTCCGCCGACAGTCGTTTGCATTTCGTTTACATGTCGATGGACGGATCGGTGTCGACATTTGTCATCGTTTCACGCGGCTGAAATTGCTAAATCAGAATTTCGAGAACGCTTTAATAATTTTACGGAGCTACGAGTTCCTTCTACGTATGGTGATTTCATCGGTTCGATGATTCCCAATGGTAGAAGTTTTATTTTACTCCGAAGATATTGTACATCGCGTATGTACGTCGAAGTGGAGAGAAAGAGGATGATAGAACGGTTCGTAACACATTGGCGATTACAACGATTAATGATCCTGGTCATTAACCTAGGATTTCAGTTTCGATTTGTCTCGCCGTCTAACAAGGATGACTTTACGTTTCGACGCGAACGCGCGATTGTTGTTTCGTTCGCGTAACTTTCTCCGTTTCGCAACGTGGTCGCCGTTTACATTCTGCGTAGTTCGCGGTGTTCTTCGCGAATAATTTGCATTCAGTCGTCCTCTGGGATTACCACGACCAATTGCAATAGAATATGTACGTAATATGTATTAGGAAAAAACTGAAAAATATACGACAACCGTGGAAAATGTAATCACAGGACATGAGCACTTTCGATAAAAATCTACGTCTCTGACGTAAACATCTTTTGATAGATTTCCGCAACGAAATTTAATAAAAGGACAGCTTCGATAATACACGGTTGGTTGACAAGCTATAGAATTTTAAAATCGCTTTCGTATAAAAAATAAGACCCGAGACTCGTGTATTTCGCCTATGGTCCTCGTACATGTGTATAACGCATATATAATATTTATCCTAATTATTGAAAAGCGTAAAAAAATCAGGACAAAACGCACAGCGTTCCGAGATTGAGTAATTGTCCGTGTAGTTCCCGAGCCAATTCACCCTTGGCTGGAACAAGCAACGACAGCGAGACAGGGCCGAAAAAGTAGGATCGATAGGAGCTAGGCAGCGACAAAAAGCATCGGGTCTAATCTGCCGCGGTTATTTCTGCAACACCCCGTGTACACAGAGTGTCTCACGCACGGGAGCGCGTGCTTACGCGGTATAACGCTTGGACGGGCGGCCGGTCGCGGCCATTTACGGTGATTTTAACCATTATATTACGATGCCGGTAGCATAATGAAGGTGAGTTTTTCTCGTAGCTAGCCTAGTCGAGAGAGCTCCTCGCGGCCCGTTGTCCCCGTGGCGCATACGCAGTTCCAATTCTCACGGTGTCCCTTATGGAACTCGCTTATGGGTTGACTCCCACCAGTCCCGTTTCAATCTCTCTTTCCTTATCCTCTGTCCGTTTCCTTTTCACGTTTCTCTCTCTCTCTCTCTCTCTCTCTCTTTCCATTCCATTTTCCCTTCCCGTTTGCTAGCCAACGGCGATCACCGTGACAAAAAACGGCCGGTTGCACCGAGGAACGGTTAAATAATTACTGTCGTTTGTAAGACGGTTCGACTCATAAATGGGCGAGAATCTTGGAAGACTTTGGCCCTTCGTTTCGCCGCGCGATTATTTTCTATTAATATATCGTTTCCCCGTGTCTCTGTTCCTCTTCCGTGGTTCGCGGATCGAAGTTTCTTGCACCAGGGAATAGGAGGAATTTATAGGCAACGACGGAAGAGCGACGTAAACGCATGGAGAGTGCGTCCCTGTCTTTCTTCCTCTTCTTGCTTTCGGCAGTTTAATGTTAATGGTAGCTTTTTCCTGTTCCGAGTTTTTCTTTTTTATCGATGATTTCGACAATTTTCGCCTCTCTATATAAATCTAAGCCACGGTTGATTTAAAGCTGGAATTGAAAAGACCGATTGTCATTTTTCTTTTTAACAGTGCAGATTAATACAGAAGATATAACATTTTCTCCTTCGTCGTATTTCTCTTCCTAAATACGCCTACACAGATTTCAAGCGCCAATTCTACCGACAAGAAAAAATATCCGACCCTCATTATCTCGCGAAATAATCCACGTCGATCGTTCAAAGGAGCTCAGACCACAGTTTCTCTTCTGCCCATTCCAGTTTCTACCCCATAGATGTCCGAGATTCGCGGATTCTTCTACGTAAACCGCGCGACTAACGCTCCACGAAGCTAGACGCTGGCCATCCCAGTCTTTTTCCCTGGCATTCTTATCCTTATTATTCCACGGGACATCTCCGGGTGAAATCCGGTGAAAGGTATAGCGGGCCGCTAGAAGGAGGACATTACATTCTTTGTACTTAGTTGGCCTCTGCCTCCTTCCTTCCCGTCGTACGACCAGCCAACCCCCTTCAGCGCCGTAGCCCGTGGCCAGCCAACCCTATTCTCGCGTTGAGTGAAAAGTTTTACTCGGGATATTACGCCTCACCCTCCCGTTACGTCCAAGATTCCACTCTTTCTCTCTCTTTTTCTTTCCCTCTCTGTCTCTTCTCTCATCCTCCTTCCAACCCCGTCTACAACTCCCATATCCCCCTTCCTCTCTCTGTTTCTCGTTATACGCCACTTCGTCTCGTTCTTCTCGTTCTCTATACCACTTCGGTATCCTCCGGCTCACCCCTAACGCGTTCTCGCCGTTTCCCTGCCGCGGGAGACGCAAACATAATATCATTACTATTTTCGAAGTCCCGTTTTCTTATGAGTTCGGGGAGACATAATGCACCTAGTCGGGAGTCCTTTGTTTGACGTTCTCGGCGGGAAGAGAACGCGGGAGGAAAGTCTGCGTGGGAGGACGAGTAAACTTTTCGTTGCACGCCACCTTATAGGTTTCTGTAGTGGCAGCGAAATACACGAGTGGAACAATTAAGTAATTTATAGCGGTTTGTATATTTTAAGAAATTTCAAATTGTCTACGGGAACTGTTCGATGATTCTGTTAATCCCAGGGAGGAAGTGAAGATTACTTGAAAATTAAGCGAGGATGATTCGAGGTCGTGCGAGGACTTGTCGTCGATACTGAAAATTAATTAAAGGTCAGAAGGAGTAAACGGTGATGTGTCATAAACGGTCAGGGTCGTTTGAAGACAGGAAAGGTGGTCGGAGGTTAATCGAAGATCGTTTCAAGGGTATACCGTTCGAGAACTTGTAGCTAAGTAGTAATTAATGTGGAAATATTTTTTGTCTTTTATACACTGGAGATAATATGGTGCATTAACAAAGGAAGCGACACAGAATTTTATAGATGTTCTGTGTACACGTTATTTCAAAATGGAAGTTCAAAAACTACGGTGATATTTCAGACGAATCGCAGAAGCTTGAACAAATAATTTCATTCATTACGAACCAAAACGTAGAATCTTTTTACCACTCTCAATGCTTTTTAAACTTGAGTTCGCGCAATTTTCGCGTTATTTGCCCCTTCGTGAAACCCATCTGTGAAATTTATCTCGCAACGAGAAAGGAGGAAACCAGTTGTTCGCCATTTTTTTTTATCGCGGAGGAGAATATAAAATGATCCACCCTTAAGGTTCGGTCTGCGAGGAGGAAGAAGAGCGATAGGCCAGACGAGTTTCCAGGGGTCGGAGGGTTGAAACGACGTTCGCTGGTGGGGAACTGGCATCCACGAAGGAAGGATCTGCATACGACCACTCGCAAGCGCGTGTAAATCACGTTTGTGGAACGAGGAGGAGATACAACGACGCGGAAGGGAGAGAAAGTCGGAGAGAGAATCGTCGCGTTACTATCGACCAATCGTTGGCAGACCTGCGTACATCAGCGTGCCGCCTATAGGCCACCCCTAACCTGCCAGCCACCCCGCGTCCATATTGTAAAATATGGATCGCGGAGGTGTACAACACCCCACCTCGACCGTAGGACACCCCCTTTCACCTCTGTTTCCACCCCCGCGACACCGTTCGCCGCGTTGCTTCGAATAAGAAATACTCGCGTTGCTTTATCGAGTTTCTTCTTTGCTTTCTCTTCCTCGTATTTTATTATTTTTGAGTTGTTTTATTTGGATAAAGTGCTGTGGTTGCTGGCTCTTGACTCTTTCGCTATGGCAGTAGACCTTTCGTAGGTTCCAAATATGTTTTCGAGATATTCGAGAAAAGACGTATGCGCGAACGTTTAAACAATTTGCATAATCAATTAGGGCGTGATGTACACAGAGAACGTAAGTATATGCGTGCTTCTTTAAATAAATCGTTGCCGGATATATCGTTACGCAGCGAAAGAGTTAACTTTGACAATGAACGTAGTACTTTATTAAATTGCTTTTACATCTCAGCTGTATGAGATTATGTTCGATGATTTATAATTGCGACGGTAAAGAAAGAAAGATACTTCAATGTGTAGACAAGAAAAGACGACGGCGCATTTATTAAATATCGTGAGGGGTAAGACTCCGTGCGGCGGATTTCCCAGTAAACGGTCTACTTCTAATCGTCGCTCTTTACGATGCCCAGAGAGGAGGTATCGTCGTCGCTAATAGCAGCGAAGGAATTCGAGGCGACTTCCGCGTTTCGTAGGATAAAGGAGAAGTTACTGAACCGTGCACAGGGACAAGTCGACCATGCGAAGTTATGTTTCAGACGCGGCACCGTAAAACAGATATCGCGACATTAATGACTCGAGAAGTGGATTTTGCTCATTTTTCATCGTCTTCGGTGCCACGACGAGCCGTAATTTGTCCAGGCACGTGAAAGTACGAATCGTATCGCGATATGGTCGCGACTAAGGGCTCTTCTTTTAACGAAATCCATGTTTCGTTCCCTTTTAAACCTTTTTCGATTCAACAGAAAATAGAGAAAATAAAGAAAGAGTAGAAGCGTTCTTCTTTTTTTCTTCCGATCCGTTTTCCATTATCGAAGATTTTCGACCAACGAACGTTGTCAACGACGAGACGCGTTAAACGAGAAACAGAAAAGGGGTAAAGCAAAGAGAGAGAGAGAGAGAGAGAGTGAGAGAGAGAGAGAGAGAGAGAGAGGCGGTAGGAGAAGAATTGACGCTATTTTTCTCGCTTCGTGAAATTTACGATGGCTGGCGTCGCTCCAGACTCGTAATTCCGCCTTTGAAATAAACATCCGGATGAGATATCGCGATCTTATCGGATCGAAGAAGCTATCGGGCTGACATCGCCTCCGTATGTAATAAAGTTATCGTTGCTGGTTATGCATGCCCAGCATGGGAAACAGGTTTGCGCGCCATATAATTCCACCTACGACACAATGGGTGAATTACATCGTACCGTTTCGTTGCATAATTCTCGGCTTCAACGCTTTAGCAGATTCTCATCAATTAGTGGCGCATTCATAATGTGCACACATTAGACGCTTCCTTCCTTTTACCGATCTCCTGTCTGGAGCGACTATGTAATTTCACCCTGATCGGTGAATCGCGAGAAAAACAAATCGTTTTCCTTCAACGATATTGTCAGACAATCGCATTCTTATGGAGATTAAAAAGGTCGACAATAACGGACGTCGATATTCATCGTTGAACAGTCTCAATTATCTCTTCGTTCACATTTGCTTCGATTCTAATCCGCTTACATGGCATCGATTCGTTGATATACAATCTTTGATTCTTTATTCGAACATTCCTTCAGAATCTTCCTACCAGTTAATTCTCTATAAGGAGAAAAGTAATCTTCTAGGAAACAATCGAAGACCACAGGGAAAAACTATGACAAGTTACCTACGTTTCTCGTTTCTTACGAGAGAGCAATTTCAAAACTCAATATGCTATCGATCACATAGTATTACCAATATCGACACTTTATTTGATTTTGGCATTAAATATTTGCTTTTGCCACTCCCTTGATTATACAAATATAAGATTAGTTATGCCGTCGATTTATTTACAAAGCTTGCTGTATTTATCACCTATTTTTTATGAATTTTATATCTTTAATCAAACAAACTATTTTGTTAAAATAATATATATGAGACCTTCAGTCATATCAAAGCGATATCAAAATCGGGACACCAGCAAGAATATACTATCATATTTACTCTCTGTGTTTTTCAATTACGCTATTCTCTACAGCAATTTCTATTCCTCTGAATCTTAAAAGCGAAGAAGATGCGGAAAGATTTTCCTATCGCCTTATTGGATACGATCTCGCCGCAAGAAACGAATCGGCCGTTTCGATTCCCGTTTGATCGAGCAGCGGTGGTTGTTCGCGAGCGATTACCGCTCGCCACCGTATAAACGCGCAGGAGAGATGCACGTGCTGCGAATTACGCAGATGCACCGGGCAGGTCACTTAGCCGGGGGGCCCGATGCATACGAGCGTATCATCTTGCACGTAGGCTCACGCACGCTTGCGCTCATGCAACGACGACAATTTTCACGTTTGCACGCGGTGCACGTGCAGCCGAGCGCGTTTATCTTCGGGCATCATTTACCTCGAATTTCGATCGTAGAACTCCGGTTCGTTCGACGTCGTTTCCGCGCACTGCGTTTTCTTATCGACGATAGACAATTTCATTTTTAAAGAAGCAAAATGGTCGGTTTTCTTAGAAGACTTATAGAACTTATTGTTTAAATAACGAAACTAAACTGAAAATTTGAATTTCTATTAATTAACGAGTCTTCCTATTTTTATCTTCATTTGCAAGCGGAAAAAAGGCGACGAATATGCGTTACAACTGCAAATCTGCAACAACTGTAGACAAGTACTAAAGAAACTTCCTGCACTTCCTACTTTTTCTACCTTTTTTTCCTTTGGTACCTTCCGGTAGGTTACCCTTTTCCTCTCTTCCATTGTCTTTTCTTTCCCTTTTCTTCTTTTTGATTTCTTTCTTTTCCTTTTCCTTCCATTCTCGCATTCCCTTCCTTTCCTTCATTCGCCTTCTTTGCATCCTCTCCTCTCCTTTCTTTCTCCTCCCTTTCTACTGTAATATCAGTTATTTTTGTTCATTTTATGTAATAGATCAAGAATCAGATTTTGCTTCAAAGAACCACCGAACCGCAAAAGAAGATCGTGCCTAGAATGATAGAACTGTTTCTTCTTCGCCTAACAGATCGCTATCATAGTGACGTTAATCTGCAGGTGCGACTCGGCAACGATTCCAGCGACAGCTTTGACTGCATAATCGCATGATCCTATGCGATCGTACACGTCCACGTCGGCGATGCATGCACGCGTGCACACGGCACAGCGTCTGAGACGAGACAGTGGCATTTCTGCGACGATCGACCGCGTGTGGGGGCGTCTTTTGATGTTCGCCGCCGCTTCGATCCTTTAATACAAGCCCGCACACGTGAGCATCTATCCTGAAGCCGCCAACAAACCCAGCAATCGCCTTCTTACTTTGTTTCAATCGACGCTTTCTAATAGCAAGATGATTTAAGTATCGAGCGAAGAAACGCGGATTTGAAACTGCAAAAATTCAAATACTTTTTTCCAAGGCGTAGAACCGAGACGAATCTTCCGAGTTAATCATTTACCACGCTGCATTCGAAAGAAATTTCTGTAGATTTAACGAATCTTGGCAAGAAATTCCTCGTTTCGCTGCGATGATCGGCGAAAGTGCATATTTCTTCGACTGATTTATTACAAGAAATAATTACATAACACCGTTTGAAAAAAGGGGCTAATTACACGTAGACTTACACTACGAGGCACAAAATCTTATGGTATAAACGAGGTGTACAAGACAAATGTCAAGCCTGAACACCTAGGCGCATAATCTAACAAATCACAGACGAATCGTTGAATTCCAACGCGATTGCCGGTAGCACTTGGTTGCAGTTTGACACGAATCTCGCTTTCCCCTCTCGATTAGTCCAATCACCGGCGATCGGGGGAGAAAACGAGCCTCTTAAAAACCAAACACACGACAAAACATATCGAGAACCATATACACCGTACGTTTTACAGTTGGAACCGACCGTTGCATTCGGCTTAAACAATTAGACAGCCGGTGAAGTAACGAGATAAATCTCGATTTTCAGAGGCTAAGTGACAGCGATGACCATTAATCTGCTCGATCGCCGGAATCGCGACACCGATCTCGCCACTCTAACGAGCAGGCATAACGCCAACCTCTCTCTCTCTCTCTGTCTTTTCTCATGTCGTTCGAGCTTCTTCCTCGACCTTCCTATTGAATAAAACTTACGGCGTTCGTCATTATATTCTGTGAGCGAATAACGTAAATTCTGTCGTACCGATAGTTGGACGCATCGATAGTTTGCCGATGGAGTACTTTTAATATGGATACGAATACTAATAACGAATACTAATCTAAAAGCATCATTGGAAAATGAGAAACAGGACAGTCGTACAGTTAACGAAACAGAAATATTAATATTATTCCACTGAGAAAGCAAAATTTCCAAGGCACTTTATAGACAAAATTTCTACTCCAGCGTAATATGTCCTCGACCTACGGTAAGTCTCATTTCTAATATTTTTTCGAATAGCGAGTAGTTTGGAATGGGACGCCTAGTATTAGTTTAATCGTTAGTCAAGACACTAATTGACGTACCCTGTCGTTGAAGTGTTAAAATGAAGCGAGAGGTGTTACCTGATGATCAATGATCGATACGATTTTGTCGAGATAAATTTCTCTTGGTGTGTGCACGAGTGTTTGGTGGAACCAACACCGATACTGGCCAGTGTAAATCGTTGAAGAGAGAGTTGGAAAGAAGAACGCGGCTAGAGGGTGGCTGATATCTAAGAGAGGACCGGTGACCGACCACCCCATAGCCCGTATAACTCCGATAACGGCCGACCGACCACCATAAACCCTCGGTCTTTCACTCGTGGAACTACCATCCCTGCGTGAGTATTCCTTGCTTCGCCTTTGGATTCCTCGTGACGAAGAATTCTTTTGAATCAGAATCGCTACTTTGTTTATGGCAAGTCCTTGGGATTGAAGAAGACGGGATTGGATGAAAATTAGTACTCGAGTTGAAGTTACAATTGAGATTTACCAAGTTAATCTGGAGATTATTACGTTAAGAATATTTCTAACAGTTAGTTACTATATTTTTAAAGGTATCTAATCTATTCAACATTCATGTGTATATATCAAAAATATTTTAAAAATTATCAAAAAGTAAAGATCTTTAGAACGCAACGCCAATTAAAAAAGGAAATAACGTATAAAGAAGAATGGACGAGAAACAAATAAAATTATCCGCTTCTCTCCAATTAATCTCCAATTAGTCTCTCCAATTAATACAAAAATTAATAATGTTAAATGAAGAAAACTATCGAATTCTTTTTTAGCGTTAAATAAGGGAAATGTGCAAACGCTTTTCCAATGACAAACATTTAGAACTTTATCAGAGACTTTAGAGAACTTCATTTAGAACGAACTTATCACGCAAACCCTCAATTCGCACTCGTCGTACCAACAATTCCAATCAACAATGAAGCAATCTGAAAACCGTAACACCTACCAACAATGCAAACTCAATTCCTCCGTTTTTCACGACCCTTTACCGCCATAAACCCGGTGGATATTAGTAAATTGCAGGAGGTCGTTACTTAATATCACGACGAAGTCAACGAAATAAAGCGAACCATTTTATATCAGAAAAAAGCGCAGGGTCGCGGCGGATTCGCGGACCTCTGACCGTCCTTCGTTTAACGCAAGTTTACGCAAGGCTGCGGTTTCTTTACGACCAACCAGCACACGTCGATAGCGTTCGCGCACAGCCAGGGAAAAATTCTGGGCTTCGTAGCGTTTTACGAGCCCCGGCTCCTCGTATAAACGCGCGTTGGATCCGCGTGCTGTTGCGAGCAAGTAATTATTGCTTTGACGGTATATGTAATTCCTGTTGCTCAAGGCTCGTAAATTTGCGGCTTGATATAGTCTAGGACCACTGTAAACTGTTCCTTCGAAGGTGTTTTTGAGATACGAGTTTCTACGCGTATCATTATACGTCTTTAACTGGTGCAATACTATTATCATGATTTAAATATCGATCGGAAATTTGGCTCTTAATCTACTGCTTTAATTAATAATAAATGATACTTTACCAAGACTGAGAGTCTGAAATTGTCGGTGAAGAAAAATGGACGTTTCAGAAACGTAAAGATACAAAGAAACTTTGTATAAAATTTCCAATAAAAGAACTGCACTTCAATTTTGTATGACTATAATAATGAAGATTGTTCATCCTATCTTGAATGCTAGATACTAGTTGCTAGATTAGAAATCTTACTAAAATAGTACAAATTATTTCGCTAAACGAAAATTTTATTTTGTAAGATCTAAATATTAAGTTTCACACAGATGCTAAGAAGAATAAACTCCAATGTGAAGCCATTGTTCTTGCAAGTAAACCAGTGAAACGCACTGCTGGATTTTCCATACGCGTTCTTATCGTTTTTCTTCCTTTTTTACTCGGAACAGCATCCCCCTGGTTGTGAAGGCAGCCGTCCACGTTTATTACGGATCCCTCCGAGCCGGGTTAATAATGGATTTTCAACCAGTCTTTACCTTTACGAGAATCTCTGTCACGTGATCGCGAGATGCCTTATAGCTGCTGTATATATACATACGGGTTGGCAGCGAGCGAGATCAATTCGGAATTATTATGCCGCTTTTTGCCATTAGTTTCCCTAAATGCGCGCCGCGCGTTCGTCGAGGGTGGAGATTTACGTCGGCGATGTCGCCACTACTACTATCCGTTGCCGACCACCTTTGTATGGTAATGAAAAACAAACTATTGAACGTGGATGGCTTGACTCGTATCAAAGTTATAAACCAAGTCGCAACAGGTATGGTGTATCGAATATAGTGAGCGACTATGGATCCATGCTTCGAAGAAGATTAATTTCTTATTAATTTTAACGTCTTCAGTTTTTTGGTTTCTTTAGTGTCCTCAGCTCCTTACGATTTCTCTTATATTATATATTTTCGTATTATTATTATTTACATCGTTTATGTCATCATATTATTATTATATTATTATCATGATTATTTATATCAGACATTTAACGAAGGAGACTCGTAAAAATATAAAGGACACGAGACAATCAAGCCATTCATTGCCAACTACGAGATATCTCGCAGTTTGCGGAGTCAGGACAGGAATTTTATTCAGTAACGCCAGTTACGAATTATCTCGTGGTATTTTTTTCATTTTCAAGTGATTATAAATGCCATTTTAGTACTATATCTGCAACTAATAAAATTAATTGTAACTAAAATGAGTACCACGAATGAGATTTGATATTACAATATAGATAAAGCAAATACACAAGCAATTTAGAAGACCTAAAACTTTTGCTGCTGTTTCAAGTTGTCCGTATGACGTACGAAGCTTTTATATAGTCTTCTATACGACAAAACTTTAAATTCTTCTATTTTTGCTTCAACTTCGCGCGAAAGGGGTTAATCCCGGAAAAAGCGGAATTCTTGCGAGAAAGAAGAACGTCAGCAGGAAGAAGTTGATCGCGAAGGCGATCGTGCCTGATATAGGGACATCGGTGTAAGGAGACGATGTACGCCATTCGACTACAGGTACAAGTGCACGTAGAAATCTGTACCGAGAGGTCCACGGATGGGCGGAGCACGTAGCAAGGACTTTGCATACTCGATGAGCACTCGAGGTGGAGGCGGTGATGCAGTTTGCATACGGTTACGGTGGTGCAGCCTCTCCATTGGTCCAGAAACATCTCGCTGCATCTCCCTACTTCGCTCTCCTCGCACTCTTTCGCTCCCACTACCTCTCCTCCCCCTTTGATGCATCTCGTCGTCTTAGTCCAGCGCACTCGCGACTCGTCGTCTGGCTAGCGACGGGTTTAAGCTACTTTCGCGCGTTCAGGCGCGGCGATCTTACATTGTCTGGCCTGAATTCTGTTTCTCCTTTTCATTATTGATATTATATCATGTAGTTTCATGCTCTTGATTTTTAATACTCATGTCAATTAATGGATTCCTTGCAGTACATTCTCTCATAAAATTAATTAGACGTACAGTTAGTTTGTTGGATAGTATACGGTTTCTAAGAACAATGATTTTTTAAACAGCTGCAATAGCCTTTGAATTTAGACGTTAAACGTACAGTTACTTAATTGGATGGTGTACGGTTTCTAAGAACATTGATTTTTTAAACAGCTAGAACAGCCTTTCAATTGTAATTGTATCTAATTTTGAAATATCTGTTCTTCGTTTACTTTATCTGTGGAATATATCGTGCTTGACAATGCTTAATGATCAAATTCTCATTTATAATTTTTGTGCATTTCTATAAATTTGTCAATGTATGATATATTGGCTCGCTATAATCGAAATTTGTGCGCAAAATACATAGATTACAGTCTTTCGGAAAAATGTCCAATTGAGAGCCATAGAGAGACTCTGCATCTATAGAATTAAAATAGCTAACAATAAATATATAAATTTCCGAAAGAACTATACATAGGATAACTAGATATCGTCTATTAACTTTTACTCAACATTCTTCGTAAACCTAATTTTTCAAACACGATCTGTTTCGAACAATATGAAAGAATTTAAAAAGACACTTGCTCGTGATCGGTTCGAGGCCATCGCGGCTGCCGGTTGGATAACATGTCATCGAAACGAGCCGAGCGTGGAGAAGGCGGGATACTGGGATAAATACGAAATCGATGATAAACTGGCCGGTCCGTAGGCGGGCTCGAGGTAGGGATAGAACGACACCTCCTTAGAGTCGGAATAGCCCCGTATATACACCAACCTATCGTAGCTCGTACGGGTTCTCAAGCTACTTTTTGCTTCCCACGGTTCTGGTCCTCCGGCCGTCGCAGCTTCTGCGATTGCAGCGGCGCATTCCGCCGCGCAAATCGCCACGCGTTTTCCGCGCGCGGCGCACCAACCTTCGTAATTCCAGCCGTAACATACAAAACGAGCACGGATCTCGCGCTATATGCAATGCGATAATCGTCCAAGCACGTTTTGCATGGGGATATCCGCTCGACCACTTTTTCTCGTAATTTTTTAACCAACCTCCGCTTGGAATTCGAAAGTTAATGAACCGCTTCCTGTCGGTTCATTACCTGCGACGCCTATTATGGAAAGTACAATTCTTCGTCCTATAGCAAATATTCGAGTACAAAGACACTCAAGATAATACTTTGATTCTCAGCTTTCTGACACTTTTTGCATCGGGTTCGATCTTCGGAAAAGAAGAAAACACCAAGTCCAAGTAAAATGGCCAGACCGAAACGTAATAATTCATCCACCTGTACCTGGGCAGATTATACCACGAATTATATCATGCTAAACACTTTATATTTCGTACTAAGCTTACGACTACGTAGCGATCATTTTTGTTTCTTTTCGAATAGGTACAACACGATACACGATTTATCCCGAGAAGCGAACGAACAAAGAACGATGATGTAGTCGTTCTTAAGTATACGCCGCGGATAGTATTCCGAGCTGGGCACAGATGTATTAAGCACCTCAGAAGCGCTTCCTGTAGTTTGTCATTCGCTCCTGGAATCTATCGCTTTCTCTAGCGATAAAGCGGCGCTCGGCACCCCCCGGTGCGAAACGAAACAGTGAAAATATACGTTTCAAGTTGGCGCGTATCGTCGGTGTGTGTTACACCGTTACAAGCGCGTCAGGTGTGCGAGTCTTCTAAAGAGCGTCCAAGTAAGCGGCAAATTTGCATTCGACAGATTCGTTGAGCAAAATCAGTGTACTCTTACGTTAACGTTACGTTAGCGATAACGTCGTAATAAAGTCAGGCAATTTAGATAGAAAGGTAGAATCAACTTGTGATGCAAGACACGCAGAAGGCAAACGAATTTTGTCGAGATTAATCGTTTAGTTTTTGAAAAATTAATCGGTAAAATTGGGATAGATGTTTCGCGTATCGTCTTCTAAATTGTAGATGATCAATAACATTTTAGAAAGTTCGAGTTCTTCTGTTTTATAGTGTTTCTTAGCAATTGTACACGGATCAGGAGTTATATTATAAAAAGTATATGTACTTTTTATCTATCGTCAAATACTGGTAAAAATCTTGATGTTTCGATAGTTAAAGAGAAATGTTGTAATTGAACTGCTAAACTTGATATATTTGGCAGTAGATTAGGTCAGTCTGACATACGCTTGTCTGGCCGTGACAGACAGAATTACTCAACGAGCTAGGTAGTAATCGTGTATTCAGTCGATAAAACTAAGAAATTTTCAGAAAATGGACCTGTTCGATTTATCTTTCGATCGTTTCGCAAACTTCGTACAGCCGAAGCCATCAAAAAGCATGATGCTCGATGATGTTGACCGGCCACGCGCGAACAGGTCCCAATAAATCTGGTGGATCTTGAACAAAAATGTTTCGTCGGTGTATCCATGTTTTTCCGTCATTAAAATATTTGCATTCCCCCTGACCGTGCTCCATGATGCTTATCTTCCCTTCTGGAAGTTAAATTACGAGCGTATCATCGAATCGATTCGCATTATTCGACGAGGGTCAATGGCCCTTTCTTCTTCTCTCTTTCCCTGTGGCTCTCGGTCGAGCTTCGTAATTCTCCAGGAATAAGACGACCGGACGAAAAAAGAGACACGAGAGAGAAAGAGGGAGGTGGACGACGATAGCTGGGCGGAGGTCGTGGAAGAGAGAGAAAGACGCAAGAAAAAAAAACGACCCGGCCGCTTGGGCCCTTTGCCTTACAATTAGGGAGACCCACGAGTCTACGGGACATATTAAATAATTTATAATTGTTTTGCCCCGCACGGTGATACACGTCGGCGAGTCGTTTACACAGCGAGCTACAGCCGGCCTTTTTGCCCGAGCCGGCTCGCTGGGAGAGCCTTGACAATGATAGATAGCCCGATTCGCGATTATGAAGTCACGATCGCGTTATCGCCAATAGTATATAGACCCAATGGGATCTTGCTCTTCCGAGTCTCTTCAGAGCGCGTTTCGAATGATACGTGTCGTTGTTGGTTGGTCTCGGGAATAGTAGAAATCATGGTTGCGTAGAACTTGGGCATTCGGTTCGTTCAGATGACTAAAATTTATTTTTTCATTAGGAAAATTTTATGTAAAATATATGGACCATTCGGCGCGAGTTGATTCAACTTTCGTTTAATTAGTATGGATTTAATAAAGATTTTGGTTATGTATATTGGATCTCTCGCTAGCGGACTACAGGACCCATGATCTAATTTCTCAGGGAATGGTATAATAATAGAAACGAGGCAACGCTTGTTCTCTGGTACTGCCTTAATACTCGAGATTAAATCTTTCTCTTGACTACGAGTCGAGACAGTCGTGGCCTTTGTCGAGAGTAGCGAACAGGGTTTATTAGAGAAAGCGCATAAATAACGATCTAGTTCAAACGGTTTTAAGTGTCACAGGAAACGTATGCCTCTGAATTCGCGGCGAAATCTCCGGGTTCCGGGCCGCGGTTCTCCACGACGCCTCCAGAACGCCGCGCCGGTGCCACGGGATTATATTCCGGCCGGATCACAGCTACTGACACGAGTTCATAAATCAGAGGTCTTTACCGTTCGCGTGGTCGGTTGCCTCGGTTTCGACGTTTTATTACGTTAACTATTGCTTTTCTGGCAGCGGCGGAACATATTGTTACAGGGGTAACTCGGATACTTCGCGCCTTCCCACTTTGCGAGGAGCAGAAATAGAAACAAAACGTTACCGAGAAGTGCGAAATTTTATGCGCTTCTGTCGAAAAATTAGAAATTTTTATAACAAATTAGAGATACTTTACAATAGGAAAAATTACTAGCATTTATTTATATTTATAACTTGAAAATTTTGAATATTCGTAAAGTTAATGTCTAGCATCTAGGTTCTAGAATTCTTACTCAAAATTTAACTAAAGACTTCTTCCACATTCTCAAATGTCCTATTCGTTTTTAAATGATAAAAATCTGAAAATTGGAATTAGAAACTTGACGTTTCTATACTGCAATTTCTCTAGTTTCTAATTGCAAAATATTACATACGTTTTTATTGTCTCCGTAAATTTAAACAATTCTTACTGAACATTTATTCCCAATTTCTTCGTACATGTATAACGCTGCAAAAACCGTAAAAAATCACATACATCGTTCTGAGAGCCGAGAATAACCTAAAAACGAATCCCTAAGCCGAATATGTTCCACCCTACAAACAGGAACGAATTCGGAATTAACCGACGCGGGAATGATCGAGATGGCCGCGCCGCGTCGAAGCCATTCATCGATCCTGTCGCTCTTATTTCACGTCGTCCCGTCGATCTACTTATTTGTTTGCCGCGTACATGTCTACGTGTGTGTGGCTCGGGAAGAGGCGACACCAACTAAAATTCCACCGGCGTGTCCATCCATACATATCGATGAGAGAACGCGATTTCAACATCGGCCGGGAGCCGATGGTGTTGCCGGTACAAGCTAAAAGATGTGTCCAGCCGGGATGGGCAAGAAGGACCGATTTCTTCGTGCAAGAAGGACCACGGGGATTGCGGAGCAGCTGACTCCTTGCGTCAAGGATGACGTATGGCTACGCGATCGACCGCGTCTTCCTGCGAACCTTTCTCGCCCCCGTATTCTGTCCCCTACGCTTCCGCAATCCCGGCAAAAAATCCTTTCATCGTGGTTTCTTCCTTCTTTCGATCCCTATACCACGTTATGTAAAGCTTCTGCTTGATTAGGAAATGGAAATTTATATGGGAACTCAAAAATGAATATGCGTATAGGGAATAGGATTCTGTATCTTATAGATTTTTTAGCGAAATAAATATTTTTTAATCATCCACGTATTGTTGGACATCAGAGTCTCGAATTTAAATCTATGAAAATTTGGAAGTTGGTCGAAATCAGGGGGGAAAGCAATGGAAGAAAGGAAACTAGCGGTAGATTTAGAAAATAAAGGATCGTTCTATCTTTCGAGTCGAACAGAATGTCGATTCTTACAGAATGTTTTCACTTAAGATCTTTTAATTTGTCATTACGACAGCCTGTAAGAATCCTATATGCAACGAATAGAGATTAAAACATTCAAGGTGAAAGAACGATGGAACATGGAACGAAAGTTGCGCGGGATGCGCGTTGCGAACGTGGAATCGAGCAAAGTTGCACGAACCGATCGGCACGATAAACTCCGTCGCGACGCGCTGCGTCCGGATGAGATTATTCTCGATCAACTAGCGCGGAGTATACAGGAAAACGCGAAGCACACGTATACATATATACGTGGAACGCAGACTCCGAAGCGGACCTATACGACTGTGCGACTCGGCGGGATCGTAAAATTATGCAGCAGCTACCATCGGCGGAGGGGACACCTGACAACCCGTTTAACCTCGCGGTCGCCTCTCATTTATGACAAAAAGAGAAGCTTAGCCAGCAGTATGGCGTTCACGGGTTATTAAAGATGGCGGCTAGGCGACCGTGTACTCTCGCGGACCCGTTTCTTGCGATCGCGCGCCTTCCGGACGGTGTCGTAAGCGCACGCATTTGAATGAAACTCGATCCACGTTTTCCTTGTTTCATTTTTGCACGCTAACATAAATAGCTACTTTAAATTATTACAACGGTAGTAGATAATATATACACATACTTAAAAATAAAACGACCGCTTCGATAAGAAACATAAAATTACATTTGCTGAGATCCTCGAATGAAAAGACACGAAAACTGAAAATGTGACGGGGACAGATTTATTCGTACGATTACGCGAAAAAATATGTTCAGTTTGAAAATTACGAAAAGTATTTACATTTTGTATCGCTCACGTCATTAGCGACACTGGTGCTCCGCAGGTTATTTGGCTCTTCCGGTTCTAACGGAGGAGTCTGTGCAATAGCCACCGATAACTGCTTTTAACGTTTTTCGTTATTTAAAGATAACTTCTTTGGATGTATCATGGTCGTAATGTAGCTACAGCTGTAAGGTTTAAGTGATTTTCGTGTACATAAGGAGTTATTTATTTATACGCGATTTACACATAAAATCAGCTGACTCTATATTAAATGCAAATAAGTAAAATAAGCTCCATCTTCCTACATCATTTTCAGGACACGCGAAATCGAATGTAGAAGTCAACTCTAATAATAGCAAACGCCAAAGACGAGACAAATCGCCGCGTGCTTCCCCTCTTAACGGCGTTATAGTTCAGTAGAAAGTGTCCGTCCGGAATCAGACACCTCCGCGTGACCCGGGGGCGGCAATTAATTAGCGGCAAACAGAAAAATCGGCCTGACGTCACCGCGGGGGCCGAGGGTTTATCTCCGATCTGTGGATGCTTCTCCCTCCTCCTCTCTCTTTCTGTCGTTGGAGGATTAAGGTAGTTCTCGTGGACAGAGACGAGATACACGGCGAAGACGGCGGAGAAAGAAAGAGCGAGAAGGTGGCAGAGAAGAGGGGGCGGTATTCGGTTGGCCTCGTGCCTCGCGTTCCATCCGACGACTCGTCTCGTCGAAACGCATGCACGTCCGACGTCCGACGTCCGATGTATATAATTTATGAAGTATCTGCATTCCTGGCAATGATAAATCAAGTCGCCACCCGGCAGGAACCGCGAGCATTTGAGGCGCTCCGACGCGGAGAGAAACCGTGCCGTACAAACACTCCGCGCCTTCTTCTTTCGGAACCTTCGCTCGTCGTCCTATTTTGCCCTTAAGACAGGGTTGTATCAGGAAAAATTGGAAGTAAACGGTCGTTTGTGAACTTGAATCCTTTAATCCTGATTTCACGACTGCTATTGTAAATTACAAGTCTACGAAGGTTGCTTCAGACTCAAGATATGTACCGCAATCGATAAACGTTTGATATTCTAATAAGGAATCATGCGTGGATAAACGATATCAAGGAAGATTTTATTCGATTCAACAATAGAACCGAAGCGAAGTTTAAAGGCCCATTTTACGAGTATCTTGTCGTCTGACTGACTTTGTATCAAATTATCTATGTCCGAGAAATTTCATGTTTCGCGTGTCTGTAACATTTAATTCCTTCCATCGGAGAGAACGAACGATTTAACTGTCGTGTATTGCATAATCAATTCGAGTGATACTATCGTCTCGATCTTACGATAGTTTATGGGTTCAAGAGGTTTCTAGGAATCGAGATCATTATCATCGCGAAATGGCAATTAACAAGATACGATGGAGGTATCGGTGCAAGGGTCGGAATATTCAGAGACTTCCGTGACTAGTTTTTAGCTTTACGTATAGCTCGTACGATTTTCGTGGGAAGTTTCTTCCCGCCGCTTTGAATTTCTACGTCCAACTCGCTCGAGGATTGAACCGGTCACTCGGCTCCATAAATATCGACAATTTGTCCCGTCGCGCGACCGGATTTGCCGACCGTCTTTACATAATGAAGCCAGGCTAGCCATGGATCCGTCTATCGGTCTGATCGCCAGGGAATACGGCGAATTTTAAATATTCCTCAAAGACGAAGCGTGAGAAAACTATTCGCTTTCTAATTCCTTTGACACGAACTGTCCATAAGCAGACAATTTTCCAATTATTCGACTTCGTTTCTATACTTCTAGACGAAGACTCGACATTCAAGGCGCCAGGTAAGTTAAAGTATTCCGAATTTGACCTACACATTGTCAAAATTGACTGAAAGAAGTTGTCGCGGGTGGACGCTCGTCGCAAATAATTCTATCAAACCGGAGAAACAACGTGCGCTCTTGTCCCCAAAAATGGTAGTGGCAATCAAACGAGCGTGAGACTGGGCCGTCGAAGGCTTGCTCGAGTTTCCAGGTAACGAGTGTACGCTGGATTCGTTGCAGCTCCTTGCTCGTCGCACGAATCCGCGACGTCGAAAGAAACGATCCTCGCCCGTCCTCGTCGTCATCGTAGGTAGCTCCTGTCGACGACAAAACTCTGAACGCAAGGAGGATGCTGCGCCCGTTCGCAGTCGCAATGGCTGCCGGTATAATTGAGCTACAAATTCCACGGTGATCAACCGGTCGCGCTGCGTCTCATACGAAATCAGACGAAACGATCCCGATGGCGGCCGGGTAACAATCGACCGGTCCACGATCGAGGGATACCCACCGATTCAAACGAACCGCCGTCACGGCATTCCACGGTCGCAAAAACCGGGCACATGCGTGGTCACGTACGGCCGCGCAACGCCGCGCAACAACGTGCACCTGATACGTATTCATACGCGCTGATTCTCGATTCGGCTTTCGAAAGAAGAGGGCGACCGGTCTGGCTAAGGCGACGGGTCGAGGGGATCTGGGCTTCCGTTGATTGTGTCTTTGATTTTCGACGATCGCAACAGGGAAAGGGTTCGGTCGATATGGCGAGGGCGGGCGTGCTTCGAGGGCTGGTCATGGAAATGGATAGTTAGGTCGCGGAATTGTTCGTGGATCGAGAAATAATTGAGTTATACAGAAGTTGGATCGATGAATTCCGTCGAAATTAATTTCGTTTGGTTCTTGGAGAATCGTAGGACGATCGTGTATTCCGTTGGCAAAATTAAGAAATTTCTTTTTAACGTCGTCTGCCAACGATCTTCCTCGACATTCTCAAATTGACAGCGCAAAAGCGCTTCGAAACTGCAACAGCAACTTCAAAAGCGAGTGAAAATCAATTGCAGAGTGGAAGCACGAGGATTCGTCGAGGCGTAGAGTGGAGGCTGAAAGAAGAAGGCGGTACGCGCTGGGGGCAAAACCTACGCGAGGCGAACCCGATACGGGCATTTCTGCCGCTACTGAATCAAAGACTTCTCGTGAAAATACCAGGCATAGCGACGAATCCACGGACGCGGCCGTGTCGTCGATGTCTGACCGTGAGCGTCCTGTTTACCGCGCGCGCCGCCCGACGACGCGTCGTCGTCGACTCTGATGTGCCCAGGATGCAGCCAGGGCCCTCGTCGATCGTCGTTGCAACTGCAACTCGCTCGGCTCGGCCGCGTGCACCGGCCTGGACCGGCCAGCCATGAGTGAGTTGAGTTGATACGATTGTTTTTACGGGCGCACCCAGTAAGCAAGAAACTGTCCTTCGGCAGTGACACTCACCGCTCTCCCTTCGCCATTTAAATGGAACTGGAACTCGAGCTGGAACTTCAGGTCGAAGAACGGGTGCTCGATAAATCGTTCAATCGCAATGGTGCAGTATCCGTAGATAGTATCTGATCGATTCGATAAAGATCTGTTTATTTTTAGAACTCGAGAAGCGAGATATCGAGTAAATGGATAAGATAGTTCTTTGCTTTTTCATATCACCATCAACTGTTGTATTTTGTGATGAAAATGAAATAAATGGGAATAGTTTGATTATTTGGTTTCGGAGATTTTCGTAGATCGATTAAAAGAGATTGGGTTTATCAAAGGATCTCAAGGTTCAAAGTATCCATGGAAGATAGGCGTTTCCTTAGGTTTCCTTTCCGAGAGGAAGGCGTGCAGCTTATGTGAACCACTGCGATCGAGTTGGCGGGAACGCAGCTGCAGCTTCGCCGCCGGACAACTTTGAGTGCTTCGTTGTCTACTTGAATTGCATTCACATATTTATGCGCGCTACGTAATATCCCCGCGCTCTTTGATTCCATTCCTGCGGCGTCGTCTATTCCAAAATCGATCGATTCGCTATACATCTTTGAATAGAAGTCTTCGTATAAACCCTGACCAAGCTGTTCGACTCGCTACACCTATTCCAAGGGCCGTTCGATTTTCCTCTTCGCACGACTCTTATTCGCCATAACTTGGTGAATTATTCCGATTCGTCCTGATCTTTCGATCATCTCCCGATCGAATAACTGCACGATTTCGTTGATCCACGATGACGTAAATCGTGGAAGAAACCAACAGGCCCCTACCGTCATACGGCACGCAATCTCTGATTTTTCTCCAGGGAACCGCGACATCGTGGCCTGCTTGAAATGTACATCAATTTCTTGTATCCGATCACCGGATCACTGGCTGAAGCGTTACGAGGCAACTCTCGATCGATCGCGATACATTCCCTTCCCGGAAAGTTATAGGATCGGCCCGCTCGTAATTCCCGGACTGGTCGACAGCCTTCCCAGATATATCTCGATATACATCGCGACCGGGTCGAATCGTCAGCACCTAGTTATAAGTACATAGACGCGACGAATCGCGTGGCGAACCCGACAGAACGGAGCAGAAGGCGCTGCTGTTTCGCAATGGTGGAGGAAAGGGTTTACGAATGCGAGGAGGGACGAACGAAGATGCCTGTCGAGAGAGCAGAAGAAGCGACGAGCCCAGAAACCCAGGTGCGAACGGAATGCAGTCCAATCCATTCGTGGAATCCGATCTTGCTTTAGTAAATCCCAGCTGGTGGAAAAAGTACGCGGAATAATGCGGTTCCGCAGCGTCGGCAAAGAGCACCGAGAACACGAAATTGTCGTCGTTGGAACCACTCGCTGTTGGGTTAGTTCTCGTCGAGACACAGCTTCGAGATGGGCCCCGGGCTGCGTCGTCGAGATCGCGAGGAAGAGGATGAGCCGAAGGGAGACACGCAGAGGATACGCGCGCGGCGATAATGCGATTCCGGTACCAGCGCGTAAACCAGCATTCGTTGGTTTTTTGCGTACGCTCGGTCGAGCTGCGATTATTTTTATTAATGATTTTCGGAAATTGACGTTGCAAGAGTAGAGAAATAACGACTTCCGTTCGCCAATCCTGACATTTTCTAGTTAATCGATTTTGAATAAATTTGTGTTTGAAACGTAATTCTGTTATTAATATTTCAATGGTCACAGATTTTTAAGTTCCGTATATTCTCTAGGTTGTACCACAGATTATAAACGATGATTATTTCTACAATACCCTCCCTGTTTTCCAGGATCCTTGTATAAGAAGCTTTCTATATATTCTATGAACAATTTGAAGTCTTTAACCTCTAACCACGTGCTTCTGCAACCTTATAGAGCGAATCAACGCCGCCACATTATCGTGCATCTCTCAACGTAGAAGGAATCAGTGTCTCAAAAAGAAGCCTAGCGATCCAGCATCCCGTCGGTTCGACCTACGAACGAACGAATCAAGGGACGGAAGAAGAATGCTTGGAATCGGTTTTACGCGGGGCGGGCAAAGAATATAGGCCGCTGTGTTTATCGCAATCATTCGTTCCACTGAAAACGGCTCGCCTAAAACGTCCATAGTCCCTAGAAGCGAAGTCCCATCTGTAAGAGAGTAACGCGACAGCCGGGCGTAGCCGTCGTCTCGACGATGGATTCATGACACCGGTCGGACAGCCTGGCATTAAGATTTTTCCCGGAAGCGGTATAATCGCGGCACGAATCGCGCACGCGGTTCACCGGGAGGCGAGAAGAAAAATGGCGCGGTCGCGATTTCCCCTCGTCCATCACCATCTTCGTTTGTTTCGTTCCTCGTTCCACTTCGTACCACGATCTACCGCCGTATCACGCGGGAGCTAACCGTTTTAAGTCTTCTAAGAGTCAGATGGGACAGGCAAGCACGGCTCGCATACCTACAACGCGAACAATTTGTAGTCGGGTCAGATAAAAAGCAACCAATTAAGAGAAACTCCGTGGACAGGGCGGATCCGGTGGTGAACGGTCCTACCTTCTCGTTCGCGATCGTTTTTTCGCCAGGTAGAACGCGGAGCTCCCGCTTTAATATACGAGCTCGCGTTTAAACAGGTGCGGGAATCGCGGCGATTCACCGACCAGAGCCAGCTGGGATGGTAACCCTCGCCTCGCGCGAATTATACTGTCACGCCGCGTTAACGTCACCCATTTTCTGCGGCCCGTCCGTCCACGCTCGGTTACGAGCCGCTAATGAGCCGCGGCTCTCCTGCCCAGGCTTCGTTAAATTTCACGATCGTAAAAATGACGACTTCATGCCTCGGCCTTCAGTTTTTGCCGCTTTGCGACAATTGCGCGGTCCGATGCTTTTGCGAGTCTTTAGAATCTTGAATTTCACGTTTACGAATATGGCGTTTTTCTTTGATTGTTCGAGGACTGGGAATTTTCTCGAATTCTCGGTAACTCATTTTTCGTTGTTCCAAAACGACGTAACATTGGTAAACTATTTAATCGCAATCTGGATGACGGTTCTCCACGACGCTCGATCGTTTATCGAGAAAGATATAAAATTCGAAGCAGCCCTTGAAATTCGAAAAACACCGCTTTTAGAAATCTAATTTGTTAACAGTACCGTCGCCGAATTAGGAATTTCTATAATTGGAAATTTAGAAATTAGCGAAGACAAATCAAGTTGAGCGTCAAATGCCTCTAGCCCGGTTCTCTGATCAACAGATTAAATCGAAAAATTCGAAAACCAACATTATCGGCGAATACACGAAGCCATAAGGCTAACAGGTTCCAACTAACCAAGTTCCCGTGCGAAACAACAGGCTGTAGGCTGGAGACGCGACCGGTGCGTTGCGGTTAAGAACGGGTCGGGGTGCTGGGTGTCGCTCGACGACGTTTTATTTTGCCGGGGCGAGCGTGGCGGATGCGCACCGTGCATTTGCATGGTGCAATATCGTACGTTCTTAGGCGGCCAATTACGCGAGTCGATTCTGGGACCGATAGGAAGCGAGTCGAGGGGCCCCACCGAACGAGACGCCGCACGAGCGCGGTTACGGCCCTCCACCTCCTCCTTTTCTTTCACCTTCTCGCCCTCCCGCCCCGTTTCATGATACATTGCGAACGCGCACGCTAGCCCACCGATGCTCCATATGTTCCCCCTTCGGTTCCTTCGGTTTGCGCGACCGAGTCGCCGCACCAGCTCCGACCGAACCGGGGAAAGGTTAACGTCGACGCGAAACAGGGAGAGAAGAAGAGAGAAAGGGATGGAGATTGGTTGCATTGTCTCACGGTGGTGTCGTTAGCATAGGCAGAATGGAAACGTGATTTTTGTCGTGCTTATCATAAATAATACACGACGATTCCTCAATTTAGATAGATAAAAATCCTTTTGACGATTGTTCGTTAGAATTTTCTAGGTTTTGTTATTTGGAAGCGTTTGATTACTCGATATCTATGATTTAATCGATAATGTTTGGATAGTAGTTATTCAAAATCGATTATATGAGTACTATGAAGTGTTTCGAAGTCTATTTGTAAGATATTTTTGTACGTCACGATGTTGTTCATAAGGAGTTGCATACTTAGAACGTTACGGATAAATTTACGTTATGTTTGGAAAATAAATTTGATACTCGTTAAAACCATTTACGATACCAATCAAAGTGAAATCATACTATCTTTATAATACAGTATAAATGTAATCAGAAAACAATCTCGACAGATATTTTATTTAAAATTATCGAGTACTTAATTAAATATGGAAAATAGGAGCATGCCAATATTACGTTAGGATTTGCGATCGCTGCTTGGCGAGTACGCGAATCTGGAGGATAATTAGAGTTTCAGATATCTACTTGAAGTTCATAGCTCTTAAGAATGGAATGGAATAAGACTGATCACGGTCTCGAAGAATATGATTTAATATTTAAATAACGGCTTATCGATAGACGTCTGGGATCAACATAAAACGATATTTTCCTAATAATCTCACGCGCAGACAATGGGCCACTGGTAACGAGCGAACTACGTATTCTACAATAGTAGTGAATTGTTAGCATAGTCAGGAAGCACGAATTTCGGGCCGCACGCGAGTACCGCAGCAGCTATACGCATTGTATTGCAATATATATAATTATTTCACTTATCCGACCATCTCGATACGATATCTTCGTGAAGGATCCGCGAGATCTTTCGGCTTGAACGGTGATCGTGTGGGCTTGAAACAGAGAACGATGGAAGATATTCCGCTTCTGCTTGGAGTTTTGAATTAATAAAACGGGGATTCCGAGCGATTGCGGATCAGTGCGTATTAGAAATGCGATTAAGGGCACGTCGTAAATGTCTTAATTGCAAAATTCGAGGAGCTGCAAGATCTTGCGAAACTTTGAAATTGGAGAGTTCTCCTTAGAATGTAGAAAATTGCACGATAAGATTAGGTAACTTCAAATAGGCAAATTTTTATTGCAAATATATAATATAAATAAGATATAAATATAACATAATATAACAAATATATATCAAAATATAGGAGATCTATAAAGAAAGAAATTATTGTGACTAAGAAATTGGAAATTGATCCGCCAAGAATCTAAAGAATCCTTACGTATCAAGAATGCGAAACAATTGTGTAACTATTACACATGCATCGTGATACAATAGCGAGCGCCTGGATGAAAGAAAACGAAGAAATAAAAGAAAATAAAAAGAAGGAGAAGGCAAAAGAGACTGAAAAGGGAGATCGAGAAGGGAAGGAAGGAGTCCCGTGAGATAATCGGCACCAACGTAGCAGGAAGCGCAATTTTCGTGGCGCACGCGAGCCCTACAGGCATACGTAAGTATTTAAACAGCGTACACACTGTGAAAAGGTGTTCGCAATTGATATCTCTCTCGGTTCTGCTTTATGAATAAAAACCTTCTATAACTCTTCTCTACTCTGTTATTCTCTTTTTCGATGCTAAATACTTCTCCGTATGGACGTCGTGGGTTAAGCTATACTTTGCACTAGGATGCGCGAGCGCGCACGGAAGCGTCGCTGCAATTATTTTGTATGAACGCGTAAGTGTGTAATTATTACATATGAACGCGCTGTAAATATTTATGACGTATGCAGACGAACGTTCCCGTTGATGAGTGTAACTGTACGGTGTTCATTAACTCGACCCCTTCTCCATCGGTTTCGAATGGGTCGAGGGAATATCCTTTTCTCGAGATGATTAAAAGAAGCTGCAGTGATTCTATTCTGTATAATCGTCATGCGTATAATAGGATATTATCACGCGATTAAATTAATGCTTGAAACGTCAGTATGCGATAAAAATAAAATCGTTACAACTCGATCAAAGTGTCCGGATACTTATGCACAGCAGTATAAGTGTTCCATAGACTACGACGAATAAGAAATCCTTGAATACAAAATGATAAACGGACGAACGGAAACATTTGTCAGTTTCATGAACCGTCGCGAAACATCACGTTGGGTAACAGCCTTTCATGACTGTCTTTCTACGCGCTATACAATGCACCGTATTCGCCTGGAAGCGATCGTAGGTTTCGTTCGAATTCTCGGTCCTGTATCGGTCCGGATCTCGCGCAGGGCGGCCACGCACGACGATACCACCGGGATACTTCACGTCTACCTGTCATTCGGCTGGTCGCATTATACGCTTCCAGATGCATCAGTGGCGGCGCTGGGAAACAGGCGGCGCGCGGCTCTGCTCGGCTCGACTCGGCTTCGCCGCAACCAGCCTTGAGCGCATGCACGAGCGGATCTAAAATCGCTATTGCAGTCAACGAGGTGCTTACCGTTTCGCAGCGGGAGTAAACGGTCTGCTTAAGGTACATGGACGACCTGCACGAGGAGCGAACGAGTAACGTAACGCGTAGATAAGATCCTCCGCGAACAAGTAAAAGAAAAAGAGGAAGAAGACGGAGAAGAAAGAGAAGAAAGGGACGCAGAATGGAGTAGGAGGATCGGTTACGGGGAACGAGGACGTGTGGCCAGAGAGAAAGAGAGAGATAAAGAGAAGACGAAGAAGAGGTGGGTTCATGGTGCGGGCGAAACGTATGCAGGAACAACGTAAGGCCCCTAACGTTAACCCGAGCAGGCAGACTCGATTCCTCTCGATGCCTTCGCCGCCTGGCGGGTGTAATTGGCCGAGGCCAAGAAAGATCCTATCGGGGCCCTGAATCGAGATCCTCGCACCCGCGACTACACACAACGCCGGACGATCGCACGGCCGCACCCGGTACGCGCGTTCGCGGATAGACGCGATCGATCGCGATCGCCTATTCGAAATTCTCTGCCCTTTGCCTCGCCATTTTTACTACCCCTTTGCAACTTTGTCGATGGCTTGTCGGTAAAGAATAAGGGACTCGCGTGCTTTCTTGGGAACATTTCGTGGTTCTTGATTTTTCACTCTTCTCTGTAATTGCAATCCGTAATAGAATCTTGTTTGGATGAGAGAGTAGCAAAATAAGAATTGTCATTGAAAATCTTTTAAATTTATTTAAGAATTAGAGACTAATGGAATATATGATAGCAAGCGTACATACATAGTAACAATACACACATAATTATAATCGTATAGTATTAATCGTGAAAGACTTGAGCCAGAATTTGAATATTCCATATTAGAAGCCTAAGTTCCAAGAAATTGCTATTCTCTTGGAAAAGAAATATTCGAGAAGAGCGACGCGACAGAATCGATCGGGAGAAGTATTCGAGCCGGGGAAAGTCGTAACCGTCTCAGATTCCGATGCCACCCACCGGGTAAACCGATAGCATGCACCGTCGTGTAGACAATAGTAATACCAGGCGTGCAATGGGTCAATGAGGTGCTTGTTATGGGGAACACGAAATACTTTGCATACCCCATAGATATTCATCGGCCTGTCTGGCGTGCGCTGCGAACAAGCGTGGCCGTGCCACGATATACACCGCACGGCACGGTGAAACTCAGGAAACGATCGCCTTTAGAAATGGAAACAGCCAATCGATATGCGCGCGACCGTACAACAGGACGCGTCGATATAACCGGCATTATGAAATAACTCGGTCTCGAACTCCTTCCTCGTCTTTCCCACGTGTCTTTTATAATCATTTTATTATCGAGTGAAAACAAATTCATCGAGCATCGAATCGAGTAAATTGATACTTACGAGTATCTCGTGATTACGAGGAGCTACTGATTACTAGATCCGATTCTATGCTGCTATTTTCCAAATTTTAGTGTATTGTTTGGGGATTCGATGAAAAAGCGGAACAATGCATTCTTCCCAAAAAGGAAGGCAAGTCTCTATAAAGAACGATACACGGCATGGTGTTTATCCGAGGAACTTGGATACCAATTTCCAAACTTTTACGAGTACAAAAAATGTGTTTTAACATTTAGGAGTGAAGTTGAACTTTATTCAATTTTCTCAAATTTACGCTATGTACCATATTTTCTCTAAACGCTTCGCAAGGCTGTGTGTAAACACTTCACAAAGATGAACAGAATCGAAGAATTTTCCTAGCATTCTTCCGTCGACTAGCCATAAAATATCTCTAAAATCCTACGATAAAATACCCGAATATCAATGTTGATATTTCAACTGAAATGTGAAAAATCCAACGGCGATAGCAACAGTGACGAAAGTAACGCATAAAGAATTTCATTGCGGATACATTGGATTCAGATTGTTCCACGATGTTAGTCGCAACAGAGAATCCCATTGGTGGAGTCGGTGCTGATTCCAGCGTGGTATATATGCGCGACCGTAGGTGCAACCGCATATTACGAATGTTTGTCGATGCGCGATAAACGCACGCATCGCAATTATGCACCTAATTCACTTAATTTGACGTTTCTCCTTCGTTACACGGGGCCTGCGTATTCCGAGGTAACGAACTTTATTGGTAAGAGAGCGATTTATCGTTCTCCCCGATCTCACACGATTTCTTCCTCTGCTACGCCGCGTACTCAGCCTGTTTATACGAGGACGCGGCTTCGACTCTCGCGCGCGCACCATTCGGTTCGCTGCGATTCGGTTCACACCGATTTAAACAGCCGATTCGTGAATCTCTGTGCTGTACGGTGCGCTGCACGCCACGGGCATCGATGACGGCTCGTTTCAACCGCGTCGATTTACGATATCGAACTTTATCCCGCCGTGGAAATAAATGTCGCGGATCTTGGTTTCACTCGGGCAGTGAGGCGCGGCATGGCGAGATGCGACGACAGCGGATATCACGCGCGGCTCGAACGCGTGGAACCGAGACCTCGTACCTTCGAATTTGAAATTTTCCAGCGAAGAAAATATGGTACTATTACCTAGAGCATTGTGGCTGTGGAGTATCGTTTCTTCGAGCGATAAGCTTCGAATTAACAGCATCGAATGAGATCGAGCAACGAGACAACGGGAGAACGCGAACGATCGTTGAAATATATTTTAAAGAACGTTGACCCGGTTTAACGGCGGTGTATATTATGAATTATGAAAATTCAAATTTGAATTTGTAAATTCTCATTACTACTAGCCGGTTCATCTTCGTTGTTTGCTCGGTTCGTTCTCTTTTTTGAATTTTTCTCCGGTAAGCGGCGGTTAATGTTTATTTATAATCGTTTATGGTAAAAAGCGAACGGCCGCGCACCTTTTGCCGTGAATTTCAATTTGAAGCGCGAGCAGACGCGCGAGTCGAGCATCGAACCGATGCTATTACAATAACTACGCGTTACTACTTTAAGCAGGCTAAAGAGGATATCAAGATAGTCGTATACTTATATGCGCCAGATGAACACCCGATAAATATCACGTTAACGTGGTGCTAAGAGGAAGTGTTATGCACTCGAATGAACTTTAATTTGCGATGCACCTTCATGAACTTTAATGTCCGATGCATCGTTGGGTGCCTGTTAATTAATTTAATTTTATTTTTACATCGTATCGGGAAGGTCTTATTCTTCTTTCTCTTCGCTCATTATTAAATTATAAACCTGATAAAACTTATTCTGCTCATAAAGAAGCTTCCCCGTTTAACGAGCTCTGTCAGGGATAGACGCCGGAATACATTTTACTTCTTTCTGTCGTCGAAACTCCACGCACCAACGATTCGAGCCCGTTGATTCGCTTTCACGCGACGCGCACCACATCAAATGTATTCAAATTTATGGCGCTTGCGTTCACTCGTGTTTTCGAGCAACAAAACCGACTGGATAAATTCTCGTATGCACTGCGTTTGACACAATAAAGTTCTTGATAGATCTGCGTCCCATCCGACCAGCTATTTGGTATACAAGCTTGCAACTAATCGATTCGATCTTGTCGCATTCGAGTCGTGCGCTCGACGAGTTTACGCTGCTGCTCTTAGATTCTTCGTCTTTATTATCGTGCGCACGCGTTTTACAAACGCTTATTTATTCCAGCTAACATTCTTGCCTGGAAAAACATACGCGTTCCTAGAAATGAAAATTCGTAACAATTTTATGTCCCACAGAAACACTGATTAGAATGACTAAAAGCCTAAGCTACTTTCCAACCATAGAGACGATGAATGTCGAAGAAAAGAAAGTTTCATTTGAACGAGTTTTGCAAGACCTAACGAGACAATAATCAAATTCAAGGACATTTCAGTTTCGTCGATGTTAGTATCTACTACGTGTTTCGTTGATCTTAATTTCTTCTCGAAGAAGTTGTCCTTCCGTTTATGTAGATTCCTCCAAATCGGATCGCGTGACAGGTGAATATGAATAGCACGCACTCTTCCCGTTGGCGATCGTGGTAACAGCGATATTACGTAAACGGTCCGGACAAAAACAAAGTAGAGAGGCGGTATATCATTCTACGGTGTAATTTCCGAACGAGGATGAACCCATTAAATTACCGGTACACGAGATAGCCGCATTAACATCGGGACTCCGTTATTTGCGTAAACGTTGATTCCTCTCAAAGACCGATTGCGTCTCGCCCGTCGTTCAACACCGTGAAATCGTTCGGCCTTTCGGAGATTCTATTTCAGGAACCGGTGAACTCCTTGCACGATATTTATGGAAATTGAGGAGTAGTTGGTGGAACAATTCGGTTTTTAATTTGGAAAGAATCGAACAGCCATTCTGATTTGCTACGATACCGATGCAGAGTGACGTTTACGATAAACGTAGCCCATTACAACGTTATTTTATATAGACACGCGTTAATTTTTTACAGATTTGTTGCCGATACTTTGAAATTTCAAAGGTTCCGATAGCAATGAACAAACGATAAACAGACGATAAATCAGAAAATATAGTTGAACGAGCCTGAAGTGTAAATAGTCGTAAGGCGTAAACCATCAAATTGAAAACAAACTCGGACAAAGCCTGTGATGTAAACAAGCAAGATTAAGATGTCAATGAACGTAGCAAAAACGTAAGTGAGGCAACAATCAAGCCGAGCGAACAAAACAGAAAATAATAAATAAACGATTTAACTTGAACTAAGATATCGAAACGACATCCGGTCCTATCAAAATCTGCTCAACTCCTTCTGCACGGAACCGTTCTCTTAAGTTCTCCATAAAACGAACATAGCTGCCACAAAGTACTTCTCTATTCTTCTACTTAACCAGCGTTCCACTCTCGGTTCAAATTTTCACAAAGAGACCTGGGAAAGTCACTAGGATTGCGTGACAGGAACTGCTCTAGACACCATAGATACACACAAAGACACCTTCAAACAGAACACGGCTCGTTTTACCGCCTTCATAAATGTATCCGTGATTTAGTGGGAGCATGTTGGATAGTAACGCGTTGGACGTTACGCATCGGCGTCGTCGAGAAGGGATCACGCGGCGAGAAAGAATTGCACGCGCCACTGTGCACAGATGCACGCACACGCTTGTCTACCTGGCTTGCTCGTTCGCTGACAAGCCGCTCCCGCGGGCAAAGTTCAATGCTAGGAGCTCCTTCTTGTTTTATGTACCGGATTACGCTTCGCCTGGCTCGGAAGTAGCATCTCCCTGGAGGCTGAGCAGGGCTCTCGCCAGGCCGCCGCGCGCCAGCGGAAAAAGCTGTGAAAAAACCGACACGCCGTTATGTCCGCTTCGAGCTCTTCTTTAACGCGCCCCGTCCAACGAACGAGTTGTGTTTTCCAATGAAACGTCGTGGTCGCGATTTTAGGCGTTAAGTTCGAGCGGTCGATGATGTGCGAAGCGTGGCGCTTTTTAATTTACGCTTTGCAATCTACATAGCGTACCTTGGATAGAGGTTAGTACTTTGGTGAGAAAGATCGAGTTAACTCGATGAACTCGAGATGAACTCTGGTACTCGAGAAAGTTGAATGTCAATATAAAATGTATAAAGTAGATCATCGCGAATTGAGAATTTTAAGGGACAGCGTATCGAATGTGAAATTGTTCCAATTGAAAATTCACGAAGAAAGATCTCTAACCATTTGTACTACGGTAAATTGTGATACTAGGATCGTTCAGCAATTCCAGTATACTAGAAACATTCTCGAAGTGGAAGCTGTGTTACGAAAGATCATAAATGCTCGCGAAATTGATTTATGTAATAGTCTGCTTGCTTGTGCATTTTTTATCAGTATGAATACGATATAAGGAAGAATTTTCGCGTCACGGGTGTCTCTAACATACAACGTCGATAGTTTCTAGTATGACGCGCTCTTGCAAATTCCCTAAATTTCTCAACAAAATACAAATCTGTCCTATCAGTTCTGCTCGTATGTTGTGATTAAACACGTCGCATTCAATCGGCAGAAAATTTTCCCCATCGTCGTGTACGAAACAAATCACTGTCGATAGTATCGTGTCAAACAGGGAATCCATTACTTTCACCGTTCATCTCGAGAAGGAAAGTGTTTGGCAAGAACGGTGCTTCTCCTGGCAACCTCGAATCTGTCCGAAGCTATCGTAATCGCGATGCTCGGCGCTAGCACGCGGGTGTTAACGCGACGGAGAACGTCGTAACGAGGATCGAATGGATTACACGTGCGCGTAATGACGTCGAGTCTTCTGGTAGTAGCGACCGGTAGCCGACAGACGAGAGAATTGAAGCCTATCAGCCGAGAGGAACGGTTAAGAGTGGCTGCGACGCGAGGTTAATAGAGATCGCGTCAGTCTACCGGCTTTCTACATGTATAATATTCCACGACAGCCTCGCATGGCCCGGGAAACGTATTCTCTACCATCGACTCCGAGAATATTCATTTCATTTATCGTTTATTTTGGACGCCGGTAAACGCGAATACTCTCGCGTTCCTTCGCTTCTCCATTATACACCGCGTCATCGATGGCACTCGAAGGATATGCGTTCCACGACAATGGCTTTCTAGAATTTCATTTCGAGAAAATCACAGGGAAATTTGTTCCGTTCGATAATACAGAAACGCGCTGTTTCACCGTATCTTGATTTATTACTTTGTTTGCCGACCATTTGTATCATAACCGGCGATGATCGATATTTTCGACGAGAGAGACATTGATATTTAGTTTATTGATAATCACGGAATTCGCTCGTCCTTTAGATCTTTCGGTTTCGATGTTCTTTGTCAGGGTCGATCGCATGGAAATCGTCACCGATCGCGTGAATACTCGTAAGGGTGGAAAGAAATCGTTCGATCGACGAAGAGGAACAAAGCGTGGGTCGTTAAAAATTTCATAAACCTGTTTCAGCCGATCGAAGTACGCAGGCGAAAAAAATGCCAAAAAACGTTCATATATCCACAGGAACTTTTACTCGGCTCGTAATTGAACGTTATCACGTTTTACGTTGGTTTTTATGAAAAGGAATTTCATCGTCCGACGAACGAGGAAAAAGAAGATGCAATTTCGCCCGTCCACGGTCACCGATAGAAGGTTTGTAGGCGTAATAAAGGTTTTTTACCGAAATTAAACGGAGTTCGTTACGATCTGTTGTTGCACCGACGATCACCTATCTCGCTGGTTCGCCGTCCCTCTTCTTCTAACCATCGTTCTAGGCCCCCTTTTCCCTCCTCTTTCTGCCTCTCTCGAGCATTGCTTCGCTCCCGAGCTCCAGCTTATTATCATTATTTCGCGATAAAGGTATGAAATAATCGAGAGACGTTCTATACCACACTTATCAGACCCTGAAGAGGAGAAGCACACCGGGAAGAATGGATGGAAAAGAGATAGGAGGGGTGTAGAAGAGGGGTGCGAAGAGAGAGAGAGAGAGAGAGAGAGTATATATCTAAGAACCAGGTACGATGTTGATGCCGATACCTAATCGATCGAGATCCAATCGAATATTATGGCTAACGAGCTGTCACGCCTGCCTGAACACGATGTTGGAATCATCCTTTTCCCCGGCAACGAGATTCTTCACCTTAGATCTTCCTCGCCTAACCTCTCGCTTTTCGCGCTGCTATTTGACAACACCGGAAATTTATGCTACCAGACTCGGCAACGATTACCGATCCTCGCACGCACGAACAGCTCCGGGATTGGTTTCCTCATAATTAATTTACCACCCGGGATACTCGGGTGGTAGGTACTTGTTACAAAGGGAACATTGAGAACGTAACTACATAAGTATAAATATCTTTCTGCTAACGTCATACCAATGGAATTTCGCTCTATGAAACTTCGTCCAAGAATAGCAAAGTTCATTTCTTAATGCAGCGTTTCTTTGCAAACGCAAATGCAAAATTTCCATTTCATTCTCAGTTAAAAAATGGAACAAATTATACACATAGGGTCCTATGAAGATCCTATTCTTTGCTTAAAGATTTAATGGAAAATCGTGTAACGTCGACGGAACACTGGAAATCACGCGATAACAAGTATTTCAACGCACGCCATGACAACTCGCGAGGTATCCACGGATCGACATGCAAAAAAAGTGGTAGGCTCGGCTGAGACTTTCCACATGCTGGAGATCCAAGCGGAGGTGGGATGACCCGGTTGGGTAACGACATGAGAATAGTTCTTGGCACCACCTTCCTCGTCCGTGTGCTTCAGAGTCGCCGCAGCTCGTTTCGGTCCTTTTTTCAAGACTAACCGGCGAACTGGTCTTTGCGATGGAGGTGACATGATTGCATCGCTTATTGGCTGTTGGATTCCATCGTGGCACTCACCCCGTGTCCATGAGGTCTTGCTTGATTGGACGGGGTGTCTTGGTATCGAGCATCGACGTTTTGTAAGCACGAATCGATCGAAAAATAGAACCGGCGTGATCGACGACGACGAGTCAGCTTCGACGAGGAGCTTAAATGGGTAGGACGACGTTTTGCTCGGCAAGGTTTTGCTCTCGAACGTTCCGAAGAAACTGGACGCGTATGCTTTTTAGCGCTGCTCCTCGCGCGACAAAAACCCTTTCCGAGAATTTATTTACGAGTCGATTTGGAAGTTCCTGAGAGAGTCGACCGGTGTTTTGCCCTGCGAGTCGCGCACAGGACGAACCCCAGGTGATTTGTATTCGACGCGTGTTACTCCGACCGTCCGATGATGAAACGAAAAAAAAGTCTAACCTTTCGAGAGCAACGTCTTGTTACGGCGAATGAATTACGAGTCTCGTTAGGGGACTTTGAGACGTCTATTAGCGGAGACACGCGCGTATCGTTATTCAAATATCAATGATCGATGTCCGGTATTGTATCAGGAATGTTGAATCATTGCAAGATTTAAGATCAATTTAGTAGCTGCTATGTTCGTGACTATCGATATCTAATTTCATGTCTCGTTCGACACAGGACAATTCTTGCATCTTAAACTATATCCATTTTTAATTCGTTTGTAAACCGACGCTAATTTTATTGTCAAACGGTCGTTATTCGAGCCGTTAATCTATCAAAAGTTTGAATCTGAATTTTCAAATTGTCCTACAAACTTTTCGATTCGAATCTAAAATATGCAACTGAAATTTCTTTTTCCAACGACTGATTGCCGTTCCTCGTCATTGCAACGCAGAGAAAAGTTGAGAATTCGTATCCAAAGCACTGCATTCTGTTAGCCGATATCCCCCCAAAGAAAATAGTAAACGAGCGATGCTTGGAAGCTGGCGAAATTACCGGAGCCGCGACGATTTCCTGGAAGGTCGAAGATCTGCGCTAATTCTACGATAGGAAGTTCTTGCTGCGTCGGTTCCGGATGCTGTAAAAGCAGAAACGTCGCGCGCTATCCGACACGTACACAGGTGCGCGCGCACACACACACATGAAAATGAAACACACACGCGTGCCGTTTATATATAACGAGACTTGTATCAGCGATGCCTGGGTCACCCGTATACGGAGGAATATTACTGCCATTAATCAACGACAGACCGTCGCGGAGGTGACGACAGTCTGACAGTTCTTTTCTGCTTCACTCGCCTCTGGATTTTGCCTCGGATACCTTGCAGATCCCAGCTAGCCGCTGCACTTTGCAAGGAATGCCACGTGTTCCGTGAAAGAGGCGGATTCTTAAAAAAAGGAAGCCGAACAGAAGAAGCCGCGTCGCATTGTGTCGCCACGGGATATCTCGAAATGTCGTGCGAGCGCGGAAATAAAACTGTCATCCCCTCGTGTCACACCAACCAAGTGAATTGGTGACGAAAGACGATTAATTCGTGTCTTTGTTCCGCGACAAATTCCACTGATCGATACTTTAAAGAAACATACCACCGTCATAACGTTTATAAATTACTCAAATAAATTCTTATTCTTCTTTTTTTTATTGCAGTCGCAAATTAGAGTATCATCTACAAATATGAAATTACAATAGCATTCGCTCAAGCTCCGATGGAGTTGTCTCGCCTAAATTCAAATATCGCACCTCTGACTTGTTGATAATTGGATTTGTTAAGATTTTGACAAAAATTAGATAGTTATGATAACATGAGAAATATCATATCTTTATATTCCTCTTCGTTTAAGAAGAATCTCGCAGAGTCTAGAGTATTCTTGGAATAAAATCGCTATCTGTTTCGCGAGAATCGGACCACATACTCCCTATTTGTTTGAATTTAATACGCTATTGTGTATTAGTCTTAAATTAATTTTATACACCAGCTATGCGTATCCCGAGTCTTTTTCAATTAAAAATCAGCCACTCTAGGCCTACACTGTATCCTGTGCCCAACTTAAACAGTCGGAGAATCTATATATCTCCACCATGTGCAATCCGCAATCAAGCACGCGTCGCAAGATGTCTCGTCCGCCCTTCTAATTACGCGTCAGGACGACGCGGCGGTGTGGGTTTTCTAGGGGATTGCAGGGGGGTTGGCGGGCGAGCAAGACAAAAAGGGATCGGCTGGTTCTTAGCCAGGCGAATGGCGGCGATTAATAAAAGCGGAAAAGTACGGGCGCGAAGCTACGAAGGATTTTCCAGTCACGTTCGCCACGGGCCGGAGTTAATTTACGAAATAAATAATATCTTCTTCTTGCGCCGCTTCCGCGCTTCCGTAGCGGTGGGGGATGCAACGGAGAAGATACGGCGGGAGGGTTGGACGTCCACGGGGAGGGGAAAGACTCATAAAGCTGCCTACGTGTCGAGCGTAATGAGAACCGGTGATTTTTCTTTCCGCGCCTGCGAATGTAAAAGAAAAATGAACGTACTGCCTTCCTTCCTTTCGGCCTCCGTCTCGTCATCGCAGTATGCCACCGACGTCCACCTATTTACTTGTGAGTGGGTGGATGCGTGAGTGGCCCAAGTTACCACCGATGTTACGGGACAACCATCGGGTCAATGTCTTTCTTCCCCCTTAACACACGTTGGAGAAAGAATCTCGTTGTATAACGAAACTATCCCCCCCCCTTTTCCTAATCAATTTTGTCCATCGTTCTTGAAATTATAGTATATTCTTATACACAAGAGGCAACGACGTTGTATTCGGTATAGAAAAATCAATTTTTATTAAAGGATATACGGTGCACCGGCCGGACTTTGGAATCCCAAAGAGACGCGTACAGAGGCAGGCTTTCCCTGCTATCTAATACCCGGGGCATATACACGGGCATCATTTTTATAGCGGCAATTTCATTTGAGCCTCGACTCATGCAGTGGTTTCTGATGAGCGAGCTAAAGCAACCCTCTCCCCCACTTTGCGGCCTGACGCGACGCGGGGGCATCGGCATCCCGCTTGGCCCCGTGTTCCTTCCGTTCCACCCCCGCTGTGACGCCATCTTTTCATTAAAACGGTTCATCTGTGAGCCGCGTCGAGGCGCTGCCCTTCCACCACGGAGGGCGAAACGAGCGAAAGGGAGAGGGTTGGATAGAACGGAAGGGAAGAAGGATAGAAACGAGCAGAGTCTCCGACACTCTGAAGAACGACGGGGGTGGGGATGCCTTCGCTAAGTTTTCCTTCGTTTCATATCTCAACTTGCCTCAAAGACCCCTCTCGTCCCACCTCTTTCCTCTTTCTCTGCCCCTCCTCTTGCTGTTTCTTTTTCCTTTTCTTTCTTCCCCCTTAAACCCCGTTCCCTGCTACGAGCTCCGCCATCCGGACCTGGCTAGGCGTGCTCTGATTAATGCCCCCGCTAATAACGTCTTCTCCCCGGAGAAAACCCACCCACACCACCTGCAGTCCCCGTCACGCTAGACCGTACGGACTTATGCGGAATTAAAAACACATCTCGCAGCTATGCCGAGTTATTGCGGAAGGCATTGTCCTTCGGGTTTTCGCGTCTCTTCGACCTTTTTTCACGAACATCCCCTACGTTTGCACAGACGACGATCCTCTCAGAAAAATGTATAACTATGTTCGTACGATCATTGTTGCTTTTAGTTGATGGTATTGAAACGTCAGCCAATATGGCTGAACGGCTCGTGAAGAATATAGACATTTCTTACGGACTTAATGGAGATGGTACGATAAAAGAGAAACTCGGACGTCGTGTGCCACCAGATTACGCAATCCATTAGAATTATTTTTGATAGATCATGTTTTCAGTTGCACGTAGGGTGGACCGAGAATCATAGCGGGATAAGTCAGCCGACTGCTACTTTTCATAAAATAGTGTCCTACCTTCATTGTCATTAAAATTCATTGTATCATAAAAACGTCATTTTTTTTTTTTGCTAGCTTTTACTATTGCGAAACGGAATTGCCTTTGTCCTTGTGTTCGGTCGAGATTCTTTTTTGGGGGTAGTTCTTTTCGAGAGGGTTAGCTTCTCGTCTGGCAAAGGTGTCTGGCGCGCGATATTCCCATAATTAAGCCGGATTCGTTGGTTGGCACGGGATCGGCGTGAGTCACGATGCGTGCGTGACGTGCAAGCCAAGAATCGTTTCTACTGTCCCTCATTTATATTTCGCTGATTGCCGTTATTCCTTCCGATTCATTAAGTTCGGCCGCATCCGCCGACGTGCTCTTATCGGCCGCCCCCGGCTGCCGGAGCATAGAGGAAGAGGGTGGGGTGGTGCAGGACAGAAACGAATAGCCACGTAGAAATAATGTACGTAACTTAATTACCGATAGAGGCGGCCGGGAATAAAGGAATAAATGACGGTGAAGAGATATATGCGCGGCGCGCACCGGCAGCGAGCGTTAATGCTGGAATTAATGCCGGCGATTCTCCGGATGTAAATAATAACGACGATCTTGTAAATTAGAGGCAAGTTTGCGCGGCGATAAATCGACGCACTGTTTTAATTTTTGCAACAAGCTACGAGGAAGATTATGGCGTATTCTTGAAACATTTCGGTCGAACGTACTCGTCGGACTGTGACGAATAAAAATCCAAGATTAATCCAGCGTCAAAAAAACGAGTTACGAAGAAGTTAATCATCGGAGCATCCAAACTGCGATCCAGCGTAGATCGCTGGGATTCCTCGGAATAAAATAATCTACACGGCATTTCGAGCTGGCAGCGGAGGCAGACAGAGGGATAAAAGGGGGAAAGATAGAGGGCCCGCTTTGGCTCGATATAATCACGGGTCGCAATCGGGATCGGCGCTGTTATTACTGTCCGTCCGTGAAAAATGGTTTCCCCAAACAAATTTCTGGGAGAAAAGGGGAGGCCGATTAGGCGCGTTGCTTCACGTCGTTGTCTCGTCATAATTATCGTGTTACGTTGTACGCATCGCCGACCAATTATGACGGACTAGTCGCTTCGAGCTGTTCCACCGCTAGCTAACCTTTTTCTACGACCGTGGCTTTCCACTCTGGGAATAGATACAAGGAAACATCCGGTCTTCGTTAACCGCTTTCTTCGGCTTCCCGAATATTTTGGAAACGGAGGCCCGAGAATTGTATAAATCGTTCCACCGGTCCCGTATACTTAAAACGAAACGCGGCATCGTCACGAGTATACAAATCATTTCACCGGCCTGTAGTTTTTTTCAGAAGGGCCGTCAGGAAAACGATAAAAGTTGCCGGCCGCCTCGGAAGAGGAGTGGCTCCGAGGTAGTAGTCCGTGGTAGCCTTCCGATGCGAGCGAGAGAGGGCTTGTTATTAAGTCAGGACGTGTAGCAACTACAATGAGAGAGGAATTATGTTTGTTCCCGCTGGACGACGTCGATTGTCCGCGAGTTCCGTTGCCACGGGACTTTGCCTTTGACTGGATCGATCCTGCGATCGATCGTTAACGATCGTTTCTTCGCTTTCTAATTTTGACATTCATGCTTAAGAACCACTTCCCCTATTTCTAGTTTAATCTTAATGCTCGAGAATCTTTCGGGGGGGAAAAAAGATAAGAGAAACGACTATAAAAATGGAACAATACCTATTCATCTGGTCCATAAACCGGATCTAATGGGTAAAAAAAGTTACTCTGCCAGCCGAATCTTCTATTCCTATCCAAAACCAATAATACACCGTGGACGCGCGTACGTGGTGAGGTGGAACGTGGAACGGTAACGACCCATCGGAGTCGAGGTGAGGTGAGGCCCGGCTGCCGTGGTGATTCAGGACGATCCCGCTTATTAAGTGGAGGCGAGTCCAGGGACGTGGAGGCCGGTGTATTATGGTCCCGCGGAGTGGCGGATGAGAAGATGGAGATAGGTGGGTACACGCCGACCAGCGCCGTGGCTCTTCTCGAACGCTCCACAAACCGCTATTATTTATATTAAGTTTAATGCAACTACGTGACTGAATCCTCTTGGTCGGCTGCCCCGCGCTGCCGCCAGACCCCCGTGTATCATTAGTATACGCCTATTATTGCATTACTCCGTGCTCCGAACCGACGTAGCCAACGTGCGGCCGCACGGTATTACAACGAGATGTGTGTATATACCGGGTGGACGATGACCCTTGCGAGCCGCGTGAAAAACCAGAACCCCTCTTCCTCCTGCCAAAGCGACTTAAACGCGAAAGGGGATGAGCGGGTGCGTGCGATCTCGCGCCCGATCTCCAACTCCGCTTCCCTGCCTGTTATCGCCGCGACAGGAAATTGAGCATTGCGTAGATCGAGCGTTTCATCGCCTGTTAACTGTTGTTCGGTAAGATCGGTTAATGGTTAGCTTCTTCTCGGCTAATGTTAAGGTTTCCAGGCGCCTTCCTATATATAGATTCGACGTGGTTGGGCACGAAGTTGGTTAAGAACCGGTCGATGAGGCGACGAAAGAAGCGCGGTTACAGCCATGCAAATCGACGTGCCATAGTTACATTGTAAACTCACGCGCCTTACAGCGTTATTGCCCGTTCAGGCGCGGGAAAGCGCGTGTTACGAATATTCATCGCGTGTCGTGGCGCTGACCTAAGCTCGCAAGCGCGTGCAAGTATATACGAGCCAAGAGGTTGCCGCGCGAGTTTCATAGGTTGAGTTCCAGCCGCGATTGCCATGCAACCGAACGAACGAACAGCACAAAGGCCGCGGAACGATGCGAGCGAATTCCACGCCGATCCTGCTCCTTTTACGAATTAATTTCACGCTAGTTGTAAGAGAGTAGCCGTGGAAAGTCTCTGCGTACCCGAAAAGGGAAGCAATCAGCGGCTCTTCTCTGTTCCCCCGATTTTTTGCTGTACTCGTGTAAACAACGCTTTATTAGGCGCAAATTGGACGCTACTCAGTCGTCCTTCCGCGATCGAGACGCTTATTGCGCTTTTGTTTCGCCGGCGCGCGTTTCCGTTCCGCGCGATCATTTGAATTCGCGAATCATGCGAATTAGAGATAATGGCGTGCGCGCGACTGCTTGCTACACGTGTTGCAGGCGTACCTCGCGTTAAGATACGTATCTTTATGCAAATCCTTCGTACCATCTTTCGATTCGATCTCTTCATACAACCCCTGATCGTCGAGGACGGTCAATGAGAAAGCAATTGTATGAAAAACGAAATCGTCCCTACTTAACGAACCTACTCGCTAACTCTGTAGTTAGTTACAGTATAATTTTATCTACGGAAATGAATAAAGGTAGCATGGAAATTACAGGAGGAAATTAAATTCGACGCGAAACTCGTCTGTGAAAATATTACGCAGAGATGGAAAGAAGGCGAACGTTACTAATAGTTTTCTTTTACAGACAAAATGGCTAATCGAATAAATTGCCTACGCTTTTCAATATTCATTACGTTTGCATCGATAATTATAATCATTTCTTAAAAAGCTATATACAAAACATGTAGGCGCTGCTTTTAGAAATCTCATCAATCCTATCGTTCGATGAGTAGGTAGTGTTAGCTCTGTACCTTTATCGTGGTTCTCGTTCCTTCAACGTCGTTTGTATTTCTCAGGGATCGAGCATAGTTACAGTGTATGTAGCAACGGGTAACCGATGATGCGTTATCTAGACACGAACCGCGTGATTTTATCCGTGCATCCGACTTTCAGGCCGATAATAACCCTGGATCTGCTACGCCAGATTCAAGATATCACGGTCCCTTGGACAGGGTCGCGATCAGATCATTCATCGTCGCGCGTAACACCGACCCATTCGGTTGCATGTTCACCACGGTGAACAATGCTTTCCGTCCTCCCGATTCCTCGAAACTGTCTACGGTAAACCACGTTGAACCTTGAACGTCCACAGTTTACACCTGCACGTGTTTCCCGATTAAAGAATTCACTTTCGAGTCGTTATATACAACTGCAGGATCTACGAAACGTAGCAGCGTAAAAATCCTACGAGATTCATTGGTCGATAAGAAATGCCGGACTCGCTGAAATATTAAAGTGCTGTAGGTCAGTCTTTCTGATAATTGGCAAGCGACTTTCCTTTGCTGCTTTATTTTTGTGCAGCAAACTGTATCTTTCGTGTAGCATAGTTTTTAATAGTATTACATGAATTTTAAAGTACAAGATTCTATATATTTGCAACTAAGTTAAGGACGAGAATTTGAAGAGTTCGAGAAGTACACAAGAATACCCCAGTTTCGACCTGACTACATTCCACGGGAATCTTGTTAGACGATCGTACGGTTTTCAGCGATATTTACGTGACTGAATCGTTTCCCCTGCAAACTGTTCCAGTTCGTGCACCGGTTGAAAAAAACGCTGCTCGACCCCGTCCAGGTGTTCGTGGAACCTCCAGCGGCTTTTACGAGCCGCGTAAGTCATGGCGTGACCGTTCTCTTCCAGAATCGCTGGCGCGACACGGCATCATCCATGGGATCTCTGCTCCTTATTCAAGGTATCTGGGTCAGTCTTCGTTAAACAGCCTCTTCGAAGAATTTTATTAACACGTTTATTAACATTACGGCTAGAAATTCTTTTCTTTGAAGTTCGTCCAGGTTTAAACCTTAAGAGTTACCGTTAAAAGGAAAGCTAGCATAAATAAAATACATACTAATACATTGATTTTTTATCAAATTTTGATTTAAACTTTATTATATTATTTAATATTAGGTGATAAGTAGAAAAATTGTTCTTCCGCGGTAGCTACAAATAATATTGGACGGTATTATTACCGGACGATAATACTTGTTAAACCTTCTATAAATGTCATTGCAGAGAGAAAGTTCCAAATTGACGACGAGATTACCCAACCTAACCCCAATCTAGTGGCCGTAGAGAATGGAACGTTCTCCGTTTCCTCTGTTATATTACAAAGTATTCGGTTCCCGAAACAAATTTACTAAATTTCTGTTCCCGAATGGTCCTCGCGCCTTATTCTATGATCCTCGTCGCAGTTTTCTTTTGTTCGCGGACACGGTTCGTGAGAAGAGGCCCTCGAACGCGGTTCCGTCGGGGCGCGTCGGTAATTTCGTGTGTATATGCTGACGAATTTATGAATGGCGGGATGCGTATTTGAATGTTGCCAGGAGGGACGGGTCGCGTCTAGCCGTTCCTACCCGAGCAGCGATATTTAGGACGAGACAGAGAGATTTAGAAGTGGACTAGGCCACGACGAGCCTGAGCCTCGTCGGGATGTAAATCATTCAGAGGTTTCTAGCGCCACCCCTATAATCACTGGAACCAGACTGTGCCGCTTCCTTGACCGGGAATCTCCAGCGCGGAGAAATTTGCGCCGACAAACTGCTCGGACGATTTCGAGGCTAGGCCCCCGGTGCACACGTGTGGTCCCATTGTTATTTCTTCCTCTGGGTCTCGTTTCTTTGTCGTATACAGTGGCTACGAAAAATATTTGTGTATACCCTTATTTTCTAATAAGATGTTTTTTTAACACGCTCTATATATTTACTTCTTATAACATCTTAACATAGTCGGAGCTAATTAAATAGTATTTAAATGCTAAACTAAAAAAGTTATTAAAAGAAATATAGAGACATGTGCATACCAAGGTCGATATTCTCTTGATATTCTATATAAAGAGGCTGTCGCAATAAGAAGATTTTTTCTAGTAATTTGAGCGAACCAACGAAAAACCAATTCTTTTATTATTGTGCCTTTATTTGAAATAATGCGAAAAGAAGTGGCGCAGAAATATGGAAGAAGATCAAAGTACATATTCAACAGCTACTGATAATATCTTTCTTGAGCTCACAAAGGAAATATGCATGTTGCATCGTGGAAGGGTCGCAAGCGAGTGGACGCGACGACTCGGTCGCAGGGTGCGAAGGACTTTGGTAAAAGGGCGAGAGAAGGGCTTCGTAGCGGGTTAGCCAAATTACAGCTTCCATGTCAGGTGGGGTGATTGATGCCTCCGCAAGCCAGATATTGGCGTAGCGTTTTCCAGGAAATTAAATAGAGGCGGAAGATCAGGAGTCGCCCGGAGGAACAGTTGAGCCGCAGAGGGATGCAGAATGTTAGAAATTCGAAGGTCGACCGGAGGCTTTAGCGCGTCTTTAACGCAAAGTGATTACCGAACTGGGTTCCCTGGGCTTGGTTAGGTATGCGCAAACAGCGCGTTAATCGTACCGTTTCGCCCTTCCACGGATCGTCTAACTAAATCTTAAGACTGACAGATTTTACGGCGGTGATTTGTATCGAACGAAAAGGGCGGCTTCGTTTCGTTCTGCCCGTGGAACAATCTTCGAAACGAAGTGGATGAGTGTGGCGATTTAGGAGATAGTAAAATGATTGTTAAATGGCGTGTATCCTTTTGAAAGCTTGTAAAAATGGGGTGCAAGTGTTCGACGAGTAATTTGGAGTCTATGAAGTGCATTCTTATGACTCTGGGGTTTAGCAAATTGTTACGAAGGATTCTACAACATTTCGATGTTTTACCAACGATCACTCATATAACGATCGTTCTATCGAACACCGTCAACGCTAATTTTCATTAAGATCTATGGACCAGGGCAATTATCAGAATTGAAGCTCGGTTTATGGCTAAGTTTGAGGGTCCCAACGAAAAGCCTCACAACCATTAGACCGCTTAATATATCTTTTCGCTTTGGATGAAGCTAACTATAGTACTTGTGGAACATTGGGATATCTCTCCTGACAGGATACAATTGTAAACCTGTACATCGAGTCTCTCTCTATGCTATCTTATTCTTTAAATTTTGTTACGCTTAGCCTAACATTCTCTCGCTCGAGAAAATCACTCAATGACTTCTCCGCGTTTCCTGTTTGCCATTCACACCCCTAATTTAATTCTCAGACTCAATGAACCACGGTATTGTCTTAGTAAGAACGTGCGGCCTGTATTGAAAAGAGGGGTCGTGGGGCGCAGCAGAGTAAACCAGCGAAGATTCACGAGCGTCTGTGAAAGTTCTGAAAGTGCATCGGTGGGTCCAGTGCAGCGGCGCGGGGTCCTCGTTGGAGTCGTGATGCAATAAAATAGCGCCACCCACCGGGTCCGTTCCTATCTACCGGGGATCTCCGTAATGCCTCACTTCGGCTCGATCCTCGGCTGGCTTGCACGGTACCTTGAAAAGAAGCGGGCCCCGGCGGAGGGCAAGGGTGCATAATGAACTCGTTAATTAACTATCAGGAAGCTGCATCGAATCTGATAACGATCCCTGCCACACGACGCGCCTGTCTCTGTTCTCTCTAGGACACCAGCCGCATGTACCTTCGTCCTAAAGGATCTGTCCTACCGCGTCGCCAGCCAGATGTTGCCCCGTGAAATTCCTTTTTGGTCTACCGTCAGGCGTCTCTCATTCTCTGGAACCTCGATCAATGTGTCGAAATGTTCTCTTTTCGCGAAAATTTAGGTTTCGTGTGAGAGATGACTCGAAGAGAGGTGTATTTTCGAGCTATCGCGGGGAGACGCAATCGCGAGGAAACACGTCAACGGGAGTCGTAAATTCCCGTTACGATTCTAATGATCGACGCCGCGAGTAGATCGATCTCCTGATTTCCGTTAAGATAATAGGGGTGGTTGAATTAATATAACTCCGTGATTGGTAGGGTTATGATTATATTTTTATTCAACAGCTTCGTTTAATCACATACAATAGTAACGTCGTTGAGTCTGAAGATTGCCTGGATCTTGCTCAGATTCTGACTGCCAATCTGAGAGAGGAAGGCTCGTGGGTCGTAGTAGATGTGGCGATTGATCAGATCCAACTTTGACTGAATCGAATCAACAGGATCAACCGAAAGACTGAATGAGGAGACGTCGACTGCTTGACTCCGACTGTTTGACTTGGGTGGCTTGCACTGACGACTGACTGACTCGTACGTCTACCTGTGTCAATGACGATGGAGGTTTTTAACGAAGTAAGCTGATTCGTTGTTCGTACTTTCCGTTATGAACGTGAGGATACAGATCCCCGTTACCATTGGCTAAGACGTTAACGGTTGAAGTTGAGATATGGAAGCATCCTAACAGCATGACTCGTAGGAAAACCTAGATATTTCTAATCTCTAAATGCCTGCTTTTCCCTATCATATAATTAACAATTTTTCCCGTCATAACTACCAGCTTACTCCGTAATATTTAAGAACTTTCAATAAACCTAATGACCTTTTAAGTATATACACCGTTATAAACCCCAAAATGCTTGCAGGATTTAAGGTTTCTGCAAGCTAATGAGAATCGGTTTATGGTGGGCCTTAGTTTTATTGAGGGTTCTCTAATGACGTTTGGGTTTGGACGGTCAGACATTAAAGTACGTCGCGCGGACCTTTTCACGCGACGTAACATCCTCCCCCCGTTGAAAGGATCCCGATCAAAAGTCCATGGATGGTATCAGGGGGAACTTTCGTCTGCGTTTTAAGCTACACGTGGTTATACGTTTACGGCTGACACCTTCTGGCAGCAGGTCGAACAACGAGCCAAGCACCGCGGCCTTCACCTTGTCGTAGTTTCGCCCGCTCGACAATTCCACTGCAAATATTAAGTCCAAATCGTTGTACGGTTGCGACTCGGTGGCCAAAACGTGAGAAGCCGCGCCGCCGTTCGACCAAATGTCGCGTATCCTCATACCGGCGCCACCGTTGCTGGGGTCAGACTCTAATT